>NC_084763.1:24093820-24829653 GCF_028858725.1 Colius striatus
AACAAGGGAAAAGGAGGCAATGACAAGATTCTTTGGTATAGCTCTGCTAGGAGCATGAAGAAACTAGTGGTCAGCAATGAGATGTGGCCAGCAGACACATGGTTTGGCAGGGCACTGGGGACTGCAGCTCTTGTGAGAGGCAGAAAATCCAACCTGTTGCTCATGCCAGACTTTGAGTTTAGGAGCTACACCCTCATACAAACGGCAATATCACTCATCAGGTGATTGACAGCATCTTGCCTGTCTAAGAGTCAGCATTTCCCGACTCCCACTGAGTTTCTATTGGCTTACTTAACCTCTAATTTGGACAAGAAAAATACATGCTGCTACATCACCTTGACATTTTAGCCCTACTTTATGTAACTGTACTAGTAAAAGACAAAAACAACACAGAAGTCTTTCTGCTGGCAGTTTCTTTGCCACAGAGCAAATTATTTAACTGTCTCAGCAAAGTAACTCCTTTGCCATTATGAACTCCTTGTCTACTAGTGAGCTTTAGCATTATAATCACACTTGAAACGTCTTTGTGATGCATTTTAAGAATGATCCATCAAGGTCAATCATGCCCGTAAGGACTGTAAATTGTTTTACCCTACTGGAGTCAGTAAGTCACGGTGACTCCATGTAGGGAAAAGGTGTGTGTAAACCAGATTTTGGGCTGAAGAGACTTCAGGAACAGTTCTAGAAACAGAATAGTCTTTGCCATAAAGACTTTTCCTTGAGTCTTTACTGTCACAGTTGCAAACACATGGAGTGGATGGAAACACACAAGGATTCTCTGTGGATTATTCTAGTGCTTTTACAGTTTACATGGTAGTCTTTGTGTCTCCTTCCATTTTATTATTCCAAGGAAATTATTATTAGTTGCTGGAAAAAAGCCTCCATCTTCCTTCCTTAATTGCTGTTGAGTTCACAAAGTTCCCTCCTTACTGCTGTTATGTATTGCCTACACATTGCTTGTACCTTCACAGTGGGGCTTGCAAACACACACTGATTTTTCAGCACAAGCTCACTGTGGTAGAAGGATGCTAAGCGCTAGAGACACCATCTCAGCAACAGGAGACTGTTCTCCTATGATCATGGAACCCAGAACTGTCACCTGATTCATACAGCAATTTGGTATCTTCTCTTCAAACACAGTTTTTTTTCAATCTCTTTCTAAACTGATCATCTTCATTCCCAGGCATCAGGATAAAAAATGCTCTGGTCATGCTCCTCACTCTGCAAGCCCCTCAGCTGCACAGAGCTCACCTATGCGGATCAGAGGGTTGATCCATGATATTTTGTTAGGAGGAGGTACCGAAACTTTCCCACACCAGAAGCCAGGGAAGAATAACAAGGGCATTTGTGGCTTTGAGGCTCACAGACCAGCTGCCAGACATAGCTGGCACCACCTCACACACACCTGGAGAGGACAGGGCTGGTCACTGGGTGTTCACCATATGAATCAACCAGCCACTCTGCCACATCTTCTTCCAAACATTTTTTTCCTGGAGGTCCTTTACCTACAGCCTTCAAGATCCTCCCCTAAGCAGTTCAAGATCACAGGACTTGCAGTCTTCCACCTAGCAGTCCACCAAGCCAGGATTTGAGGGCAGGGGGATATTGAGTTCCTACAGGAATGGGTCAGTAGGTGGACCTCCACTTTCTCCTCCCAGACAGTGCCAGTGGCTTGTTCAGGTGACTCATAGACTTTCTATAATCAGCAGGCTCTCTGTGAACAGTCACAATAGTGATGTGTTATAGCGCCTTAAAAAATGCTGGGAGAATTCATTGTTTCTCAGTCACAGGATATAAACAGCTGCAAAACTGCATGCTTTCCAGGGTGCTTCTCTCCTTTGTTATATGTAATGCCATAGTGCCTACAAGCTCCAGACCTGGGTCATTTAGCTGTTGAATTGACATGGATCAAAGTGATGGCGTCTTTACACTCCAAGTATTGTTAACTTACAAATTCTTCGTGGTAACCCATCTTTCACCTCTCCTTTCCTCAGAGGAACAGAACAGCCACCCAGCCAAGGTGCAGAGGTTATCTCACAGCTACAGCAAACAAGCTCTTTGAGTTCACAGTCCAACAAACTGTGGAAAACATCCAGAAATCAGATCTTTCTCAGCCTCTGTCCAAAAACAAGAATTGGTCTTTTGAGAGTTCAGATACATCCGCACCTTGGAATCTGAAATGCAAAGATATTTATCTGTTTTTCCTCTTTACCTGTATGTGAAGGTGTCATTCTTTGTCAAGTTTCACTGAAAAATATCCCAACATCTGTGTGGCAGACAGGGGAAATCAATTACTTCAGAGACATAGGGGAAAACAAAAAGAAATCATATAAATATGAACATTCATTGCCAAAAATGTGATATTGAAAACAATTGGCAACTGTAATAGGTAAGGAATGTCAGGAGAAAAAAGTTAGGAGATAAAACACATATGAGAGAAAAAGACAATAATCAATATATTAATATAAAACAATAATACAGCTGGTACAATAAAGTGATACTGTGGGGAGACATGCAGTGCATCATTAGTATTCTGCTCTAATGAAACCCACAACACGCAGTGTACATTAACTAGTGTAAAGTCTTTTCAGCACAGTGAATATTCCACCACTTTACTGGCCCATTTATTTTAACTGAAAGAGAGATGATCCCGTTGCCAAGCCATCAGATGGTAAAAGGGATATATTTGACGGATAATAAAAAAGGGTCTGCCACAGCTTTGCAAAATACATTTCTAATTCAAATGCATGTGGTATACAACACTCAGGCCATACCTGCTGAGAAAAATAAAGGTGGGGGTGGGTAAGAAAGAATGCGTGGGGGGAAAGAAGGAGGGGGAAAATATAATTTTAAATAAACAAAAAAAAGTCACAGACATCACTCACTTTGTTTTTTCCCCCAACCTGTTCTTATGATACAGATTGACAGCCCTTTTAATATGAAATAAATCATCCAGGATAAGGAATGTCTCAGAGAACATACAGATTGAGCTCTGATTGACAGAGCTTCTCTGAAACCCATTCTGTTTGCGCTCAGTTTTTTAGCAGCTAACTTGAAAGGATGTCAGGTGCTTTGAAGTGTTTCAAGTGTTTTGAACCCAGCAAACAATCGTAAAATGTGCTTATTGGTGCTCAGGCTGAAGCAGGAGTGCGGCGGTGCTCACGGGAGGACAATGCCGAGGAAGGCAGACCAGGCGAAATGAAAGTGAAGCTTTCCTCTTTCATTCAGGCACCAGCCAGCCATGGGAATTTTTGGACTGTTGTCAACATCCATATCTAGTTAGCATGATATCTGAAAGTGAAGATGCAGTGTATTGGGAACTTGTATCATGCCTGGGGAGAGTTGCAGCACTGCATTCTCTCTACAGACTTACAGTCACTTTTGACCAAGGATTGGCTAGTTATGTTGCTGATAACGAGACATGACATTTTTAAAGTTGTGTGTCCAGTTTGTACCACTGCTGCTTTCCTGTTAGACCAGCATTATGCCAGCTTTGATAATGTGGCAGATATTATGGTTAACTGTCTCCTCATATTTCCTGAAATGTTCTATGCCTGTTGTTATCTCACAAAGCAAATACCAGTACATGTCACAGTCATACTGAGAGAGAAAAGATGAAAACCATGTCCAATGGCATTTGCAGCCTATTTTAGCAGCAATCCCTTGAGAATGACACTTTGGGCTTGTATGGGTAACTTTTGTATGAGTAGTTTGTCTCATTTTTAAAATGGCCTGACATTTTTGCTTTTATGCAAGATGAAAAAGTCCTTCAGAAAAGAGATCTTGGGGTTCTCCTGGAAAATCAGCCCAGTGAGGGAGAGGGTTCAGTAGTGTGGTAAACCTTGATGAAAGATGCTGGCTTCAGCTCAGGTGCTTCATCTGAATCAATCAAAGTTCATTTACGGGAGCTGAGAGTGAAACAAACACAAAGACAGCAAGTCTGCTTGCAAAGTCCACTTCTCAGGTACCTCAGAGCACCTCAGATGGATGAATGGTCCTTGTGCCAGGCTCTCACCTCTCAGCATGGCTCCTTCTTCCATGGCCTCAATTTCTGATAGGGTAGCTACCTCAGGCTGGGGAGGCCTCGCTCAGGACCCACATTTGTGTGCACCCAGCTTCTCCAAACAGTAGATCCCTGAAAGGTAGTTATTCTCCATGGAGTCCCTTATTCACTCTCTGATAGTTGTGTTTCCAATCCTTGCAGAAGAAGATAGAAAATTCCCTATATACTGAAATAAAACCTGTGTGCACAGGAGTGTGAAGAATGGTCTTGTCAATCAATGTGGAATCAGGGAAAACAGTCTTTAAACTCTAGACTCTAAAGTCTTTGCTTTCTAAGTCCAAGTTGTCAATGTCCTTCTGGTTTGATCTCCTCCTTCATTGCCCTCCTCGCTTCCACTTCTGACAAGGACACCAGAATCTCTGTTGATATCCCTTACCCTTACTGCCAACATCCCTAATCTGTACCATGCAATTCTTGGGAATCACATCTCCTGGTGTATCATGCCCAGAAATGCAGTTCTGCCATGGCTCTTGATGTGTCTCAGAGCATCTGGGTGTCCTGGACAAGACAGAGATGTACACGTACAAACTGGCACTAGGATGAGTGGCACATCTGATGTGTCAGGGATGGGTCAACCTGTTGTAAATGTGCTGAACAGGTGATCTACATGTGCTCAATAATGGCAAGGTGTCTGAGACACACTGAATACAGCAGACATGACACACAGCAACTTGTTCCTGGGCACTGGATGGATTGCACAAGTTCTGCTTGAGTGGAAATATGAGAGTCTTCTGGGTTTTGGCCTCAAGCAGGAACATCTTCCTGCCCTGTAAAGATGTGGTTAGTCACCTAATATGTGTGACTCTCTGCAAGGCTGCCTCTGTGAAAACGAGATGGGACTGCGTACCACTGGGCACTGCCTGGGCACAGAGAGAGCTACTGAGTCCCAGCACTTTTATCTTCTCTCTTATATAAAAACAATAAAATAAAATAAAATAAAATAAAATAAAATAAAATAAAATAAAATAAAAACAAAATTCCAGGGGAAGAATTTTTTTACCTATCTCTGCAAAACCAACAACACAGGGATTGCTGATCAGTCTTTCTCCCTCACCAGAGCCATCCAGGCCACCTTCCAGTGTTCACAGACCTGTAGGTGTTAAATCTTACAACAGAGGACTCTTGGGATTAAATGGTAACACTATTGCTGTCCCTTATTTCTGTAAGGTTAGACTGAAGCCTTCACACTACTGTGAGTAAAAGGCAGAAGCCAGACTGTAACTCTGGGAGCCATTCATTCATTCCCATTTTAAGAGAAGATACACCTGATCTTTTCCTCCTTAGCCTTAGCCTTCCCCTTCTCCTCCACAGCAGACTACTGGTGATAAAGGAGGGAGAGCAATACAGTCTCCATCCCCTTTCCAATCCTCTGTGTGGAAAGGGGGAAAGCTGGTGAAACTTAATGTGCCATTTGAGGGCTCTGGCTGTCTGGATCATCCATGCAGAACTGGAAAGGAACCCTCTACAACTCTTTGCTTACTGCAAAAATGGACAGCAGAGCCTCAGCTCTATGCTGGGAGACCTAAAGTGTGGGAGGGCTTTAGAATTCCCTGATCATCTCTGTGCTGCACATACCTGTCTGTTTGCGGGCTGTACCAGTAGGCATTCAGCAGACTCTCACCACCAAAGAGATGTCTCCCTAAGGACAAAGACAGCACCACAGACACCTTCTGTTAGCCTTTCCTTTTTTCCCTCCTTGCATTAGGCAGCTTTTGTCCAATATTCCTGTTACTTTTAAAACATTAAGCTTCTCATGTTCATCTCCTCTGAGGGGATGTGAAGCTCACACAGAAGTCAAACCCACATGGAAAATCAAAACGAGTTTCACTCCCTGAACAGTCCCTAAAAAGTCCAACAAGTCTCCCATTTTACTTTTATCTATATGCATGTTGCTCCTTTCTGAAATTACTTTCTCAGCCTCTACTTAACACTTGCTTTTTCCTTCCAGCCTCAACAGTGACCTCTCTTGCTCACATCTGCCAGGGCAATATGTGAGCTCCTTCTCCTGCTGTCAGTCATTTTCATGGGGAAGCTGAATGGCACAAGGTCACTTGAACATCCTCCTGTTCCTCCTTGCCCTCCAAGGGGTGACTGTGCTGCCTGGCATGGCATTTTGGAGAGGTCAACCCTCACAAGTCTCAGCCAGGAGGCAGCACTCGCAATCAAAGCTCAATTCTTCAAGAGCTGGCAGGTTTAAAAGGTAGTCCCCAGGAGTGCTGAGCCATAGTGCTGACGAACATCAACTCTTATCTTAAAGTTGGAAATATGATCCAGTTGGGAATGACTGTGATTTAATGTCATCCAAGTACTACAGGGCATACTTCTTAAAGAAACTGCCGTAAATTATTTGTGTTTAATTCTGTGTGGATGGAGGGCATGCTATGTTCACAAGTACAAGGGCCTTGCTTGTATCTAATAATTGTTATATCTTCTCTGAAATATACTGCCGATGTCTCAATTTTAACAATTTAAATAACAAGCTTAACCAAGCGGAACTAGGCAAAGGCAGGCTGGCTCCCTTGATGAAAGCAGGACAACTCTTATGTCTCAGTACATTTATACTTTGACATGAGCAGTGACACACAAAGATGAAATCTGGTTAAAGCTGAAGCTTTCTCAGCACTGTGACAGCTTCTTAGTCTAAGCAAAACTGTTTCCAGACTGGGCATAGCTGCTAACTTTACTTAGAAGAATTCTTAGAAAAAAAAAAGACTGAGAGAGGCAGGATTAGGGAAGATGCACTACTGGCTACAGAGCAGCCACAGGATGCCCATACCAGAAGGATGGTTGTGTGCTTTGATGTCACTGATAGGTTCACGCAACTCTGGCTGAGTTCCACGCATGATTGCAGGTCTTGGGAATGACTTAAACTCCAGCGCAAATCAGGAGGTTTTGACAAAAGCATGTGTTGCAAAATGCTGGTGGGCGATTTTGTGCATGTTTTAATGCTATGAAACATAACTAGTCATTATGGGGACTGGCCTGAGGAAGCTGATAGGTTTATTTAACAGGCTTATGTGCCACTGCAGCAAGGGAAACCTTGGAGAACAAGTTCTTCGTTGTCCTTTAGCAAGAATAACCCATAATGAAAAAAACCCTAAAGTATCATCAGCTTCTACTTGCAGAGTTTCTGATTAATTCTGATAACAAGAAGAAAAAGAGAGACTCTCTCTTCCTCTGCATAAGGCAGTAACACTCTTAATTCAAAATTCATACTGGAATCAATGCAAGTTTCTTCTACACATCTATTGCAAATGCCACAGACTTTTGTCACAGCAGATAAGTAAAAAACACAAACATACCTGGAGTTCATTGTTTTTTATACATACTAAAAATCTTCCCTGAGCTGTGTTGAAATTTCTTTAAATTAACTATCTCCCTACCTATTTCTGGTTTCTTGGCTGGGCCAGTTTGTCCTTCTGTGCATAGTCAGTGAAATTACCTTAATACTGGGTCAGCTACATTTACTGTAGGTGATTCTTACAGCAAAAATGAGGGAAAAGTAAAGGAGATTGAGATGAAGGAGAATAAAATTCCTATAAATGGTTTGCTGTTAAAATAATCTTGAAATACCTGTGGCAGTCAGTCCTATCAGTAAAGCTGGCAGAAATCCTGTTGTTGCTGTAACTCATGTGAAGTTCTATCAGGTTCCAGAATAAAAATAATTACTGGATCAACATTATTTTGTTGCCAGTAAAATTGTGTCTATAGCAAGCATTTTACTGGCATAGGTTTGTGAGTTGCTTGGATGGCTTTTTTCCATGCCTCTTACCCACAATCTAAGGTCTATAATACAGTCCAAGACAAAAACATTCATGACGAGAAGGAATACACAAGAGAATGAGGAAAGATTTAGTGAATGGAAAAATAAATTAATATGTGTTGGCAACCAAAGATATAAGATGAACTGGAATGGAAGCTATTGTATTATTTATATGATTTATTGGCATTCATTATTTATTCTAGGCTTGAAGAGTCACAGACATCAGTCAATCTCAAATCCTTCAAGACGCCAATTCTAACATAAGAAGGTACGCTTTCCTTTAGGTCAGCTAGTTTCAATATATTAGCACCAGTGAAAGACAGTCCATCAGGTTCATCATCTGTCTGGGGAATTCCCCATGTCTCCTGCCATGTCCCTGACGGCATGTTTAATAAACTTCTGGTATAACAAGTCCCACAGTGATGTGTGGCCGACTAGTACCTTTGTGTGCGTATCTCCTGTTCTACAAAAAGGTCCATTGATTTCTGAAAGAGCCTTCCTTCCAATCCTTTCCGTTTTGGAAAGGGAACAATGGGAAGTAATCTCAGGC
The DNA here is from genome assembly GCF_028858725.1 of Colius striatus. Taxonomy (NCBI): domain Eukaryota; kingdom Metazoa; phylum Chordata; class Aves; order Coliiformes; family Coliidae; genus Colius; species Colius striatus. Next base: position 24,102,197 of record NC_084763.1, read on the forward strand.
CTCCCTGCAGGCTAAATCACAACCTAGCTGCAGAATAGCATCAGAAACACACCCATGGACAGGATGAAGACGTCTCTGAGTAATGTGTTCACACCTTCTCTTATTTTGTGGACAGACACTGGATTCCTTCATTGGAACAGTGTGTTCTAAGCAGAGCATGATGCAACATGGTTAGCATGGGCCCTAATACAAGGCATTAAACAGGGTGCTTTTCTCCAACCTCCTTGTTATTTGGCCCTTCTCTCTAGCCAGATGTTTTCATAGCCCAGCCCCAGCTCTCCAAGGACCTGCTGTGAGCTTCTGATAGCTGAAATGTTAGAAATTAAAGGAAGAAAACTATTTTCCTTGGACTTAATGTCTTAGTTTATGCAGTCTTTGGTCCCTTATGTAATCCAGTCCACCTTCTGACCAGCGCCTGTAAAAGATGCACTTATACTAGGGTAGGATGGATTGATGGATGGATAGAGACATAGAGAGATAGATAGATAGATGTACAGAATAGTGAATGATTTTCAATGCTTTTCATTGCCTCTCATGCCACCACTATGAAAAAGAGAAATGACTGCAGTAATTCTCTCAGTTCTTTATTAAGGCCAACCTGGTTTTGCATACGGGAAACTGGTGACAGGAATATGTTACAAGCTTTGAGTTGCTCCATAAATAATATGCTTATTTCTTGCTTGCCAGAACTAATGAAGGTCAGATTTGTGTCTTGTACTGATGCCTAAGAAGCTGTAAGCTTTTTAGATGCTTTCACAGCTGAGTATTTGGGTTTGTCTCCCTTCCTTTTCCCTAGTTAGCATTGTGTTGTTTTAGATGAGCTGCGTTGATGAAGAGTTGGATGGGCCCCAAAGCCAACTCAGAGGTGGGGATGGCACAGCATGATGGGACTTGAGGCAGCATGGGCAGGAAAAAAAATCCTTTCTGCAGGAAAAAAAAAGTGTTGTACTGCTCAGTTATAACATTACATCCCACCTCATGTCTCTGCAATGTCTCTTTACAAAAGGTGTAGGGGCAACTACCATACTTCTGACATATATTTGCCAAATTTGACTGACAAGTTCAAAAGAGTTTAAATGAGACACAAAACCTATACAGACAGTGTGGAAACTCAGTGAAAAGCACATACATCTGAATTGAACATTGCTTTGGTCCTGTAGATATGAACATCTTCTATGCATGCTGTGAGCCACAACATTGCTCTGCAGGTTAACTTCAACTGAATTCTGTAAAAGTTTCAGAGGACCCAAGTCTTTGTTTTCTTTCTTTATTTTATTTTTTAAAGAGAGTTTCAGTGAAGTATAACATGAAAAATGTTTGTTGTGGTCAATTTATTTAAGTGATAGTCACTGGGTAAGCAGACAATGTTGGTTAATGCATATAGTATGTTTTTCTTTACTTGTTTCTGACACAAACACTTTTATTTGGGATAGTTTTCTTTTAAGACCTTGCATTTGCACTCTCCTTTTGGTCTGAGTTTGTGAGATCCCATTAGTCACCGTAGACTTCAATCTGCTAGGAGACAGCCCTCACTTCAGACAACTGTAAGAAACAATCAATAAGATTATTTTGCCTTTAACGATTCACCTGCATAAAAATCAAAACTTATCCTCTTCATTAGACCTTACTGTAAACTTGCTCTTCTTTCCTCTCTGGATATTTTCACAGTTGATGAGATGCATTCCTGGATTTTGAATGATTGGATATTGGGATGATTCATACTGCTGTGAAATGCAGCAGGCCAGACATGAATACACAGGGGCATGGGAGAAGGCAGCCTCATCTTGCAGTCCCCTGCTCACCTTACATGTGGGAGGGGCTGCAGCCACAGGTGCTGGCTCATCCAGAGCTAGAACTGGGGCCACAGAGAGGAGGCAGTTGGAAAAGCGCAGTGGCAAGCTAAGAGCCTCTTGGGGCACAGAGGGAGTGTGAGGGCAGAGTCTTCCCTGGCATTTGCTGATGGGGAGAGTCAACCCATTAGGCAAGAGCTACTGGTGGAAAAGGACTCTTCAGCACATCTTTTCCTCTATGGGATTGCTCTCCAGGTCATCCTGGAGAAAACATGGAAAATGCATCTGCTTATCAGCACAGCATGCTCATTAGACCTTCTTCATCCTTCATCTCTTGAAGTACATTACTGTCCATGGTGCTTACAGACACAGGGAAGGAGAAATAAGATTTTATACTTATGCTGGGTTTTCATTTTGCTTTCAAATCACCATATAAATCCCCTTACTTTTCATCTCATTTAGTTGGACCAGGCTGTGGCACTCAAACTCCTCAAAAGTGCAAGCACAACATCTGGCCTCAAATAGAGCCACTTAGAGAGTTCTACAGCCCAGCTACTGGTGAAATTCTAGCTATTGTTCCTTATTAATGTTTTGTGGTATGTAATTCATTTTATTAAATAAGAGCAGCAATAATTTAGACCAAAATATTCTGGAAGGTTAATAAAGACAAGAGGCCAAATTTCCCTCTTTATCATGTAGTCCTCAGTTCAGAATAATGTCGTGCCAATAACTGCAATAATGGAATAACTCAAAGGAGAATCTGGCACGAGGTGTAGCTGAAATCCTCATCAAAAGGTCTACAGTGAAATACTCACTGTCTTTGTGGGGATCAGATTTCACACGAAAAGATATTTCTATTACATGTTAAGAAACAGCTGACCTTGAAGCAGAGATGAATTCCAGCCAGAAATAAGAAGCAAAAGGTTTTCTTCAGAAGTTGACTGAAAGTTTGGTTAGCAGAGATGATAATTCAGAATGTAAACATTTTCCAGACATCAAACAAAATGCAAAAAAAACCCCACATGCAAAACCAAGATGGAACAAACCAGAAGATAATTATCTTCTAAATCAAACATTCCTGCTGCAGTCATTGCTCCAGTGAGACCAGGGTCTAAATGATCACAGCAGAGCTGGGTTTAAGTAACCCTGGCATGAGTTTGTTTTTGAAAGGTGGTAGTAGGGTTCACAGCCGAAAAAACAGGGAGGTGGGAGAAGTAGATGTCAATAATTTATAATTTAGTTAAGTCTCTTTTTTCCCCCCCCCCTCACTGTTTTGACACTCATGACTGGTATGTCATCTTTGTCAGTCTACAAAACTAATTCTTTATAAACACACTGAATAATAATCACCAGTGTTGTAACTTTTCTGGCTACTGTGTGTGGCTGTTTGCATGAGGGACAATTTGACCTACTTAGCCCCACTCTAAAGTATTGGAAACAAGTTGAATTTATAGTTCTTTTATAGTGTAAGTACACACATAAAATTTTGAGATGTTTAGGGAAACTTAATAGCAGAGCTTTGTGTAGCAACCTGCCTAGGCAGCACAGAGAGAGACCACTTCTCATGTTCCTACAGAATTTATACAGGACACAAAGATGCCTTTGTCTTTTCTCGCCTTTGTCTCTGCATCTGATACTAAAGTTTGTTGGTACAATCTTAAAAAGAAAGAGTTGCTTTTCCAATCCATCAGAATTGCTGTGTGAACACATTTTGCACCACAGCCTTGAAAATAGTTGCGCTTCTCGCTTTTGTTCTTTCATTATGTGAGACTCGCAGTTATTCAGTATTTCATTCTCATTAGAACACTGCTTGTCACATGTTTTCACCAGAAACATTCATCACCAAGGTCAAAGGGTGAATATCGTGATCTATTATGCTTAGAGGAATCTAATGAAAAGCCACATAATTATCCAATTTTAAGAGAAGCATGTAAAAAAAGACAGGGGGGGCACTTGCTATAATTTAAATTGTTTTGTTTCCCTGAAGCAAAATTCAGCACCTGATTGACAGGACATAATGATAATTCTTATTGATATGGTGATGTTAATTGTGTAGAGATATTTAATAAGTCCCATATTCCTGAGGTAAATGCATGCTCTTAACCTGCACCTGAACCTGATTTTTGATGCAGTCTGAGGATGAGGCAAAGATACAGATAACTGAGCACAAGTGGATTTTCAGTCTTGTGTGGCAGAATAGAAATTGGAATCTTCAGAATCTATTAAGAGAACAATTCTGCAGTTGCTCACACTTTTATAAATTATGCTGTATATGATGCTAAGACACAAAGTCAGGAGTTTCAATTGGGGAAAATTACCATGACTTTACTGCATCTGCAGGAGTAGGCTTTTTTTTCCCCTTTTTTTCCCAAAAGGAGGTAGAAAGCAGTTTTCACAGAGACATACTGAAGTAAGACAGAAAACACTCTGTCACTTAACCCGCTGACTGGTTTGTCCTCTAAAATGTGGGACAAATGGCAGAAACAACAGACAAACAAAGATATGTAAAGCAGAAAGCTGCGAACAGCATAGTCATTTAAATGTATTTTACATTCAGATTTCCAGTTTGGTGATAGTCATCAGCTGTAACAAGAACGATGTGGAAACAGTGAAAGGATATCAAAGCGGTTGAGAACAGGAGTGGATTTCAGAAAGAAACAGGTTATATTTCTGGATTTTGCCTGAGGACGTGCCTTGACATTGACTAAGATCTTCAGCCTCTCTGTATACCTTCATTCTTCTGTCTTTGCAATGGAGATAATGACTCTTCTTTCTTTTTTATTTTTTTTTTCCAAAACATGGAATGGGAAACCCACAATCTGAATAATGTCTTAGGATTTATCCATTAGGGGCTTAGCCCCAAGATGCTGAGCACTTCAAACACTCATCTATATTTCAGCATGTCTGAAGTTCACTTGGACCATCCACGCACTAAGAACTAAGTGCATGCTTACATGCTCTGCTGGCAGGTGCCCTGAACATGCTGCAGGGAAGAGGCTTCATTTCATCCTGAGGAATGTGTCAGAGGACTCCCTGTGTTAAGTACAACGAAATTACAGAAACTGCTGTCCTTTGCTGCCAAGGTTCTTCTTTCAGGAGCCGTACCATGACACCTCAGACACTCGGATGTTGGTACCTATTGCTTTACGTTGCCCACCCAGAAGAATTCTTAGATGGTTCAACAACATGTTGCTGTGTGAAAGCGAGACTCCTTCTGGTGTCTGAGAAATTTGGTCTTGCATATGCTCACTGTATTGGAGTGTCTATAGAGCTGATTGTGGTGTCTGAGCACACATCCAGGTCCTAAAGCCCTGGTTCTGATACGTGCCCAAGGCCTGGTAGCACATTACTCTGCAGCAGACACCAGCCCAGCTCAGTGAACAGGGCTGTGCTTTGCACTCTCGTTCCATCAAAGGCAGGGCGAGGAGTTTAGATGACACAGTCATCTAAAAGAGATGAAGGATGTGAGACCTCCCAGTTCAGCTTCCCTGCTGGCTGCCCCTACTATAAACCAGTGTGTGTGCTGCCCTATGTCTGTTTATTTGTCTCTGGAGGAGGAGGAGTTGGGTTGGGAAGCCTGGAACTCACTCCCGACCACCCACAGAACAAAGACGGGGTTGTCCTCCTGAAATCCAGGACTAGAGAAAAATCACTTTCTCCACAGAAAGGTGGAAACAGGGGAAGGTCTGTGGCTTTGAGGGGAGCTCCAGGGTTATAATGCCTCTCTGAGCTGCTCTAGATTTGGTGCACTGTGTGTCCCAGCTTGTGCTAGGGCAATGCCTGAATACAAACACAAACCCATGAGGAGGATGAGGCATTGCCATGTGAGTTTTTGCAGTCTGGAGATTGATCCTGTTGACATCTTTCACTCACAGAGGCCTACAATTTAGGACTCAGACTGTTCTACTAGGGTAACAGAAGTGACTTAAGGAGCAAGTGAGATTAATGAAACACCCAGACACAAATCCAAAATGAGGCAAGCAACTCCAAATTTATATATATATGCAGCATGAACCTAGAGGGCACGATAGGAGATAGAGAGTGAGAGTTTAAAACTGAGTCAAACACTCATAAAATAAACCCTGAATCATATTTCTAAACATTAATAACACTTTAAATAAGCTGCTATAAAAACGCCAAAGATAATATATTAACTTTGAAAATAGCATTTACGGCACTTACACATAAAACTGAAATGCACTGTGGTCCACTGTGTAGTTTGCTCATTAGATGAGCAGCCAAGGATCAATAACTCTGTAGGACAATGGCTAAGAATGGCCTAGATAAGATAATTTCAGCGTCTATCTTGTGAACACGAGCAACTGAGAAACTGCTTTTTTAAGTAGTTCGGAGATACCACACCTAACATCCTCTCAGCTTGGTCTGGTTTCCTTCTTACACTACAACATGCTAGCAAGAAATTATTATGTTTCAAATGTACATCTTGCAGTTAAGTATTTCCTTGTTAAGTGAAGCTGTCATCAAAAGATGCTGGTGGCCTAGCTTAAAAAGCAGTCTTTAGATAACACAACAAGGAGTGGACATTTTGAAGTGAAAAACTGTACTTAACTAAGGATCACAATGGTCTGTAGAGGTAGGCAGGGTTAATGCACCGGTCTCCACAACTGCACTGAGAAATCATGGAATCATTTAGGTTGGAAAAGATCCTTAATATCATTGAGACCAACCATTAAAATAAATACAGAGTACAAACTATAGTATTTTAATAAAGAGATAGTCTTTAATAGATTCTCCCTCCAGAAAAGAAAATAACTTGTGAAAATAAATAAACAAAGCTATTTTGGCCACAGAACCATCCATGGACCATGGACAATGCTTCTGAGACTGCACTAAGAATAATGTTCATGCATGCTTCAACTGGCGAAAAGAAAGGCTAATAAGATCTTTTTTTTTCTGTTTTGCACTGATTGTTTAGCAGGTTTGTGCTTCTTTCCATCAGAACTGGCATATATATCTAAACAGCCCTTCAGAACAAATCTGTAAAACACTGGGCATCTTTCTACCCACTGAGCGTATCCATAAAGATGTAACAAAAACAACTAAAGGACAAGAGGGATTGACGTGTTATGAAAAATAATCACATAAATCAGGCTTAATCTTGAACCGATGAACTGGAAGTAACATATTGAAGACAGTAGGATTTTACTTTTTTAAATCCATTGTAAGTGAATAAAGGTCCTTTATCATCCAGCTTGAAGGAAAATGGGAGGAAGTTACTATAATGAGAGATGGACCATTATGTCAGAGAGGGAAAGAGACCAGCTAGAGAGTAGAATGTAATAGTTTTCAGGGTGATAAACCTATAAATTATATTTTTAAAGATATTACAGAAATACAGCTACTTGGACAATGCTTACATTTAGCTGATACAGTTAAGGATGCACCTATTCTTTGGTGATCACATACCGAATTTTTCTTTGCATGAAAATCAGTGTGGAAGGAGAAAATAAGACAATACACAGCCTGTTCTCACATATGTGTAAAAAAAATACACAGACTCAAGAACTTTATATGCTACTAGATCCATTAACATAGACATAGTCCAGATTAGCACCTGAAAAGATAATTCAATTACTGAAGAGGCAAGAGGATCCTGGAGCAGGCTGTACGGATTTGCGCAGTAACAAAGCCTGGGCCAATATCCCCTGTGGAAGAAAAGCAGTCAAAGAAACCTATCTGGAGGGGCTATAGGATCTTTGACAGACCAAGCAAGTTTATTTTTCTAGGCATGGTTTTGTTGTACTTGAACAGAGGCTGAATCCAAACAAATCTAGGCTTTTGGACAGTGCTCCTCTCTGTTAGACAGGTTGTCTTGTGTAATTAGCAGGAATTAGCCCTAAAGTTCATGCATAAGGTGTGTGGAGAATTCCCCATGTGCAAGGACAGTGTCACACAGGTAGCAGAGATGGTGAAACACCTTTCTGCACCAGCTTTGCCCATAGTGCCATGGTTAATTGAGAAGAGACCTATCAAGATGGGTTCAGGAGAAATAAAGCATAACATAACAGCACTGCATTATGCACTACAATAATTTTTCCTTGCTAGAGGTCCAGCTGTTGTAAATTATCTCTGAGCTGGAGCACTTCATGGTGCTGAGCTGAGTTTAACAAAGTGAAGGGTTAGAGTCTGCACTGCACAAAACTTGCTTTGTCCCTAACAGCAACCCACTTTTAGCTATGGAAGTGCATCAGCTTCAAGGCTGGAAAGGAAGTCTTCATTAGATACAACATGACATAACTAGGTAAAACAGTATAAATTATGTCTGGCCCAGCAATTATGTGTTCAGGTCCATGCTCTGACACAAGCTTCTTGTGGAGCCTGGAGCAACCTAATTACTCTACTGTCCTCAGTGCTCCTTCCACAAAACTGGGACAGCAAACTTTCCTCTTTTAAATAGATTAAAATGATCATACAGCTGCAGAGATGATCTACTACTCGATAGCCAAATTGACAAAAGGATTTCTTCAGATACTAAGTTGTCCCAAAGTGGTTGTGGTGGAAATTCCATCATTTGAACTGTTTCCAGGCAGAATGAACATGGCCTACAAGAATCTTGTCTCAACAGGCTGTTACAGGCAAATGGAAAATTAAACTTCTGCACCTCATAGACTATCCTTTTGTGCCAAGAGAACAGATCAGATAACTTTGATTTATGAGAAGCAAATCCTGAAAGGTGCTGGACATGCCTAACAAAATGATGGGCAACACCCACTCAGAAACACTCCTGGACTAAGGAAACTATACAAGTCAAAAGTAAAGTACAAGCGTACAATGAAATGTAGATAACTCCAGAGCTGCCTAGCCTTAAGAATCATGTACTGAATTCCAAACCCAAGCCAATGCCCTCTAAATCATATTTTACTTTAGGAATCCCTTTGCTCCTGGGATTAGTTTAGTCACCTCACATGTCACAGCCCAAATCCACAGGGAACAACTACCAAAATAATTGTTTTGACCAGGTGTCATAGACTGTAAGCTTTTATCACAGTAGCCTGTGTACTTGTGGCATAATAGGAGATTAGGGCTCACTTGAGAAAGAAATAGCTTGTCACTCCATCGATCAGAAGGTCGCACGAGAGATCAGCATTGCCATCATCTTGGAACAGGGGCAACTATGAGGAGGGACAAGGAAATTGCTGCAGCTATTGAAGAGATATAGATCACTTCCCTGCTCACACCTGGCCAGCTATTTTGACCATCAAGTTAAGGCAAAAAACAGCATGACAGATTGAGGATATGTCTTTGTCAAAATGTGAACTCCATTTTGTTCTATGAAACGTGTTTTGTGTCAATGCCTCTATATAGTCCTGTGACCTTCACTGAAAAATGTCACCCCATGTTGGACTGCAAACTCATTTGTAGATTACAGCATACATTTTACTGCAGAAGCAAACAAGCTGTCAACCATGAAAAACTCCTTCATATGGGAACAAATGCATTTTACTGGACTTTGTCTTTGAATATCTCTCCCAGACAGAGCTAAGGAGAAGGTTTCTGTTAAAGCCTGGAAGAAGGAGTATGTGGACAAAATAAAGCAGAGTTCAAATGCAGGCAGGCTGGAAGAAAACTCCCCAAATCTTGGGATTATGATTATCTCAAGATTGGACTGCAGGAGACTTGGGCTCAGGATTTGTGCTCTTTCTAGAGTGATTTTTTAACTGGTAGCAGAACTGGTACTGAGACAGCTTAGTCAGCACAGACAGCAAGGACTAGGGATCCTTCTGGTCACATCTGATTTGGGTTTGATGGATTTGCAGAAAAAATCCTGGGAATAAATAGCAGAGTCATGGAAATTTCCTTCCTTAATTTTAAATGCACACTATACCAAATTAAAGATGGCAAAATCTAGGCCTTTATTTAGTCTCTCTCTCTCTGGACAGTCAAGTCTATGTAAGCCAGAGACTGAAGGGAGGCATTCAGTGACCATGTCAGAAAGCTCTGTGTGTCTACTTGTCAGATGCCCCATGAGAGAGAAATGTCTTTCATTACCAGCCTAGTCCATGGAAAATAAGGAATACGACAGAGAGAGAGAAGTATACACAGATAAACTCACCACAGTCTGGATGTATATTTTTTGAAAAATTTCTCTCCCAAACACGTGGGGTCTTCAGCAACAGGATGAAACAGAAAGAGTTTTTTAAAAACCTGCAATTGCATACCGAAACTAACAGTGCCTAACTAGTAAACAAGATGTGAGCTAGGACAAATACTTACTGTCAGATCTAATATAGTGAAACAAATCACATTTTATCTGCCTTCATCTGATTATTTCCCCATTGTATTGTTTATTCTTGTAGACTGTAGAGTTTAGGACTCTGAGCTGGGATGTGCTCTCACTGATACTTTCCAGAATGGGAGAAATGCTTTTGAGTCTATCTAGGTAATTTGAGGGTTTTACTTCTCCCATTTGCACCCACGGGCATTCTGCTGCTGAATTCATCTAGGGCAAGAGACAATAAAACATAATGCATGTATCCTGTCAGGATACAGGGTTAGCTAAAAGGAGTGGAAGGATATAGGCTGAGTAAAGGCGAGAGAAGCCAAGAGAAGTTCACTAGTCATAACTGAGCAAAAATTCTCAGTGGAGCATAACATCAGCCACTTATTTCAGCTATTTTTAGGTCAAAATACTGTGGAACAATGCATGTACTATGTTTCTCCATGCAGAAGAAACAGATGGCATCTACAGGAACATTATGTGAATAGCCTGTGGTTTACATTGTGAATGTATGGAGACATACTTACACAAATTGACACAGAAGGTCATGTTTGGCTTCAAATATACACCTGTGACATGTTGACCTTCTCCTGGGGTTGCAGGAACATGTATGCTTCTTATAAATGGGTTCTAGAAAAAAACATAGCACTCAATTTCCAAATCTAATCAGGCACCTGAAAATATGGTAAGCCTAAGTTATATATATTTTTTAAATACACTAAATAGACTTCTACCTACAAGCTATATAGAATGTATTACAAATACCAAAGGCTATACACAGTGCACACTGAATCTTTTTTTAGCTCCCATTCTTACAATCTGCTGAGCGTATAGTATTTCAACACACGTTGCTGCTACTTCTGTAACAGTAAGGTACACTGAGAGTAGCATAATCCCAAACAGTGAATGTAGAGCACAGAAAGGAAAATGGTCTTTTTTGCTCTTAGCATATTTGAACCTCGATGGACTGGATCCAATCCTCACTGAAGAGAATGAAAGAGAACAAACAGCTGGACTGCTTGTCCCAAAATAGGCAAGATTCAACAGCCTCAGAGTGGACCCACAGGCCAGGGAACTATAACCAGGGGGCATAGACTGCTCTCTGTAGTACGTGCACTTAATGTTGCTTCTGAACATATTCCCTATGTCTCTGGAAGAAGCATTTTGTTATGTCCTTAAAACAAAGACCTCAACCACTTCTTCTCCTCTGCTACTGGGCCAAAGGTTTTAGCACTATAATTCACCCAATAATAAAGTAGTGATTGGTCTTTGGTTTCTTTAAATGAAAACTTTCTTCACAAATAGATGAAAAAAATATAGATATCTCCTTAAAGAATCCCAAGGACTTGTCATAAACAACTACAAAGTGAGGGCATGGATTTAAACTCAACTGATTTTCCTGCTGCTTTTTGCAGAAAGGATAAAGTGTCAACCTTTATTTTGGATATCCTGATTGTGAGTATTAAATATAAAATGGTCACATGTTCCATGTGATTCAAACTAGGCTTGTATTTTTGGAGAGTTTTCTGCTTTTACACAGGCTTTTACCTGGATATATGTAGAGATGGACAAGCACATACACATCCCAAAAGCTAGACATACATTAATGAAGACATCGTTTATCCTACAAAGATTATGTCTCATCTGGGGTCATTCAGACCTGTTCCTCTGTGCAAAAATGCTGATTTATATCACTGAGAACCTGGCTCTGGAAGCACTGTCGACACAGCTGAGGTCACCTCGTGTTTTCCTAGCCATTGCCTAGAGGTGCAATAACACAGTATGGGATTTTCAAGCCTGACACCCACCAGAAGAAACCCATCGAGCTGGGAGTGTGGATGCCGGCCATCTGTGGCACAGGGCAGCATGCCAGTTACAGGCACCAACCTACAGCAACCCCGCTGGCATCCCAGAGAAGCTGACCCCTTTTGCCCCACTTTCAGAAGGTGCATGGGCACTGCTTTAGCAGTAGTCTAACACAATACATCTCAAGGAGCATTTATGCTGTGTTCACTGCGCATTCAACTGTGGCCACTTCAAAGGTTTAGCCAAGTATTTTATGGCCATGGTAAAGGGTTCTTATTGATTTAAATTGCAAGCCTGGCTCCCGTCAGCTTCACTTGAGGGCAAAAATGCAATAAAATATCCCACAACAGAGAGACAGACAAATCGCATTGAAAATCTTAAGAGATCCTTTTCACTATAATCACCTTCAGCAGTGTGCTGGTTTTCTGGTTTTTTTTCAAGACAAGGTTATCTTAGAGATTTGTCCATCTCCTACAGATTTGGGAAGGACTGCCTTTAAAATCTGTCAGCAGATCCATCCAGTGGTAGGCATGAACCAAACCCTGTGGGATTTTGATTTTACCCTATTTGTTGGATACATGCATAATATTGCTGGGATGACACTGATGTATTGGCAAATTTTAGCACAGAATTGTAGAGTATGGTCATGAAATCATTTGCATATGTGGCAAGAAAATCCCGGATGACTCAGAGGGACCCAGACACCCTGTTCCTGCATCTCCAGGATCCACTGCCCCTTCCAGGGGGCTTGCTGACATCCTGGGGAACTCCATTCTGGACTGGGAAAATCCTTCCACCCGGCACGGTTTTGAGAGAGAAGTTGTCAATAAGGAGCACTGTTTATTGTCCCCTCATCATGGCGATGCTCTAACGCCGCTGCACAGAAGGTGTCCTCACCAAATAGGAAAAAATAGGTGATGCTGTATTTGTGAATTTCACCATCAGTTTCTTTATAATAATTTACCTGAAATGCACCCGAGGTGCATTTCCGAAGATAACCTCCGGACACGTCCGGAAAATAGCAAATGACTGCTACGTATCTGACATTTGAAATAACATGTTTCTGGAGGGTTGACATTACAAGAGTCATTTCACTTCAAAATGTTATTCCTAATGTAATTTTTTTCAAATTCATAAGAGGCACTTGCTAGGATTCAGTGCAGCACCAGAGTCACTCGAAAGACAGAGGTCAAATTCATTTCATTTCTTTTATGTTTTCCTCTCCCCGCTAGATGAAACAAATGATTGAGCCGGGAACGCTTGGCAGGTCGGTGGCTGTGCACGACGGCGCCGTCGCAAGATCGATTTTCCCCGTCCGGGGGGCTCGGGTGGCATGGCTGACATCTGTCGCGGTTGTCATGGCAGCCCGCAGCACGGCTGGGGTCAGGCCTGACAGGGAGGGCCTCCCCGCCTCCACCCGCCGCGCTTCAAGGTTAACAGCCAATGGACCAAAGAAATAGGCAATTATAGTGCAGTCAATTCTGGTTAGGGAAATACCCGAGAAGTAAATATATCTGATCAGTGGATGAAAATGAAGCGGCCCAGCACTGTTGATATGGGGCAGCAATGGCCTTCAGGCATGGGGCTGTGCCCAGCAGCTGCCTTCATCCATCTCCAGCTCTGCCTTTGGGGTCGAGGGTGTAGAAGGCAGGTTCTCTCTTTCACCCAGGGATAGTCCTTGTCTGCTGAGGGACGTCTGCCCAGGGGCAGCCATTGCCAATCTGGCAAAGGTCATCTGGGGAAACTCCCTCCCGATGAGCTGCAGTCAGACTGCCTTACACTTGGCAATTGTAGCCACTGGGCAACTTACTCAGGGGCCCTAAACAACAGCTCCATTAAATTCTACCTCTGTGTAACCATGTACATGTGTATTATAATGTTGATATCTTTTCTGCAGAGGGGCTGGTTGTAGAATAAAAAGGGGGTAGAAGGGAGGGAAGAGCCCTTGATGAGAGCAACAGCAGCTGAGCAGGAGTGGACATTGTCCTCCCTCAACTATCAAGGTAAACCAGGCCACCACCACCTCCAGCAACTGGCCTCCATTGACTAGTAAGCAGAGTATCAAATTCAAAACCTCACATCTGCCTCAGTTACGTCTTCTCATCTTCCTGAAAGGGAAGGGTAAATACAGGAGGGCATCCCCGAACAGCTGTGGTGCAGACAGGGAAGGAGGTGGTAAGCAGCTGTGTCCCTGTGCTGGTAAGGTCTCTGAGCCTGAGTCAATTGTAATGTCTGGGAAAAACATCAAAATATTTCCACCCTCCACAGAGCAGCAAGGCATCAAGATGTTGCACAGACACATCCAAGGACACCTAGGCATAAGAAGTACCTACAGCATGTTCTATCTGACTCTTCTCCTCAGTGATCTTGGAGGTGAAACTGTTTGCTGTGGACCTGCTGTCCCTCAAGTGAGGGATGCCACATATAATTCCAGACGTTGCCATGCTGATCTCCCACATGGCCTTCCCACTGCTGCTACTGAGGATGGCCCAAGGAGGGTGGGAGAGAGGCCACCTTGGGGAAAGCAGCAGAAGGCTGGGACTTGCTTCACGATCTGTCTCTCTATGCCTTGTCATCACAGCCTGGAAACACTTTCCTCTGCTTCTCAGTGCCTGTGGAAAGGAGGAAAATTCCCCTGGCCTCAGTACTGCTGAGGCTGCTCTCTCTGAAATGCATGCACCAGTTCCCGTACCTCAGGGCATGAGTCTGCCCAAACCAGAGCCCCTTGTCAATCACTTCTGGCTCCCAGAGGGATCAGTGCAGCAGAATGGAGGCTTGTTTGTCCTGGCAGCTGCAGTTCCTCCAGAAAGACGCTATCCGAATCAATGAAAACATTCAGTTTTAATGACCGCAGAAAATAAATCCCTCAAGATCATGAGTTTGTTTCAAATGATGGATCAAAAGCAATACTGGCATTTCCTTCTGAAGAAGTTTTCCCAGCATCTTAACGTGGTAGCATTCTTTCTTTCTACATTTCTGACTTTAATCCAGAGCTACCACTGGAACAAGACAAACCTTTCCACTTCCAAGAACAGAGGGAACTAGAGCTAACACAGCAAAATTTACACAATTGGCTCCAATTCTGAATTGTGTCTGTGACTCAGGTTGATTCACCATTTCTTTCTGCCAGTATCTGTTTCCTGCTCCATCACCTACGGTGCTCCTGTGTTCTCCCCCGCTGTGTTCAGCCATCTGTGGACTCAATGTGAGGTCAGGGAAGTGAGCCGAGACACAACCTTACTCCTCCATTCTCAGCACAAAGCTTCATCCACTGCTGCTCTGCCCTAACATTCTACACAGAGCCAGAAAACTTCTTGCTGGCATTTACAAGACCTGACTCCTAAACTCTTTGATAACATCTTTCAGATTTGTCTTGTACACAAAACAAACATTTTTGTGGATATTTTGTTTCTAAAGGAATTAAAGATTGGGGACCCAAGATTTGGGGGGTTGTTTGTTTTGTTGATTTGTTTTGTTTTTTTCCCCTGATTTGTCCTGAGAAATCCACTGAGAAAACCTTGCATAGAACCAAACACTGTTCACTAGACTTGTGATTGATGACAAAGGGAAGTACCAAATCCTGAATATTTTTTTCTGTTGCTTACTAGTATCTCAACTGTCATCCTGGTCTGCAATTCTGTTGGTCTCATGTTACCCTGCTAGCTTTCTGTCAATCTCCTCAGCATATTGCCTAGGTACCAAATTATTTGACATTGCCCCTCAGATGCCCTCTGGACTCATTACATGGCTATTAATGTCTCTATGTTACTGTCTCCATCTGCTAAGGAATTACTTTCAAAGTACACTGTGTTTTCCCTAAGATCTCCCTCTGGTACACTAAAAAAGAAATATTTATTCCTAAGAAGGTCACCACCTCTATTTAGTCACCTGTTGAATGGATTCAAAATGGTTTGATTGCAGGCTTTCTGGAGCAGGCCTTGTCTTTTTGTCACTCATACATACTCAGTGCCAGTTAAAATGATCCTGTGCTCAGAGGAAGTCTACATCTATTACTGCAGCAGAAATAATAAACACCAAAAAAAACATGCTTCCCAGATCTGAGGTCAAAGTGATACCATTTTTACCCATTTTGTTCACATTTGTTGTCCCACAAAAAAAGATTCACAAAGTCATTTAATTTCTCAACCCTTTATGTGATCAACACAGAGAAATTTATAATGCCCATATACTCTGCAGAAGGCACCAGTATGTTGCAGCATTTTAACCTTTTAAATATTCCATATTTCAGTTGGCTAGCCATCCTATCCCTTCTGCACAGTTCACTGCAGCTGTAAATAGTGGAGGAAAAAGAACAGACAGCCAATCAAATTACAAAAAGCTGAAAAGGTCAAAACTGTACAATTTACTACTACCTTTTCCAAAATACATGAGGCTTTAAGATCCCATTATTTTCTTTTGAAACACTTAATTAAAATAAGTAAAAATTGTATAACAGGAATATGTTGGTGGAAAAATTAGTAAAGCGATCCTTGTAAAAGATGTGTCACCAATGTAACTATTCTTTTACAGTCTTAACTTCCTCTGTTATTAAGAGCCAGTCCTGCAGCTGCCTTCCTCAGTTTCCTGTGGATCATCCCAGTGACCAACCAGTCCTTAGCCCTCTGCTTTTCATCTGCTCTTACAAGCAGTTCAGTGAAACACTGGCACTTTTCTTTAGGGAGATAAATTTTGCAAATGCACAAAGTTCTCTGCACAGCTTTCATCGTACTGTAGACTGAAAGACACTTTAGGGGAGACAAAATTACCAGTTGCACTCATTTGAATAACACATGCACGGAGCTCTCTTTTAGACTGTGAAGATGACATTAGAAAATGGCCCTCCCTCCACACTTGCAAGTCCATAATTCTTATTGCAAGTCAGTTTGCTCCTTTTCCTGGCAGGATCAATGTCTATAGCATTTCACCAGCCTGCCCATCCTCTCCCTTTAACTGTCCTTCCGTCCATTGTGACTAATTCAAACAATCCCCGCCTAGTCAGAAAGCAGCATCACCCCTCTGTCCTCCTTGGAGCATGGAGAAATAGCTCAAGCACGACAGACTGTCACAGCTCTGTCGCCCCCAGGTGTGGGCTGCTGTCCTGGGACTCCATGAATTGCAGGGAAAAGTCATTTTTACTGTGTGTAGCTTATTCAGCCATTTCAGCATGTGGAAGAGACTTCTGATACTTTGCCATTTCAGCTGACTGCTCTCTTCTGTGAAAACATTGGCAAATAATCGTTAGGATGTATTTGTTCTGAGAGTTCTCGTTTTTTTCTTTGTCAAAAGCACATTTGTGTCATTTTATGAATTTTCACTTGGGTATCTCTGACAGTAACGGAAAGCAAAAGCAGGAGAAAATGAACAGAAGATAGACACTTTATTTTTTATACCACACGAGATGTAGAGAAAAGGGACAAAAATAAATGTAAAAGGTGCAAAGGAAATAATCGCTGTCCTGTTTTTCCACAACCGTTTCATGGAAAAGCAAATTAAAAGAGCACTAGAACAGTTTTTCTACTGTCAGATCCTAGGTATATTTTCCTACTAAGGTCGTAGGAGCATGTGGAAGATAATCATTTGGTCTTAGCTTATGTTTTATTTTGTTTTAAATAAGAAAAAAAGATTCCTACTTTTCTTGTGTCTGGCCTCTGTACTGTCTTTGGTAGAGAAGCTCTGGCTGGAGACGTGTCCCTGAAGTGTGACAGCTCTGCACCAGGGCAAGAATCCATCCCAGTGCCACCACGGCTCAGAGGACACCTCCCACCTTCCTCCAAGGCTGAGCGGGCAGCCTTGGGTGGAGGGGCATCTCCTCCAGTCAGGCCAACTGAAGTGTAGCTGAGAGGGACCAAAGCCAGGGCTGGCATTTCATTGCATTTGTGCACTCATGAGGCAGAGGTCAGTCACACAGCATGGATGCCAGGGAGGAGGCAGTAATGATGTGTAACTTCATGCCCATGCCTAGGGCAGGAGGGTCCACGGGTTGCACCAGGCCAATGGGCAGCAATTTTCCTGAGACTGCCCTCAGGTCACTCGCTGTGTCAGGGTTGGCATTATAACATGGAATCACGTCATTAATGGTACCCTTTTCAGATTTCTTCCCATACAAACAGGTCAGCTTTCTACACACTGGCCTCAAATTGCTGAAGATGCAATTTTTGGGTAGCCCATTTTGGTAGAAAAACATCCTGGATTTAACATGTCTGGTCATAGAAAAAATGGCCCAACTCTTGGTAAATAATTCTAATGTTCTGTTACTCTCTATGTAAACACTGAGGTGAAGTAGGAAGCAGGAGGAAACACTGAAGTGTTTACAGGATGGAAGGGAGCTTTTGTCATCAACTCTAGCTTGTATCCATTTCCACCTACTTCCTACTTTACTTCTTTGTGTTTTCTGCTTCCTCATCTTGTTTTATTCTCAGCTATTGTTTGTTGTCTTCTTTCCCTTCAGCTTCACTTCCTGCTCAACTCCTATTGTTTGTATCTTCTCACAACTTTTTCCCCCTTCCACTCTTCTCTGTTTCCTCTCTCAGCATCTACTTTCTTCTGAACTTATCTGCTCTGCAGAATCTCACCATGTCTGAATACAAGTGTGGTACAAAGTTGGCTGTGATTTAGTCACTAGCAATCTTCCGCTTAACCATAATGAAACCCTGTTACAAACAAAATTCCATCATATGAGAGGAATTTCCTGTATGGAAATTGTATTTTTGGATGAGAAGGGCATTTCTCCTGTAGCAACTCCCCCCTTTCACCCCCAGCCCTCCATTCTTTGCAAAGTCAAAAATTGCATTTAGTTCAGTATAGGAGAATGTCCAATAGGGCCTTCTGGGGAGGGAAGAAGTAGTGCAACTACTGATAATCAAGATAAATCAAGCCATGACGTAGAACATAAGCACTATGCTCCATTCAATTCAGCTAGGGAGCTCAACTTGTTCAGCACTGTAGGTTATTTTCCATTTGTAATTAGAGCAACAAAGAAACAGCCTTTCCCTGTTCTGCTCCATCAGCACAGCCCCAGCAAACATCCTCATTTTCAATAACTCTTCCCCTTTATCTCACTCTGCCTGATGCCTAATAAGCTGATTGCTATTTACTTTGGACCAACAGCTAATCTGTTAATGATTGATTTTAAATTTTTACAGCCATTTGTCTTTGGCAGGACTCAAGAGTGTGAGCAGCAGTCTTTCCTACCTGACGAATTGGCTTTTCTTTAAAAAAAATAAGATTTAAGTCAAAAGTCTTCACTGTTATGTTTCACTGACAAACAGCTGGCACACAGTGAGCAAAGCTTGGACAAAAGGGTAAATCTTCACCCAAAACCTCATCAGCCTTTGAAACCACCTGCAAATAATATAAGTGGTCATTTTGTTAATAGATATAGAGAGCTAAAGACCTACTTATGAAGTAAAACATAATTGTACTATAAATTCACGGGGTTTAAAATTCTTAATTAACAAAATTAATGCTTGTAACAACGACTAGGTAGGGAATAAGAAGTAATACAGCAACTGTGCTTCAGAATGATCTAAATTGTATACCATATGATATATGTATTACTGTGATATATGCCTAAAAGTGAATTTCATTTCCCATTAAAGGACTGCCAAATAGACAGTAGTTATTTTAATTGGTACAACACAGCAGTGTGGTGCAATTTAATCGTTGATTCTAAAAAGGGAAAAGTGAATAACAGCTTAGCCTGTATATTCTGAAAAGAATAGGAAAATTCTATACCAGGAAGCTATACATATTTATAAATGTTGTTTCTTCAATAAGCCACTTAGGGATCGGCCCTGCAAGGAAATAAATCATGCTTAGAATGCCTATACTGTGTCTCACCCACAGATCTCAAAGAACTTTACAAAGCTTAGCAAGTTGTGTGATTATTGTTTCATGAAGGGGAAAAGCCAAATATCAAAAAGACAGTTTCCTTAACATTCAGACGGATTCAGATCCAAAGTTTGGTTCAGGACTCACTCTGGAAAATAATCCCAACCCAAGAAACCAGTGAAAACACTTTGTGCTAAGCTATCGGCAAGTTCCAACTATAAATGTCTTTTAATCAGTTGATGACTGTCTTTGTAGTCATAAGTCAGTCCTCAAAGGTGCATATGTGCATGTGTGTATACACATGTATCTGGAATCCAGGTATAACCTGGTAGAAACAGGGAGGCAACCTCACAGGTTGTGCATCTGCTCTATTCCCTCACTAACAATGATAGCAAGAGGAGGAGGAGGCTGTGTAATACCCTTTAGTCACAAACCACAGCTGTGGTACCACAGGTAGCCTCTAAGTTAGGGAAGTCTAAGAACTGCTCCCAGGAAGCCTCAAAAGCAAGCCAGTGTACATGAAAGTTGTGAACCACTATTCCTAATTTTTTTTTTTTTCCATAATTTGGCCAGGACTGACAAGCTGTAACCAAATATAAACTCTCTGTGTATACCACAAACCTCCCAGCTCCAGACCGGGTTATTCAAAACTTAGTATCTTCCATGAAAATGTTGAACCTGTGGCTAGCTTAAAATGCAAAGCGGCACTTTCTCAACAAAAATGAACACCAGTGTAACAAAAGCAACGTTTTGGCAATACCAGCACATGATAACAACCACTGGTTTTGAGATCCACTGACTGGGTGCATAATTGCAAAGCACCGAAAGGAAGCACTGAACTGTTTGAAGGAGGAAGCTCTAATCTCATTAATATTTTAGATGCCACAAGACACAGAAGCTCCATCTGCTGTCAGCAATATCGTGGAGAGAATCAAGGAGACGTGGGAACAGGACTCATGGGCCTCCACAATGGTCAATTGACCTTCTGGTGAAGCAGATACCGTGTGACAGAGATTGCCTATCTCAGCAGACAGGATGGAAACAGGAGAAAGTGTTAAATATAACCAGGTAGACAGTGATGAATTGACATGCTGAAAAATCGAACGCTTCAGTAATCAGCCTAAGGATCTGATATCAACAACATTTTTCAGTTTTGTCCAAATTCATTGAAAGGTGTAGTTTAGCAAGCTCACTTCTTGTTGGTAAGACCTTTCATCTTTATGCAGGTTTTCTGATTGGATTCCGAGACGTCATCACTGGACTCTGTGTCATTGCTGTTCTTTGCATAGAAAACAGAGAAAAACATTTGCATGAGAGCAAAGCGTCCTGAACAAGCCCAGAATCGGAGAAGTGCCTTGACTTGCAACACTCTCTTAAAAAGTATTACCTTTCCCTACTTCCAGCGAGAAGTTAGGGTGAAATTCAGCCTCAACATTTACATGTGTTCACATACATACACTGTGCAAGTCCTCCCAAGTCTTTTCCAAAACACATCTGTGGTCCTGATGTGACATCAGGGAAATGTCAGACTGATAAATGAGGGAACTACCCTTAACCTTTGTTGCAAGCTGAAGATGACATTTAATTGAAGCACACTCCATAGCAGTGCCCAAAGAGAAGATCTTGGCAAGCTGCAGGTGATTTGGAGGGGCTGGTCTCCATAATTGTAGTTTCATGGGTGATTTGTCCAGTTTGAGACGAGGTAATATTCAAG
Source organism: Colius striatus (assembly GCF_028858725.1). Lineage (NCBI taxonomy): Eukaryota > Metazoa > Chordata > Aves > Coliiformes > Coliidae > Colius > Colius striatus. The sequence goes on from NC_084763.1 coordinate 24,123,576, forward strand.
GCCTTCTGACTAGGACGGAGGCAAATTCCACCACCACAGTTCTGAGTTCTTCCCCTGGATGACGACTGTTTACTGAAAACTTGAAACAATGAAATACTGCAGGTATATTTAACAGTCTGAAGTTTTTGTAACTATAATTCTAATTACAGGAGCTAATGAATGTCTTTATGGCTTCATTAAATCTTTGGGATATTTATATTATCCAAAGAAATAATCCCCATCCATTAAGAGTGCATAAATCCTGAAGCAGAACTTTAAAAATTGCTATGGATATGCTTATTTCATTGCAAAACACATAGAGAGAATTTAAAGAAATCCATTAATAGGATTATATACCTTTCTTCTAAAATATATTTTGAACATAATATTTTATTACAGAGGTCTGACTGCTAGCAAAGAAATGCAGGAGAGGACATTCCAAAGTAATTACTCAGATGGTCAAATGGACAGAAATTATTCAGCTAATGTTTGAAAGATCTTTCATAAGGGAAAAGTTTAGTGTGCTTTTCATCTGTATAAAGAAGCCAGGTTCCCTTCATCTCAAAATTAAATGCTAGGGGTACAAATGTCAAAATCTAGAAGTTTAAAAAAGAAAAGGAGGATTTTTTTCAGGGTATATTTATCACAGTCAGATGCATGGGAATTAAAGGTTGTTAGAACAGCTATAAATTGCTTAGGCAAAGCACCAATTTTGCATCAAGATGTGTGGTTTTCATGGCATCAATTCTGTTGCCCAGTCAAAGGGGCTGATGCCACCTGAGATGCCCTTGGACAGCTATGCCAGCCTGGAGCTGCCACTCCAGACGGGCAAGGTTCTCCTACAGGTCCTGTGCCATCCCAGCCTGCCTGAACAGACTCCTCAAGCAGTAAAAGACATCTCTAATGGAACAAGATAACCACGTGTGGATAACTCCACCCACCTTCATGCACATCTCTGAGAGCTTTATCACAGAAGGCACCATGTACCTCAGTCACGGGGAACTTTTCTCCAAACACCAACCAAAAAGTGGGTCTCTCTTGCCATATGAGAAAAAGCACTTCCAAGGTACAGATGGATTTCTTGCATTCCTTCCTCAGTCTCCAATCATGTCCCTTTCTCCTTCCCAACTTCTGAAGAAAAGTGAGCCTCAGATGCTTCCCTGGTCTGGCCCCTTTAAATCCCATTTGCCAAACTCAAATCATCAAAGAGCTTTTCCTTTTCCTTTCGTTTCTCCATCTATTTCATACTTGGATTTCCAATTCCTTTGTCATAAATCAGAACTGTGAACATATTCTATAACAATTTCAGAGACAGGTCCCTAATTTGCAGCAGGATTTTGAGCATGGTAACAACTGACATTGGCTAGGTTTCTCAAGAAGGGGAGACAATATAATTCTTCCTCTTCCTCCCTTTCAACTCCCGTATGTGCTGTATAAGATCTGTATTGGGTTTCACACTATTACATAATTTCCCATTAATACTGAATAAAATCCAAACTAAAAGCAGTCAGTCCCCAAATTGACTGAAGTGTGTAGTATAGCTAGGCATATTCCCAGCAGGAAACAGAGTATCCCACAGTTAGTGATGAGGACAGATTCAGCTCTATTCAGACATTAAGTGGTGCTCCTGAAAGCATGGAAGTTTCTCTGCAGGGACCTTTTTCAGAAAGGTATGAATTTGCTGTAAATTTTCTCTGTGTGTGTGTGTTCACAGATGTGTGTGTTCATAGATGTCTTACTGAGAATAAACTCTCTGGATTATGGCAGAAGGCCAAGGCCATGGCAGATCAATGTGGAATGCAAGTAGGTTCTCAGGACACCATCATCCAGAATGACTTGCCAGTGTATCATGCACATAGATGTGATAAGCCACTGATTTGCAGGTGCTGGTTGTCTTTGAGCAGCAATAGCTGCGAGCTGTGCCAAGCAATACAGACTAAGCATTATGTCGAAGTAAAACTGAGGAGGTGATGCTGAGATTCATCTGGAATAGGGCTGGAACAGGGCTGTGTGACACAGGGCTTATCTATGACAGCATTTCAGGCTATAGCAGTGTCATGGTTTCGTGAGGAGCTGCTTTTGCTTGTTAACAGGGAGAGGGGGCTGCAGTGCAGACCTGGTAAAGAGTCCTCAGACTTTCCTCCGGCTCTGAGGTTTGCACCCACCTCCAGCTCAGCTGGGCCAATCTGGTGTCTCTGCCATCACTATTTAAGGACAGGAACTTGAAGTGCGTAGAAGGGAGATGGATGGGAAGGGCAAGACAGAGGTGACCACACAGACCCAGCAGCCAGGAATAGACAGAAGGAGGAATGTCAGACCAGAGACACCCCTGTAGCCTACAACAAGAAGCAGAGACCCCATGACAGATGGTATGAGAGCTGGAGACTCTGGGTCAGAGGGAGCGAGCAGTGTAGATCTCAATGAGGAGAAGATGAACTGGGGATGCAGCGTCCCATTGGAGCTGACTGTGCAGGGCTGCCTGGTGTGTGGGAGACCCCGAGCTGGAGCAAGGGTGGGCTGGCGAGGAGCAATTCTACTCAGGAGTGTGATAAGTGGCAAGAGACATCAGGCAAGGGCTGACTGCTGCCCCCATTCCCTGCCCCCGGCACTGCTTATGGAGGGAGGAGGTAATGATATCGGGCTCAGGGCTCTGAGCCCAGGGAGATAGAGTGGGTGAGGGAAAGGTGACCTTAAAGAGCTGGTTGCACTTCCATCATTTGCTCTGCTCTCTATTATTTTTCCATTGGATATTTCTGTTTGCTATGTTTTAGTTTGAGGTGGATTAAATTTTGTTTTGTTTTCTTCCCCAAGCTGAGTAGCCTGGTCTGTTTTTGCCAGGATCATAAAGCAGCAATTAAGCCCTCCCTGTCCTTCGGGAGTTGCAGAGTCTGTGGTTCTTAAGTCTAATTGTGGTCTTTTGTCCCTGAATGGGCCTGAACCATGACAAGCAGGGATTCACTTATGGATCCGTGCAGAAGCAAAAGAACCTCTTTTCTGTCCCCATTTACTTCACATTGGTTCATCCTATAGAACACAGAATTCAATCCTAGAGCACTGAATTAACTTTGGAAGAAGATTAGCTCCAGGAGTGTACCTGATACACTGCAGCTGCTAATAGGTGTTCAGTCCTGGATGTCAGGCTAGAGTTCATCTGTCAGGTCCTCAGCACTGACTCTCATCATGCACGTGCACTCTATTGTGCAGCACTACTTGCTCAGACAGTTATCTACCGATGAAAAAAATTTTCAGTTCAGATGCCTGAGGAGAAGGTAGAAATTTAGAACTGTGTCTTCCTGCTACCCACACTTTCCTGCTTTCTTAACAGAAACAGGTGCCATTTATTGTGCTTTACCCCAGTCCCATTAAACTTAACAGTAGTGATTCCTTGGATTTTAGTAAGCTTGGATGACACTTTTATTACATTTCTATATATACCAGGGACTGGCAAAAATGCGTCCGAGTAAGACACATAAGAAGTTAATTCTGGTTAGCCTATCAAAGCAATTACACAATTACTTTTTAAGTAGTAAACACTGTGGGCAGTGTAGGAATTCTTGTCTCCTTATGTCCTCAAAACAAGGCTAGATGCCTTTCTGCAGGATGTTTTATCCAGCTATGACTTACACTTTTCACCAGTGGTGAAAGTCAGTGAAGCTTTGCTGGAGCTTTTTTTTTTTATGTATTTGTATTTAATTTTAATGATGCACATGTTTATGAGGGAAGGAGTGAAGAGAGAGGTTGACTAAAAAGGAAGGTTAGTTGAAAATGGAGCTAAGATTTGTTCTTGAGCAGAGAAAGTCTTTAAAATTATCAAGATGTGTGAATTCTCAGTATATTTGCATACAGAGTGTGCCAGGGACATTTGCACTAGTAATAAAGAAATGCAGTTTGTCTTACTTAGAATCAGGTTCAGTGATTTTTCCTTAAATGCAAGAGGGATGTAACTCCAGTATTTGGGATCCCTGAAGACCAGCCTAATCATCGATAGACAGCTGAGATCGGCTGTTTAAGCATCTGTGTGGAAGCAGATTGTGAAGCAGCTAACTATTGGTGTTATGAAGGGCATTTCCAAGGAAGTATTCCCACTTTGGATGACTACCCAGTTCTTCTGTAGTCTTCTGTATTGCCAGTAATTCTCTAGGAAGTGGCCCTTTCACTTCTGCCTTCTGCAAACTATGTCAGCCCACCTGCAGCCCAAAACAGGTCACTCAATACCCCCATTTCCCCTTGTAGGCATATTTTTCTGTCGAAGCAGGAGCTAATGTGATTACCTTTAATACTAAGTACTATCTATAAGTTGACTTTCTGTAGCAGAGAGAGAAGTTGGTTGAACAACTGTTTACAATTTTTCATATTTTGTATCTCCAGAATCAAAGCATTAATGTAGTGAATATTAGCCATAATTTCTGTTTCTCAAAGTCTCCACACCTGCCACCAAAAACTGTCAGACCTTCATGGAGAGAGAACTTCTAGGAATTGGGGGACTGAAGTAGCTCACTCGAAAATCAGCTATTAAAATCCTGGGAAGGGGAAACACTTAACCTCATGCATTAAGAAATAAAGCAATTGATCAGACATCCTGATTCTTTTAAACATGTTTAAGTGATATGTGTGCTATAAATAAAGTGATATCTTCTAATAAAGTGACAAACTTCATTCCTTTTTGTTCATTCCAGGAATATAAATAGGAAAAGCTATTTTGGATTTAAGTTCCCAGGTACTGCTGGTGATCTCTGGACCCTTCTCAGTTTTCTTTGGGTCTCATTGGCATATATTTCACATCTGAAGATTAAAATGAGGTCAGACTTCACTTTCTATGAAGATAAAATTATGCAGAAGATGGAAATACTCTTAATGTTCTTAATATGTACCTTTTCCCTTGGCTGTCAGGAGTCAAGGAATTTAAACATTTCAGAAAATAATATTGCAATGGAATATTTTACAATGAACATCAGTGGACCTGAGAAGCCAATATATTGCAGCTTTAAACACTCTTTCACTAAAGCATCCAGTTGTCAATGTATAATGTATTTATTTAAATCATAATCATAGTCAAAGGTTTTCTTTCCTTTTCAGTTACAAGTATTCAGAGCATTATGAGTTTCTTCTGAGACACTTCTGTGGAGGTTGATGGGACTCCAACTTTTATTGTAGAGTTTGTTTTTCAAGTGTCTCCTGGAAGCTTCCTTATCACCTTTATTTATTAAAAAATTAAGCTTTTCAACATATTTTCCAATTCTAAAGACAAATCTGCCTACAAATGATAAAAATTATCTGGTTTGTTCTAAGTGCATTAACAGGGACAAGAACTCTGCACTTGGCAATTGCTGTTCTAGTGAAACTTCCCATAGGTGCTCCTCTTATGGGAAAAGCAGAGAAAGAAGTGTGAATGAACACACTCTGCAAAAACATGAGTTCACACATATATAACTAATTTGCTTTGGCAGTAGTTTTCTTAGGCTAAATTTTAGACATTTACTGTAGGGTCTAGCATCTTCTACAGACTTCCAGCGGAGCCATGGCCAGGCTCTCTGAAATAGCGAATAGCTTGATTCAAAAGTTATAGGGTTAGATGGATAGATATCCAGTGAATTTGTAGTTCCTTCAAATCTTATTACTGGGGACAAACATCAGTTGTGCTTAGTTCTCCTTCTTCTTCCATACCACACCCTCACAACATTCTGTGTAAACAGTGCACGAATCTGGTCACTGTAAGTACAGACTCATTTGTTGACATTTATAATCCTGTCCTGTGTTAACTTCAGCCCATTTAATTTTGTACTGTACCCCTTACAATTTCATCCCACAACAGGAATCAGTTTAACTCCTACTGAAACTCAGAGAAAAATGCAGAGAGGTTCTATAAACCAGAAATAATGTTCCACTGGGACATAAAAAGTGTCTTTCTTACAATTCGCTGAAGCTACTCTTCCCATATGCCTATGTTTTCTTCTATAGAAACAGCATGCACCGTTTCTGTGGCAGCTCACCTTTTCCAATCTTGCTCCTTTTAGCTTTTCTCCTCATGCTCCCATCATGCATGTGGTGCTTGTCCTGGCCTCTTTCTATCAGCCATCTGTGGCATTCCTTCTTCTGGACAAGAAACATTATCACGATTTAAAATCCAAAGCCAAGTCAGAAATCTCCTTTGAAATATTTGCTTTAGCAGGCTCAGAAGGGAAACTCCCAAGATGAAGACATCAGACTCATTTTACCTGCACAGCTGGGGGTTCTGCTGTCTGGATGGGATCAGGTAGAACCAGCTACAGGGAGGAGATGTGGGGTTGAGGCATGTTAGAAAGGACTGTGTTTTGGTCCCAGTTGCACTGTGGTCACAGGTTTACCAAATAATTTAAACTTATTATCCCAGTTTCCCCATCCATTCAAAGGGAAGTCTACAACTGTTGGAGAGGCATTTTTGAGATGCTAGTCACAGAATAAGTGGGCATAATTATGCTTTAGATCTTCATTCCTCCTCCCCATCCTTCTCTGTACTAGGAGAGCTTTGTTCTTTTGCATAGGAAGTCAATCTGTATCTAGAATGACTCTTCCTCAGTTTGAGCCTTGGAACCCTCAATGATAGTGACAAAATTCTTGTGTGAGAGTCTTGCTCTGTATGAAGAAAGACATATGCATATAAAATGTATAAAAGTGCACTTGTCCACAGTAAAAAAAATGCATATATATACACAAGCAAAAGCCACACAGAGTACAGAACTGCATGGCTGAAGACATTCCTCAATTAGTATGAAGAGTGAGAACATTGTCTGTGTTCCTGTAGCACCCAAAAAAAAAAGGTCAATATGACTTAAGTGGGACAACTTTGGCTCTTCCATTAGCAACCACAACAACTCTGGTCTCAGTGGATCTGCACAAGACACTATCATTATCCCCGGATCATTGACACGATAGACCAAAACAGCTCCAGTCTATCGTGTCAATGTGCACTTAGGGAGTCCTTAATCCATGGATCATTGGCATATGATGCTGTAAAATCTCTGTAGGAGATGTTATGGTGTAGTGAGTCAATGCACACTTAGGGACTCCTCCATTTGTGAATCATTTACAGTGCATCGTGCCAATTTATACTCAGGGAGCCTTTAATCTGCAGGTTGGTGCATTTAGAGTAGCCCTGTAGAGTAGCCCTGGAAATACTTGTAGGCTAGCTGTTGCAGTGTAAACATAAAGTTCACTTTCTCAAATCAGCTTCAATTTGCTCAAAAAGGAGCTCCTGAAGACATATGAATTCCGGTGCCAGAACGATGTATCATGCCATGAAAATTCGCAGCTTGCTGGAGTTCTGGGGGACCTTTCAAAATCCCATTGTAAGAACAAAGGCCAAAAAAGCTGCTGCTGAAATCTGTGTGGTTTGACCCTCCTGCAGGTTTTTTTAAAAATGCTTGAACCAGTTTTTTAACATGCTGCTTACAAAATAAATTAATCCCATGGGCCTTCTGTGCTAAAGGATCATTGATCATTTTCATAAGAGCACAGAAAGTATCCTGTTCTGCAAATAATGAATGAGTTGCTGATCCAAAAATGAGACTACTGAGGCAGCTAAGTATTTACCAGGGGAATGAATGAATGGTTTTTAGTGGTCTTCAGCTTCTCAGCACATATTTGACAACCTGCAGACGCCTAGCTGCCTAGTGACACCTGCCCATCAAGCCTAAAACCTATCATTTGTTCCTGCAGGGTTGTAACCACAAGTGGGTCCAGTTCCTGAAGGCAGAGAAAAGACAGCTCTCCTTGGAAGTATCCATCCCCCAAGTCTTCATCCTGGTATAAATCACTGTCATTCCATTGACTGCAGTGGATTTATGCCAATTAACACCAGCTGACAGCCTAGCCCCATATTTAGCAAAAGCTAGTTTCCAAGGCTAATGGGGTTGTTTCAGACCTTTTGCTTACCAGGCAGCTTTGCCACAGGATTTTTTTTTTTTTTTCAAAAATTGACTTTAAAATTACCAAAGGCCAGTTCTTGACTGCCTTGTTATTTACGATCCTGTGGTTTCTTTTATGAGGACAACGTATATCCACCATGTCCTTTGCCAACAAAGATGGGGGCTGATTAGCACCTGGCCGCTTCCCTCTCCCTGACGCTCCTCAGCCAAAGGGCACGGTAGGCACGCAAAACAGAACCACAGAATGGCAAGTGTCGGAAGAGACCTCTAGAGATCTTCCACTCCAACCCGCCTGCTAAAGCAGGTTCACTTCAGTCAGGTCACACAGGAACACATCCAGGTGGGGTTTGAAACCTCCAGGGAAGGAGACTCCACACCCTCCTCAGGCAGCCTGTCTCCATCTCCACCTTCCTCAGAAAACCCACCCACATTTCAAGTCTTTCTCTTCTGTCTGCCCACAACAAAATGCCCTAGATGCTAAATGTGGGATTAACGAGGCACTTTGAGGAGCTCTCCCTGTGAATTCAGCAGCAGGACTGCTGCAGCTTTGCAGGCAGAGCCGTGGCGTGCCTGGCCATGGCACTTGCCACCCCTTAACAGGCAGCCAGCAACCACAGGCAGCACGTGTGAGCCAGTCAGCGAGAGCGGGCACCCCTGCTGCCTGCTCCTTGGCTTGGAAACAAAAGTGCTTGACAGGGGTAAGAGTGCAGGCACAGCTGGAGCTGGGGAAGCAGCGAAGCAGTAATCCAGGGAGTCAGTAGATCAGCTGTGGGGATGGGGGGAGAGCGGTGAGCAGAGGGTGGTGGTAAGGAGGGGGGAGAGTTGGCAGGTCTATTTGAATATCAGGCTCTGCCACACTCAGGGCTCCGCTGACAACTTCATTACCTCCACATATAAAAATGACTGCAGGGTAATGCAAATGGCTTTTGCGTCGTACACGCGCCTGCATTCTGCGTGCTGGCTGCAGGCTGAGGAGACCTGGTGAAGGAGCCTGGAGGCAGACAAGCTTTTGTCCAATTTAATAGGATATCTCTTCAAGGTATATTCCTCCCCTCCCACTCCCAATGCATTATGGAGTCCAGTGACCTGGCTCTTCAGGCACAGTGAAGGAGGCGGAGGGGGGGGAGGGGAGAGTTGTCTCCAGCTTGACCTCATCTGTCAATCCCAGGAGAAAGAAAGGAAGAGGGGGGCAGGGGAAGAAGGAGGGAGGGATGCCTATCTATCTATAAGAAATTTCTAATGAATGTTAAGCAAATTTCCTACAGCCTGACACGGTGATCTAATTAATATTATAGAAATGTCGACGGAATATCATTCCGCAGATAGGATTTATCACCTTGAACTGCTGCATAACTGATGGTGAAGGAATGGGCACCCCCGTCCCCCCTGATGCTGATTAAATTAGACATAAGCATCAATATGTTACTTATTGGAGACCAGAATTTCATGCTATTACTCTTCAGTTAATCAGAGAACTGTAACTTTTTTTTTTTTTAAAGATATCAGACTCCCAGTTCTGCTTGTCTGATAAAACAGATGAAGGGTTTGACTATGCAACACTCACTGTGTGGGGGAAAAATTCAAAATGAAATCCTACCTAAAGCAGGCTGAAAGGCCCTGCAATGACCTTGGGAAAGCTCATCCTGTGTGCATCTGACATGAAATTTGGGATGGTGTTAATTCAGAGGAAAGGAGCAACAAAGTAATTTTACTGTCCCTTTATTGAACAGAAAAAAGACTGGTGAGGAGAAGGCCTCCTATTCATTTGACCAAGATGCTTGGAGCCAAGTCTCTTCCTGCTATACGAGATTCACCCAAGCCTCATTTCCTGAAGCAAGGGCACTGAGAGTGTCTGAGATCACTAGGCTGTGGCACAGGTCTGCTTCCTCTTGTCTGAACCAGCCACAACCCCCTGTGCTCTGGCATACCAAAACCTAGAAGCTTTAAGCTCTTCTGGTGAAGAGTTTAACCCTATCTATTCACTATTAGGAGACTCTTGTGTGAGTACAAAACACCTCAAGCTGATTGTTTTTTCTCCTGGACTTCCCTTTGTTCTGCCTTTATCATCCTTCCCCAAAGTATGTGCACAGAAAACAGTTCCTCTTGGAGAAGCTTTGTTTTATGTTGAATGATCAGGGCACCTCAGTACCAGAACACCACCAAATAATGATACCAGTGGTTGAAATAACTGACTTTCCTTTCTGTGTTTAATGCCTAGCAGTAATGATTATATACACACAAACACACACACACACACACACACGTGTGCTAGCTCACATTATGCTTTGCAAGGACCTGGCTATGAAAGAAGGTAAATCTGTTCAAGAAGAGGGTAAAATGGGATGAGTCTAAGCATAGGAAAATTGTGACAAAATACCAGGAAACATTTCCTCACAGTGCGGCCTTCAATTGTATAATGGTCACCCCAGGGAAGTGATAGAAGTCTTGGCACTTGAGTAATTTAAAATTAGAGTGGGTAAAGCACAGGGGAATATCCTGTTGGGAGCAATCCCGTATTGATAGTTGAATAGGCAGAGTCACCTAATTGGTCTTTTCAGGCAGAAGTGGGAGTCTGTGATGACTGATCTGTCCCTTAGGCATTAGGTTGCAGAATGACCATTTTGCATCACTAAATGCCTGTTCCCGATTTTCTGGTTGGGCAGTTTAATGCATTTCTAAGCTTGAATAGCAGAGATGAATATTGTTGCATCCTATATGGGGCATAAAAACGTTAAGCTTGAAAGAAGCTCTTACAGCAGATAAGAGGATTTGTGATTCTGATCCAAAACGCTGTGATTAAAATCTAACAGCGTGATGCAAAATTTAATGAATGGCTGTCAGCATCCTTTTGCTCAGGGCTCAATTTCACAATCCGTTTAATTTTGCACCACTACCCACTGCAGCAACCCTCCCACCTCACAACACTGGCAACCTCTCCCTTGTGCCAGCATGGCACTGCATGGGGCTGTGGGGCTGCACGGTCAGATAGATCTCTAAAAATGAAAAGTTACCCTTGACACCCCCCAAAGACTAGTCCTCAGCCAAATCAGCTCAAAGCAGCTGCCCGCTGAGCTGCATGGATGCTGAGGCCAGCAGAAGCGAGGGATACAGATATGTGACTTCAGGTTGGAGGGCTTTCAGTGACCAGCCCAGATTTAGGTAGGCTTCTGCTGATCAGCAAATCCAGTCCTCCTTATTTTAATGCTTTGAAAACACAAGGCACAGCTAGCATAAGCACTGTTCTGTGGTTGCATGGTCAGTCGCCAAGAACTTTAGCAATCTTAGGGCCATTGTGTGATGGCCTCCCCACTAAGCTCCCCAGTGGAAGTCAGATCCAGTGCGGATGCATGGTGTGGGATTCAGCTCATCTCATTTAGCAGCCTAGAAGTTAAGGCTTCCAGTCTGAGCCTTCTGCAGCTGGAGAAGAAAGCGAGGGTCTCCAGAGGGTGATTCACCTCCTGTATCTTAGGCTTAGCCTCAAGCACCAGTTTCAGGCTGGGATGAATATCAATGACTGTGGAGGGAGCCCAGATGACTAATTCAAACTAGATATCCAATTTTCAACAGTGAAAGTGAGCTGGGGTGAATGCCTATCCTTGGTTATAGAGAATTAGTCCGTGAAGTACTTGTGCTAATGATAAGCTTCAAAATTATATTGAAATATTGTTTTAAATATACATTTTGCAATCAAATTTTCTTTCAGAGAGGGAGCTCTGAAAAATATCTTTTGGGATCGAGAAATGTTCTTTGTGGTCCCACAATGACAGTTCTCTGTCTCAAACAGGTGTTTCTTCTCTCACATACATTTTTCTCAGACCCCAAGAGGCATAAACTCACAGATTAATTTTGGTTTGTTTTTTATTAACTAGAACAACTTTTTCTTTAATCTGAAAAAGAAGAAACAACCTGATGGCAAGCTAAGGTGAAAGAGTGGGAAAAATGACATGAGCTGTAGCCCCGCTGTTAAAGCAAATTAGCTTGGGTCCAGGCATAGCCATGTAGCTCCTCCCTCAGGCCACCCACCCTTGGCAATACATTAAGATTTGCAATTCTGTGGACCAGGTGTGGCCAGGTCACCTATGGCCCAGGAACTGCTATGATGCACCACTCCACTCAAATTAGATGGTTCCATGACGGTGACACCTGGTTAAGAACTTGGACCTCTAAATGGTGAGCTTTTCTGCTTCGTGTATGTTACAGGAAGACACACATCATGTGAAGACCGTGGCAATGTGACCTACTCTAGCACAGGAGATGGCACATGCAACACGAGCAAATGGATGCTGTATCACCCACTGTGTCCTCCAGGCTGTGTCCTATCCCCCAACAAACATACAGCCACATTTGCTCTCTTGTGTAAGCATACGTTCAACACCCTCTGTCCTACAATACTGGGAGATAAATAGAGAGCGATTCATGCCCAGTACATCTATAGGAACTCCTGTGTTCTAAGGAAAGCCAGGGTATAACACCAGCTTTAAACCACACAAAGCTGCAGAAAACCCCTACTTTGATAGCTGTCTGTTTGCAGCATGATGACAAAGTGAACCCTCCCAGCACAACTCAAAGATTGCTCTTATTACAGATTTAAAGCAGAGATGAGGAAAATGAATTAGAAATTTACTAACATTCTTACATGATGAAATACAGTAAGAGAGGAATAATAACTTTCCTTTTCAGCAACTGCTCTAACCTACACTAATGAGTAGACTGTTAGGGATTGTCTTCACTTAGCATTTCTCATTATTAATAAATTTTGCACTGACAACTATAAAGTGAACACTTTGGATTTATGCACCTCACCTAATTACATATGCTGCATGTACGCATTTCATTATTTACTTGACAGATTCATTCCTTGATACCATAAATAATTAAAGAAGGATCAAATATTAACAATCAGATACATGTTAATTCTCCTCAAATCTGGGGAAACAAACACATTTTATTTTCTGTTCAATAAAACCAGAATAAAATGCTTTCATTAGAAGGATATTTTTTTTAAAAAAAAAAGGTAAAGTTCTTGAGTGTCATTTTTATTTTGCATAGAGTGAAAATTAAAATGTCCAACTGCTCTCTAGTCCCTTTACAGGAACACACATAGCAATTTTAATATGTATAAAGGATTAGTAATTCCTTTTTGACAGTTTCTAAATGAAACGCTTTGGTTTGGTGTTTGTCAGGCAATCGCAGCAAGAGGTGACTTCAAACATAGAGTCTGATCCTGCCCCCATTAATGTAAACAACAAAATTGTACTGACTTCAGGTAGGACAGCATCCATCCCATTATTTCCTATACATTAGCAGTTCATTGTTTTCCAAAGTAAAAGCCCAAACCCACCCCTTCCTGTCACACACTATCAGCTGTTCAAGGGCTTGATCCTGCTCACTGGTGAGTGTTTGTGGTGCCAGGATTACCCAAGAGCCCTGCATGTGCAACACCTCTGGGATTCAGCCCCACTGCAAATAAAAGGTGAAATTCTACTCCTGCCCTTTTCTGCTGCTGTGCTACAGCCTCTCTGCAAGCATCCTGCCCTGGTTTTGGTGAGGTTTTCCATACAGGGTGTTGCACAGCAATTCAGGATTGGGGCAAGGCAACCCTCTGTCCCAGGAGCTGGGCTGGGGGCCAAGAGCTGTCTGCCAGCCCAGGGGGCTGCTCAGGGCCTCCAGAGTTAGGTCCCTTCTCAGAAAAGCCACTGCTTAAGCTTTGAGTTACAATTAAATCTTCAGGCGAATTATTTGTGACGGAAAGCTGCTCCCAGTCATGAACCCATAGAACCGCCTTGCCTGCTGTGTAATCTAAATTGATGTTTAAATATTTTTATACACATTATTCAATATCTCCATTTGATCAAAAATATTCTCCAATTTGAACAAATTTACTTTTGGATATCACATCCTGCAATTCTATCATTTTAAAGGTGTTAAAAATTCATAGATTGCCACATTATTCATCATGCAAGATTAATGCCAGCCTGACAGGTTTTGCAAAGATGTGGGATTTTTTTTTCTTTTCTAAGTGCATATAACATATCTGCGTGAGATGTACCTTGGTCGTTGAATATTGATTATTCACATCTCCTTTCTTATTTCTGATGCTAAAGAGAGAATATTAGGGTGTGATTGTCAGGGTTAGTGTCTCTCTGACCTACACATGTACTATTAATAATTTATGAGTTGATTTGAAATAGATCTCTGTGAAATGTGCTAGCAATAAGCAGGGCTGTCTAAGTTGACAAAGATTCAGAATAGACTCATGTACATCAGCTTCCCGTTTTCAATCTGAAAACAAAATGCAACAAAAACTCAATATGCCTTACACGGTAGTTAGGGATTTATTATTTGAATACACCAAGCAACATCGCTTCTCCATATTAAAAGTTATGTCTGGATGATGCAATTGATATAAAGTATTACGCTAATTCAACTATATAAATACCTATGATGCATGAATGAGCAATCAAACATATGGCAATCTGTTGGTCAACTGTGCAGTTGCCTGATAAGCACCCGCATACAAATACAGAGCCAGCTTGCAGACTCCTAATTCCATTTAAGAGTTGTCTCCCTGAACCCAAAGAAGATAAAAATAACAAAGGTCAAGACCTGCAAAGACAGCTGCTGGATTGCCTTGGGGTAGCCTAATATCTAATGGGAGCTCTCCGAAAATCAGCATTATGGACGTTTTTTTCCTTTAAAAGCTTTCTTCCCTTGCACTTTACCTCTTCATTTAGAAAGCAGCCCTGTTTCTGTCCACACTTAGCAAGGATGTCCAGATCACATTGAAGGGGCATACTCAGGAGCAGAGAGGCAGTCTGTCTCCAGATTGTTGGTGCCAGGCAGGCCCTGACAAAGTGGCTCTGGCCGATCTGTGTTCCGTGGGAGCTGCTCACTCCCTGGGGAGGAAGGGTCTCCCCTGGTGTGGGGTGGTGGGAGCACGGAGTTCCCCAAGGAGCAGGGCCAGGGTGGCCACCCTCCAGGATCACCCAGTGCCAGTCTGGGAGCAATGGCTGCAAGTAAGACATGGCTAAAAAACCACAATAGGTTTGCCCACAGCTTTCCAAAGGCACTCCTGGAAATTTTGTAGTAACATAGACTCTGCCAGCTTGCCCAGGAGAAATGCATCTAGTAAACAGCACCTAGCATTGGGATTCTCTGTGTCTACCTTCCTTTTGTCTGCTACGCTAAATGTGTTTATTGCTCAGTGACAAGGTGCATTTCTGGTTTTCTTGTCACACACGCTGCTGTGCTCCTGAGCTCTTAACCTAGGTGGAAATATGGCACATAAGGTGGTTTATTTTCTTTAATGTAATGACTTTAACAAGAAGGGACACCATTCCTTAAACTGCAAACAGATAACAGGGAAACTAGTTAATACCTCATTGGAAATCTGAAATAAAGACATTCAGCCAGGGAAATTACATTGAGCAGC
Source organism: Colius striatus (assembly GCF_028858725.1). Taxonomy (NCBI): domain Eukaryota; kingdom Metazoa; phylum Chordata; class Aves; order Coliiformes; family Coliidae; genus Colius; species Colius striatus. The sequence goes on from NC_084763.1 coordinate 24,138,891, forward strand.
ACAAGCCAGAGCAGCAGGGAGCAGTGTGTCAGAGTCACAGGAGTGTTACGGTGACACAGAGACAATGGAACGGGACTGGCTCTTCTCAGTGGGAGGATTTTCTCCGCCTGTCTTCCCTGCACATCCTTTGTAGGAAACCTTTCCACCAAAAGTGGCAGCAAGCCCTTTGGAAATCTTATTAATATTCTTCCTTGGTGCCTTAAAGTATGCTGTTAAGAGGAGACGACAGTTGCCTTATCATGAGCAAGGGAAGAGCAAGAGGCTAACACTGGTGCTGACACACTCGGGTAAAACTGCACTGCTGGCATCTGGGAACAAGAAATGAATCAGGAGGGAGAATCAGCTCCTGATGCCAAGTGCAGCCAGCAGAACAGAGACTGTTAATTCCTTGTGGTCGGGAGCCCCGAAGGTGTGCTTCCCACTCCCACACAAATAAAGGGGCAAAGTCCCTGCCCTGAAAAACATGTAATTTATGCAGCCAACCCGCGAGACACTGCAGGCTGAGACACTGCAGGCCCTCCCGGGGCGAGTGAAGCAATCTCATCTCAGGATCATTTTGGCACATCTCGGGAGGTCTCACCTCTCTTGCTAACACAAATGGTTCTCCTGACCTCAGGGCTTGACTCCTGTAAGGACAGTGTGGTTGTTAATCCGAAACTTCCAAAAAGTAACATCCTTTATCTGCCTGTAGAGTTTCTGCATGTGCATGTTTTTAATACCTGTCTAACCAAGAGGGGAGCTTGAACTCCTTGGATCTATCAGGGGAACCGCACAGCATTGCAACATTGAAGTGGCAGAGTTTGGCAGGTGTCTCTCAGCAAGCCTCAAAGCACCGTTTCCTGAGGGGAAAGCTGAGGGCAAAACCACATCAAAGTGGTACAAAGAGGAGATGAGTGAGAGCAGGTGACCCTCCCACTGGTGACATTCCTGACACCCACAGCCAAAGCAGTCCCCCTCAGCTTTGGCAAGGGAGTTTGGGCCAAGGTCCTCTCAGCTATGGCAGACAGAGAGACAGAGAACCATCCTTCTCCAGGAACTGCATTTCACACTAGAAAGCCCAATCTTTGATGTCTCCTTCCGGAGTTATTCCCATGTGCAAACTGGGGCACTGTCCTTAAAGAAATTTCAGGGAGTGCTAAGGGTGATGGTCATGAATGAGTGCAAGCACATCCCCACTGCTGCCATGAACTGACTTCTCAAAGAGTTTTTCACTGAACTGAACATTCAAGTCTATACTTCTGGGCATTTCACCCATAAAAATCCCAAGTACTGGGTTCCCAGAACAGTGAAATGCTTTGTGGACTCCCAAGCCCAGATCCCTCTGCACCTTACAGGATGCAACACATCAGTGCAATCCAATGCATCAATGAGTCTGCCATCTTCAGAAGGACACGTAAGCCTTGCCTTTTTACAATGGCCCCAGTATCATCCAGGAACAAGGAGAGACAAACAAAACCAAGGAATTTCCTAATGGCCCTCTTCTGTAGGAAAGAGGAAAGATAACATTGTACTTCTGGCTTTTGGAAAGGACAAGGGCTCCCTTATTTACAGGCAGTGGCCTCCTCTGATAAATGTGTTGTAGGAAGCCATTGTGATTAGCAAGAAACAGGGCAGGAGGGAAGAGCCCGTAAAGCTCCAGGCACAGCACAATGCTTTGTCCTTGGCACACTCTTCATCTCCTGCTCAGAAGTCATTGAAGCTTCACACAAACAATGCAGAATCAAGGATAAGCTAGGACAGTCACTGCCCTGAGAAAAAGACCTGCTCAGAAAACAAAATACAAACCTTAAAATATTCTGCTTGGGTTTAATTAATTGGGTTGCTGAAGTCTTGAAAATGGCATTTACCTGTAACGCTTGCATTTGAAGTCAATTTTTGAGACTTATTTTTACAGTAGTATAGAAGTTCAGGTTAGACATCCCATCAGCAAAATAAATTCTCATGGTGTGAAGAAGTCTGCTGGGATCAGAACAGGTACCACCACTTTGGTACAGGAAGTTTAAAGCCAAAGTTTGCAGCACTCGTTCACACAACAGTCCTTACTCATGCTAGCAAACTCAAAGTATTTTCATAAGTACTGGCATGGCTGGATGAGAAAAGACTGAAAGATCTGACCAAAACCAATCTTTCCTATAGTTTTTAGTCAACATCAGCCCTGCTTTCTTCAGTTCAGCCACAATGATAACACCATCTGATATCAACAAGACTGCAGCACTTCTGCAAGTGTCTCTGAGAGAAAATCCTGTCAGTGTTGTGTATTTAACCAATTCAAACAAGGTGCCCTAATTGCCTCTCTTCTCACCTCACAGTTTTTAATTAGCGTGAGGAGTGAGCAACTCTCTTTTTTTTTTTTTTCCTCAAAAATAGACATAAATCTCTGTTCCAAATGCTGCAACCTGAAGGATAATTAGCCCAAAATTTTCAGATGCCATAGATGCCGGAGGCAGTTTGGTTTCCAAGAGCCAGAGTGCACAGCACTTGGAAGCAAAAAGCAAATCCCTTTTGGATGTTTCAAGTTGAACATCAAAAACCAGGGGCTCTCTTCCACCTCTTAGGAATACTTTTCACTGATAGGTGGGGCAAGACTATGGTAAGGAGCACAGTACTTCTTTGTCCCTCCCAGCAGGTAAAGCAGTGAAGCCCAGGAGCAAGCAGGAGGACCTTTGTTCCTCTCTCATCTGCAACAGATGCCCCATACATCCCTATGCAGCACCTCATCATTCCTCAGTTTCTCCAGCTGTAAAATAGTAGATCCTGTTTATTGCAAGGCTGAATTGTTCCCTCATTGCAAAGAGCTTTGAGGCTCTGGACAGGAAAGCGTTATCATAAACACAGACAAATTATTAACTTCCTATATCCAGCCAGTGATATGCTGACTCTGGTGCCAAGGGGAAGCTTTGACTTCCCAGCAGAATTCAAATCATCCAGGAGCCAACCTTGCTTTAAGACTTCCTTTTTTGCGTGACTGAGTTGGCAGCATTTTGATGGATGGACAGTCATATCCCACCTCCCCTCCCAGTGTCTCAGGTCATTAGAAGTAGCAAGAGTGGTGAGTCTTTTATAGGGCAGAAAAGAGTAATAAAAGAGAGGATTCACATACATAGCTGGTTTTGCTTTTTAAGAAGAAGCCAGTCTACTACTATATACAGGTTACTCTGCCAACAAAGTTATTTCTTGGGGCTAAGTACTACTATCCCAAGGTGGACATTCTCAGGGTTACTTTGCTGTCTTAGGAGGACTGGGTCTCCCATGGCTCTCACTTGTCAGGGGAGTGATGGGCTCCTTCAGGGGATGAGTCAGAGCAACTGAATTAAGTTAGGAACCAGCTTCCCTAGGCTAACATTAGTCTTTGAGAACAACTCTCCCCGCATCTTAGGTACCTCAGTCTCATAATTCAAAACCTGGTGTGCAGGCACAAACGGGAACACAGGTATGCTAGACTCCATGGGGCAACTCCTGCCCCACACTGAGGGCTTGAAATTCCCACCAGCTAAATTAAACCTCAATTGTACGGTAGGAGTACTGGGTGCAGATCAAATTGTATGTCACTACCTGATAGCTGTTGCCTCCAAGGAAGGTAAAAAATATGTCAGACCAGGGGTCCTCGTGGCTCTGAATCTACTCTTGGACAGGGGCCACCAGCAAACACTGCAACAGCAGGGTGACAGGCACAGAGTGATGCCTCCCTCCTGGGATACCTACCCAGTTCTTAGCCTCACAGTAGCTTCACAGGGATAAAACCACAAACCCAAAATTTGTCAAAACCCAAGAAATAGTGATGTATCCACAAAAATGCAAATCGGGGAGTGACCTGCTAAAACACCTCAGGGTATCCAGGCCCAAGTGAGGGATGTTCTGAGGAACTCAGGGCTCTGTTTCCAAGTGTTTAATACCCTCACCCAAATTAGGCTTTTGAGAGAGCTTGGGCAACTATGGCTGCTGGCTGTCTTTTCCTTGCAGAAATCTTTTTAAGAATGTATTACTTACATGGTAAATAGAATCAAGATTCCTGACACTTGACTCAGAGGTGTGACTTTTAAAAAATCACAAGTGCTCCTTTTCTGAGGCACAAGGAGATACTGTTCTTTTAAAACTGTTTTAATTCCCTGTGTAAATAAGATGAAATAAGACTCTATGAGAGGTCTTAGAAACTGGAAATATATGGCATTTTGAGACCATAAACATATGACAAAGAAAGGATAGACTTTGAAGTCCACTTTATCATCACCATTACTGATCATTACCACACACTGAGGACTCAGGACTTAATGTAAATGCAAGCACACAGAAAACTTACAAAATGCTTGGAAATAAATCCATAACACCATCTAACACCAATTGTCTTTCATAAACAAAAATACATTTTCACTCTGTTTGATAATAGCTGTTTTAAAAGCTCCCCACTTCAAAGTAGATTATTTTTGTTTTCAGGATTAACCATAGCACACCAAGAACGGCCACTTATTGGTTCAAACAAGAATGCCATTTTTAAGCTGTGCGCCATTCAGAAGAGAAATTTTCACCTTTAGTATAAGCAGCATAAAGTTTTTTCCATCTCCTTCAGCTGAATCGGTGCTTGATATTTCTCAACTACTTTGAAATGTGTTTACTATTTGTGCATAAATTAAAATAAGCCTCCTGTATTGCTGTAATTCACACAATACCTACAGCATTTCACTCAGAAGGTTTCACCATAGAGGTTTTTTCTGGATTTGGTTTTCTATATCACGTTTTTGCTTTGCTTTCTGATTAACCATCAAAAAAGAATATAAGTAGTGTAAGAATCCAGAAAAATGTCCATTTCAGCTGATGTCTGTTATCTACAAGCAATAAAACAACTCCAACTAGTAAATACCAACTTTAAATTTGTGAGTATCCCAAAATCATGGGTATCGCAGGAAAGTTCAATAACTCAGGAATATTTTAACCTATATCCATGGGAAGGAATCAGAGAAAGTGCAAATACTAAGGATGACAATATCCACTTAAACTTTAAAATGCTTTGGTTTGTTGCTTGAAATAATTCTAAGATCTGGCTTATGCTGGTATATTGAACATCGAAATTAGCTGTGCCTGATCAATATTTTAACAAGAACATCTGAGTAAAACCTATAGCTGCAGCACTACCTGCACGATTTGCCCCTCCTGATCGTTAATAAAAAAGCCAAGATAGCCTCAGTGAGACAAGGGTTGAGTCAGGTCTGTGTACCACCATAAAAGATAAATTATTCCCTGCCTTTGGGGGAAGTCTGAGCTAGTTTACATGTGTGAAGATTTTTTAATTTATCGGGAGACAGAAAGACAAAATGTGTCTTTTGAAGGAGCACAATCAAGCTGCAAGCTATTTGTTTTGGTCGGGGAGGGGTTTTTGTTTAAAATAAAGAATATTAAAGCCATTATCCAGATTATTAGGTGGCAACTACAACAACAAAGTAAAGGCGACCATGGAGTTAGATCTAGCACTTCAAGAAGGACACAGAAGCCATTCTCCAACGAGTTTGTAATTTGGTAAGGGCAAGTCTCCAGCCCCATGGAGATTCCCAAACTTAGGACTGAATGCTTGTGTTTTGGCACCAGGATTCGTATAGCCACCCTGACACAATGATGGGAAATCAGGCCAGTATGCATACGGACAAGGTTGATCAGAGGATTTGAGACACAGAGGCCTTGCTGCATTTCATTTTTAATCTGCAATTGTCATTAAAGTCTTTGTGAACAATTGTGGTTTTACTCTCAATTCCCCCTGGTTTTCAGCTTTTATTCTTCTAGTATTGTACAAAAATGACTCACAACAGCAAATGGTGCATCTAAGCAATCCCGGAAGGAAAACGTTCAACTACCAAAAAGCATAAAGCAAAGAAACAGAGAAAGGGGAAAATACCCATCCACTTTGCATGGCACTTGTCACAAGAGCAGGTAAACATTTCACAGGGGGAAAGATGAAGTCTCATGGAAACATTTTAAAGTAATTTCTAACTGTATTCATTACCAGCACAGTCATTAACAAGTTGCCAGGAGAGAAAATAAAAGCTCCTAGACTGTTTCCATATAGTCTGCACCCAATGTTATTACTATTACATCAATGCCTAGAAATGACAATGGTATAAGGGCCCTTCCCACCCAGGCACAGCAAAAACCCTGAGAGGCTGTCATGAACCAGCAAAGGGAGTTTTTTTACTCTCATCATCATACTATGTGGGAAGCTGAGGCCTATCATGTACACAGTCACCCTTGCTGCAGTAGCATGGAGGCCTATCCTTGGCTCCAGACCTGGTTCTTACCCCTCCTCCAGTATCCTTTTCCTGGCTGTGGAGGGCATCACCATCCCAGCTGGAAGATAGGCAGCTCCTGGCTCCCCAGGATCAGACCCAGTCCCTAAATTCTTCTGGCCCTTTGCAGTGCTGAGCTTGTGCCTGGGACCTCTGATGCGGCAGTTCCAGGTGCTTAGGTGTTCCCAGGAGACTGGGTTTGGAGGTCTGGCCAAGAGGCTGCAAGCCTCACACAGACGCTCCCTGTCCTTTGGGAACCTTCCTTTTCCCCTGTAAAGGCAGCTTCGTAGCATTTCCACTGCCAGAGGGCTGGGAAAGCCCCACTCTGGTGCCTCTGCTCTTCAGAATACATCCCGAATACATCCCTCCTCTCTCTCCCGTGCTCTGCTCCACACATGAATACATTTCTCTCTTCTTTCTTATTTTTTTTTTTTCTCTTTTGGTATTTTTTTTTTCTTCCTCTTTCCCATTACCCCTTTAATGCAGAGCAGGGCTGCTGATTACAAAAGAGGCAGTTTGACTGGAGCAATAGGTCTTCTTCACTAATCCTCACTGTCATGGAAATTCCAGCTGCTACAAGAATAAGAGGCTCAATCCATATTTGCCAGCTCTAATATGAAATCTGTCAGGGACCAAATTAATGAGTTCCAAATTCCTTACATCACGATAACAGGTTAAGACTGGTCAATTAATTACATAAATCCTTCCCGATTCATTGTGCATTTTCAGGCGAGATTGTGTCTTACATAACCGGGTGACACGAGGCCTTTTGGCTCCCGCTGTTCTGCCGCAAGGCCTCCATGTGCGTGCAGCCACGGGGGCTGGGGAACGGCGCGCCGTGCCTTTGCGACGGGCGCTCATTGCTTCTGTTTAACAAATACCGAACATTTACATGTTTTATACAAAAAGAATACTGATACAGAGCATTTCTTCAGGACTGTGCAGAGCGCGGCGCTGCCGAGCGGTGGGTGCCGGCGCGTGGGGCGGCACGTGCGGCCCCCCAGCCTCATCCCCAGCGCGACTGACGCCTCTCTGCTTCACTTCGTTGCGGCGCTGCGCGGCCACGGGGCCGTGGCTCTGGGATACGGCGGGGCGCGTATCAGGAAAAGACGAGAAATAACCCAAACCCTCTTCTCCAGCCACCGCGACCGCGACCCGCGCTGCCACCGCCGGGCCCGGCCGCCGCCCCGCTGCGCGCCGCGCCTCTCGCTGACCCACAGCGCCCCCTGGCGGCGCGGCGCGGCCGCGGCGGGGCGGCGTCAGCGCGGGTGGAGAGGGGCCGGTAGGGAGGGAGCCCGGGGCGGCGGCGCCGCGGAAGCGCGGGCGGGCGGCACCGCCACCCCCCCGTTCCCTCACACCTCCCCCGCCCGCTGTTGCCATGGGCTGCGGTTGCCACGAGTTACCGGATCAAGGCCGAGTGCCTTCGCTCCCTGACAACTGCCCCACGTCTCCTGCGGGCGCGGGCACAAGCACGCGGGCGCGCACGTACCGCCGGCCGGCGCGCGCACCGCCGCCGCCATCGGAGCGGAGCGGAGCGGCGAGAGGCGGCGCGGGGCGGAGAGCACGGCGGCCGCAGGTAAGGCGCTCGGCCCGCTCCGCCCCGCGCCGCGGCCGGCACGGGACGAGACGGGGCGCGGCGGCGAAGATGCTGCCCCCAACTCCTCCCTTTTTCTCTGCGCGCTGCCCCGCGGGAGCAGCCGCCGCCGGGCAGCGGAGTCCCGCCGTGCCCCGCCGGTGCTGCCCGGCCGCCCTTGGAGCCCCGCGGAGAAGCGCTGCCCGACCGCCTTCGCAGCTGGACACACAGACACGCCTGGGATGGGCGGGGGGCGATGCGCAAATTAAAACATCAGGGGCGTTAAGGCTCGAGGCGAACTTTTGATTTCTGTTTCAAAAGGTCACTTAAATTAACTGCCCACGGAGTTTTTATTCCAGAAGGCAAAGAAGCGATTTACACATTGCAGAGTATTTTCAGCGCCGAAGAAAAGTAATTGCGCCTATCCAAAAGCATTAGACCTTTCATGGAAGGAATAAAGCTGATCCTAGAAATAATGATGTACACTTTTTCAACTTGTAAAAGTTGGCGGGGAAGGGTGAAGGCCGTGGGCAGCCACCTGCACTGCGCCCTGTCCTGCCAGGCAGGGAGGATGCACAGACACGGGCAGGGGTGATTCTCAGTGCTGACCACTCTGGCTGTGTCAGTATTTTAAAACAGAGCATACCGATGTAATGTAAATAGTGCTCTGCAAAAAAAAACTATTCAATATAGCACATGTCAAAAAAACCCTAAAGTTGCAGAACGTTGCAGTGTTACACAGTGGGGCATGTAAGACTCCAAATGTTCTCAATGTTTACCAAAATACATTGCTATTTAAATGAAAGGTTTCATTCCAAAAGACAGCATTTCTCATCTTACTTGAAAGTATATTTCAATGACACTGTAACAGGTTGCTTAATACTGGTTTACAATACTCTGAAGTTACACATTATAGAATGTGATAGCATGTGCAACTGGACTTTTTTTCACTTCTTTACATTTTCTACAAAAACATTAACAACCATAAACCCAAACACAACTGTGTATGTGTATATATATGCACAGACATATGACAAAAAAAGGTCAAGTAATTACACACCGTAAGTCACAAAGTGATTAGGATATTGATATTGAAATAAAGGAAACCTTACTGAGAGCTTTAAACAGAAGACTTCTGTTTAAAGAAGTTACAGAAGTAACTTCTTTTATTTCATTACTTAAAAGCTTCTAAGAAATCATCTAAAATTCTAAGCAAAAGATAAAGCAAAGCTTTTGAGCGCAGAATTACTGCAATTAGATATAAATTAGCAGTAGTAATTAGATTATATAAACTAGATACTAGCCTGTTTAAAAAGCTAGCAGGAAGTATCAGTGTTAGTCAAAACCAAAAAGAATCAAAATACCAGTGATCAACTAATCAAAATATATGACATAATGTTGACAAATCACCAAATCTTTGAAGCAACAAAATACATTAAAATTATACTTTGTTTACATTTAAATTAGTAACAGTTACATTTAATATTCCAAATTAAACAAAACGTCTTAAAGCATTTATACACAGTTACAGACAGCTGATACAAGACAACAACATACTAGAGCATGGAATACTTTCCCTTCCCCTTTAATAAGAATTCCAGTCATACTAGCTACACAAACAACATTCAAAAGATAAATATTTAAACAAATTTCTGTCAGAAGCTGGGAAATGGGATTCTGTTATAGTAGTCTTAGGAATTTTTGAACTGACAAAAAAACCAACAGAACTATTAGAAAAACAACTATTTATTTTGGAAACACCTTCAGCTGGAAAACGCTCACTGGCATATAGATAAGCTCCTAGAATTGAAAAGGAAAAAAAATTAAAACCAAAGGCTTTCCAAACCTTCTATTTCTGTAATACTCATCAGATATCAAGGATGTGTTGATAGGCCAGAACTGTAAAGTGCTTCAGCAGTTTAGCTCACTCTTTTAAAACAATGCAACAACCCACTACCTTGACAGTGCATTAAATAAAAACATTAATATCTTTCTCAGATATTATTCCAGGTTTTGTTTTTATATTTCCTTCATCTTTTGACTAAATATGCTAAATAATTTTTTCTCGTAATGTGCTATCTTTAAAAAAAAAAAAAAAGGTCAAGCAGTCAAGATCTCTGCCTGGCAATAACACCTATCTTTAAAGCTACTTTTAGTGATAACCTGTTGCTTTAATTAAATGTTACCACTTTTACGCTAAAATGTTGCTGCTAAGTCACACACAAGCTGAGAAGGTGAATAGATGAGTTTGTACAATTCAACATGACCGAGCAAAAAGAAACGTGGATATTCATCTTACAGAAGTGCTACCGTCAACAAAATACACTGGCCTAAAGCAGTTACCTAAGAGATGTTATCCTCAGGCTGTTTAAACATGTTTTTAAAATTACACAGATTCTCCAGCTGGATGCTTTAAAAAAAAAAAAAAAGCATGCCCACACATGCCTATGCTCCCCTTTATTAGCTGGCCACTTAATAATCTATTGTTTCTGTAATTCACAGGTTCAAAATCCCCTTTCTTACAAAGTATCCACAGGGAAAAAAGAAAAAAAAAGTCTAGGCCAGTAACTACAGCACTGAAGTTAAAGGGAGCTTTGGGAGGGTGATCAGAGCCCCTAGCTCTTTTTAATAGCAGTTAAATGTCAAATATAAATACAACACCACAGTGAAACACATTCCTTTGACAGAATCTGGGACAAGACACTATGCAGCTGCTGTTAACAATAAAGAGCAAAACTGACGTTTAATCAAAGTAAGTGTTGGTGGTTACGAAGTTGTGTTCAAGCCTGCCTTTTGTTTGTGGAAAAATTCAATATTCCGTGTGTTAACTAGAGCCACAGTGAAATCAGCTGCTCCTGATACTCCTAAAGAGTAGAAAGGTCCACATCAGTACAGCGTGTTACAGCTCCGTGACTGGCATCTGCTCAGAGAGGGAGATACTCCCCAAATAAACTGCTAAACTAAAACATTTCTCCCAGCATCTTTAAATCTGAGTGCCTGAAGTGAAACATGCTGGAGGAAATCCTGGCCCTAGCAAGGTCAACGCAAAATTCAACCATTGGTTTCAATGGACCTCATCCAGGATTTTCACTGGGAACGAGTATCTATAATTCCCTGGGAACAGAGAATCTCCAGCAAGCCTAGAAATGATGTCATTTTTATTAATATTTCTAACTTTCTAACATAATTCTGTAAGCAACTGTGCTCAAAAATTTTGGCCTTCAGTTCTTACAGCACGATAAAACCAAGCTTTCCATACACATTACAGGAAGACCAGAGGAAGATATATTTATATCTCAAATTGTCATCAGCATATAGTTTGTACAAATGTTGTTTTGCTGATGTTGCTGAGCTACTTTAAAAAGTTAATACCTTGTGGGGTATGTAATTTCATCACCAATGTCAAATGACTTCCAAAGATGAAACTTCTCTGATGCAAATTACAAAAAGATGCTTTGAATATACTTGATATGATATACCAACTTTTAAGCTGAGGAATTAAGTTATCTTTATTTTCCAGATCTGAGACACGCACTCGCTGGTATTTTGACTGCCATGTATGTCGGTGGAGCATGACTAACTCGATACTGAGATTTTAATAGTCACAAAACCCTAAACATAATAGGTATCACGTAGACTCAAATCAAAGTATGAATAAATCAACAGAGAGATAGGGTCGGGGTCTGTTTTGAAAATGTTGTGAGGACATATGGTTGTATTGTCTTTTAGGTAAGTGTTACCAGCCAGCAGTGTTTACATGGTGCACGTAACCAGCAAACAGAGCAGAAACTGCTTTGTACTGTCCTTAAGATAGTAACACAGGAATGATTTTTCATGATTCTTCAGAAGCAGGGCTTGCTTTACATTCACATGAAATGCTGTCATCACTAGGTCCAAGCCCGGAGGATGAACTGCAGAAAAGGGGAGAGGAAAGGAGGGGAAAAAAAAAAATAAAAGGAGGAAATTGGTTTTCACAACACACTCAAAGCCTGAGTAACAGAGGAGAACTTTAATTATCTCCAGTCACAAAGAGAGACAGGAAATTTGGACTTTTAATTAGCCATTTGGAGTGCAGTTGGATATTTTTTTAGCAAGATAATTTAAACGCGAATAATTCAAGTCTGACTAAATGAAATTCACATAATCAGAATGCAGATAATTGAATTTCTACTGCATTCATTAATTCAGTGTGGAGGTGTGTGTGAAGACTCCTATGATGAGCTGTCACAGCTCAATAAAATCTCAGTCAATTAATTTTTTCATTATCTTAGTATTACATCAACAAAAAAGTGAAGCATGCGCACGTGTGTGCGCACGTACGTATATATAATCTCAAAATGAGGGAATGCAGAAATCACCTCTCTGAGTAAGGCCCCGCATCGCTTTCTCCTTTTTTTCTCTCTTCATCTTCTATAGGAAAACGTCTGTTCAAAGAGGCAAACTTATGAATTGCATCAGCAACAGAGTATTTGGTCTGTCCAGACACACAAGCCTCCATATCCTCTGGGCTTAGCTGAGTCTGTAAGAAGAGGTGAAGCCTACTGTCTGAAAGCAACAATGCATCTTGAAGGATCCTGGAAAAAAAGAAAAAAAGACAACTATTTTTATACATTTGCACATATACACTTCTATTCTAAAGTGTTTCACCAGAACAAATTCTAGATGATGTCTTGCTTTTAAGTTTTCTGATGAATCCTAAATCAGTGACAGAAGGTAATGAACATATTAAAATGATTAGGTGCACGTTACTTTCTTATTGCATTATTTGGAGTTTTAGGTGAGTAAAAACATGAAGCTAATCATTAGGCACATCTGCTATTAGAATAACTTCAAGGACACTTCTTCCATTTAACCATCTGTTATTACCACATGGATCAATTAATGATTTTTAGGCAGTTGGAGGCATATACTCTTACAAAAATTTGGTCTCCATTTGAGAACTCTTTTTGTTTCTTTGTTTTAAATGACTGAGCTTTTCTAAAAATTAAAATTCACCAGTTTCTTAGGCGGGGGGCAAAAAGTGTGTACAGAGGATATCATACACATGCAGTGTCAGGACTTTGAAATCCCTGTAAACAACAGAACTAACACTAGCCAAAATTGGTTACATTCTACAAAATATATGTAACATTTAAGTTAGAGTGAAAATGCTACTATAGAACTCTGATTTAAATTTAACTTGCAAATGGTTTTCAGGGAATGTTAAATACCATTTCATTCCAGCCATTTGTTTCAAAAGTCTTTTTTAATCTGTTTTGTATGTATTTTAAATTAAGCCTTCAAATAAATTTAGCAGATTATTTACTTCTATCAAGTGAGAACAAACAAAACACAATACATTCCAGTAACACAGAAAGTAGTAGAGATGCTTCTACAAGGACTAAGACCTGAGGATCATCATCGCTATGTTGAGAAGAACAAAAAAAAAAAAGCAACTTTGCTGCAACGTTTCTCTAACGAAGAAATTCTGAAATACACAAATGCTAGAAAGATTAACAAGACACTCTTTTATATGTACATGTAATTTTACTCATGTAATTAAGTCATCAGAACCTATGATCATGCTAAACAGTGCTCCACAGAAAATTGCCAAAATATCTTTAAATAAATCAAAACTATTAAGAGTCGATATTTACCTATTTCTACCCATGTTAGATTACAGTCATTACCAAAAAATGTTAGTGCTATGCAACAGGAAATGAGAGATGACATTAATGTAAGAATTAGTAAGAGCAGAAAGAAATATAGCATTCTATAGCTACTCTGACTAAAAGTATAACTGGTTGATTCCTTCTCTCAAGTAAGATGAATGGTGTATTTGGACTCCAATGTTTTAAAACACAAATACATTCTGAAAACTGTACTCTAAAGTGTCCAACACTACAACAACATTTAATAAATACACTAAAGGATTTCTGGCTTCATCTAAGCCTATAAAGTTTGTCAAATCAAAATAAGTAGTAAGAGATACATCACTGAAAATGCAGGATACTGGTGTACACCCACATTTCATTTGCCTAAGTACACATGCTCTAAAACAACTCAAACTTTGATACCTCCCAGTGAGGAAAGGTCTGCAATGACCCTAACAATCTACCAGGTGTATTAGAAATTTGGTCTCAGAAGGACCAAATTTCTCTGAAGTTCAAAGTAAGTATATGTGCATACCTAGAGAAAGTCTTTTTAATCTCATCTGAAGTCTCACAGTTTTACTTAAAAATAAACATGGCAAATAGACATCTGTAAAATCAATGCATACAGTGTGTTAATATACAGGGGGGGAAAAAAACAAACAAACAAAACATTTCTTTGCAGTGTAAAAGCCAGCAAATGCTGCTTACAAATTACTCAAAACATGAAATTTACAGGTCCACACACCTTGACACCAACAGCTTTACAAATACAGTTTGAAAAACTATCATTCAGAGGCTGGTATAAGAGGATTTCAGCCTTGACTCTTGATAAACATACATTCCAGACAAAGACAAACAGTGCAACAAAAAGTAAAAGAAAAAAGATCAGGCCACCCAATAAATCCACGTTTATAGTTTATGCAGTTGAGGGAGTACATATTCTCCTTCCTCTTTTCTTCCTCTTTAAAAAAAAAAAAAGAAAAAGAAAACAAGAAAAAAACCACACTGGAGTTCACTGTGGAGAAACCGGAGTTACTGTTTCTTGCAGGCTTACAAGCACAATGAGGGGATGCACGTTTCTGCAACTCTAACATTTGCGTGTCTAATGTCAAGTAACCCAGCAAAAAGGCAAGACGTTAAAGTCTGTGGATGGCATTTAGTTTCACAGAATTTTCCTCGTGCCATACCTTCAAAAGTTTCCTGCCAACCAGCAAAAACACAAGTAACTAACTGCTCATGCGATTACACTACACTTACAGCTCTGTTGCTGTTTGAAATGTATTTTATTTTCTTTATAAAATAATGAGTAATCTTTAAAATTGATTTTAGATGGTTTGAGGCATTACACTGGAGAAGTAATGAGCACTAATGTCAATGATATTGGACACAAATTCATTTTAGCTTTATTTCATGTCCAGTACAATTCTGCTAAGCCTTGAACTGCTAAAGCCCTGTTATTAACTCAGCAGTAACCTAACACATGGAACAGCAAACAAAAGTGATAAGAGTACAGACTGATCAGGACCTCAAGGCTACTGTCCTTTTTCTGCAGCTATAATTCAATTTCCAATTTTACTTTACATGGGACTCATTATTTCACAGTAATTTTCTTTTCTGCTTCATAGTGCCATCTGGAGGTGAAAAGAGAAAAAAAAAAAAACAAGGCCGAGACAGGGAAAGATGTTCATAAAGCTAAACACACACACATATATATATGTGTGTGTGTGTATGTTTTTGTGTATACATGTATGAGTGTATGTGTATTTTCGCAAAGGGGGAAGAGACCAAGAGCTCAATCAATGCATTTTGCAAACCACTGAAAATTATCCCAAAAACAAATATGTGAACACCTTTCACCCAGTCATATCCTTGAAGCATTTCTTCTTCCTCTCAATTAAAAAATAACTTCTGCTCAACCCTCACCCCTCCAATCTAAACCAACAGGTTGGATTGCTTTTTAATGCCATCCTTACAAAGAAGCAAAATGAAAAAGAAATTTGGTGCTATCCATAAGCATTATGCTTTCCCATTCAGAAAATTCCTTCAAGGAAATAACCCTACATTTGTCACCAGATGTTACTGGTATTATTAAGTTGGTAGCACAGCAGTTTTTCTCCAGGGCTTTCGCTATCCTGGGGACTCAAAGTATGCTTGTGCATCTGAAAAAAACAGATTTAGCTCCAAAGACTTTAAAATCCAAAATTACAAAACATCTCCTCACAAATTAAAAAGGTGAGAGGGAAAGCAAGAGTGTCACAATACTGACACTCGGACGTCTCAGCAGATGCTGAGCGCGTGCGCAGTTTCAGCATGACCAGCACTCCCAGTGCTCCTCTGGCAGCTTGGCTGCAGGCAGCGTCAGCGCAAAGCCGCAGCTGCAGCCATGTAAAGCGGCTCTCACTGCCGCTGCGCCGATGCAGGAGTCACGGCTCACGGTGATAACTCCTGTGACTGACTGAGCACGTTTCAGAGAACAACGGAGGCTTTCTATGCGTGCCTGGAGTAAGAACTAAAGGCTAAATCCTGCAAGGCTTGATCCCATCAGTAGTCATTACTTGTCAGAGATCTCACTCCTCTCAGCCAGACTGCTCACATGCATAATGACTTCATAGCGATTAAGGGAGCCGCAGGATAAGGCTTCTACGTTTGAATTAGAGATAATAAAATCATTTTTTATTCACAGTCATGTGAATCTCTGTTTGTAAGCTTTCAGTACATAGTCATGATCTCTAGACCTTTAAAGAAGCAGGGACGAAAAACGGCACTTCGCAACCAGGAGAAAGAATGTAATTTTTTAGGAAACGCTAGATACTATGTGAGGAGTATTTCTCCTTCCATGTGTTATGGCAAGAACATCTACAAAAGACAAAACATGTGTTTTGTCTTATTTGGACAAGGTCCAAAATCTGGTTTTCTTCAACGTGATTTTATTAGGTATATTATACACTGTTCTGCTGGAGAACAACATATGGCTGAACAGTACAACTTAATCCTAACTAAAGATTTCCTGTATCTACTGTAACCTAATACAATGACAGATGCACACTTGCATGTGTGTGGAAGGTTAACACTCTGATTTTGTTTTCGACAAATTTATTCTGCCCATTTACATGATATCATGAGCACAAGGGAAAAAAAACAGGAGAGGCAGGGGATGACAGCCTGTGCTGTGGTGCCCTCTATTGAGCAGCGAGCCAGCCAGCCAGTCCCTTGCCCCAGCCCACAGCAAACAAAGCCCCACTCTCCTCTTAAAAAAGAGCAGACTGTGTTTTGTCCTTCACTTTTTATAATGGAGGAAATGTTACTGAGAGCAAGCAATTGTGAAACAACTGTTGGGTGCCTGATAATGCATATGCTTAGGAAAGGATTACGTGACACACGCCTGCTAGGCATTATTCATTTCACTCACCAGACTGGAAATATTAGCAAAACTGCACTGGAAAGAGGCAGCCACCACCCGCCTGAGGAGATCCCAGCCACCTACAGCCGTGATGCTCCCACCTGGACCCCGTCAAGCTGGCATTCAGCCCCTTTGGAGACAGTCTCCTACCTTCCACCTCCCTGAAAGAGTACCCAGTGAAGACGTCTCCAGGGGAGGCCTCCAGTCCTGTGTTCACTTCTGCTTGTGGGACTGTGGTGGGGAAGGTGAAGAGGTCACGGTGCAAAGATGGGCAAAACCCCAGCCACCTCCAGAGAATGGCTCTGCCTTCAGGCAGCCGAGGTCTGGGGGGACTGTCTGTGAGCCCAACACTCAGCCATCCAGAGCAGTAGCACCATGAATGGCCATCTCCCGCATTTCTCAAACCTCCTAGTATGCCTTCCACCCCATCATAAAATGCATGCTTGAACACTAACTGAAAGACTAATCTGTTTTTAATTTGTTGGGATCCAATTGTATTCAATAATTAAAAAAAAAAAGCAATGGTTCAACCCAACTGCATTTGAAACAGTTTTGTTAATTAGTTTTCTAATATGCAAACCCAAATGATCTCCTAAATCCCAAAGTTGAACCTGTGCAGTGGCAAAGGGATGAAAGCAAAGAGCATCTTACAGAACCCACTATTATAAGATGATGTTTTAATTTTGACTCCTAATTTTAAAATAAGCTCTTTCTGCAAATTTGCAGATATCCTCAAAGGGTGAGGATACTTATCAGGAAAAACACATAATTTTTCTTATTCTCACAGAGTAATTCATAATTGAAAAGGGGCTAGCTGACTTCCGTTAATGCAAATGGTCTCTTGAAATATTAAATTATGCCCAGACAAGAAGTGAGCTTAACAGCTCTTCATCACTCAGAGATAATAGCCTGTAAGACAAGCAGTTCTTACCCTGCATTTGTGCAGTAAACTCAAATCAAAACAGGACACCTGTACCAAACTCTAGTGCTTTGCTTTAGTTTCCAGCTCTTGGCCTAGCTCTCACACTACTGTGTTCAGCCCAGAGGCTTCACAAAGGCTCTAAGTACACACCATGCTCTGTGCTAACTTGTTCCAGAGCGACATGTGAAAGAGCTCCACAGCCATCCATACAGAGACAATATGGAGGTGCTCCCAGGGCCAGAAGCTGAGTACCAGAGAGCCTTCAGCTGCTCGATTCATACTCCTCAGGTATCCTACGCAGACAGGATGGCAACCTACTCACACAGCAATAGGCACAAGGCACAAACTGAGACTGTGAAAGATCTAAACTCCATTTCAGAGGTGGCTTAGACTCTGCTAACCTCAGAAGCCATTGAGTGCATAGAGGAACTCAGGTTCCTACATCGCATGCAGGCATTTGAAAAACGTTCCCTGGGAATGTCTCCTTTTGACAGGTCTGCAAGGGCTTGAATCTTTTTCTTCCCACTGCCACAAAGAAACACCAGCAGGACTGTGAGATTGTGCATGGCAATGGCTGTCACTGCTGGGACAAACAGAGCACTCAGCTTTGCAGTCCTGGCTTACATCACCCCATGCAAGCACTTCCTGGCTCCTTTCCCACACCTTTTCTAATATCCCAGGGTGATCCTGCTACCCTGGAACCATCACACTACAGAACATGCAACATTCAGATCTAGAGCTTTAGTAAAGTCCTCTGTGTGTGCATATAAATCCTACAAATTCAATGTCAGAGAAAGAAATCATGACCTTTAGTTCAGACTCAGAAAAGAACAGGAAAAAAGCACCAGAGCAGCCTAGCTGAGCCACTAAAAGACCCCTTCTATAAGCAGGAGCAGCAGCCCAGAGGTGTCAGCCAGCAGAGGGCAATGGTACAGTGCAAAAGATGCCAAGACAATTCATCACAACACAACTCATCCTCTAAAAGCTATGTCCCTGTTTTGCCTTCTGAACCACAGACAGTGGTTGTAAACAGTTGATGTGGAAATACTGTACCTTGTTACCAGATTGGCCTCTTTGCCATTTTAAAATGAGAATTATTTTAGATACATGCTGCTCCATGGGGCTGCACAGCTCAGCTAGAGCTGCTCGAAACTACCACCCTTCATATGGCCATTAATGTTATCCCTTCTAGAAGGACAGTCACTTTATTTAACCATCCTTCTTTCCTAAGTCACAGAAAAAAAAAACCCACTCTGATTCTTTTCTGCCTTCCCTGCCTCACACATCTTCAATCAGTATTTACTGGCTGTCTTTTGGCCACAGATCACGGAATCACAGATCCTATAAAACTGCATACAGAATATCATTCCTTCAGTGGTTAGCTCTCCCTGACTTCAGCTGTTAAGCCTAACAAATGTATCCTAGGACCAATGACTTCTTGTCTGTTAGGGAGTCTTATATACAACACACTGACTGGGAAAATAGTTGGTCCAATACTTCTCTACCCACTGACCACAAGGCTTAAAGCCTGCTTAAATTATTTCCTTTTCCCTTTGCTTATGCGGTTCTGATTCACGGAAATACTGATACTGAAAAAAGCTGAATAGTCTCCACTTGCAGTGTTTTACCATGCCCTTACCCTAAATCATGGCTAAAGACAGTCTGCAATTCCTGTCCCAGAGGCTGTAAACAACCTGCTCTCACACTGGTAGTGCCAGGGCAGAAAATGCAGAAAATGGCAGAAAAAGCAGAAAATTACACCAACAGGATCTCTGCCACAGTAGATGGCGAAGTGGTTACAGCAGTGGGACTGAAGGATGTAATACTGAAACTCAAAAGTACTCTCTTGCAATGCAGGTCTGACTCTAGTTGAGTCTGATGAATTATTTTATACACATTGCAGCTGTACTGAAAACAGTCCCAGCTGCTAGAGCTTGTTTATGTTAGTGAGACTGGTAAACAAAGTAATTGTCATTATAGGAAATATTTGTGTTAGAAGGTCTTTGCTACAGAATTTTCCCAGGCTCCCAAGGGTTTTGTCCACAAAGAAAGACACTGATTTGCCATTAACATAAAGCAGGAGAGAAGTCTGATTCCTCTATGAGAATATCTAGCTCATTCTTGAAAGCTAGAAATAGTCATCATAGAGAAAGATCTCACAACCTCAGTACACAATTGCAAAGTGATGTAAATTCAAAACTATAATCCATAACCAATGCAATAGAACACAATGGAAAAGCCTCAGCTGTTGGGTGGGTTTTTTTGGTTTCCTTGTAACCAATAGAGCTGAAGTCACGTGGATGAAATATGACTGTGCAAATCAAAAATAAAGCCAAATGCACTGCATGTACAGATGACCACACGGTGGCTCTCAAGTACCAGAGATGAGCTATTTAAAAACAGAAAATTGATGACATCATAAAAATGCCAACATTTCTAGGATAAACTGTACTTACTTTTCCAGAAATTCTTGCAGACCCTGACGGCGATGGTCTACGTGATGAGGATTATTCATATTGAAAAAAGGAGTCTTAGATGGCAGTTCAGGTAGCTGTCTTTATAAAGAAGCAAATACACAGTTAAAATGAAATCTGAAACAGCAGAGGAAAAAAATATAATAAGCAAATGACAACCCTGAGCATATGAAAAATCACAGGTCCTGTTCCCGGAGCTCATGAAACCAAATTTGGGAACACAAGGTTGAAAAACCGGGGAGATTTAGCCCCAGTTTAGCCTGCATCCATGTCTGGCTGGGCCTCTCATGGTTCTTGCAGAACCTAAACACATCCTAAAAGTGCAGAGAAGAGTACATCTATGCTAGCTTGGCATTTCTGCTACCTGTGCACAGCAAAAGGAAATGCAGATCCAATGTGCTATGTATTATAGTGGGGCTCACCAAACAAAGCTTATCAGTACAAACCACATCCTTCTGGGTTTAAAGCAGAGAAAATCCCTTGTAGAGAATAAAGTTGAGCTAGTAAGAAACAGTGGACACTTGCCAGCTCTTTTATTCCCAGAATGAACATGAAACAATCCTCCCCTTAGGTGACTGACTATTAAATAGCCATATATAAAGTTGCTCACATAAGCGCTGCATTGCTCTGAAGCCTCTGCCGAAGCCAAACAAATTCTCGAAAGCGTCTTCTAACACAGGATGTCTTCCTTGTAAAGCACATACTGTTTGTCTGTTGGGAAACAAAAAACAAACCAAAACAAAACATTTTACTTCATAAATCAGCTTAAGCAAAAAAAGTACAGGCATGGTATTAAAAACACATCTGAGATGTTAATCCCTGAGACACCAATGGAAAGCTTGATATTAATTCAGTTTAGGTTAAGGACTGTGCACTCTCTCAGACACAAACTTTGATGAAAGGTTCTCCTGCTTTTTAAGGAAATACTTTTCATCACTTTTTTTCTTTTTAAAAGCAAGAGGTCTGGATTATAGCACAACTTGCAGTAACAGGAAAAAAAGATTTCATCATAAAAAGTTTCCACAGATAATGCCAATCTTTGCAGTGAATAAAAAATCATGTTTAGCTGTTCTAGTTATAATCTTGCGAACAGCTAGCTACATGGAGTTCTTCCAGCATGCAATCCTACTTAAATCAAATCAAAGAAACCAATGTGACTGTTCTCTGCAAGCATCAGCATTTGGAAATTTTCCCACCAAACACTATTATTCCACTAGAAAAATGCCAATTCATCAAAAGAGAAACAATTCACGAAAATGAAATGCTTTTGCCAAATTTTCCTGTGGAGCATATATTTCGATGAAACCTCACCTAGCAGACAGGACGTAAATCTGCCTGCAGTCTAACCCATCCTCAATCGCCTGCCAGTAGCCACAACTCTTGGACAGCCACATGATGCAGACTGCAGTGCCCAAAGATGCCAGCTTTCTGGAACAGATGAGTATCTCAGATACCTCACCGTTTTAGAAGCCAAATGCTCTAGCAGCTGAGCAGAAGGGGAACGCAGCTGGTCTAAAAGCTCAGCACATGCAAGATTTTGAACCCACTGGGAAGCCTGGACCGAGGTCAGTAGGACTGATCTTAGAGACCTGGCATTGTACTCACAGAAGTTGAGCTCATGCATATCAACCTTAGAGATGCCCAGTGATTAATCATGTAACACTGTGTGCTGGTTTTGGCTGGGGTAGAGTTAATTTTCTTCACAGTAGCTAGTATGGGACTGTGTTTTGTGTTTGTGCTGGAAACGATGCTGACAATACAGAAATATTTTAGTTACTGCTGAGCAGCATTTACATACTGTCAAGGTCGCTTCTGCTCCTCAACCCACCCCACCAGTGAGTGGGCTGGGAGTGCAGGAGAAGGTAGGAGGGGACACAAACAGGACAACTGACTCAAGAGATAACCCAGACCATATGGCATCATGCTCAGCAGTAAACTACAGGGAAGGCTAGTGGGGAAGCTGCTGCTCAGGGACTGGCTGAGGATCAGTCAGTTAGTGGTGAGCAACCATTTTTATTTGCATCTCTTTCTTGGATTTTATTTCTCTCTGTTATTTTCCTTTTCATTGCAATTTATTATTATTATTATTCTTTTAAACTGTTCTTATTTCAGCCCATGAGTTTTCTCACTTTTATCTCTCTAATCACGCAGAAGGGGGGCCAGTGAGTGAGCAGTTGCATCTTGCTCAGTTGCCAGCTGGAGTTAAACCATGACACAATGGGTCTAAAGGACTTCACCCAAACTTGGCAGTCACTGTTAAAGTCAGTAATATACTTCTATTCAGAAGCATCAATATTTGTGTAGCAGTAATACAGCACCTGCCTCACCAAACCTATATAATTTCTATTAATCAGAAGTCAATAATGTAATTGTTTTGGAACCAGTCATTAATCCACACTGCAAAATGTAGAAGTTTCACAGTTTTGTTTGCCACACAGAAGAGAAACACGTGGCACAATGGACATTTAATAAGACATCATTCAACTGCTTGCTCTCAGGCTGAATGCTGAACTCTCCCACACAGGAAGGAAATGCTTTTGGTGTTATGCCAAGCATTAACCTTGTAACTTTGTGGTCTCCAATTCTTCACCTGATAGCAGGGTACATTTCATTTTTTAAAAATTATTTATTTATTTACATTGCAGTTACAATCCCTGGATCTAGATTTGGGAAATTAGGATAAATCCTTCCACCAAATAAGAATAATCAGCAAAACAAAATGATATATAGACAGACTCAAGACACAGGAGAACTGTGATTTTAAGTGCACTCCTATTAACATATGGTAGAATACAATCATAACCCCAAATGTAGTTATTTGAGATATCCAAGCAACACTGAACCAGCACGCAATGTTTTCGGGTACACTGAAAACAACACCATTGCAGCAATCAAATAACTTCTCTAAAAGAAGAACCAAAAGTAATCTAAAGTACAAATAACCAGACAACTACTTGGAAAGAAAGTCATTTTCCCACAGATACCTGAACATCAACATTTTGAGACATCACTGACTATGACAGTCTTCCAGTTGATAACTAAAACTAAGAATAGTTTCTGTTGCAAGACATCATGTCAACACAATACCAGGTTCAACTCCCAGCTCTGTCAGACCCACCAGATAGCATTTGGCCAACCGACCTTACCTGTTCCACTGCATTTCAGACATTAAAAGGAGAATAATATCCTCCAGCCTCCCAGAAGTGGGGTAAAGAAAACCCATTAATACCTGAAAGAGAATCTTGGCTTGGACAGAAACAGCAATAAGAGCTCAAAGATATTTTTATACTTACGTGAATAAATATCTCATAGTCTATGTAAGAATGCCATGAGTCTTCTTTCTGTGTCCTGGGGTCTCGAACCAAGACAGTTACAAATTCCTGTGAGCGCATAATAAAAATCAAGCAATTAATTTTGTAAGACAAAAGGCAGCCTGAAAGATTCTCTTGATTGCTCTGCTGTTCCACAAACTACTGCACTCAGATTAAAAGCTGAACTGCTGTTTTATTGAATTTTGCAACGCTATAAAAGGAGAAGCAAAAGGCAATGAATCATATGAACTACACCACATGTCTGGGAAATTCCTTCCCAAATTGCCAGCTGAAAAGAGATATTTCAGATTAAGTAATACTGTGAAAAGTCAATCATGTTTCATGCATAGGAGATGTAGTGATTCTAGCAGCTACAAACTAAAAACATAACATTCAAAGTCACACATTTAAGAGAGAACTAGGCAGCTATTTTAGGCTTTTCCAATCCTTTTAATCAACACTCACAGAGAGTGTGCAACAAATCTGCTTCATGTACCCCATACTTACAGACAACATTTTATTTGCTCCTAAATTATTTTTAAAAACATAGATAAAACAGCAAAAAGTGTTTATTGAGTGTCTTTTTTCTACAGTCCAAATGACTCGCTGCAGGATGACTCCCTCCATTCTCCTCCTATGATGTGCCACATATACTTCCTGATACCTCAGAAACTTAAGCCACAGAGTACACTTGAGGATGCAGGACTTGGGCACTGCCATATCCCAGTCTGCCCATCAACCTGCCCAAGGAAGAAGAAATACAGCCATACTGATGAGCATAATCCTCTTTTTGGGGGGACAACCATACAGAGTATTTGTCACAGAAGTAGTCAAATATAATCTATTTCTTTTTCATTTCTATATTTATCTAATAATTCAAAGGTATCCCAAAGGAGTGCAAGAGGCCTATGGGCATTACTGTCATGTGACTGGGCATCACTAATAGGAATTACATGCTTCCAAGTATCCTTAGGTAATGACTGTGTGAAAACTTGTATCATAGAATGGTAGGGGTTGGAAAGGACCTTTACAGATCATCTAGTCCCACTCCCTTGCAGAAGCAGGTCCACCTAGATCATGTTTTAAAAAAAAAAAAAAAAAACACAACCCCACAATAACAAAAAAAAAAAAACCCCACACACACAAAAAAACCCTCATAAATCTGTAGGTCCATAATGGGGTGGAAAAGGTTTGTTTCAAATACAAGGGTTGAAAATGTGCCTAACTAGCTGCTATTTCCCAAGCAACAAAAAGGCTTCCCTACTTCAGTTGCTTAAATAAGCTATTCACTGAAAGTGCTAGCCAACCACTTAAACAATGACTCAGTTAAACAAAACCAACCTTTTAAGCTGTAGATAGATTCTCCCTGAGAGGAAGGCACTGTACAAGATCTCCAGGTACAGGAATAGACTATGGGAGGAATGACAGTGTCTCTGATAAAGAGCATGCTCTTTTAGTATGACCTTGCATAAATCAAGAAATCTTGAACTAGAAAGCTCTCAAAATGTGTTCCTCCATGCTCAAACCACAGATGTGAGAAATAAAACCCTTACTCTTCAGCCAAGTCTTCTCCCCCTGTTGAGTGTGCCACCAACAGCAATCTTCAACGGACCAACAGGAGAACAATGACAATCTTGAAAGGAAAAGACATGCTTTTTCCTGAGCAGTAAATGCACTCTGTACATGGCAGAGAGGTGTTTACGGTCAGTTAAATCATTTACCTCAATGACTTCCAGGTGGTATTGCTTCAGGGATGGGAAGCCTGAGGCCTGATGGCTGGATAGAGACCATCTCTTAGCCCAGCTCCTAATCATGAGGCTGTTTTCTCCATTACTGCTAGATATCTTTTTGGTGCATGTCATGAGCACCTTGACAAAGAAAGCGCACTTGAAAGGCTCTCACCACCTCTGCTGCTTCTTTCCTTGCTGAAGAGCATCGGAGACGTGATTCTCCACTGCAGCTTTTTAATACCAGGCCAACACAGCACAAAAGGTACAAATGATCAGAACTGTAATCACTTCTACCAGCTGAGGATCATCTATTTACTTTTACCTAAATGTTAGTGGGAGACACATGGAAGTTATTCCCCCTTGTGTGCAAATCCTAAGCAAAGTGCTGAACAAAGGACAGGAAAACGTTTTTTATTGTTTATTGCCTCACTGTCATATTCAGCATACTTTTGGACCCACTGGTCTATAGTCTTATGTTCTCCCAAGTTTTTGTCTTTCCCTGTGTCCCACTCTTCCTCCAGAGCTACAGCCACTTCTGCTAAATATTCTCTTCTTTTCTGAGCACTAAATGCATCAGCCCTGCATGTAGAAGAGTTATAACAGAAAGCTTAAAATGAAACACTGCTCTCCTCAGTCCTTTGCTGTGAGCCTGCTCACAACCTAACCTCAGATCCCCTTCCCCTCATCTACTGCCTTACCGGCCTCTCATTGCCCTTCCTCTTCTGCAGATGCACCAAATTACTTCATTTACAAGTAACCTCCTATAAACCTCTCCTTTGTACAGAATCAAAACAATCTTAGAAGTAAAATGCTTCCTTCAACCTCTATTGTACCAAAGTATTATGATTGAAAATTACTGTTAGATATGCTATGAGATAGCTACAGGTTACTTTGCAAACCATTCAGGAGCACACGATTTACGGAAAAAAAAACCTCTGTACACTTTCAATTTCCAATGAAATAGTCACTGAGTTTCAACACTGAGGAAATCAAGCACCCTTCAGACTCTACCTATAGAAGAGAGGAGACCTGCTGTACATGCTGTGGCAGGCAGGTGTCTAGGCAGTGTATCGCTGAGATAAGAATAGAAGAGATCCGTGGTACAGCAGAGTACCTCAGCAAACTGCAGCCTTCACACTGTCAGTGTCAGTTCAGACTTGAAACCCCAGGATTTCTGCAGAAGATTAGCTGTTTCTTTTTTTTTTCCTCTTTATTTACCAAAAATACCAAGGCTAAGTTCAGAATGAAACAAGAGAAACATTAAGCAACTAGAAAACAAAACCAAAAATGTACAGCTTTTCTCAAGATCTATGGTTACTTCCCCTACAAACATCCTGAATCCAGGAAGGGTTAATCTCAATTACCGTTAAGAGTTTCTGCTGCTCTGAAACAGTGGCATTGCACATATAGACCATCTATTCTCTTTTGACCTTTAAACCTTCTTTAGGACACAAGACCCCTGTGGGACAACAATGCTGATTTAATCAAACCACTCAGTATAGATGCAGATGTGCAGCCAGAGAAGGTGCTTATGCCTCCCTGTCCCAACAGAAGTAGGCCTGTAAAGGCCAATATTCACATTTAGGCCAAGCAGATTTAGGTGGCGGAATATTCCTCTGGGAAATTGCTGTTATACACAGTCCATCCTGTGTTCACTGGTCACAGTCACTGGATTACAGAAATTTTTAGTATTAATTGCCTTCCTCCTCTGTATTTACTCCTTTCCCTATAAAAATTAGAATACTCTTAGGCGTGTCTATTCTCAAGTACTGTGCTATTTACCTAGGGGAGGGGTGGCTGACCTCCTCCTCCCACAGCCCGCAGGAAGACTAACCTCACCTTTTGTCACAAGACTGCATTGCAGTCCATCTGTTCAACCTGGGAAGCAGAGCTCAAAGACAGACAAGGTTTGGGGGACTTTCTACTTTTGTCAACTGCAATCCCTTTTAAAGTATCTTCTTCCCCACTCAGTTCTGCTTGGTTTTCCCAGAACTGCAGATCTAGCTATTATGTCACATTATATATACATTCTGTTTTGGAGAGCTGGTGTTTTGTATTTTTGGGTTTTTTTATGTTTTGGGGTTTCTTTGTTTACATTCATGTCTGTTATACATTCAAGGACAATATGTGTCCTATAATGCTTAAGTCCAACAATTTTCTCAAAATCAGAAGTAACTGCTGTCATGGAGCCCTACTGAACTGGGAACAATATAGACTCAACAGAAAGCTACTGGAAACAGTGACATCTCCACATATTCCTTCTCCCTGGTAACTGCTAAATAATAAGCAAAACATATTCTATCCAAACTGATAGTGCTATAGTTTCCACATGGATCCCGGCAGCCACGACAGCCCAAGCATCCTCATGAAGAATTTCAAATCTGGCCCAAAAGTAGTCCGAAGTACTACAGAAAGTGCTCATAACTAATTAACAAGAAGCTGCCCAGCAGCTTCTCTGCTGTATATGCCTCTTAATTTCTCAGTAAAACAGCCAGTCTGGGCATGGCACTAGTGGACTTTTTCTACCTTGTCTTCAAGGCCTGGAGCAGTCCAAGTTGTTAGGATCACACATAAAAGATAAAATGGCCAAAGTGACACCTAAGCCTGGTTTATACCTGCTCCCTCATGGTTACAGTCCTGTGCAAAGCATGAGGCCTGTCAGCAGAGGAAAAGAGCAACACTGAGGTCATGGAGACACAAACACTGAAAACTGAAGCATTCCCATTTGGATTTGCCTCAAAAGGAAGAATATACCATAAAAGCAGCTGAAGCAAACACGAGAAGTCTTTTCCTCCCCCTCCCCTTCTCCTGTTGAAAATATTTCTGCGCACTGCAATGGATTGCTCAGAGACAAGGATAAGCCAAAAGCTCTATCATATAGAATTTGACCACAAAAACTGTGTTTCCGAGAAGTTTCTAGCATTTTCCTATTAGGAATATAGGAAATCTGACACAGAAACATCTATTTTTAACATAGGGAAAAAATCTACCACAAGAAGGAGGATTAAAATAATCTTGCATTGCATGATTATTCACATCAGTCATTCCAGCTGCATTTTAATTCAAATCTCTGTACTCAGGACTGTATCAGGTGATAATCTCATGCTCCATGGTGTCACTGTTACACATCTGATTAGTCAATAACCCCCAAAGAGTAATTTTCCATGAAGCTTCCAAGAAAAAGAGTCTCCCATCAGGTTGCCTATTAGTAAAAGTATCAACTACAAAGGATATGAGGCTTTTCATGCTGCGAATGTTGGCATCTTCACTCCGTGCATGCTGAGTAGTAAAGCTGAAGAGAGACTAACAGCTGAACAAATTATTTTGTCTGAAACTCTTAACATTCACTGAGACTGAGCAAGAGAGAACATGCAAGTGTGATTCTTGTGGTCTATACATCGCATTACCAGAACTCAGACTCAGCTTCAACTATTATGTCCTACCAAGTACCTGAAGACTGGTAAAGACTGAAATCCAAGGTCTTCTGTCTCAGTGTCTGTGCCCCTTATTAAGAGTCACTTACTCTCCTTCTCTCTGATACAATGAATACTGACTCTTTCATAAAGCTTAAACAGAAGGACCTGAAATTGCATCACTCCAGAATATTCTGTAGCCTGGTAATTAAAAGCATGAAGAACACAATCAATCTTTCCTGTTCCATGTGAACTTTAATGAAATTCAATCCACAGATATCACACTAGAATCCTTTTTATTAAGGCTTAGACATGACTTACTTGTTTTTCATGCTTTGGTGTCATCTTCACTGGCTTGTATTAAGATGATAATCAACCTGAAAAAAAAAGCCAAACAGACGTCAGGTTGGCATTTCGCATTTATTTGAAGGTCATTATCACTTTTGCTAGATATTAGTAGTATATCTAATAGTATTGGATCTTTAGGAATGGGGAGATAGACTCAGTTCCATATTTACCAGAAAATTTGTTTGCATTAACTATGCCTAAGCATTCTTTTTTTTTTTTTAAATCCCATTTTAGAAGCACTGGGCCAGCTGGAGATATTTGTCATACATCTGACATACAATGCTTGTCCATCCCTAGAAGGCAGTGCATTTCTTTGTTCCTCTGCAAGCTGCCCTGGCGCTCATCCTCGCACCCACCTCCCAAGAGCCTCGTGAATTCAGCATCCCCAAGCGCAGGAGCCCAGCTGAGGCAGAGCTGCCTGCACCTTGCTCCCAGGCACACAAGCACAGGTCTGCATGAAGCTAAAACATCAGAATCAGCAGAATCAAAAGCCCCTCTCAACCGTTTTTCTGAAACAGAGATAAGCAGTGAGGCAAACTTTTTAGATGCTGCAGGCTGGCCAAAACTCAGAATACATTTCATGGAGTCTCCTGTTTTAAAACCTTAATGCAGGGAAGTGTATAATTAGACCAAAATTAAAAATCCCATCATTAACTTATATTTTAAATCTACTCTTTTCCCTGGAAATCCCAACAAATTTTTAACTACCTCTCCAGTTCTGTAAACCAATCGGTTTGCTCCAGACAGGTACCCATAGGGAAGGAGCAGGACAGGTTCATTCACTTGCTAGCTTGCTTACATACAGCCTGTCTGGAAACACTTGCCATGGGAAAAGGATTTCTATTTGCTGTTCCACTTTACCTCTCCCACATGCCATCCAGCCACTGCCAGCTAACACCTACACTGACCTCCAAGTACAAAAACATCCTACTGCCTCCTCAGCTGTTAAAGGTCAGCCTCCTCTTTCCAAACCAGGGGAACTCAAAGCTGGATCCCTTCTTCACCCCAGGACTGCAACTCCCTCCACTGGCACTGTGCTCAGGATGGATGCCACTCGAGCAGAAGAAGCTGAGAAAAGTCCTCCTGTGCATCCCTCTGAGCAGGTACCTTACACTGGAAAAGGGGAATTTGCAGTTTTCTTAGGCAATCTCCAGCAGCTGCTGTGCAACACCTGCAGAATGTTCACATGTGACTAGGGAATGCTGAGATGTCCAGATAGGGACTCATGGACAACCCATCCATCTCCATAAAGATAAGGCCACCATTTCACTTCTGTAGTTAGCATAGTGCTGATAAAAGCACAGAGGAATATAAAAATAACCCACAAGCAGTTCTGCAAGGCGATAGGGGTGGGGCAGAGGGGGGAAGAATTTGGCTCATCAGTTATAACCGGTGTTAATACAGAAGTACGTTAGGAGCTCTCCTTTTGGTGCAGATAAATAGCTTTTACATCTCAGAAGTACACAAGCGCATATAACAAAAAACACTGTGCAGGGCTCAGGCTGTCAGAAGACAGTTCTGTCTGTTCACATTGGGTGCAGCTGTATAAACTTATATAGTTTGTGGGGTTCTTTCTGCTCTGGTTGAGTGTTGGGGGGGGGGGGGTTAAAAAAATGGCAATTCATGGGGGTTTTTTTTCAGTTATATACCTTTATTCTACCAGATTCCATAGAGTCTTTTTCTCCAGTTTCTTATTTAAGTAAGAAATTATGCATGCCCAAAATAACTCATTCCCAACACTACTAGTGAATGACAGGGCTGAAATAAGACATTTCATTTTGTCATCTGTATCTGTAATGGCTGAGTTATGTGCCGGTGCAGGTTAGAAAAAACAGATTAATCTCCAAACAGCCTTCACAAATTTACATATTTAATGACTAAAAGGAATAGTTAGTTCAGCACTAAAAACCTTCCTGAAGTATTTAAAATATATAATTTTTTTTAATCAAGTAATTTGGGGGGTGGAGGTAAAGGAAACACAAACCCACCAAAATTACTTTTTCCACTGACTGTCAAGTCCAAGACCATTCTAGTCACACTGCAGCCACTTGCAAATACACTGAAGGCAGTATTCTGTCTGGTCACAGGACATGTATTTTGAGGTTTCTTTAACACATATATAAGCCAGTAAAGCAGAACAGGTCAAAGACATATTTTTATTTTTAGAAAAACCCTATCCAAAATAACAGTGATGGAGAGAAGCAGTTTTCAGACAACAAACAGAAGGTTACTTGTCTTTCCTCTAACAGAAATTAACTAGTGCTGGGAAAAAAAGGATCCAAAAAGGTAGTGGTAGATCTGTAGGTTTGATAAAATGCTTTCTGCTGTGGCTGGTGGGCAAGGGAAAAAAAACAAACAAAACAAAACAAAAAATCCCCACAACACACTGCTCTAAGTTTTCGTTCTGCTTTTGATCTGTTATCAGGCTGAAGACTTTTTGTTGTTAGTTTCATATACTTAATGTTTAACACCTGCTCCTTGCAGAGCGTATTTTTGGCAGTTCTTAACTGCATAACCAACGAAACCGCCAGGGAATGGCTCCACAACTGCCAGCAACAACCACCCAAAAGCAAAATGATTGCGTAGAACAACTTGCCCTACATCTTGTAGCTTACAAAAAACCACAATCGGGTGGGGAAAAAAAACTCAAATCCAAGTACTTCAGTGCTCTCCTTGGGGATACTGGATAAACTGCAGGGCTGCTCTTAAGAATAACAGATGAACACTATTAATTACTATTTCATATTTAAAGTTGGGGATTTATTGTTAAATATAAATTTAAATGGATTATTTAAAATTGTTAGGGGAATGCCATGTAGATAGACTGCTCTTAAAGAAGGAAGCAACTTCTCTACATTCCCAAGCTGACAGAAGAAAACTCAAGCAGCATCATAGACAAAAACCATGACAACCTGCTATAAGAACAACAGAAACGCAAGCCCATCTGCTGCCTCACTAGTAGCTGTGTTTAGCTGCACTGAAATTCTATGACTTGAAAGTCTATGACAGTGGCCCTTGCAATGTTCAGGATAGGCTAATGCAACTTTATTTTGTGAAGCATGGATTGTATTTGCAGAAGCCTCAGCTTCTGGATTAACTTTGAAATTCCAGTCACTAGCTGGGAATATCACTACTGGGGGAAGAGCATCATCTCCTGAAACTCCTACATGAAGGACCTGAAAGATGCCTGTGCCAGGGTTATTGGAAGAAAGCAGGAAATGGAGGAGCTAAAGGCTCATTTAGTAAATTCACAGTTGGTTAGAAGCCTAGATGAAATGTTATTATAGGTTTCAAAAGAAAGGAAAACAAGCAGCAGAAAGCAATGTTAATTTATTTATGAAACAAAAGTGCCTAAAGTCATAAGAACAGCCATACTGTATGTATCAACATAAAGGTCCATCTAGTCCAGCAGGCAGCTGGCAACTGGTAGTGAAAACTCAAGAGTATAAGAAACAGCCAAAGTTTTGAGCCCTTATCCCCTAGTTTTGAAGAAAATAATGTGAAAACTATATATAGGCAGCATACACTTATACATGTAAAATGTAACATTTTGTGATGCCAAACTGTCCACAGCACAACACTGTCTGACATTTTCAGAAATTGGGTACACAGCTATTACAGAACTACCATGTTTGTTGATGGGAAAAATCTCATTCCAATGCTCTTGTCCAAGCAGGGACCTTTACTCAATCCAGAGTAACTCAGCCTCAGCATAAGCAGATGCCTTCTATTTCACCTGATCCACTTCAGTACTGGGGTCAATCCAACTGCAGGCATCAGAGAAGCAATGAACGCCCATGTGTCCCTTGCTGTCAATGAACATGACAGTGAGGACTGAAACTAGACCAGGCAGGTTGCAGAGCATCCTTCCTTCTTTCGGCAAGCTTGCTGGTTACCTGCCTCACTTTTCTCAGCAAATTACCATAAGGGTCCACTTGTTTGAAGTGAGATAAATATGAAATACATAAGCATTTTCATCTTAACTCTGCACAGCACTCAGCTGTCTGCAGATTTCTTACTGAAGTCAACAAAGCAAAGTACCCCTTGAGTAAATGCATCTCACTTTCCAGGCTCAAGGTATCTGTTTCATCAGTGATGTATTACAGTGGCAGCTGAATTGCTTTGTGGCTGAGCAGGAAAGGAGGACACCATCTTAGTTGCCTTTAAAAGAACAGGAGGTTTCCAAATCACCACAGGATTCTGAGACCTTCCCCTCAACCACAATGCCAAAAATCATGCCTTTCCTGCTACACTTGAAATTTGGATTTCCAGAGTTGCTGTCACAATAATTTGTTAACTACTCTTTTCCTCCAGGGTTTCACTCCATTCTGTTGCTAATATGGCCATCAGGTCTAAGACAGCTCCTCTTTAAACACTGTTATAATTTTTCCCCATACAGCCATTCCCTTGTTTTATTGAGACCTGTTATCAGGACAATGAATTCAGTTAATTCAAAAAAACACACCAAAGAAATTTTCATTGTTTCAGAGTAACATGAAAATCAGAGTTAATTAAATGTGTTGTATATATTTATTTATTATCTACTTAAATTGTATTTTAAATTTTATATTTAAATTACATATATAATTTCCCTCTTCCCTCCAAAATATATATGTGACATGGATTGCAGTGTCAGCTGTGGGTCACAGAATTCCGATTACAGTGGTATTACACCACGCTTTGAATTGCTGGACAGCAGCATGACTCACACACCAAGCCTTTCTGAAACCTCTGAAAGCCTAAAGATAAACAAGGAAGAAGTACTAAGAAATCCATTCACAGTAAGAGAGCGCATTGGATGTTTCTTCACTTTTTTTTCAGTCTCAAATTGCAGACACGTGCTCAAGCAAAGAACTTCCTCTGTGTATTCTGCAGTTTCAGTGGGTTGCTGATCCCAGAGTGACAATTACTTTGGGTTTTTCCTGATTTTGTTTTTAGGCAACAGCTGGAGAACAGTAATTGTGGATCAAGATACTGAAAGAACTGTACATGCCAGCCTTGTGACAGTAATTAGTTATCAGTCAGGGTTGCCACAGCTTCTGCAGACAACTTGGGAACCACTAAAATTCCCCTGTAGCAGTGGCTCCCATGTTCTTTAGGCAGCCTGTCAAGCTGGTTTGCCACATGACCCTGCCTTTGCTATCTCTTTGCAAATACTATTGTTCATAATAAGTAGCTTAAATGACACGAAATGATTTTGTAGCATAGATAATTGCCAGTTTTGCTGCTAGGGCATTTTCAGAAGGCCAACAAAGAGATGAGGCAGTCTCTGCATGGAAACATTAGTGACCTCCAAGGTAAAGTCTCAGTAAGCATGCTTCCTCTAGAGAATTTCTGAGATCCCTTGAGGTATGAGAAATCCATTTCTGAATCAGTAACAACCTTGGCAATCTGGCGAGTTCTATAACGACTACCGTAGTCAACAGGGAAAATATTGGATAAGCGTTAGACTTCTTCAATGTACTTATACATGTACTTATATAAACAGGGCATAGCCCTGGAAGTAGAACTAACTTTGAAAACAAAGGGAAGCAAGGAAGTAATTTCCAGGGAAAAAAACATTTGCTGACATAGGACCCAAGTAGTTTCCAAGTCGAAGTTCTGTTCAGTTACAAAAATGACAAACGAATGTGTACATGTTATACTCACACAAGCCATATACACATCTTATTAGACACACCAACTGTAGTGTAAGGAGAACTGTCAATATAAAAATCCCCAACAGACGGATAACCCACCGCTAGATGTTTTTATATAATGCCATTTACAAATGGCACGTTAGACAGCTGTGGCTTTTATGAGTTGGATTACAAAGCAAAACAGAAGGGATTGGCAAATAGAGACTAAAGTATCAGCATTTCAGAACAGCAATTCAAATCCTAAGAAAAATCTTAAATGCTGCTTCTGAAGAAGGGTTTACATTCAGAAAATGTATGTTATTTTTCTTCCAAAACTCCATGTTTCTTACAGGCATTAAATATTTCATTACATTAATATTTAAGGCAACTTAATTTGATTGACCTTCCCCAAAGTATCTCTATGTAATAACTAATTTTTCCTTATCATAGGGGAAGAAAGGCTGATGTCAGCTGTATCCTTCCTGATGAGTAAGCAGAGCAAAAGTCAGCCAATGCCATGCAGGCTCATTGCAACATTTCTTTCCCAGTCTCTCAAATGCAGAGGCTGACATCACCTGACCAGCTTGATTCACTCCCTGGAATATTTTGAATCTTACATGTCAGAAAACTCTCATTTTTTGCTCATTTCAAACACTTTTAATTTATAACATGATTTTTATCTGCTGCTTGAATTGCTGTTACTTAGCACTAGATATTTTAGCTTGGCTTTCTTCTTGTTGTGGATTTTCTTGTTCTACCAAAACAGCTATTTCTGTGACGTGCCACCTGATCTCATCTAGGAAGTGCTAGTGCTTGGGTTTGTGCCCAGAGAGTAAAGTGAAGTGAAAGTGATAGTCTGGGCCGTAACCACAGAATTAGAAGCCCCAGTCTCATTACGTGCATCTGAGGACGTGGCTGTGAAAAATCAAGCACAGATACAGTTAAAAATAAAATGAGCAGTTAAGGAACAGAGAGTCCTGAGACAGGTCAATACTGAGCAGTTACTACAATTGCAACTCAAAACAGTGGGGAAGACAGGAAATACTGCGCTCAACACAGCCTGCTCATCAAGCATTTTGATCAACTCTGTTACAACTGTTGTGTTTCTTGCGTCTTTTAAGTTGACCAAGCCTATGAGCGTTCATGAAAACGGTCCAGCTGGATCAGACATCCAGCTTTTCACACAATGCCAATTCACTGTTCAGGATCTCTTCCCTTGAGAACACATCAGATGGCCCACCATTACTGCACAGTCTTACCAGTGTCGTGTCAATGTAGCTGCATCCATATATTGCACTAGTTTATGAGTTGGATCTATCAACAGTTAACCATTTAAGACATATTAACAGTAAATTCAACGGGGCAGCTTGCTTGTTCAACAGGCCTTGCTCCCTCTCTGAGCTGCCCTGTGCAAGTGGCAGGAAAACAGTATTTTGAAAGTAAATCATTTCTATATGGTGTTACACGTTACTAAGAACAGACAGTTCTGAGGAGCAAACAGCATCTGGCAAGACAAACTTTTCATGCAACTGACCAATAAGAAAATCAGGCTGAAAATCAGCAATTTATACATAACCCTGGATTTTCTGCTTCTCTTTTGTGCTCACTAAATTTTAAGATGTGATTTTTGTTACTTTCACCGCAATTATGAACCCCATTGCTACACCATGTCTTCTTAAGATTGGCACCAGCCCTCGGCCAGCTCTTCACACAGCAGGCAGATTTCTGGTATAGAAAATGCCTTTCAGAAGTTGTAAGAGAACAGTAAGAAACATGAGAAACACACAAAAACAGAAGGAAGAGAAGAAAAAAAAGAAAAACAGCACTTGGGTTTGACTGCTCTGCCATCACAACCAAGTCAAAGGAGTCACTGGCCTTCCAAAAACAAATGCTGGCTCCAGGTCAAGCAACAAGAGAAGCACCAGTAGAAAACTCCGTGCCTACAGGACAAATATGGCCCACAGCTTGCTTTCACAGTGCCCAAACACACATAAGATCCTTCCAATAACATATTCAAGTAGACCTGAAGGACTTTTTCTGTCATCAGCAGGAGAAAGACTTCCCACCCACAGAGCAGGTGTTGCCTAAATGACCATAAGCTATAGATTTAAATTCATTTTAAACCCGGTCAGTTCAGACTGCATTGCAAGCCTATGGGAAATAAAAACCTACCAAGATGAAACTGATTTAATTTTGTGGTGTGCAACTTGGGTATATATATTTCAGGCCAAAAAAAAAGAAAAGAAATCACAATCCAGTCTTAAAACAGAGCAAGTGTCAATTTATATAATTACACCTTCAGCTAAACTAGTTGAAACCTACACAATATTTATGGACAAATTTGAAATTCTACTTTGTGGTCCTACAGGCAAATCCATAACAAACCTGTATCATGTGGCTGGTGTGACCTGCCAACCACCAAGAGAACCTCTCCAGCTCTACCATTTCTGCAGAAACACAACAATGCTGCAGGGATGATGGCCCAGGGCTACACAGGCATCTTGGAACAAAACCACAACCCAGGAAACTCAGCAAAACTAATGTCCCAGAATGAGGCAGAAGCTGAAGGTCCCAGTTCCCACACACCTTCAGCAGCTGTAAACCCAGAGAGGAAAGCCTCCCTGCAGGTATCCTGCCCGCTCAGTTACTGCCAGTAACTTTTCTGCAGAACTGGTGCAACTGAGTCACTATGGCTGATGGAGATGGAAGTAACCATTACTGACATGTTTGGCTTTATAAGCAAGTTTCAAGTCCAGCAGCACTTCATAGAAGGACAAGTGCTTTACACTCCTGGAAAGCACTCCAGAAGGATGGTAGTGTCTTTGACAGGGCCTGTTTTATTAACCTAGCAGGAGAACAGGAAGGAGAATGGATGTCATCAAGCCTAAAAACAACACAACTTTTGCAACTGTAAGAGATAGCTATTAACTGACTAATGAAGACGAGAATTTCATCTGCACTATGCAAGGTTTGAAAGTTACACAGTTTAGCTGAGCTTATGGGGAAAAGATAGTGCTTCTTAAAATTAAGCTTTGCTAGAAATCCAGTAAAGGGGCATCACATACACTGAACCTAATTATCATTTTCCACACTGCCAACAGTCTTAAGATGTTTACAACAAGTCAACTACGACCCAAGGTTAGAATGCTGGAAGCTCTAGTGATCCTGCGATCAAAATAATTCTGCAGCACTCAGAAACATGCTCATGCTTGTTGCTGTTGGAGTCTGAAAGGACAGGCAAAACAGTGCTGTAAGCAGAGATGGTGCATGGTATGAGACATTACAAGTAGACTTGCAAATATTTTAGAGGCTGTATATCTCAAAACTATACTTTTTCATGCAGATGTGTTTCTCTAATAAAATATATTTAATGTCTTGCCTTGGACAGAGATCTGTGACTCAGGAGAGCCTGGAGAACATGGAAGAATCATTTTTGATAGAAAATCCTTGCTTATGCACATATGCTGTAGTACAGCATATTAATATTTTTTTTAACCCTGTGTTTAATTTCAAACAAGTGATAACAAAAAGGAAGGCAAAATCTGTATGTGCAGTGAATCCTGCCTGTATGTTTTATTAAAGGTTGTCCACAGTACTTCAAATACTCTTTGCAGTTATCTTGCATTAGTTACAAGGTTTGGTACATGTATTGAAGAGTATGGAGGGGATCTTACATCCCTACTCTAAGATTTAGCCTTGGACTACACACCCAGTGTAAGACATCCTTTTCCTGGCCAGGAGCTCAAACAGGTCTTCCTTCTAAATCTACTTGTGACAGAAAGCTTCCTTGCAGACAAGTAGATTAGGAATGCTTTTTTTTTTCTGCACAAGTATTTATGTGTGTAAAACAGTTCTTCATAAATCTCCAAAGGGATATTTGACTATAAATGCTCCCAGTTTCTTGGACCTTACTGCCCAAACCCAGTTTCATGGTCTAGGAAGTGCAGGGACTGTTTAAGCCACCCACCTGGCTGCCTTCCCCATCATCTTCACTGCAACACTCACCTTCATCTGACTGGAGAGGGGGAAACAGGGAGTTTTATCTCATCTTGAATGAGTGATTTGCCTTCCTGTCACCCCAACGACTCTGTTGGTTCAACTCCAAACGGCTATACCCCACCAGACAGACATAGTGAATGCAAGCTGGTCATAAATGCTTGTGTAGTTGACCGACCAGTGCCACAACTGCTAAACACCAGCCTCATTATTTCACCTCTGAAGACACACGAGGTATCTTTGGGCTGAGTTCCTCCACGCTATGAGAGGCAAGGCTATTACATTTAGCTCTTCTCAAAGCAAGCACAATTGCAATGACACTAATATGCCAATGCAATTATTTATACACGTGAATGCCCAGCACATCATAGGGCATTATCAAAATGCTCTCCAGCACCTAAGACCCGCAGCTATTTCTCTTCTCCCTGTAACCACTTCCGAAAGCTCCCCTTACCACCTTTCCTCTTTACGCCTTATTGATAGAAATTACTTTCTTTTGGGAAGAGGCACACTGCTCTTGGGAATCATAGAATCATACAAAGCCTTCTCCTCTGGAAAGACGGCTGAAGATCTCATTAAAACTGGTACCAAAATTATGACTAATTTAAAACCCCACATCATCATTATGTAATTAAAACAATAAGACTATTAGAAGGCAAAAAGTCAAAACCTGGTGACTGTTGTACACACGGAACAAAGTAGGTGAGCAGTTAGGGCTGCCCTGAGGGAAAGGAGAGGCAGGAACTTGAAGGATGTGTTAGCAACACACACACAAAGGTCAGGGTATATTACTCATTGTAAGCTCTGCAATAGAATAGATGTTTTGCTATGGGAGTAAAACATCCATTTTCCTTTGAAAAGCAGGTTACCTATAAATGAGTGTATCCTCCAGGACAACTCTGTTAGAGAAGAAAGGGAGAGGAACAATTAATTTTCTCAAGCCACCAATCTTTTAAATACCAAGGAATTCCTTCATACCACAAAAAGCATGGAAAGTAAATTGTATTATATTTTTAGGCTCAAGAGTTACTGGAGAGAAGATCCATTAAAAAATCATTGGTGGTTTATTTGTTCTCAAACAAATGAAACTCATTGGTATGCATCCTGCTGAAGGACTCTGTAGCAACCTGTAACCCCAGACACACGAAGATGCTGGAGCTAAGAGAAACTCCTTTCAAATCGATCAAGTCCTTCCTTTTGGGCAGAGTGCACAGGGTGACACTGAGTTGTGAAGGTTTTTGCAAGGTTCATGTCTCTTGATGAATCAGTCTGCCATACTGGGAGATGCTTTGAAATAACTCTTGATGAGATGCCAGCAAGACAAGGTGGAGTGCTGGTGTGCAGACACCCTGAGCAACACCTATACAGCACCCATCCCAAGACATGCCCTTTCTAACAGCAGGCTTTTGGCAAAACAGAACGAAACAAGCAAGAATGTAAAATGTATGTATGTGACTGTCCCCTAAGTACTGAAGGAGCGAGTGTAGAGGGGAGAGCGAACAGGGCCAGCAGAGAGGCTGGCAGACAGTGTGGGCTACTGACTCCTTGAGTGCACACTGTGGAGGATAAGCCCAGCAAAGTCCAAAAGGAAACTGGTTTCTGGGACCAGAAACCCCGAGGGTATTTAAAGTTTCTGTGTATACATATCACTAATTAGATCTCAAGAAGAAAAATACCATTTTTAAGTTCTCCAAGTTGAAAGAGGACCACTAGAGGAACACAGTGGGAAATGGGGGACCATTTCTGATTGCATTATTAGACTACATTCTAAGGCATCCTACTTCCTCTTCAACTGCTGTCCAAGAAGATGATGATCAACTGTAGGTCATGTGTCAGGATGCCAGCCTCACATAGATGTCTTGGGTCCCCTTGGACAGCATCTAGATCCCCTTGCCCTTGAAAGGCACTCGTCACTCACATCCAGGCAATCAACCCATGCCCTAGCTGGTGGGCACTGCATGGGCAGCACATTGGTGCTCCGTGCAGTGTGGAAAGATTGCTCAGGAGACCCTGCTCCATCTGCAGCATCTTCCACCATGAGGGTCAGACTGTGCTAAGGCTGTTGCAAGGAGTTTCATCCTCAAGCTGTCTTTGCAGTCCTTCTACTTGTTCTTCCTCTCTCACAGATGCATGACTTTAAGAGAATAGAGCACTGTGAATGAAGGGTGCGATTAAGTTAAAACTTCTGCTGACAAGGACATCATAAGAGCAGTCTGGTTTCTGGTGATGGAGTGACCACTCCTGTAGCTGTCACTGAACTGACACAAGCAGCTTTTTAATTTTGCTTCCCTATTCTTCAATATCTATATACAAACAAACCACGAACATTGTGTAACTATATTAATTAATCAAGGATTCTTTTGGTTTTGTTTGTTTTTTTAAGCCAAGCTGAGGAATAAGAATGCTTATGAATAGTGTTTCTGCTCTTGAGAATCATGTAGAGATTTAGCAAGGAAATCTACAAAGATCCAGAGTCAAATATGGTGCACAATACTAGTGTATGTAGTTCCCTGTAGTCATGTAGAGTGATTTGCTTCTCTGTCCCAAGAGTTACCCTGCCAAGAAGTCAGCAAATTCCCACAGAACAGATAGCTGTGCTTTCCTCTATTTTTAGTATGAGAAGAACAAAAAAGTTGCTGAGGTTTTTTTGAGATAATAAAAAGACACAAAATGTTTAACAGGAAAGGGAAAGAAAGGGAGGAAGGGAGGAAGGGAGGAAGGGAGGAAGGGAGGAAGGGAGGAAGGGAGGAAGGGAGGAAGGGAGAAAGGGAGAAAGGGAGAAAGGGAGAAAGGGAGAAAGGGAGAAAGGGAGAAAGGGAGAAAGGGAGAAAGGGAGAAAGGGAGAAAGGGAGAAAGGGAGAAAGGGAGAAAGAGAGAGCGAAAGAGAGAAAGAGAGAAAGAGAGAAAGAAAGAGAGAAAGAAAATCACAATATCCTAGGTGAACCTCTTTTACTTCTCTGCATACAAAAGCCAAAAGCTTATGCATACTACATACCACATGCACGGAAATAAGATCCACATGATACATACCAGAGATATGATACATTGAATTTGTCACCTGTCCTATCCTAGTTGCCCTCAGGAAGCAAGGAACAGCTCCAGCAGTCCATGCTGCTGAGCAAATGTTCACGATCTTTTTACTGTGAGATTTATTACTGGGGTTTTTTTATCATTTGTTGGGTTTGCGTTTGTTTAAAAAAAAAAAAAATCAACCTGACAGAGAAGTGTTTCTTTCTTTCATATGGAGAAATTACAAAACTGTATGATAAAAGCAGAGAAGGTTGAAATGATGGCAATGAGGAAAAGTATTGAGCAAAACTTGCCTAAAATGGAGCCATAAGACCCTTCACAGTCAGAAGGGCCCAACTTCTCTCTTCATATCTTTGATGGTATCTTTCACTCCATAGGACCAAAGGACCAACAGAAGGGCAGGTGGAGGGGAAGACCATGCTGAAGTAAATGTATTTAGTACCAGCAGGTACAGGTCGTCAGGCCAAAGGCAATGCTGTTCTACGGCAGTGGCAATAAACAGCCAGGGGATCACAGAATCACAGAACAGCAGGGGTTGGAAGGGACCTCTAGAAATCATCTAGTTCAACCTCTTGCTAAAGCAGGTTCACCTCAATCAGGTTGCACAGAAACATGTCCAGGTGTATTTGGAAACTTCCAGAGAAGGAGACTCCACACCCTTTCTGGGCAGCCTGTGCCAGGGCTCCCTCACTCTCACAGGAAAGTTTTCCTCATATTCAAATAGAACTTCCTCTGTTGCAGCTTGTGCCTGTTACCTCTTGTCCTATCACTGGGTACTACAGAAAAAAGACTGACCCCATCCTCTCAACACCCACCCTTTAAGCATTTGTAAGCATTGATAAGGTGCCCTCTCAGTCTTTTCTCTAAGCTCTGGGTCCCACAGCCTTTTCTCATCATTTTGGTGGCCCTCCACTGGACTCTCTCCAGAAGTTCTCTATCATTCTCGAACTGGGGAGCCCAAAACCAAACACATTACTCCACATATGATCTTACCAGGCCAGAGTAGATGAGAAGGATAACCTCCATTGACCTGCTGGCCACACTCTTCTTGATGCATCCCTGGATGCCATCGGCCTTCACAGCCACAAGAGTAATGGGGATGGAGGGAAGCATCAAGGGGTGGTGCTCTAGGGTTGCTTAACCAGGAACAGGAAGCTTCAAACTGATGACTGCCATGACCCTCAGTGGGTGGTTATTGAGCCATTTTGGAAGAGATTCATGTGCAGCAGCAGCAGCAGCAGCATGAGCTCTGTAATTTTTTTTAGGAATGTAGCCTTCATCCTTACTATGTTCCAGTCGTCATCTGTTCAGCACTACTGCCTTACACCAGTCACATCACTAGTTCTGGCTAGATGGTGGTGACAGCTCATCCACAGAAGCCGTATCACAACATGTTTACCACTGCTGGCTTGATTTAATGCTCCATCTCCTCCTGTGCCTGAGAATTACTCAACCTGACCCAAATCCCTGGTGGTTTGTGCTCTGTACGATGGCACCGTGCTGGGGGAGGGAAGCCCTGGGAGGCTCCGGGCCTGCAGCACAGCCAGGCACCACTCACGTAGCACCCATGCGCTGCCTCGATGAC
The DNA here is from genome assembly GCF_028858725.1 of Colius striatus. Lineage (NCBI taxonomy): Eukaryota > Metazoa > Chordata > Aves > Coliiformes > Coliidae > Colius > Colius striatus. Next base: position 24,182,193 of record NC_084763.1, read on the forward strand.
ACAAGCACCAGCGTGGCGTGGCCGTGCGGCAAGTGCAGGGAGGGCTCAAGCGGGTACTCTGGGGCTGGGGAAAGCACAGCTAAAACCAACTCCTAATTGAAATAAAAAGATGAAAAGGAGAGGCTTTGAAGAGAAAAGGCTAATGTTTACTCAGAGCTGCCTGCAAGAACAAGGGAAAAATAGAAAACTGAAAGTCTGTTGAAATAGGACCTAGGCAATATTTCATGAAACGCGGCAGCTGTGATGCTACTCCAGCTTTCCACAGGGATATCCCTGACTGACTGCACCAAAAATGTTTCTTGAAAGAAAAAGGGGTGGGAGGGAAAGCAAAAATCAAAACAAACCCACCAAATAAAATACTTTCATATTCAAATATAAAAACTATTGCAGCAGATTCTACCACAAAATCAGCTATTTTTAGGAAACAGCATCTGCAAGCTGACCACTGCTGTTTTGCCATGGTATAGAAGCACAGATCCTTAATTCCAGTAGCTCAGTTGATAACAGTTAACCGCAGTTAAACTGTAGAGACATACATGAAAGAGCAACCACAATACCAGTATAATTAACATTTTCCACTTGTATGAACATTCAGAGGTACTTCTGTCTATGTTCACAAATAGCATCTTGTTTTCTATTTCATAAGTTGTCTGTGACCAAAGACTTTTTTTCCTGTACTGCTCCTACCATGGGCCGCAAATAACTTGAATGAGGCTTTTATGTGCTACTGTCTTCTAACTATGTGGCAGCATTGGAGAGATTATGTTGTTAGCACCTTAGCAAGAACGTTTTTAAAACATTTTTCTTCCTTTAAAAATACTTAAAATTAAAAATCATAGTAATCTATATAATCCATAGTGATGACAATTGTCTATAATAAAGGTAATACATGTATCTATATAAATCCAAGCATGGTGTATCAATGCAAGATCTTTAAATTGAAATTCATTAAAAGATAAACACTTCTTAGATTCAATATAAAATACACACAATAAACAAGAGACTATTGGATTTCAATTCAAGCCTTAAAAATAATACCCTACGCTGAAGTAGGCACAAGTATTATTTTCATCTTCTGCACAAAGAAAACATTGGTAATTCCATCTTTTAAGGGAAGTCCCATTTTGTGTAATTCAGGAAAGCTCTGCCTTGCGTAACTTTTAATTCGGTTTCAGTTTTCCGTAGAACAAATCGGAAGGCTCTCCTCTTCACTTGGGCTACCTCCTGTCAGCAAGAGAAGCAGAATGGATAACAAAACCTCCAGTCACTGTTTTCCTTGGGCAACAGGTGGTGTGGGTACATGCCTGGTGGGAGCTTCAAAGTGTAGCAGGCTCTGATCCTCACTGGCCTCGCTCCACACCTCCATCTGTCTCTGCCTCTTCACCACCCCCACTTGCAGAATTAGGCAATGTTTACCTAAAATTGCCACATCTCCAATGGGCTGTGGGAACACCCAGCCCCTCACGCTGAGACGGTGGCGACTGTGTATCTCTACAGGGTGATCACAGTGAGTGAGCTGCGAGACAACAAGCAAACAGGGGTGCACACCCAGCAACTCAATCATGGGGGCTCTACACATCAGCTGGGTTTAACTGCTGCTGTATTTTCAGAGGCTTTCTTCAAATGTACCCAAGAAACACTCAGGCCTCTTAATTCAAGTAAGATACAGAATTTAGAAGCAATAATAAGGAAGTCTTTGTGACTAACAAAAAATATAGGGCAAATGTGATGTATTTAACATACAATTGTGCCATTATATACACGAAGTTACACACGTTCTGGATGTACGTATTGTTATAGACAATAATACGCACGATGTATATAGGTAATAATATAACATCCATGCACGCAGAGCTTCTGCTCATCCATACAAAGGTCACGGTTGCCTCAGGTGATGGACTCGCTTTAGCAAAGCAAAAGGCAGTGTCTCAAAACCAGATTAATTTATCTAACCAAAAGCAAAGTTTCGTGCTGCCCGGTGTTAATCATTAGCGAGAGCGTCATTCCCGCCGCGGTAAATCACAGCGGAGTCCGACACCAGGGACCAGGGGAAGAAGCACACTTGGAACGGACAGGGAGGAAGGCTCCCGCCGCGCCGCACCCGCGGCTGTGCCACGGGGCACAGGGCCGCCTCTCCTGGGTTCTCCCAGCCTTCGCCTGAACCCCGGCTTGTGCTAAAGACCCCCGGCAGCACCTCGCCGGCACCGGAGGAGGCCGGCCCTCCCCCCGCCTGACCGCGCCGCCGTGTGCAGCCGCGGCCGCCCGCCGGCTCGCAGCCCGAGCCATCCCCCACCGGTGGCTCTGCCGCTGGCAGGGCCGCCGGTCCTCAGGAAGCCGGAGAGACCGACACCCACCCGCACGCACCCCACTCACCACCGCCGCTACCGCCGCCGCCCGGGGACCGGCGGGGGGCGGGACGTCATCGGCAGGGGCGGGGTGTCATCGGCAGGGGGCGGTGCCTCACCCCCGCCCCACCTAGGGGGTGGGGAGAGGGAGCCAGTGCCAGCCCTCCCTTCCCTTTCGCCTCCGCCTTTCACTTCCCCATCCTCATCCCCTTCCTCATCCTCATCCTCTTCCTCATCCTCATCCTCATCCTGATCCTCATCCCCTTCCCCATCCTCAGCTCCGTCCACATCCCCATCCCAATCCCCATCCCCATCTCACCTACGGGGCAAAAATAATCTTCCCCCCCCGCGAAGAAAATAAGCTTGAGAAACCCAGTGAATTAATTAATTTTTAAAGGATGAATATGATCTCTCCTGAAGGTTTGTTTTCCATTTTACTCCATTTTGCAGGAAATAAAAATACTAGAAATTTTGTTTATTTTTGTGTGTATGTGCATTTTACCTAAATCACATCTTTGATAGTTCCAAGAGAACTTTGAAATACGTTATTAGCATCGTGCACCAGTGCTTGGAGACCACCTTAGAAGTACTTTGGTAACTTTTTGCCACATCTCTGGAAAGTCAGATTGCTGGAATTTAGAATCTGGCTTCTGGAAAGGGGCTTAGCAAGCCCTAGAAAACCATTTACCTGTGAGGATGTTTGGCTCTTGCTGCTGAGTCTGTGCTTGTGTGCTGAAATTCTTTTAAGGGAATGAATAAAAATGCCACAAGAGTGGAAGAAAAATAGTTCATTTTCTGTTACAACAAGAAACAATAAGTATTTCTGCTTCTGAAGAGCTTGAATGATCTTTACTTATCTAGGTAATGATAAAGAATCACCAAAAAAATCTGACCTATTTCTTCTATTTAAAAAATGAGAAATAGTTTTAATTCTATTATACATACTTCATTTATAATACTAAACAGCCTAGACTATTTTCTTAGTCTTTTTATGTAAACTGTGGGCTTATTTTTCCCATATTAAAATATGAAGCAAGTTCAAGAACAAAAATTCTAAAATAAAATTATTGTTAACTGGATTTGAGTGCCTCAAAACTTTCCTCTGATAAGAGCCCTTAAGCAAAACATTACAGAGATGAGCAGAGATCAATATGCACAGCTATTCATTCATAGTAACAGAGCATAGAGAATTACGGGGATATTACATGAGGTGTCCCCATCAGCCTTTTTCACTAAATATTTGCCACTTTTGGTAATGGGAGTTCAGCAGAGACCCAGCGTGAGCACACACAGCACTCAAAGCTGCTGCTGGCATTTGCCCTGTACAGACAATTTTTGTGGTAGGATGGTGAAAGCACTGAGGTTAGACGTCACCTTTTTTTTTGCACTTACCGTCAGATGCTGTGCTGAGCAGCAGCTCTGAGAAACCATCATGTCTGGGAAATGATTCATAGAGGAAGGCCAGCATAGGAAAACACCAGAGGGAAAAGAAAGTCTGTCAGTTAAATAGCTCTCTGCAGGATTGCTTGTATAAACTCCTTTTTAGAAATCAGATTTTATCTTAATTGACTAACATAATAAAAATTATTATCACTGAGATTTAGCAACCTTCATTATCTCTGCATATATGTGAAACAGTACTATCTCTAAGCCACACATTTTTTCCAGAAAAAAAATAATAATTATAGTTAAATGTAGTAAACAGAGTCTGTGCAGGTAAACGTTCTTAAAGGAAAAGGAAACAATGACAGGAAACAATTTTTCCTTTTGGATAAAGTCTGTTCAAACTTCCAAACTGCTTATTTGTAGGATTTTAATCCTGAATTCCTTTTCCAGTTTGTTTTGTTTTGTTTTGTTTATCTCACTTCAGTGTCACACTGAATTAGCATCTTTCATACGGTGTGCAGATATATTCCAGGAAAGAATGGAGATTAGAAGACATCAAACCTTACCAAGATGACTGTAGTGGGCAGCAGAATGAACACGTCAATGGTACTCCTACAGAACTCTTTTTTCTTCCTATTTTTGTAGGAAAGCTTGCATCAAAAGGACTGGATACCAACCATCACAATATCTAAACTTTGTGATTCTGAAGTGAAAGATGTGTCCAACAACAAAATTCTGGATAATCGCAGGTGCCAAATAAATAAATAAATAAATACGTAAAAATACCATCCTGGGAAAACAACAGGAAAGGCTGAGGAAGCAGAAGGGAAATAAGGAGAGGAAAAAGACAGAAGGATTGAAAAAGGGGGATTAAAATATTGGGGAAAGGGATAGAAATCAGAGGTAAGGGGGTTTTCTAAAATCGGTGTGGCCAATTTAGGTTTGTTGCCAGTTGAGAATTTGCATAAAGGAAATTCCTGTGCATTTCTGTTAAGTTCTCATGTTATTTTTGTCTCTCTTTTTTGACATCAGCAGTACTGTATCCTGATATGATGCCCAAGAACACATTTGCATCAAGTTTTTTGTGAGCCTTCCTCAGAGTGCAGCAGTAGGTATGAACAACAGGAGACTGCTGTTGGCACTGACTGACTCATCAGCCTGAGGGAACTCCTTCCTCTTCTTTGAGAACTTCCTTATCAATGCTGTGATCAACTAATTGTGTTTCAAGAAGTTATTGAAGAATATGGTGTTTTCTCCATGTTTCAGCCAAAAAAAAAAAAAGGTGAACTTTATTCAATATCCACTGAAACAGATTAAATCTGCTACCAGTTTGACATTTCAGATTAAATCTGCCAGTTGTGGCCATCTATTTACTCAGAAGGGCAAACTTAAGTGCGTTCATCTGCATTAGCATTTTGTTTCAAACAAGGTATGTATTTTTTGAAGCAAATGTCTGGTGGCCCTCACTTCCTGCTTTTCGATTTATTTTGTGGAGGAGACCTAGAAAACACAGGGGAAAGGTTTCACCTGGAATGTAACCAAAGCCTGGAAGAAACCCTCCAGCGCTCACAGAGGGTGAATGTCAGATACTCTGCACAAGCTGGTTTGCACTGCAGAACTTTTCCTGTTGCATCCCGCTGCTTGCTAACATAGACATAGCCCAAGTTGCAGTAATTGAAATGCTGGTTCTGTTACTGCATGTTTGTAACCCTTTAACTGTTTCACTAGACTGGGAGCAAGAGTCCAGAAAATACCCCAGAACTATCTGACTGCTTGATCACATTATGAAAAATTTCACATACAAAGGAAGACTTAAGAATCTTTTTAGAATTAGATTTGTAGAATTTCCAAGACATGCTTCTTTGAATTAGACAACTAGCATTAAATAACAAACACACATAGTGTATTGTGGATGCAAAATAAAAATCAAAGTTTTTAAGACTTTCATTTCTTCTTTAATAATTTTGTTAAGAAATTTCTTTAAGAAATTCTTTAAGTTTCCTATCTGCAGCTAAAGAGGGGAGGAAATCATGCAGTTCTGAAAGATGTTTAGAGTTTTCATGTTGCAGAACACATAAGGATTAAGAAAAGTGTGCAAAGAAGAAAGGAAAGAACTCTACAAATATTTCCCTTTACTAATTGATGTTCTGTAGTGGAAAACAATTGTCCCTCAAACATGTTGTCACATTCTATTTGGCAAGTAGTCATTTCTTTGCAACTTCTTTGCTGATGTCCTGCTGATAATTTTTATCCCTTTTCCAAGTAGGCGTAACAATGTACCATTGAACATAATTAAATACAAGTAGAACCTTCCTTCAAGCACCCTGGATGCATATTCTGATATATAAAATTACTGAAAAAAAGAAAACTCTTGGCTTTGACTTGTCTGTTTAAGTGAGTATGGTTAAGGGTGGAGTTTTGGTTAGAACAGGCAAATTGGCAGTACACTGTGGATTTTCATGTCATGAATGTAGTAGCTTTAAACTTGATTTTGCAATTGCTGTGCTCTCATATTCGATAGTGTCTGCTAAGTTTGCAGCCTCAAAGGTACCTGGCTTAGAAAAACAAAGTCTGCCCAAACAAAAGTGGGTCAGACAGTAGGAGTGAGAGGATTCTTTGGAGTTACATGTAATATGAAAAACAATTGTTTATTTGGGGAGGGTTGGTTTGGTTATTTTCTTTTTTACCTTTAAGTAATCCTGGGTTTCTGCATTATGTGTGATATGAAAAGAAGTTAAAATGGAAAGCCTTGGTGTTTCTAGCACAAAGAAGAAGAAAATGATCAACTGAGAAGAAATGAACTATTAATGAAATCCCTATGTCATCTTTTCAACTCCAGCAAAAGCTAAATGCCTTATTAAAAACTGAAAACCATCAGAAAGAGGTATGATAAATCACCACACACTCAGTGTTGCAGACAGTTGTCTGCCCAACCTTGCATGCTATGGTGCAGCAAAAATAAGCAAGGATGAAATATACAGGAATATTTTTAAAGGGACTCCTCCTTTACACATTTGACAGAGGCAAAGAAATACAGATTTTATTTCCTTTCTTCCATCAAACTTGGGTTCTTACAAAGTCTTTGTAATTTTTCTCCCTTTATTTCTGGGCAATTTCTGTTCTGTTTAGTTTTGTTCCTTTAAGTCAAGTTTAATAAAATAATATCGTCACTATGTTTATTTCCATGGATCCACCAGACTGACCAATTAAAATCAGTATCCAGGACAAATGATGGAGTTACCAAATATACAGCCCTCAAATTTGGCTTGATATGTGCAACTATTTCAGAGAAGACAACAACAGTGTGAGGCACTGATTGTCTGGAAGAGCCTTGGATGCTGTTTTTCTGTCTCTAGTTTCTTACTGGTTATTCCTTGCAAAATATTAGACCAGAACAAGATTGTTCTTGCAGGGGATTCCAGCTGGATGATTATTTTTATATCTCTCAGTTTCCCTTCCTATTTCTGTCTCTTTGAACTGGGATGCAAGGCACAAAGGCCAAGGAGCTAGTTGCCCTATTTTCCTCGCCTACACTGGGGACTTAATTGTCCCTCAGCTCTCTATAGTTGAGGTTGATACAAATACCTCCTTCAGACAATTCAAATTGCCTTGGATTTAATTTGTCCTCTGAAAACACCTGTACCTCCAGTGTCTGGAAAGGCAGACAAGGGCAAATTCTATACCTCAAGTGGAAAACATCTGGGTCAAACTGGCTATAAAACTAGGTTTTTTCTCTTGAGTTGCAGAGGCTTGGCTGCAAGCTGGCATTTGGTTAGCACAGAAAATGTGCACATCATACAAAAGGCACTGTCTAAGTAGACTATGGTCTATTTCCCACCATTGTCCTGCTACATTCACTAAAAGAGGTGGAATAAGAAAAGGCTCATGATGTTCTCAGTTAATAAATACCTTTTTCTTTTGATGAAAGAAACCCACGATAAATTCTCATGTGCCATTTATTCCACATCTGGAGAAAAAAAAAACCAGAAGAAAAGATGAGCCATTCTTTATAAACTTTAGAGGAAGCCCTGCTTTATGCAGGTTGTACATCTGTATCTCCAAAGAAGCATCTGTTTCCTTTGGCAGATTACTCCACAGTTCTCACCAAGCTCCTGAAGCCTCAGGAACTTACCTCCTCTGCTGACAGTACTCCGAGTCAAAGGGACTGGTGGCTCTGACCCAGTGAGGTGACTTCTGCCATTGACCTCTGGACAGTGTCTGTGCAATGACTTGTTAAGGTGACTTTTTGTTGTACTCGGGCAGAGGGAAGTTAGAGTATCAACAATGGGAACTGGAGGGGATGATAAAGAGGCTGGGAGGAATTAGTCCTTTAGGAAAGCATTTAGACTGATCCTTTTTATCTGAGATCAGTACAGATGAGAGGGTAGAAGTTGGTGGTTAAAATTTTGAAAGAAGCTGCAGCAGAGTGACTACCAATGAAGTCAGAAGATCAAGACCAGCCAAGACAATTAGGAGATGCAGGCTTGGAAAGACCAGGACTTAGAGGGTCTGGCTTTACTGACCGAGGCTATGTTAGTAGGGGAGGGATCCCTTTTCCTAACAGATGGAGAGCCTGAGCTTACTCTAGTTACACACTAAATTACCATTTCCCACTATTATTTTGATAGCAAAGAGACAGGGCTTACACCTGTGCCAAAGATGTGGCAGCTGAACGAGTTATTGTGTATCAGCCGAGTTTCACTGCCTCTGCTATTGATGCATGTAAATGCTGTATCATACAGGCTCATTTAGCAGGAAACAAGAAAGATTTAAGCTAGACATTATCACCGTAAGAGTCTGTGGGCATCTCTCACCAAGCCAAATAATGATGGAAGATTGGTCCCTTGCAGGGCTTCTCCTGCCATTACTCCCCTTTGGCCCTCTGCCCTAGTTACATGCAGGGTTTGTGCTTGTTATAATCTTTTACCAGAATAATTACACTGGTACAATCCCTAGTACTAATATACTGGTTTAAAGCGATCAAGCATTCCAATTCACTCTCTTCCTTAGCATAGGCATAAGCTTATCTGTATACCCTCCTAATGTCAATTTAATGACCTTTCTGACAGGCTTTATTATTTTAGACACACCTGAATAGTTAGAATAGTAGACAACCTCTAGTAAAGCATTTAACATGTCAATGCTGTCAGTTTTAATTACATTGGTACCTCGTTGCTGAGAATAAATTTTTAAAGTACTTGTATGAAATCCACTGAAGGAGATAGCTTGTTAAACAGAGGAGATGGGCTAGTAAAGCTGTGTGTTTTTCAGAACTCCTTCTTGGCACTGTATTTCAGGGAGTCTTGCTTAGGTCTTTCAATGGTAAGTCAAATGGATCAGATAGCTCCTACTGCCTGGTACAGCTACAGTCAGACAGGCTTTGCCCTCCCTGTTGCTCATGTATTCTGTTCCTTCTTAGGAGTGTATCCTCTGATGGGCATTACAGAAAAAAAATGTGCTATTTGTTCCAGACTCATTCTAAAGTCTACATGGAATATGCAGTCACGTCCGTATAATTTTGAGGTTACGATACAAATTACATCATATGCATTAGTATATTTGAAACAGCTTCTTAATTGTCTCATAAACATGTGCAAGGCCATTTATGACCACAGAAACACATTGTAGGGTGTGAGGAGTGCTAGACTATTGTTGCTTCTTTGCAGTTGGCAGCCTGGACTTTGTGAGCCTACGTGTGTGAGTTGCAGCAATAGCTCAGCACCACAAGCATCTTCTGACTATTACCTCATCATGAAGCCATGCAATCTATTTCCTTCATTTTGTATATTTGCAATGAAGGAGTAGTGCACTTTGGATCAATCTACATAAGGTGGTTAGCTTACACACAATCTGAAGTGTGAAATTCAAAGCCCAGCAGCTCAGCTGTGGTGTACCAGTTCCTCAAGTAGATGCTCTCATTTTCCGTGATGAATGCCTTTGTGTGCTTTTAACATAGTTCACTTTTCATGTGTATTAAGCTTAACAATGCAAATTCATACTTACTGCAAAAGAGTGTCCTCTCAGGGAACCGTTGCAGAACAGGTACTCTGCAGTAGCTGTTCTGAGCTCTTTCCCATGGAGGTAAGTGTAGATCATTGATTTCTCTGCCCTTAATGACTTCATGTGAGGTTTCTTCATTATATTATGTGGCCAAGAAAGTTAAGTTCAAAGACTCTCTGAAGTGTGTGTTACTTACTCAGATATGCTTTCAGACATTCAAATGATACTTCGGTTCCTGCCTGTAGTTCAATTTCCTCTTTCTGACTCCAAATTCTAAAATATTTGAGTTTATTTTTTTGGTACCTTATAATCACCAGTGTTGGACACTAGTGTAAGTTCTGTAGTGGAAAGAGCGGTAAGACTTTCTTAGTTACATTTTTACAAAACTCATTGATCTGACCTTAGGGTTTGTTGGCATAGCAATATTCCTAAGGAGGTTTGTAATGCCCCCTGTCTTAGCTCAGTTTGTGATGTGGACTTTACAATGCACTTGCTGTGATTTCAAAGAAGGATCTCCATGCTGTACTGTGCTGCACTCCCTCACTTCATTATCACAGTTAAGCAAGAAACCAAAAGTCTTTTTGCAACATTTTATTGATTTATTTTATCCAAAAGCTTTTTTATTACTTACATAAAAGAAAACAGTTTTTAAAAGCCTTTTGCCCCTTGCATTGAGAGCATGGTAGTAGAGCTTGCTGGTGCAGTAATACTGATTATCTTTGATATATGTTATGTAATATCTAGGGAACAGTTAGAATTGAGATTTCAAGGGACTATATGAGCAATTCTCCCTTACCTGTAGCTCCCAGCTGCCTTTTCAGAGCATGTCGTCTTTCATATCTGCAAGAGTCCAGGCCTTGATATGCTGATCTCCACTCATATCAGTCACAGCAAGTACAGAATTCATTTCTCACTAAGTACAGGACAGAGTCATGGAAATTCAAAGTGTGAGCCTGGTGAGTTGTCTTAATAGTGAGATATGAATGAATCAGACAGAAAAAGATGAAGTTGGCTCCATTTTTATGCTTATTCAATAAAGACATGGGCAGTGAGTAGCCTGTAGCAGCTGTAATTGAGCAGCTTCAGATGGCAAGTATATGGAGGATGATAAGGAAAAGCAGGAGGCTTTCAGTTGATTGACCTTTAGTTATTCACTAACAGAGAGTATCTCTTAAGTTTGTAACTGTCATCAGCAGGTCAGCTTTGTAAGCCTAGTCTAGCTTTTACTGGCGTTACTGCAAAAGGAACAGGAACATTTCAGTAGGTGCTGCTTCAAGGGCTGTTTTAGTATAACTTTCCTGGAAAGACAGGGATTTATCAATGTGTAATCTTTTAACCAATTTGAAATATTTGCATTTTGCAGAGGCAACATGTCCACCTGGTGAGAAAGCTCCCAAAATCTATGTTTGTCAGCATTTGCAGTGTTTTTTCTGTTGCTCTTGCACATATGCACAGCAAGCAAACTGTGTACATCACCGTGTACAGCTAGTCTGCAGTCATCCACATCTGCTCACTACTGCTACTCCACAGCTGTCCTGGATGTAGTTAAACAGCTTCTGCCTCCTATCTAAATGTTCAGTAGAACCATTTGGAGCCAAGGAAGCAAACAGTAAGTTGGATCTTTAGGACGTCACATCACCATCAATGTGACTAGCAGCTATGAAATCACAAGCAGGAGGGTAACCATGACAACCCCAAAATCAGCTTGAGAAGCCATTCCTTTTCATTAGAACTATTGACAGGTTAAGAAAGCCCTTTACAATACTTTTGGTAAGGGATTTTAATAGTCTAATTAATGCTATCTTTCATATCTATTCAATTTAATTTTAAACCTTCATAATTTAGTTGTTCATCCTAAGAATACATTTGCAAACTTCAGCATGGATCTTACATGTCTGCTGTGGGATAAAGAAAACCAAAGTCTCTTTATTCAAACCTTGAACCATATTTAAGCTGTTAAAACTGAAGACTTACATTACTATCTTTATTCTCTAGACCTACTTTCTTCCCTCTAAATGAAAACAACATCCTCTTAATAGAGGCACTAATCTTCATAACAACAGCTCTGACTGCTGATCTACTAGCAGCAAATTGATTAGTCACTAGAAAGCAACGAGCACAGTTAGATTTCCCAGAGATGTCAATGCCTGGAACCATCTCAAGGGAAGCTGCCATTCACCTCTGAAATTCTTTGGCCACTGCTCAATTTTCCATAATTGGGACTAGGTCATCCCAAGCGGAACATCACAAGGAGATGGCCATACAAGGACAGGTGCTTTCATGATCCTTCCTCTCCAGTGCTGTCCACATTATGTCACAGTGTCAAGGCTGGTAGAACCTTCCAATGCTTTAAAGTGAGGGACAATACACCTGAAGAACTATTCAGTATTAGTGGTTTTCAGGAAGATGGTGCACAGTACGTTGAAAATGGCACCTAGAGTGTTAGCAGCAAATTTGCTGTAGAGCACTGAACATGGGAAAATGTCACATTGTTAATTTGACCCCAATCCTAAGTATTCTGGTAGCATTCTATGCGGCAGTCCAAAGATGTACCATGACAGCATAGCACACTAGCTATGAATTCTTTGCAGTTATGTGGGAAAAATCAAGCGTCACCCTCCAGGTATCGTTGACATCCCAGAAAGGAAGGAAGAGACTGTGGCAATCTGCTGTTAAAGCACAGCAACCCAGGGCATCTTTAGCCATGAAACTCTTGGAAGAGCCAAGAGGATGATGACACAAGGATGAACGAGTCCCTGAAAGACCAAGATGCCGTTTACACAACACACAACTAGGTATGCTCAGGGATCTCCTGTTGTTTCCCGTTGCTTTCTCCTAGTGAGTGCTTCCCAGCCAACATGGGTACATCCACTCCACCTGCTGAGGTCTGACAGAGCTGGGCTGTGGTGGTTTAGCCCTGGCTGAGTGCCAGGTGCTCACCAAGTCATTCTATCACTCCCACTCATAAACTGGACAGGAGAGAGAGATAAGAACAGGGAGGTTACTCAGCAATTACCATCATAGGCAAAACAGACACAACTTGGGAGAAATGGTTTGATTTGCTAATGAATAATCAAAATAGAGCAGGGAAATAAGAAATAAAAAACAAATCTTAAAACACCTCCAACTACCACTCCTTTCTGGGTCTCTCCTCCCTGCCCAGTGGTGCAGGAGGATGCGGAATAGGGGTTATGGTCAGTTCATTACAGATGGACTTTGCCACTGCTTCTTCTCAGGGGAAGGACTCCTAACACTTCCCACTGCTACAGTGTGGGGTCCCTCTTCATGGCAGATAGTCATCCACAAGCTTTTCTGATGTGGGTCCTTGCCACAGGGTGCAGCTCTTCATACACTGCCCAATGTGGGTCACCCACACAGAAAACAGTCCTTTAGGTACAGACTGCTCCAATGTGGGTCCCCCATGGGATCACAAGTCCTGACAGCAAACCTGGTCTGGTGTGGGCTCCTGTCTCTGCATAGGTTCCCAGGTCCTGCCAGGAACTTGCTCCAGTGTGGGCTTCCCACAGAGTCATAGCCTCCTTCAGGCATCCACCTCCTCCGATGTGGGGTCCTCCACAGGCTGTGAGTAGATCTCTGTCCTCCTGTGGCCTCCATGGACTGCAGGGGGAGAGCTGCCTCATCACAGTTCAGAGGAGAATCTCTCTTCCAGAGCCTGGGCACCTCCTTCCCCTCCTTCTCCTCTGACCTTGGTGTCTGCAGAGACGTTGTTCTCACAGCCTCACTGCCTTCTGCTGCTGCAGTTTAGCAACTGCACAACACCTTCTTCCCCTTCTCAAACACGTAATCACAGAGGCGTTACCTCCATTGCTAACTGGTTTGGACTTGGACAGTGGTGGGTTCATCTCAGAGGTGACTGGCATTGGCCCTATCAGATATAGAGGAAGCTTCTGTCAGCTCTTTGTTTAAAGAAGCCACCCCTGTAGCCCCCGATACCAAAACATGGCCACACGAAACCACTACATGGGTGCAGGCAGTTGCATGGCTCGCAGCCTGGAGTGCCATCTACTGAATCATCACCACTGTTGCTTATGGCAATTTGGTTAGAGTTTGTAGATTTAGACACAGCATTTGAAATAAAAGCAGCTACATGCATATATTTTAATTATGTGTTGTATTTACAAGGATGAGTGTAGAGTCCTGCACCTCGGGAGGAACAACCTCATGCACCAGTACAGGCTGGGGATTGACCTGCTGGAGAGCAGCTCTGCAGAGAGACCTGGGAGTGCTGGCTCATAATAAACTGAACATGAGCCAGCAATGTGCCCAAGAAGGACAATGGCATCCTGGGATGCATCAAGAAGAGTCTGGCCAGCAGGTCAAGAGAGGTTCTCCTTCCCTTCTACTCTGGCCTGGTAAGGCTGCATCTGGAGTCCTGTGTCCAGTCTGGGCTCCCTGATACTAGATTACTATATTTCCAGGGATTCTTATAGAGACTCCTTCTCACAGACTCCTCCCCTCATTTAATAATATACTTCATATTAGCATGATTTGGACTTTGAGTGATAAATAGTGAGAGAATTGTAAGCAAAGGGTTAAAAGTATTAAAAGTGCCAATGCCCACTTACCTGTTGTGCAGACACTTGTAATTGAGAGGCCTTAGAAATCAGCCTGATAAATGGCTGAGAGAGGGAACCATAAGGGCACCTTGAGGCTGCAAAACAGTAACGTTCTGGCTACAGACCAGAGGACCAAGCAGACAAACAACTTCAAAACAGTTTCAGCAAGGCCACAGTGCCCAAAGTGAAATAATTGCTTCATTAACAATTACTGTTAACACCCCTTTAATATCTCTAAATATGATAATGAGCTAAAAGGAGTACATGCTAAACATACATTCCTCAACTCTCCACCCAAATGATGTTGAACATCATCTTGTATTGTGTGTATAATGGATAGGCAGATAGCTCGTTTTTCTGTAAAGTATATAGGGAGTATTCTTCCGTTTCTCAGCGTGCATGTATTAGAAAGAGCAATCCCTCATGCATCGAATGGTGGATAAAGTAAAACCTGCTTTCTAACACTAAATTGAGTGTCAGAGAGTTTCTTTTCAGTAACCTCCCCAGTTCAAGAGCGACAGAGAACTTCCAGAGAGTCTGGCAGAGGGTTACCAAGATATTGAGCATCTCTGTTATGAGGAAAGGCTGTGAGACCTGAGGCTGTTTAGCCTGGAGAAGACTAAAAGGGCACCTTATCGATGCTTATAAATAGGACAAGGAGTGATGAGCACAAGCTGGAACACAGGAAGATCCACTGGAACACGATGAGAAACTTCTTTACTGTGAGGGTGAGGGACCCCTGGCACAGGCTGCCCAGAGGGGGTGTGGAGTCTCCTCTGGAGGTTTCCAAACCTGACTGGACCTGATTGAGGGGCACCTGCTTTAGCAGGGGGATGGACTGGATGATCTCTGGGAGTCCCTTCTAACCCCTACCATTCTGTGATTCTGTGTGATTCTGTAATTACTTTCCTTGCCCTGGTGAAAATTTTCTCCTTTCTAGTTTTACAGGTTATTTCAATTAATCAAATAAATTGAAATGGGACTCTCACAGCCAAGAGCTGCTCCCCAGGACAGCCCCCCAGACCTGGGTCACAGCTGTCACACACAGCTGTGTGCAGAATATCGCACAACTCTCCTGGTATGTTCTCATTTCCTGTGAGTCCAACACTGACACACTGGGACTTGCCTGAAAAGCCAGGTGACCTCCCAACACACTCTCAAAGACATGAATCAGAAAGATTGCAATTCAAAACAGGATTTATTTCAGATTTATTTTGGATTTCTATTTTCTTTTCTTCTTTTGTCTTTTCTTTTCTTAGTCTTCTAAACTTTTCTCCTTTCTAGCTTTTTATTTTCTTAACATTTTGGGGTTTTCCTTTCCTTTCCTTTCCTTTCCTTTCCTTTCCTTTCCTTTCCTTTCCTTTCCTTTCCTTTCCTTTCCTTTCCTTTCCTTTCCTTTCCTTTCCTTTCCTTTCCTTTCCTTTCCTTTCCTTTCCTTCTCTTAATTAATTTCTTCTAATTTATTTTTCTGGCTTTATTTAATTTCATAATATTTAGGGTTTATTTTTTATTATTTCACTTTACATTTTAATTCACTTCATTTTTTTCTCATTATTCTTTAAAATGCTTTTTCACTTTATTTCATGTCATTGCATTTTAAGTTATTTCATTTATTTTTCTTTGTATTTAATAATACAGAATTTTTTATTTATAATTTATCTATATTGTTATTATTTTATTGTTTCATTTTAGTTTACTTTCTTATTTTACAATACATTTTATGTTATATTTATGAATTTCATTCATTCTATTTTTATTTAGTTTTTGTAAGGGTTTCTTTATGCCAACTCATTATATTTCCTTTCATTGCTTTTTTGTTGCTATTGTCTTTTAAATTTTATTTCATTTTATTTCATTTATATATATACTTTTTAACTTTTTATTTTATATTTCATCTTATAACGTTATTTAATTTCAATATTTTATTTTAGACCTTAATTTTATTCTGTTCATTGTTTTTTGTAACTTCATTTCACTGCATTTAATTTCTAATTTCATCTTTTATTTTTAAATTTCATTTTATATCTTAAGTGATTTTGGTTTATTTTATGATAATGATATTTTGTGTTATTTTTAACATATTCTATCATTCTGTTTTATTTTGTTCAGTTTACATTTATTTCCTTTTTGCAGGTTTTTTAAGCTGTTTAATTTTCATTTTACTGCTTTTTTATTTTATTTCTTTTTTTTTATCTTTAATTGAATTTTATTTTGTTATTTTATTCTTATTTCATTTCATTTTTAAATGTTATTTTAGAACTACATTTTGTCTTCATTTTTATTTAAGTTCATTTTATTTTTATATCATTTTGTAGTTTATTTTGTGTTACTTCATTTCATTTAATTGCATTGGTTTTTATTTATATCTTGTTTATTATACTATTATTACTATTGTTGTTATTGGGGTTTTTTGTTTTCTTTTTTTTTCTATATCTCTTTCTGAAATTAAGTTTACCAGCATTAAGCCATTATACATAAGTAATCAGGAGCAGCATGATGGGATGATGCTTTGCTTCAGTTTTGCTTCAAAAAACACCCAGAAAACATACCTTGCTGCCCAGTAAAGAAAAGAACATAGCACAGGTAAACAGCTGATCAGCCCCTTTCCTGAAGAATGAGAACTGGAAGAGTGAGGATCAGTACCGACCACACACAAAAAGAGGGGCAGCGTGGTACAGTGAGGCTTTGCCTTCAAAAAATGCCCCCGCAAGTGCTTCTGGGCCAGCAATGCCCAGTCAGCGCTCTCGTGACAGCCTCACGCTGGTCTGACGTGCAGTCAGAGCTCCTGAGGGTGCAGAGAGATCAGAGCCCTTCTGCATATCCCACAACCCCAGGGCAAGCAGAGCAGGAGAGAAGTAGAGCTCTCTCCTGCTACAACCCTGCAGCTGGAAAACCGAGGAAGAGAGAGCCAGGGCCCAAGAAAAACGTTCAGCTGAAAGGCGGCAGCAGTGGAAAACAAAGTGGTAGAGTCTCGGTGCCACAGTACACAGCAGAGGCATGAGACCAGAGCAGGGTCTGTGAGCCGCACGAGCAACTGGCCAGAACCTCACCAACAGGCCTGGAGGAGCCCTGAGAAGGGGCTGCGCTCAGTGCTACAGAGGACAAGGAGCCACCCCTGGAGGCCACCCTTGGAGGCCAGAAAGCTTCCTCCCTTGGATGCGGAGCACGTGGGCCACTGTCGTGGAGCACGAGCAGCGTGTCCCTAGCCAAGATGGCCCAAACGAGCTCTGGCAAGGGGCCATGCTCAGTGCTGCAGAGGAAGGCAAAAAATTCCCAGGAGTACTTGCTAGGCCACTTTGGGGGAAAAAAAAAATCCTTCTTCCCCTCACAGTAGAGCTCAAGAGGCCATCTTCATGGGGCATGAGAACCAAGCAGTAACCAAGCAAAAACACATAAGAGGGAGGGAGAGGACACCTGACAATAGTTGTGCCCAGAGCTACAGAGGAAGGCAAACAAACCCCAGGGACCAGTGCCAATCTGCCCTGGTGGAAAAATTCCTTCCTGGACCCAGTGTTGGCCATCACCTGTTCCCTCAGCATGTGAGCAAGTCCTGCCATCTCCTCCTACAGGCTGGTTGCTCTTCCCAAGAGCTAGTAGCACTGTCCCTTTCCTCCTTCAATGTGGAGACTCAGGGGCTTCCAAAACTAGCAAACTACAGCTGATGGGCATCCCTGTAAATTAATCTGTATGTTCACACTATGTCAATAAGGGCATTTATACCATCTTACAATGTTCCCTATTAGTTCTTCCTGCTTGGAGGAATTCTTTCAGGTTACCTTACAGTCTGTAAAGCCTCATACAAATAAATAAGTGCTCTAACAATTTAAACCGAGTTTTGGATCTCAGGACCAAGAAAAACCTTCAGCCAAATGTAGGTGGTGATGGAAAACAAAAAGGTAGAGTCTCAGTGCCACAGTGCACAGCAGAGGCATGAGGCCATTCCTCATTGAAATCATTAAATCTTCAGATGATTAAGACACACAAAAAATCCCCCAAACTAACCTCATCTTCTTCTCATTATGATTTCCTGGAGCAGACGTGTGCCTTTAGGCATGGAAACAAACACCCTCAGTTCTGGAATGTGAAGTACTTTTAAGTTTGGAAAAGAGTGGACATTTGCTCGTCTTCCATCCAAAGAGACAGAATTCATTTTTCCTCAGGATGGGCCATGATGCTCCACTTACAGTCCTGTGGTAGTATGCTGTATAAAGTCTCATATCCTATCTTGAAATTAGAACTATTTTTTGGATAATTTTGTAAGTAGTCCTTGGATAAAATGAAAGAATATCAGAGCATTTGTATGTTGGACAAGTCAGTGAGTGAGCCAACTAGAGAAGGTGCCCCACTGGGCATGTTTGTGAACAGAATGACTTGTGGGTGATGTGATGTTTAGAAGATGCCTTGGGCACAGTGATCAGGATGATAGCTTTTGATTGTTGGAGAAGGAAGGGGGTCAGCAGGTCTGCCACCTTGGACTTCAGAGGGGAGAGCTTGGCCTGCTTAGGAGCCTGCTTGACAGAGTTCCTTGGGAGAAAGTCTTGAAGGGTAAAGGAGTCAAGAAAGACTGGAGATTCTTCAAAAAGGAAACCTTAACAGCACATGAGCAGCCTACCCTCATGTGCTGAAATCTGGTGGCAAAGATTGGCCTGAGCTTTGGTTGGAACTCAGAAAAAAAAAAGGAGTTTATAGTTTTTGGAAGAAGGGGAAGGCAACTCAGAAAGACTAGATGTTGTGAAACTACACAGGGAGAAAAATTAGAAGGGCTAAACACTAACTTAGAACTTAATTTGGCTACGTCAGTAAAAGACATTAAAAATGTTTCTATAAATACATTAGCAACAAAATTAGCAAAGGAGAATCTACATCCTTTATTAGATGTGCCTGAAATATAGTGACAAAGGCTGAGGAACAGACTGAGGTAATTAATACTGCCTTTGCCTTCGTTTTAATAGCGAGACCAGTTGGTTTCCAGGTACCTAGCCACTTGATCTGGAAGACAGCAACAGGGAGTAGAAAGAAACTCTTAGTGCAAGGGGAAATGGTGTGCAGCCTGCTGCTCCACCTCAACACACATAGGTCTATGGGGCCAGATGGCATTCCCTTAAGGTGGATGCGCTCAGAGCCACTCTCCATCGTTCTGTGATTCTGTGATCCATCAGCAGTCCTAGCTAACCAGTTAAGTCCCCAATGACTGGAAGGTAGCAAATGTGCTGCCTGTCTAGAGGAAGGGATGTGGATATTATCTATCTAGCCTTTGGTAAAGCTTTTGACATCATTTCTCACAGTATTTTCCTGAAGAAACTGGCTGTTCATGGCTTGGATGAGTGTACTCTTGACTGGATTAAAAAAACCAGATTGGATGGCAGAGCCCAAAGACTCATAGTGAATGGAGTTAGGTCCGGTTTTGACAGTTGGGTCACCACTGACGCTCCCCAGGGCTCAGTGCTGGGGCCTGTTCAACATCTTTAGCAGTGACCTGCATAAGGGGATCATGAAGTGTACCCTCAGTAAGTTTGCAGATGATGTCAAGCTGGGCAGGCACACATCTGCTTGAAGGCAGGAAGGCTCTTCAGAGGGACCTGGACAATCTGGATCAATGGGCTGAGGCCAATTGCATGAAGTTAAACAGGGACAAGTGCCGGGTCCTGCACTTGGGCCACAACAACCCCATGCAATGCTACAGGCTTGGGGCAGTGGCTGAAAAGCTGTCCTGCAGAAAAGTACCTGGGGGTGTTAATCGATAGCCAGCTGAACATGAGCCAGCAGTGTGCCCAGGTGGCCAAGACAGCCAATGGCATCCTGGTCTGTATCAGAAATAGTGTGGCCAAGACTAGAGAAGTGATTGTCCCCTTTTACTCAGCACTGGTGAGGCCACACCTCACTGTGTCCAGTTCTGGGCCCCTCCCTACAAGGACATTGAGGTGCTGGAGCATGTCTACAGATGGGCAACAAAGCTGGTGAAGGGTTTAGAGAACAAGTCTTGTGAGGAGCAGCTGAGGGAGCTGGTGATGTTTACCCTGGAGAAAGGGAGAGGGAAAACTTTATCACTCTCTACAGCTACTTGAAAGGAGGTTCTAGTGAAATGCAGGTCAGTTTCTTCCCCAAGTCACAAGCAGCAGGACAAGAGGCAAAGGCCTCAAGTCCCACCAGGGGAGGTTTAGACTGGAGACGAGGAAAAATTTCTTCACTGAAAGGGTTGTCAAGCATTGGAACACGCTGCTCAGGTGTTCCAATGGTGGTAGAGTTACCATTCCTGGAGATACTTAAAAGACATGTAGATGTAGCACTTAGGGACAGGATTTGATGGACTTGGCACTGTTAGGTTAACAGTTACACTTGATAATCTTAATGGTATTTTTCAACAGAAATGACTCGCTGATTCAATGATTCTAAGTCTCTTTAAAAAGTCTTAATAAAGACAGACCTTCTTGAGTGTTGACCCTGCTTATAAAACATCAGGCAAGAAAGTCCAGTGTTTTTTGACAAAGATTTTGAAGCAAAAATCCACAGAGTTTTCAAGTGGGAACTCTCTGCAGAGTAATAGACCTAAATAAGAAAACCATTTTTGGTAAGGAGTAATCTGACATAGAGCCAATGATGCCTCTGCCAGCCTAGCAAATCTGAAAGATTTGCACATTCAACCACAGAAACAAACCATGTCCTGTCATCCAACATCCAGAAGGGCTATCTTTTCACCAGGTTAAAGTAATCTTGCAGACATTGCAATGAATTTAAGTACTTGACCATTTACTAAAACTAGTAAATCTAGTAAGAAAATCCACCACAAAAGGTTTTTGCACTCTCCAACAGCATGCCATCATTGCCAGCATCTTTAGACATAAGAATATGAGCTCCCATCTGGTAGGTGCCATCTGGCGTCCTGGGAATCACATCCAATTTTCTCACCGCATTAGTAAATCCCACAGCACTTTACAAGGAAGAAAAGCACCATTCCTTCTGGCATGGGAGTGGATCAGTAACAAGCTCTTTCTCTGGGATAAGCACTTCAGTTTTCCTTGGGATACTTGTTGGGGTGTTTGGCTTATCCATCTATAATTTATTTGAAGTCAGAACCCAGAGTGCTTTGACAGGGGTCCCTGAAAGCGATTTTGCGAGAAAGAAGTTTTCCATTTGAACTTCCAAGAGGATCTGATGTCACCCAAGCTGACCACAGGATTGTCCCAACGGGAAGGAGCAGGACTGAAGCTCTAAGGGTCTGCAGGTCTTTCCAGATCCTGCTGAGATGAAGGTATCACCAAACACTTTCACCTCAGACACTGCTGTCACAGCTAAAGGCTGGGAGAAGAACAAAACACTATTGGGTAGAAACTGCCAGTGAGCAGTATTCATCTGAGACTAATAAACCTTCACAACAGTTCATCAGCATATTCACTGTGGAAAACAAAACTCCTGGAGCTAGTGGAGACAGTTTCATAAATCAATGAGGAAAAACATGGCTCTATGACTCCATAGTGTTTTGGTCCAGGAACCACACAGCCATATTTCGAGAGTCTTGCACTTTAGCTTGTAAGGTGTAGTAAAGTCTGTGCAGCAAGACCTTTCATTTTGAGGGAGGCACCTCAGAAACAAATTTCGGTGCATCTGGCTTGGTCACCATTTCAAGTTTAGAGGCCTCTGTCAGCAGAGCAGATGTGTCTTAAGATGAGCAACTAAATTCAAAAGTTGAATAAAAAGTGTCATTTTGAGAAGTTCCAAACAGAAAGAGAAGGACACCAACAGTGAGAAAAACACTGAGGATGTTGGGAAAAGATCTTAGAAAAGGAAAAGAGGATAAGAGCTTAATTGAGGCAAGTAAATAAGACAAATAATAATTTGCAGTTAAAGGAAAATTGTACTTCGTTACATTTTAAATCATGACAACATATGTTGAGTCCTAAATGTACTATTATCTTTCATTAAACTGTTGAGCAGTTTTAAATGGAACTGGACCATAAATCCAGAATTACCATGAAGCACGAAGAACTCATTTGTGCTCAACTAACAGATTCACGTGCGATGCTGACAGCTTTTTCTGCAGGTACTAAGAATATTCCATTTAACAGCATTTGCTTGTTAACTAATTTGCTATTAATTCAATACTAATAAACAAACAAATTCTTTTCCAGCAATGCATTAAGACCCAGGCTGTGAAGGGATGATGTCGTGACTGATCATGATTTCAATTTTGCATAACCTAGTGCTACCTGGTAATGTTTAACTCAAGAGTATTTTCTTCAGTCAGGGTGAGAAGTAGTACTGGAGCAAGCACAACTGGGTGTTTTGTTGCCTTTTTTTTTGTTTTGGTTTTTTTTTCCAGGACAACAGCATCAACACAGTGATCATGAAATGACAGCCTGAAACCTGTTTATGTAATAGAAAGGACAATGACCAGAAACCTCCGCACAACTCGCTAACTACAGAAGATATCTCATTTATTTAATGAGTTAACTTTAAATTAATAACATTTGTTAACTTTTTGCATATGTATGCAGCACATTCAGCGCAATTTTACATAACTTGTAAGTGTTGCATTACTACCAAAATGTTGTTTGACACAAAGTGAAGAGGACAAAAAAAAAGGAAACAAATACCAGTCAGCATTTCCACCATCAAAATGTAAAACACTTGAAATCAAAATAATTGTCTAACAAGCTGTAAAGCTATTTAAATGTGAACATTTTTAAGGATACTCAGATGGAAGAACCAAATGTAATGTAAAATCTGTATCTAGATGCAAAGCTGTATTTTAATGTTTACAAATTGAGGAAAACCAACCTTTCAACAAAAATCTCTAAGTCTACCACTTATAGTAACCAATAACTTAAATCAACAGTTTAACCAGTGTTGCAACTCCTTGTAATTTCATACACACACTTGAAACAAAGTATAGAAACTGCAAAGCTTCAGACAGTAAAATGCAAACCATAGAGTGACAGTTTAGAGACTCTTTAAAAGCACTCCATAATGAAGAAGCAGAAAGAATAATAGAAGCTGCTTTGGAATTCTTTTTTAGCCCATGTATTTCTCAAGGTAATGGGCAAAAAAAACCCAGGATTTCAGAATCCTATATACCAGGTGTATAGAAATTCCTATTATAGGCCCCAAAGAATTAAGCCATAAACTCTTTGTAGAAGACTTAGACATACAACAAAGTTGGGGTAATTTCCCTAAGGAACAGGTAAGAGAAGCAAACTAAGCTGCGAGATGATCATCACCTGGTGCAAGGGAACCCCTGTGTGAACAGGAGTATCACACTTTTCTGATAGCCACAAACAGATGGTGACTAAATTCTGCCCAAACTCAGTAATTAAAAAAAAAAAATATCTTGAAACGACAGAGCACATATAAAAAGGTAATTTTGCATCAGTTTAACCACTGCAGTGTTTAACTATAATTGTTTTACAACTGTTAACATTTTGCTTCACAATGTAAATGGCTTTTGAAACTATGAAAGGACAAACAGTTAAAGTAACGATTTGTGAAACAGTACGGCAAAAATGTCAAGCACAGACCACACTCCCTCCTTTGCTTCTCATGACACCATGAGTATTCCCAGAAATATCCATCCTTTTTCAGTCTCCTAAGAAAACACAGCTGGGCAATCTTGACTGTCTCACCTAGGACACTGACTAGCATATTACAGGCTTTTTTTGTTGTTTTTAGTCAAAACTAAGAATTCTGAAACAAATTTGGCCATTGACACATGGGAGAGGCACAGCTCAAGGCAAACTATACCACAGGAGCCAAATGGCACACAAATAAAAGTTGTGTAAATGAAAGCAAATGAAAAGAGCAACAGCAACTGGAGAAAGAATGGGAAAAGGCAACATTCCTACTCCTCAGTTTCCCATCCCTGACTTCTGCCCTCTGAAGGCATTCTCCAAGTAGCTGATTATAAGACTCATTTTAAAATTCAATCTGAAATAGAAACATAATCTTTTGTTTGAAGTATATGACCTAAGCATCTTCAATAAAATATTCCACTTCAAAGGTGGAGATATGTAAGTATTCTTCAGGTGATGGCCTAAAGAATAATTCCATCCGCACCACCATTAGTTAAACTATCACCTTGTACTAAGACCTGAACTCAAAACAAAAACTGCTCCTGTCAACACATGTTGAATACCTCCTAGGATACCTTCAGAGGCCACTTGGCCTTGCAAGCGGCTGCCATACCTGGGCAGCACAGTTGCCATCTGTGACTTAGACAAGTGCTCAAAGCACCTTCCAGACTGCAAAAAACAATGCCTCAGGCATTGCTCACCAGAAACACACAAAGAATTAAAGCCTGGCATTTGTCTGGTATTGTGATTGCAGAGTAGCAATGGAGTATTATTAATTAATCAATCTACTCTCCAAAAAAAGCAAACTCACATTTGAAGATATTATGCATTGACAGCTTAACATATCAAAAGTTCAGAAATATCATAACGCTTCAAAAGAGTCACAGCCTATCAGTATAAAGGAAGAATATAAAACTATTTTATTGACCACTGTTCACCAGTATTTACAATAAAGTAAACAATATACAGTCTGATAACATTCAAATTACTACAAAGTTAGATTTCACCTGGCCTTCTTCTGACCAAGTGATCCCAAATACTAAAAAGAATGATTCTACAAGTTTAAAGGGCTAGGTTTGGGTAAAGAAGATACATGCACATCAATAGTATAGAAGACTACAAAACATCTGTGAGCTTGTTTAGACATTCATAATGAACCTGTAATAACTATGGAAGTTTATGAATGTTTTATAAAAGCTTTTACCTAGTATGGAGGAAGTAGTAGTAGTATCAAATGCTCTCTTATGATAAATGAAACAAGTTGCAGAAAGCTTTTATTTACTTGCTGTTGATGCAAAACATACTACTTCAAAAAAATATCAAATTTGATTGTTAGAATGTATGTTTCTCACATTGCTAATAAATCAAATTTCAGGTTTTAATATTCATATATATAAAAAAGCAATGCAAACAATTATTGTGCTTCATCTTCCGGGCATGAATGCCAAGTTAGTCGCTCTTCATAAAAAGCGATTACGATCTGAGGACACTTCACGTTAGCTTCTTTGGCCAGCACCAGATCTGCCTCATCAGAGTCTTTCCTGACGTAGAAGAGAGCAGGATTTAAGGAAATAGATAATCATTAATTCAGTAAACTTAGCAGCTCTTGATAGGTCAAAAGCTCTGAAAAGAATACCACCTAGAAATCAGTTTTCAATATACCTTTCACTACAACTACTAAGACTTTCCATACTACTGGCAAGGTTTCGTTGCTCCCTCTTCCTTCCCTTCCCATATTTTTTAATGTTTGAAAGAAAAATGCTATTCAAATAGAACCATTTACACAGATACCTATTGCAGCATGCAATGAAATTGTCCTTTAAAGTATAATCAAAACTTCAAAGTGAGACTTCTAAAAATCAATAGCATCAGCCTTACGAGGTTGTAATTATACCAAAATTACATTTATTGCTCATGCAAGAAACTTGTTACATTTCATAGTGATATCTCTTATGCTGCCTTGGGGAAATAAAACAAACTTTCTAGTCTGACATGCTTCAGATTCTATTTTTAAGTGTATACTGCCTTTTCAAGTCAGTTTTGTGCATACATAGTCATATCTATGTTTGTTGCCTACAATCAATTATGAAAAACTAATCAAGTGCAACTGAATCAAACAGGGAAAAAAAAGCTTATTTTTGAATGTTTCCTTTGTGTTTGATTTTGCCAATTGTCACTTCAGAAATTCAAATAATCATAAGCTGTATTTTGCAACTCTTCTAAGTTTCACATAAAATTTATAGAGACTTTGAGAAGGCAGAAAGGAGACAAAATCTTCCAAAGCATTAATCTTCAGTAGTCCAGGCACATCACATGAGAAATTATTTCTCTGCAGACCACTCAGTTTAACTCTTCAGAAAATTACGTCCTCCTTAAAAGCTGTGGACAGCTATCGTTCTTTTCACCCCATCAATGTAAGCAATCAAACCCCTAGCAAATGTTCATTCAATCTCTTGTATTCTTAACACTGAAAAAAACCACTAGTTTTATTCTACTCATTCACACAGAGAAAGTCTTTCTGTCAACACTGCAGCTAATGAAGCTGGTCTCTATCTACCCTCTAAACAACATAAACTCCCCCCAACACTTTCTCCTCTTGCCAGTCCATAACAATTATTCTTCATCTCAGCCGCAACTTCCTCCCCTGGCTGCTTCCAATTCCACTTGGTCGCACAAAGAACGGCTGGCACTTCGGCTGGTTAAATGGTTCACTATCCAGGATCTGACTTCTGCTTACTGAAACATGTAAAGCTGCATTTCTGCCTACCAGTCCTTCAGTAAGAGCACTACTGAGATACAGTTTTTCCATACAAATGCCAATTTTCTTACATTTTATCAGAATTTACTTCTCAAATTTCTACTTCTGTAAAACTGAACCAATAGAAATGAAAGTTATTATGAGTTTTGAAGGAAGAGGGAATAGGTACTAACTGATTATAGAAATCTTGTTTTTCTAAGGATACAAGGTTAATAAACAGACTACCACCTTCTGTGTCTTACTCCTAAATTGGAGCTGTCCCATGAGCCTAAGTGTAACTGCCTGCTCTCCCTTAATATGGGCAAGAACTGTGGATGTAAGACTTACCATTTCATGAGGAACATAAGCTCTCCACTGCTATCCGTAGCCCCAATTATCCGCTCGGGATCAAGACCCCTTGCAAAGCCTCTCGGTTTATCAACCTATAAAGTAAATTAGAAGACTGTTATCTAGTTTAATGCCAAACCAGAATTTTATCTTAACGGCAGATATATGCATTCTTGTGTATGTATATATATATGTGTATATAAAAACGTAAAATAGAGCCTTACATAAGCATAAAAGCTAGCTATAATTACATATATTTGTCTGAAGATGACATTAGTATTATCTCTCGATGACTGATCTTCAGGCCAAGTGTAGAGTAACAATGAAGGAATTTTACATCAACCTTTCTAGCATTTATTTCTGAAAACTCAAAATATAAAACAAGTGATCTAAAAATCCTTATGGTACATAATCAAACAAGTACAGCCAGTCAAAGCAACAAAAAAGGCAAAGCAAAAACGTACCCCTCAAAGAGCGAAAAACAAAACCTTTTCAGCAAAACAATAGGTTTGGACTGGCTTAAGCTGTGAAACTGCACCCTTAGGGAATACCTCAACTCTTCGTGGCTCGCTGAGATCACAATGGTGGTAAAACATATCATGACTAATCCCTATATTAGTTCCTCTAAGTTCACAATATCCTTTTTGAGACAGTGGCCACTACTGTACCAGATGAAGACTCACATTTGACTTTATACAGAAATAAAAATATTCTCTGTATTATCCATCGACTACTATTCCTTCTGATGCCTTCCAACTTCTTGACAGTAACCACATATCCAACAGCTGTCTTTCAGTAAACCAGCGACACTGCCAACCGGTTTCATTTCAAATTGAAATTTGGAAGGTTACAGAGAAAAATGTGACCTGTTGAGCACACTTTATTAACTATTATTATGTGTGCATTATTTTGTACTCATCAGCACTGAATTTGCCACACTGTTTATTTAAATTGTAGGAAAAACCCAGACCTTTAAGAAAAGTAGTCACTCTTTCACCCTTCAGATACCTCTGAGTCTTTCTCCTCCCCTTCTCCCTTTCCACCACCACGTGTAGTCCTAATCTAAGTAACTGTTTGGTCCTCATATTTTGCCATCTTGCTACTCCCCTATTTAACATCATGTACTAAATATGAAAGCCAGAACAGAACCTCATTTTTGCTCAATTCACGGACCTTTTGCTCTAATACAAACTGACCACTTAGTATCATTTATAAGGAACCCTCAACCAGTCTTACTTTCAACTATTCATTAAGGATCACGGCACGGTGCAAGAGCTTCTAATGTACAGGTCAATGAATCATTTTTCATGCACCATTTGGATAGCTACATTAACCAACCTTAATGATTACCCTTTTCAAAGCACAGTTCCAGATGCTACGCAATTTTTAGTTTTAAACTCATGTTTGGTCTCATTCTCAAAATCATAAAAGATTTGAGGGTAGATGGGGATGGAGAGATTGGGAACAGACACAGGAAAAACAAAGCTTAGCACACAAGCATATACTTACAGAATCACGCTTTTTCTTTGATTTACTATCATCAGATTCGCTATCTGACAACGATTTTCTTTTGGCACCATCTGTTTTTTCTTTACCAGCTTTTTGAGAGTTCAGAAAAGCTTCAATTAGCTCTGGACAATCTAAGTTTTCTTCAGGTTCCCATGTGTTGTCAGCACTGAAATACACACGCACTCATGTAAAACCAGGAGAGGATAAATGTAAAACTAGCCACATGGCTTACTTGAAGCAAGTTCATTTTTTTCCTCACTATGCAAAGTAAGTTTCTTAAACCTAAGGATGCTTATCTCCCCATTTTTAGTAACCTGCATGAACTACATTTGATGACTGAAAAGCAAAAGTATGCTCTGCTATTGTTGAAGAACAGTATTTTTAAACTGGAGGTACAGAATTAGCAGCTCTATTAGACCCGGATGGGAGCATAGGAGTTAAAACAAGCAATTTACACTCTACCAAGACATACCTGTCCATTTACACCAACTCCCTTCCCTGATTCCTCCAAAGGCTGTCCATGCATAAAAACCATACAATATGAGCACTAAGACTTAAGGAGCGTCCACAACACTTACTACAAATAGTTAAGTATGTATGTCTAAGCTTCTGTACACAAGGTATGCTCTCAAAAGCTATCTCTGAGCAATGACATCAACTATACGTGGAACTATCTGTGCCCTTCAGTTGACCACAGGAGGGACACAAGTTCCAGGTCCACAGTTGGGCACTGCAAATGTTTCAGCAACTTTGTTAACTAAAATTTTAAGCCCCTGAATGTTCTCTACAACAGCTAAGCAGTCCATCAGAAGTCCTCACACACAAATACTGCTACAGCACTACTGCACAAGCAAGATGACTGCAAATTATTTTCACTTACTAAAATGCATTTTTGCAACTTCAAATCAAATCCTCAAATACTAACACATTGTGTTTTGCGTTCATGCACTTAGCACTACACAAACTGCAGATGCTAGAATGCAGAATGTCACAATGCAATCACTTTGGGAGATATGCAACAAAGTAACTGCACATATAACTACTTCTGTTCAAATCATAGAATGGTAGGGGTTGGAAGGGACCTTTAGAGATCATCTAGTCCAACCCCCCTGCAGAAGCAGGTTCACCTAGATCAGGTCACATAGGAACATGTCCAGGTGGGTCTTGAAGCCCTCCAAGGAAGGAGACTCCACAACTCCTCTGGGCAGCCTGTGCCAGGGCTCCGTCGCCCTCACAGTCAAATAGTTTTTTCTTATATTTAAGTGGAACTTTTTGTGTTCCAGCTTCATCCCATTACCCCTTGTCCTGTTGCTAGCTAAATGCTAGGTTCATCACCTTTTTCTAGCTAGTAAAGCAGTCTGACAGAAAGCATCACAGGAGAGAGGAGCTATATGCTTTGTAAGGTTTTCTTGTGCTTCCATTAAGTATGCCTAATGAAGGCAACCATGCCATAGAATTCCTTATGTAAATTCATCTGAGAGCAGCTCAGAAAAGCGAATAGCAACAAGCAAACTATCTTCATACAATTCATTGCTTAAGACCTGCCTACAGTCTATATCCCTGCAAAATTTCTTACTTAGAAGTAACATTCCTTCCACTACATACATAAATGCAACTATCAGTCTACCCTACCTTAACACTGACACAAGCTAAATCAAAGAACAGTGGTAGAAGATCACTATGAACTTGGTAACAAGTCCTGGAACATTTTATGTAGCACAAATACTAAGCTAAATATCTTTTATTTCTATTCTTCAGCAGTGTGCCCAAGTAGTCAAGAAGGCCAACGGCATCCTGGCTTCTACCAGAAGCAGAGTGACCAGCAGGACCAAGGAAGTCACCCTGTACACAGCACTAGTGAGGTCGCAACTTGAATACTGTGTCCAATTTTGGGCCCCTACTTAACAAGAAAGATACTGAGATGCTGGAGCACATCCCGAGATGGGCACCAGAGCTGCGGAGAGGTTTGGAGAACTAATCTTATGAGGAGTGGCTGAGGGAGCTGGGGATGTTTAGCTTAGAGAAGGCTGAAATGAGACACAATCACTCTCTACAACTACCTGAAAGGAGGTTGTAGCGAAGTAGGGGTCAGTATCTTCTCTCCAGTAATGAATGACAGGACGAGTGGGCTCAAGTTGTGCCAGGAGAGGTTTAGATTGGAAATTCGGAATAACTTTTTCACTGGGAGAGTTATGAAGCATTGGAACAGGCTGCCCAGGGAGGTGGTGGAGTCACCATCCCTGGAGATATTTAAAAGACACATAGATAAGGTGCTGAGGGTTATGGTTTAGTTAGTGATGGACTTGGCAGTCTCAAGTTAGTGGTTGGACTCGATGATATTGAAGGTCTTTCCCAACCAAAATGATTCTATTATTTTATTTTCATGCTTGATTACTCCACTTAAATATGCATGAATGAATGTCCTTCTCTTGAGGTTCTTTAAAATGTATCCCCATCATCCAAGACCCTCTCTGCATAGTTATTTCAAATCAATTGCTAATATTTAGCATTCTATCAGAAAAAAAAAAAAAAAAAGGTAATGCCTTACTCTGTAAATCCTTTCCACTTCAAGTAGTATTCCACCTTTCCATTTACAACACGTCTGTCCAGGACTTTCTCCACAACAAATTCTTCAGGCTCTGCCTCTTCAACTTTTTTACCTTTGCCATTCTGCTTCTTTCCCATTTTGTGCTACAAAAGAAATTCAGAATTACATTATTCATTCTTTTCCTTCACATAGTTACTCCACTGGCCAAATCCAACTTTGCTCAGTAATCAGCAAAGAATCAAGTACTTATTCACACTAAAGCCAGCAGCTCAGACTCCTTTTACGTTAGTGCATGTGGTCAGGTAACCTGAGCAAGACATGTTAATGTTTTGGGTTTATTCAGTTGCTTAATGAGATACCCAACACCCATTTTTAAAAAGTGAAATATTTTTGTCCATATACTCAGTGTCTATACTCCCCTTATAAATTTAATTCTCACTGCTACATGCTCAAAAATGTATGAAACTTCTAAAAGTTAACTCTATGCCTGTGAAAAGGCAGAGGGCAAGAAACAGCATAAAGCAGAAGTAAAAGAAAAAGGAATAAGGAACTGTGAAAATGCATAAAATAGAAGAGGGATGGTACTCAAAAAAAGGTTACTACCTTTTTAAAACAAAAAAAAGAAGCTGATGGGAGCAAAGTTTAGGATGTACTGCTACAATAAGCAAAATACTCAACAATAATCCATAACTATTGAACAGAATGCATGCTAGGGGCATTCCATTACTGCAATTCCTTCTCATTCTTAGCCACGCACCAATGTAACTTACATTCAAACAGATGTCACAAAGGTGCAAAAATTTAAAGACAGCTACACTTAAGTAGAGCACTTAACACATAAATGAAATTTTAACTTTAAAAACTTCGCAAGTGTTTAAAGTTTACATTTGATACTTCAAATAATACTTTTAAGTTCTTACAATAAACATTACATCCACATCATCCTCAAGGCATTCCCAGTTTAATAAGGCACAAATATATAGTAATAGAAGGACACATTTCAGAATTTCCTCGTTTGCCATCTTAAAAATGTTGGATCAAGCCTATCATGTTGTTTTACCACATTTCTAGAGCACCGTCAGACCAAAAGCAGTTTGCTTGCCATTTTGGACTGCACCTTATAAGGAAATTGTTAAAGTGGTAGCCACAAACTAATGGGAGCAGTATTGGGCTCCTAAAACATACAGTCATGCAGCACCCTAAATCAAAGTGGACAGAACTAATTCCTCAGTAGTACGCTACCACTAGAACAGAAAACATACAAGCAAATATCACAGAGCACTCCTGTTTGCTTGGTGGCCTTTCTCTAGCCCTCTTGAGAATTAATGTGGGTTAGTTTGAGAATACTGCAAAGCAATTTTCAAACTGTCAAATTTTTAGACTTTGTAGAACTTTGTCTTGATGTGGTAAAAGGTAGAAAAAAAAAAATCTATGTTAGTTGCAAGAAAAAAAAGCTGTCTTTGTTTTGTAAATTGAAGATCTGACGTTGATTATTTCTTTACAAAGCCCTGTCTTTGTGCCCTTTGTTGTTCATAATTCATTTCTCCCTCTGTCCTCAAAATAGCTTTACTCTGGTTTGCACCTTCAGTTTGAATTGCTAACAACGAAGAGGGAGAAAAGTTTCAAGTTTCTCTTTCAAATAGCAAGTTTTTGTACAGGATTTTATCTCATGTGACATTTGTTTTGATTTGGAAGCACAGAAGAAAGATTATCTAAAACAGAACAAGTACTTCCAATTAAGATTTTAACTGCCTGCGTATCCCAGGTGTACTTTGACCACAGCGTTCATGTCTGGAAAGTGTCAACTTAAAGCACACTGGCTTTTTTAGCTTCCACAGGAAAAAGAATGTAAAACCAAAACTGAAGGAAAACAAATACACGAAGATGTCTAACTCTTCTATGAAGACAGCTTCTTTCCAGAAATGGAAGTGTGAAAAGGAGGAAACAAGTAGATATGAGGAAAACAAACAAACAAACAAAAAAGCAGCAGTGAAAAAAAAAAAAAACAAAACAAAACCAACCCCAAAAACACAGACTCACTATACCATAGTAATAACATTATAATTACTGGTGATGAGGCAAGCAGGCTACAAGTGGGGAACATCTCCATCTGTGTTCTCCGCTGGACTAAAATTCTTTGATTCAATGGAAGACTGTTTTCTGGTACTCTTTTCGGCTTCACTAATTCTTGTCACTTAAAGATAAATGGTTTGGATTTCTGTATCAAAGCAACAATTATTTTTTTTTTACTTTCTAAGACTTAAGTATATCTATATAATCTTCCACAGAAGAAAATTAATGTCATGAGGGTCTGTATTTTCCTCTTGAAGTGCAGCAAGAAATAACAAAAGAGACAGTATGTTGCTTTTTTGGTTTAAATATTAGAGATTTAATTAGGTCTCGTGCATCAGCACTGCTTTCCAAACTCTCGAGCCTCTCCAGCCTATTAAATAATAGTTGATTGCAGAGCCTGCAGAAATACTGAAGATTTGTTAAAAAACTGTACATTCTGAGATCACACAAGCCAATGTAACTTTCGGCCCACAAGTGAATGTGGTACCTGACTGAAGTTAAAAGATACTAAACGTCCACTAGACCCCTGAAGACCCCTTCTATAGGGTTGCATGTTGTAAGCTATAACTTGGGCATCTGACCACTGAATGCTCATCTATGTATCATTTCCCTTTCTGCATTCAGAAGTCACATAGGATAGATGCTTATCATCACTCTTTCTTTCAGGGGCGAGATTAAAACATTGATGTGACACTGTGGTGAAGGGTTTTAACATAGAAGAGGTAATAAAATAGGAATTGCTGTTCTAGAGCTATGCTATCCCTTAATACATTTGAGTTTTGCATGCAAATACATAATGAAGCAGAATTAGTTACGGTTCCCATGGGAACCATAACTGATTTTCCTGACCTGTGCAGCAAAATTCTCAGTAACATTGAAAGATTAAAAATACTGCATTACCAGATTCTTCTTCTCCCTGAGGTATCCCCTCCCCAGGCTAGCTAACTCCTTTTCTTTTTGAAATTAGGGAAAGTGGGCAATCAGTTACTAACAGAAAGTTCAGACATTCACCTTGGTGAAATATTTTACAATAGTTTGTTATCACACAACATAAAGGAAGCACTCTATTATACTTTTAAGCCAGGAGTCAATACAAGTTAATATCTAGATCTGGGTCAACCAGTAAAATTCAGAACAGATCTTCTGCGTGCATTCTAAGTCAACTCTTCTGCTACCCAAATTTTGAACAGTGCATGTGCATTTTCGCTTACTTCCCCGACACAGCCTCAGATACATCTCATACTATATGTCTTCAGTTTTGTCTTTCACAAAAGTATATAAATCACTACTAGCTGAATGGTAACCAGTAACCAACTGCCCTTAGAAGTCCATATTTTAATGTCAAGCAAAGCTTTACAGAACTTGAGATCCATGAATGCATCATTAAAACGCTCCAGGAGGGGTTGACATCTCATAATCTCTGCTCCTATGAAATTCAAAGAAACTGTTATTTGTTAAAAATCATTTCAAAAGGCATCTTAACTATGCCACATCATTTCCCAATCATGTTATTTTTCATCTGTAAAGAACTGCCTTTTCTCAGGCAAATAGCTTTCCCCAAATACACAGGGAGAAATTACACGAATACATGATCTGGATTTAATTTTTTACATATATGATGAATTATATGTTGTGGTGAAAGAAGGTTAAAAAAATCCTTAAGTGTTTTCTACCATAATACAGATGAAATAGTGTGGGGTCCTTTATTTTTTTTTCCCCTCAACAAGTCTCTTTTGAAATGGCAGACTTATCAAAGGCAAAGACAATGTCCTTTCTAGTAGCCTTACTTTCTGGATCTGAAATTTTGGTCAGAATAATGCTGGGGAGGGGAGATGTGGATGTATCTTTTAAATGGAGATGCCAAGTTATAAGTTTGAAGAAAAATATGTTGATTAAATCCTTACATACTTTAGGTGTGCATGAACTTACCAATGTAGTTTTATTGGAGGCCATTTTTATTGCAGACTTGCAGAGCTTTTACTAGAAAAATGCATGACAATTAAAAGGAAGTTTACATTACTCAAAGAAAGGCATCCCAACAACAAGCATGGTCCTTGTTCCAACCCCCATTTATTCACTGCATATAACATTTCTAACATGGATTAAATCCAGAACAATAAGTAGGTTACTACTTTGTCTGGCATAACCCAATAATGCACCACTGTGTTAGCCAGGATAAACCACACTGACAAGTGCTTGAAAAAAGGTTTTTCCCAAGGCCTTCTAAGACACAGAGATGTTCCTAGGGAAAAGGGGGAGGACCATAAGGGATGCTTATTTCCTTAAACCCAACAGGAGTTCAGATTTTAGCAGTTAATCGGGATACACCTAGGTATATTAACTGCAAATCTGGAAGGGAGCAGCTACACATCTGTGGTTTAATAATGAGTCACCCGTTAGTCTTATATCATAGCAAATGCTTATAAACAGTAAATATTTATCATAATGCAACTATAACGTTGACTTCTGATTCTGATTCAAGCTTGCAAGACTTAAGGTCCTAAAGCAGCATTAACTCAGCTAAACAGTACATACTACATACTTTAAACAACATAAATGATGTTTAACACAATCCATCCCCTTTTCCATATAATTTCTCATACTGGCCACCTCCTTAGGCAGTGTCTCCGCTCCACTGCAAACTACAGAACTCTTAAAATTCCCCATATGCCTGGGCAAGGCAAAAGAGAAAGTCCTTCAAGGCCAGAAAACCTCTTAGACCCAGTAATCCCGCTCAATTCCCCCGACACGTGAGGTGGATTTTGGCAGTCCCACGGGCAGTGGAGCAGGCGAGGTTGGAGAAGGGTAGGGACTAGGGCCGCAGAGCAGAGGCGCTTCTCTTTTCCCCGTTTGAAAGGCGGCAGAAACGGGAAAAGAAACAACGATAACTCCCCGTGTCAGCCTCACCAGAAAATAAAGGCAGCCCTGCGGAGGCCTGCTCCGGAGGCTGCGCCTGGGGCCTGCGGTGGGCGCACGTGAGGCCGGCGGGGCCGCCCCGGGCGCGCTAACGGGACTGGCCCGGGCGGCGCGGGGCCACCCCGCAGGCCTGGGGGAGGGGGCCCGCCGCTCCCGCCCCGCGCAGCCCCCGCCCCGGGCAGCCGCCACCCGGCGGGCCCTGCGCGCCGCGCCCCCGCCGCCGGGGCCCCTTCCACGCCGCCTCCCCCACCCCGCCACGTTTCCCCCGGGCCCGGCACACGCCGCCGCCACCTCCCAGCGCAGGGATAACCGGCCGCGGAGGCCGTCCCTCAGCGGTGGCAGGCCGGCTTTGTCTCTGGAGCGCGTCCGCCGCCGCGCGGGTGCCACTGCCCCCGCCCCCCGGCGTAGCTCTCCTTCCCCGCGGCAAAACCCGCTCCCTCCGGGGCCGTCCTTCCCTGCGGAGAAGGTGGCTTTACGAGCGCCGGGGTCGCGGCCCCCAGGCATCCCTACCCACCCTCCCCCCCCGGTTACCCCCTGCCGCCAACGAAGCGGCAGCGTATCGAGAGGGGAGGGAGGGGGAAAGACGGGCGGGCTCCGTCCCGCATCTCACCGCGGCAGCCCACAGGCAAGGCCCGCGCCGCGGAGGGAAGGGGAGCTGGGGGGAAGGAAGCGGCTAGAGCGAGAGAAAGGAGAGAGAGAGAAGGATACAGACTTCAATGGTGGCCAGACGCCCGGGTCTCCCGTCTCTTCCTCGCTCTCGCCCTGCGCGCACTGAGCAGCGGCGGCAACAGCGACATCTGAGGGGGGTTGAGGCGGGGGGTGGGGGAGGAGGGGAGGGGAGGAGGGGGGAGCGGGGGGTGGGAGCGGCTGGGCGGCAGCGCGGCGCGGCGCAGGGCGGGCGCGGCGGCTGGCGGGGCTGGGCTGGCCGAGCACTGCGCGCCGGCGGCTGACGGGGCAGAGCGCACGACGCCGCCTACGCGCGAGCTGCAACCTCCTACCGTCGCCGCCGCCAGCACAGGAGGGGGGCCAAGACGTCTCTCCAACGGGGGGCTAGCGCAGGACCGCGTCAGGCGTCCAAAAGAAGGAAGATGCCTCGCGGCGACAGAGAAAGCGACTGGGTGAGCGGGTGGGCGGCTTAGGGGGGGAAAACGGGCCTGCGGTGCTCGGTAATTGCACAGCCGCCATGATGGCCGCCACCATGAGGGCGCATTGGGTCGGAGCGGACGCCGCCCGTCGCCGAGCGCAGCTCTCAGTCGGTGCGGGAGGGTGGGCCCAGCGAGCCCAGGGAGCGTGGGGGGCGGGCAGGGAGCGCCGGTCGTGGGTTTGAAGCTCGTTCCTGCGTGGCTGAGGGGCCGTTGGGACCACAGCCATTTCCCGCGTTGCGGCGGGAAGGCCTAGTCATTAGCGGGAGCGCCAGGGTAGGGAAAGAGAATCCGAAAGCCCGGGCGGGGGGTTTACACACGCGACTCTTGTTAGTGGGGAAGGAGGCCGGAATCGGTTGGGGGAAGCTCTGCTTTGGGTAAGGAGTCGAGGGTGGCTTTCCCCGAGAGCTGGGAGTAGGGGGAGGGGGGAAGAAGAGGGGGCGGGAAGAAAGGAGCAGCCTCAGCGCCATTTCCCTGGTGCGCAGGGCGGCAGCACTCACCCTTTGTCGCGGTGCGTGCGGGGCCACTGAAGAAAGAAAAAAGAAGGAAGGGGAGGACGGAAGGATGAACAGAGTGCCGAAGCGGGCGGCGCGCCCGTCGTCGGCGGTGCGGGGCTGAGGGGAGCAGGCTGCGGAGAATCTGCCTCCCGCGCAGGCCCCCGCGATGTGTCGGCACTGGCGCCAAAATCTGTGCAGTTACCACTTCCTCCTGCCCGGGCGGAGGGGGAAGGGGCCAGGCCGCGAACAAGACGGGGAGAATAGGGGGTGCGCTTCCTTTTGCTCCCGTCCGCTCCCTTCCTAAGTACCACAGGTGACCGCGTGCTGGGCTACGGCCGCCGCTGGCGGCGGGGCCGGGGGGAGACGATAATACGAGCCCGCCTTCGGCTAATTATAACCTCGCACTTTGAGGTTGCAGCCTTCGGGGCTGTTCGGCAGTTTCCGGGAAAAGAAAAAAAAAAACCCAACCACACAGGACACGGCGCCAATCGTGATCGGGGCCGGTTCGGCTCCGCTCGGGCACGTATTGCGGGTCTCTTCCGCTGTCGGAAATTGCCGAACGGATGGATTGTCGGTGACTGCTGCTGCTTATTCTCCGGAAATTGCCGAGCGGGCTCCGAACGCCATTACTGGCTGCTTCGGCAATTGCCGGAAACGGCCGAAGTGAGTCGAATGAGCTCCATTCACGTTTCGGCTTTTTCCGGCGGCTGTCGAAACGGATAAGCTCGACGACGACTGCTCCTTCGGCTCATTTCGGAGACAGCCATTACTAACGGGTTGATGACTTTTTATTACGTGATTAAAACACATAGGGGCGTTATACAGAACTGTCGCCCCTTTGGAGATATTTAAGCTACGGAATCAAGCTTTTTCGGGTTTCTTTTAAATCTAAAACCTGGGAAGGAAGCCTGGGCTGGAGAAGGAGGGCGCTAGAACTACGTGGAGCTGAATTTCAAATTACGTAACAGTTAAGGCGGCCATTACTGAGCAGTTGTACGGTACTCTCAAGCAAGAATACGTAAACCATGAAGAATATGGTATGTGAAAAGGGAAAACTCAGAGTTTGCCGTTGAGGAGGGGTACGCTTGGTTATGCATATGGAGTGAATTTTTCCGGGTCGGGTATTAGGAGCGGGCTTAAGTCCTTCTCAGCGCAGGTCTGGGCGCCGCTACTGCCTCCCAGTCGGGCTCCCGCGGGTGGGTGGCTGGGTGACTTTGCGCAGAGGAAGCGTTAGCGGGGAGGAAGGTTCTGGAAGCGGCGGTTGGAGCTAGTGCGCCGCCGAGAGAGGAGGCAGCAGCGCCAGTAGCCGTGCTTGGCCGATGGCGACTTCTTAAATCACTTGACGCAGCCGTTAGCCGAGCTGCTGTTAAGGTGGTGCTGGAGGAGGGGGCACAGCTATGGAGGTCAGCCGCTGCGCGATCCAGGCAGTCGCCGTTGCCCTGCGGGATGCCGGCCGGAGTGGCGCCGCTAGTAATGGCGGTGGCGGGGGGGTAGAGGGGGGAGCGCGGGTAAAATGGCGGCGCTGCTGCGACTCGTTTCTGCCTGAGGATCCCTCGTGAGGCAAGAAAGCGCGTACGGCGGAAGACTGGTTAGGGGCTAGGAGGCGGGCCGTGTAGTTGTAGGCTTCTGATTATCTGTGGGGGGCGGAAAGAGCGCTTGCAAGCGTTTTCTGGTACCATGTGTATAGGTGCACCGTAGAAGCTGTTGGCAGCACTTGGTTTTAGTTTGGCCTGAGATACTGGATTATTTTATTTTTCCTTGTAGTTATTTATTTTTTTTAAAATCTGGACTCGAGGCTTCCAGAAGTTTTTCCTTCCCGCCGCATCGCCGTCCGTGGAGGCGGCTGCGTCTGGGCGCCATTTTCCCCTTGTAGCGGCGGGGGCCCCTGTTTTCCTGGTATCCGCCACATGGCGGAGCCGGCACGGTCACCGCTTCACTCCCGATAACGTAGAGGGGGGGAAGCAGGCTGTTGGGCCGAGGTACTCTGCAGGGCCTATGGGAGCTAACGGGCTGCTTGGGAGGGGGAGAGCAGTGTCTCTTTGGTTTGAGAAAACCCGGCTTTGTGTTTGGTAGTTCAGACTTACTACTCGCTTACCTCCGTTAACCTTTTTTGTTACTCGGGTTCTTAACTCTGCAGAAGGCTTGCAGTCAGCCTGGAGTACTCGTGCACACACTATTGCTATATGAAACGCATTTCGTTGGTCTGATGGTGAACTTTCTAGGAAGGCAATGCATTTTTTTCAGTCCTTTGCAGTGTGTTGGTTTAAGTCTGTGAAGGAAGACTTTAAAGTCAGAACTAACGAAGATTTTACAAAGTTATTAAAGGTTTCCTCTTGCATTATGTCTCTCTACATGCCAAAGCTGTGTGAGTTATCAGTGGAACAGCATGTTTATTATATTCTCACACAGTGGTTTTAATTAAAAAACTGGTGGTTCATTTTGTTACTGCCACATCCTGAAATGAGTAATGCCTAGATATTGTGTTGGGAAGAGTATATACTGCATTACACGTAAAACGAGGGTAGAATACAGTTTTCAAGAACTCGTTGATATGTAAAAAGTGTGTTATTCTGTTTGATTTTTATTACTAAAGTAGATAGATGTTTGTCCTTCAAATATCAAATGCAATTATTGCATTTCTTTAGATGTTTATAACTGTTTTCAAAGGTAGACTTAACACTGATTGGAAAAATTCTACCTGCCTAATAAATTTGCTTGATTCCTATATATTTATAAGAATAACAGTTTATTATTAGATGCATTGCAATTGATTGTATAGGGTAAAGTGTCTTTTGTGCTAGTTTTCAAGAAGCAGAGCTGAAGTAATTTGAAAGGTTAAATTCCAAGTGTTTTGAAGAGGCATGTAAACTAATGGTTCTCAAATATGGTGGAGGAGGGATTTATTTTTCTGTTAATTGACTTCTTTGTCAGACTGCAGTATCTCAAGCTGATAATAGAGGTGCGTTTTCAGCAAAAAACAGATTCGGTACTACCTACAGTAATTGTCTTCCTTTTCGGTTCATCTAGATGTGGGCCTGATTTGTACAACCTCAAAAAAAAAAAAGGCCTACATGCAGATTGGCTTGATGCTTTGAGAGGCATTTGCACACTGGACTATTTTGCTTATTTTCCAGATCTCATTGTTTCTCCTTGATTGTCCTTTTTACACTGATCCTAATGTCAGATTGTGTTTGTCAGTTAGAGGTAATTATGCAGTGCTTGGGTTTAAAAAAAAAAATCATCATTTTAAAGAAAACAGAAGACCAAATGCCTATGCAGATTATTTTGCTTTTTAAAATGAGTAAACAGTATAAAGATAAAGCAATCGTTGCATTTGAGTTCTCTTGTCCCTAGCAGGACAGTTATCTTTCAAAAAACATTCTGAACTTTGATTTTGTGAAAAGGCAACTATTTTAGTACCTTTCTTTTTTTCTAGTTGTTGCTGTTCGAAGTGTGGGGTTGCAAAGTAGATGCAATTGTGTAAAAAAAAAAAAAAAAACAAAAAAAACCCCCACAACAATGGTCCATACTTGGTATTAAAAGTTTGTAGAAAAGTACTCTTAATTGGTAGAGGTTGGCAGGTTGTCCTTCCTGCTTTGGTATAATACCATCTAGAAAACAGTAAATGTAATACCTTATTATAGGCCTGGTGTTGTATTAATGCTCTGCTGAGCAAGCATGGTGATAATTTTTCTGAAAGGTAGTAAAATAATGCTTTATGTTGTTCGTATCAGATGAGTATGCAAATATGTATTCACATTTCTATTTTAATGGGAATCCATTTCCTTTCAGTGTTTCTGCTGTTGCGGGTGGATAGGTATACCGCTAATGCCAGTGGTGCAGGATCCCAGATGAACTTTACACATGCTCCTGCTTTCATTGGATTTAGTAATTAATGAAAACGTGAATCAGCAACAGACATCCTTAGCTGTACTTTCTTTTTTTAATTATTATTTTTAATACTTGGGATAAATAGCAAAGTAGCATTCATGTGCAATTATTTGAGCCAGCATGGTTTTTAAAAACAAATGCCATCCGGAATAGATTCAGACAGTATTAATAAATTAATGTTATTTGTAATGAGAACTTTTGGTCTTGTTTCTATTTTCCTTTTCTTTAAAAAGCTGCTTTGAGTGTGGCCCCTCCAAAGCATTTGGAGGGAGAGATGGGAAGAAGCACATGACTGAAATGTGTATCATAAAAGCAGACCCACAGAATTGCACACATCTCTCAATTTCTTGAATTGTGACTAACATTTGGAAGAGCCAAGGCTAATTTTTAGAACCAAGTCTTACTGAAAAAGTTTTAAGACACTTAGGGAAATCTTGCTTAGTGTCTAATTATGCTGATGCAGAGGGAGTATTGTTAATTAAGTTAATGTGATCTTCTTTTCTGTGATAGAGGGAAAAGGAGCAGTTCCGCAAACTGTTTATTGGCGGCTTAAGCTTTGAAACAACAGAGGAAAGCTTGAGGAGTTACTATGAACAATGGGGAAAGCTTACAGACTGTGTGGTAAGTGTGGCATAGCTTAGAATGTTTAGAAATTTTAAAAGCAGAGAGTTTGTTTTTTGGATAGCTTAATGAAAAGATGGAACTTAATTTTTCTGAGGAGTATAGTTTATTGGTTTAGACCTAGTTAAGTCCATTGAAGCTATGCACAGACTTTTTCTTGCAAACTCTGTTGATAGAGGTAGGGAATATTCACAGTGTGTTCCATGTAAAATGTCCCAGATCATCTCTAACCAC
This sequence comes from Colius striatus, assembly GCF_028858725.1. Taxonomy (NCBI): domain Eukaryota; kingdom Metazoa; phylum Chordata; class Aves; order Coliiformes; family Coliidae; genus Colius; species Colius striatus. The sequence continues at coordinate 24,224,580 of NC_084763.1, forward strand.
TGTTTTTTAACAGTTTAACATTAATTTGGGTGTCATTGGATTTCAGAGTTTCAGGTGGAATCCTGGAGGACAACAGTGGTTTTAATTTGTGTGATGCCAAGCAGTGCTTTTCATTTATTTAATCAACATAGCCTGCTACTTTATTATAATTGTGTTTTGAAATCAAATCAAGGAAAGTGTAAATAAAAGTTTACGTGCTTTCTCTAAATGATGTTAGTGTTGAACTTAACATGAGGCAGGTAGAAATAATTTAAACATGTTCATTGGTTTTAGGTAATGAGGGATCCTGCAAGCAAAAGATCAAGAGGATTTGGTTTTGTAACATTCTCCTCTATGGCTGAAGTTGATGCAGCCATGGCCGCAAGACCTCACACAATTGATGGAAGGGTGGTTGAGCCTAAGAGAGCTGTGGCTAGAGAGGTAAGTACAGCTTTGAAAGCAGATATTTTCCATGCTTTGAGAAAGGAATCTGTGCTTTGGTGAGTCATGCTTTCTTCTTGGTTGAAATCACCTGGGTTTAAATTCTGTAGTTTAAGTGCCATGGATGGGGCTCTACTTCCTGCACTCCGGGTCTGGTAGAATTATTATGTCTGCAGGGGACACAACTGGAGTCTGTAAAATATAGGAAGTGAAAACTTCTTTTTTTTCCCTTTTCTGAGTGGTGGTGTACAAAATCTATTCTGGTTTTAGCCCCAGGCATGTTTGGTGTTAAACACGTGTAAATTGTGTGTATGCACAGGAATGCAGTGAACCCATAAACTTTTCAGCCAGGTTACTCTGGTACAGAGGTACTTGAGGAACAAGTGCAGATTCTAGATGACTTCTTTGTACCGCATTGTGGGAACACTAGGAGGGTTCACCAGGTAAAGGATGCAGGTGTTAGGGACATTTGGACTGAGGAACGAGAACTGAATGAGCTATCCAGAGGTAAAGGGAAATTGTAACTACTAATACCCTTGTGAGCTATCCTAGTTTCTTTTCCATTCCAGGCAGGAGGCAGGGTTTGGATAAAGGTAGTTAAAGCAGCATCCATACCTACTGTATATACACACAGATACTGCTGAGCTTTAGAAGTAAGTCATTCTTACCTAGGGCAGCTGCTTAAATAGCATGCTCAAAGTGTAAAAATAATCCATGAATATGAGGAATTGTCTTTTTATTTTGAAACACATAACTGTTTATTCACTGAGGTTGAAGGACCTATGTTGTTGATACGAATGGAATTTGGGTTTCACTGCTGTTAGGGAAATGGGCAAAGGAAGCTGACACATCCTTGTTTCAAGAGAATTTGTGTTCTTCATGAAATATTTGCAGTTCTTTTCAAACAGTTGATGTTATATTTCCTCTAAATATGTTTAATGCCTTTGAGCTTTGAAGGCTCTTTTTTTTTAAGGCTTTGAGGGAGGAAAAAAACTTCCACATTACCCCATGTTACTTCCCTTCCAGAACATCCCCTAGACAAAGTTGCTGAGATGCGCATTGTAAGAGGGCTACTTCAATCCCTGGAAAATCTTAGTTTGTCAGTATTCCATTGCCAAAGTCCAACAAAACAGTGATTTCTGAAATGATTCGGTTTTTTTTTAACAGTAATTTAAATAATCCTTTTAACAGGAATCTGGAAAACCTGGTGCTCATGTTACTGTGAAAAAACTATTTGTTGGTGGTATTAAAGAGGACACCGAGGAGCACCACCTTCGTGACTACTTTGAGGAATATGGAAAAATTGACACCATTGAAATCATTACTGACAGACAGTCTGGTAAAAAAAGAGGATTTGGATTTGTTACTTTTGATGACCATGATCCTGTGGATAAAATTGTATGTAAGTAAGCTTCATTTAACTCTCTCATTTGGTAGTATTAATCTCTGCAGTCATGATAATTGTGTAAAGCTAAACTGAAGTCAAGGTGATAAAGCTAAGCTTCAACTGAAGAGATAAGTGATGTGCATGAATATTTGGTGCATAGTAGCTTTGGTGAACTGTGTGGGGAGCGTGTATTTTAAGAAAGTACTGGTTTCTTAAAAATGGTATGGTAATGGAGGGTTTTAATTGATCTGGAATGTGTATAGATAAATTTGGAATTACTTCATTTTTGGAAGTCTGATAACTCGATTCCAGATCAGTGCTTAAGTGCTGATGGTATCTTGTTTGATGTGGTTACAGTGCAGAAGTATCACACCATCAATGGCCATAATGCAGAAGTAAGGAAAGCTCTCTCTAGGCAGGAGATGCAGGAAGTTCAAAATTCTAGGAGTGGGAGAGGAGGTACGTACGTGAAATGGTTAATGGTTATTGAATGGGTTTTGTGTTCACTTTCCATGATCTCACTGCTCATAAATGTTAAACCATTGCAGGGAACTTTGGATTCGGTGATGCACGTGGAGGTGGTGGCAACTTCGGTCCAGGACCTGGCAGCAATTTCAGAGGGGGAGCCGGTAAGACAGGCATGTTTGTAGCTTTTTTTTTTCCTCCCCCTTTATGTGAACTGTCATTCTGGGTAACTTAAAAAGCTGCTGTTTGATTTAAATTGAGCCGTAGCAGTTAATGAATTTTGGAGAGAAGTATCTTGCAGAGCTTTTCTGTCTTGCACACCATAAGGAATTCACATTTCCCCTCTGTAATTCTATGTAGCCCTTGCCTGACCTTTACAGTAGAAGGGCTACATCCAAAAAGAGAACTGTGTACCTTAGAGTTGCGGGAAAACAGGAAGATGTGGAGAACTGATTGGGTGTGTTCTTTTTCAATGTGTTTCTAAATTCTTATGCCTAGTAATCTGGTGAGATTTGACCCTTAAGGTCATAAAGGTTTGGGAGTTGAGATACTTTGCTAGAGGTCAATTGCAATACTTTGTTTTTTTGTCATCCAACAGATGGATATGGCAGCGGCCGTGGATTTGGTGACGGGTATAACGGATATGGTGGAGGACCCGGAGGTTAGTTTACTTGTGGGGTGGGAGTGGTCATTTATATCTCATTCTGAAACATCTCTGTATTCATTTATGACTTTAAAAGTCGATACTAATTGCCAAAGCTGTTTTATTGCATTTAAGAAGCACACATGGCTGTTGGCTCAGGTTAAACCTTTATATGGCCAATTGTATGGCTGTCTCGTGAACAACCATGACCTTTCTTCTCTTCAGTAGTGTTTTCTTACATTTCCTAAAAAATACCCAAGATGTGATTTGAGCCTTTAGTTAAGGTTTTGAGACAATTTGTGTGCTTGCAGTTCAGCTAGGGTGGGAGTATGTGCCTTGAAAAACAGAAATTTCTTTACGTAGACCTTTTTCTACTAAACCTCTGCTCAATTCTTGCCCTATAGACTTGTAAACAGAAGAGTATCCCCTGCTTCTGTAGGATTTGATTGTGTTCTACACCGGAAAGTTTATTTTAAAGGATTATGTTGTTATAGGTGGCAACTTTGGTGGCAGTCCTGGTTACGGAGGAGGAAGAGGAGGATATGGTGGAGGAGGACCTGGATATGGCAACCAGGGTGGGGGCTATGGAGGTGGTTATGACAACTATGGAGGAGGTAACCTACTGGCTTGAAATGACCAAACAATTCAGTTGTCAATTAGTGCAAGTCATTTGAGATTAGGGGTGGAGGAGGGTTGTCTGAGGAAGCTTTTGTTTTCTAAATAGTTTGAAAGAGCAGTTTGTTGTTGCATACACTGCCAGAATACCTTCATGGTTTTGTACTTCTTTTAAAATTCCAATAGTGACATAACTGCAGGTGCCATGTGCGTTTTGGCTCATCTAGGTGTTTTTCCACTTATGTATTAATAATGCAGGCAATTATGGAAGTGGAAACTATAATGATTTTGGAAACTACAACCAACAACCTTCAAATTACGGTCCAATGAAGAGTGGAAATTTTGGTGGCAGCAGGAACATGGGGGGACCATATGGTGGAGGTATTGTATATATCCTGACCTATATTGGGTCCAGAATGAGTGGGCTTTAGTCTTTTGGGGAGGGGGCAATAGGATGAGAAGTAACGATTTTACACTTAAATTGGATAGATGAGATTTGATAAAAGAAGAAATTCTTCTCTATGTGGGTGGTGAGGTACTGGAACAGGTTGCCCAGGAAAGTAGTTCCCTCCATAGAACTGTTCAAAGGCAGGTTGGATGGGGCTTTGAGCAATCTGCTCCTAGTGTAAGGTGCCCTTGCTCTGCCATGGGATGGAACTAGATGATCTTTAAGGTCCTTTCCAACCCAAACCATTTTGTGGTTCTAAGACGAAATCTTAAATTTTTTTTCAGAATATTATGAGGTGTTTTCCAGTTTTCAATCTGTGAAAAATTTTTAGTCAAGTTTCATGTTCTTTACTATCAGCTTACAGTATTTGTAGAGAGCCTAGTTCATGTCCACCAAACTTGGTGGAATTGTCACTTTTGTCCAATATGTGTCTGCTTTTTGTTGAAAAAAATATTTTTTAATATGGTGTGTAAAGCTTGTGAAACAAACTGAAACACGGAGCCCTTTCTTGTGAAGGGTTTACCATTCCAGTAATCCCTGACGGGCTCAAGACAGTGCATCAAACTACATGTGACACTGTTGAATCTCAGCAAGATTTCAGCGTGTAGTTCTCTGGCAGTTCTTGGAGGTTATTTAGAGGAAGATGGAGAAATATTCAAGTCTTTGTTGTGTATGTTGTTTCTGGAATTAAAACGGGTATTAGTCTTCACTCAGAATCTAAAGCATTCCTAGATTTTTGTTTCTGTGTTTATTTTTGGGGGATTTTTTTGCATTTGCAGGAAACTATGGTCCAGGGGGTAGTGGAGGAAGTGGTGGATATGGAGGGAGGAGCCGTTACTGAGTTTGTGCAAGCATACCATGGGTAAGTATGTTTTTATAAGTTATAAAATTGCAGTGATTCTTGAGAGTAGCTGCAGGAGTTAAAAGCTTTTTAGGATCGTATTATCTTTCCTTTAAAAAATGGTTAGATGAATAATTTCATAACCTATTTTTTTACTCTTTACTTCTGTTGAAACAGGCTTCACTGTATAAATAGGAGAGGATGAGAGCCCAGAGGTAACAGAACAGCTTCAGGTTATCGAAATAACAATGTTAAGGAAACACTTATCTCAGTCATGCATAAATATGCAGTGATATGGCAGAAGACACCAGAGCAGATGCAGAGAGCCATTTTGTGAATGGATTTGGATTATTTAATAACATTACCTTACTGTGGAGGAAGGATTGTAAAAATGCCTTTGAGACAGTTTCTTAGCTTTTTAATTGTTGTTTCTTTCTAGTGGTCTTTGTAAGTGTAGAAGCATTCCTTTGATAATGTTAAATTTGTAAGTTTCAGGTGACATGTGAAACCTTTTTTAAGATTTTTCTCAAAGTTTTGAAAAGCTATTAGCCAGGATCATGGTGTAATAAGACATAACGTTTTCCTTTTAAAAATTTAAGTGCGTGTGTAGAGTTAAGAAGCTGTTGTACATTTATGATTTAATAAAATAATTCTAAAGGAAATATTGTGTAATTTTAGATTTTTTTTTTAATACTGTAAAATAAGGCAAGGAGTGGGTAGCATAAGGTCCCACAAATAATATAAAGCTATTGTTGTATATGTAAAATTAAATGCTGGTCAGAAAAAAAGTGTTGTTTGTAAATGATCAGGTATAAAATATCTAGATAACTGAAGGGATATCTCTGCAAGGAGAAACACCTTTTTAGATCTTTTAGATGCTGCTTCTTCAATGGCAAGGAAAGGAAATATCCCCAGCGAGGTACTCTTCCAGGGACACAGGTCTAGTACAAGAGAACTCTTGAAAACGTCACTGAGTTCAGCCAGTCTTAAAAAGCTGCGCTGTATCTCTGCAAAGCTTTAACTACAGTAGTATAAGGATGCCAACGAAGGCTGAGGGTGTAGAGCAAAGTAGTTCTAAGCTTCAGTTAAACTTCTTTAGGTAAGATCTTATTTACTTTTTCTTTCTTAATGTTCCAAAACCAAGAAACTAACATTGTATGACAGTATTCTTTCAGTCTAGTGATTATCGTTATGTAGCTTAACATAGCAATGAATTGAGTTAACGATTACCGATTGAAAAGAAATTTGTGAATCCTGTTTTCTTGTATTATTAAATTTTTTACAAACAAATTTTTGTTAATTTCAGCTACTTAACATATTTTTTTCCTACTGGAATCTAGCTATGATATGAACCCTGGACAAGCATAGACTGCTGCCACTGTACACTGCTACAGTTGAACAAATGAGACCTGCAAGTGTCCATTAGTAAAGCTTTGCAAGGGTTCCATCCCTGGTGTTGGTAGTTAAAATGGTAGGTCACAAGTTAATTCAATCATACAACTTTATTTTTGCATCCTGCAACGTTTTATTTTTTCTTGGGAGTCTATGCATTATGGTGGTTGCAAGGTAATGCAATGAAGGTAGTTCTGTGCTGTTGGAAATGAACTATGTTGCTATGTGTCTTGTCTCCTGTAATCTATTTTGTATAACACCTTTCATCCTGAAGGTTCCAAGTAACTGTAGACTGTTTACGTGTAAGGAAAAAATTACACCACAGAATACATCTGCCTCTGTGAAGGAATGTGTCGTCCATTCTTTTAACAACTGCATAAGCAGTTCTTTAGGAGGGGAAGTGAAAACTTCAAATGAAACTGCAGGTGGTATTTCACAAGTGTACAGTGTAATCATGTAAATTGGAATTTGGCTAGAATGTTGAGGTTTCCACCATTTTTTATAGTTCTTGCAGCTAATAAACCTTAGTGCCAAATTCAGTCAGCCTTACTCTCACTGCATTGAATGTTTGCACCTCAAATTAATGAAAATTCAGCAAGTAATGAGTTACGCAGAGTAAGGGTGGCATACTCTACTAGATGTGTTTTTAAACAAAAATCAAAAAAAACTCACCAAAAAAAAAAACAACCCCCAAAAAATGCCCTTATTTCAAAGTTCCATTGCCTTTAAAAGGCTACCTACGCACTGAAGGACATGGACTCAGCTAACAAAAGTCCTGTTCTTTTTGTGTTAGACACACCAGTGAACTGCTTATACTTTTTTTTTAAAAAAAAAAAAAAAAGGCTGAAGTTCCCCTATTGGTAATTTGGTTTAGACATATGTGATAAACATCTTCAGATACACTTTTTTTTTCTTTGGCAGGAAGGTGCCATGCTGCAGGTAACTAATGAAGAAGTGGTCAACCACAGAAACGCTTCAAGAAATAAGAAATTCTGTATCATCAGAAAATAGTTGTTTTTGCTGCCTTCATTAAAAAATCTAGAGGTTAAATGAATACTGATAAACCATCACAATTAGTACAGCTCCCTGTAATTATGGGTTTTTTTAAAATTACAGAAATAATGTCTTGTAAAACTATCGAATAAAATTCAGATTGGTTAGGAGAAACAAATCACTAATGTTAAAATAGCAAGCATTCTGTGAGTAGAAAGTTTAACTACATCTTTTTATAACTTTCATAGCTTTAAAATAAAGTATTTTTTTATACCAAAGTAGTTCTAGTGTAATGCTTAATAAAACTTAGTGTGTGTCTAACATATTAAAAAATGTTTACGTGCAGCTTTTAGACCCTTTCATGATTTGAAACATTCCATTTTGAGGTGGATTTAAAACAGTCAACCTGATGAGCGTATTCACAGAATTTGCATGACTGTCGGCATCTGTTCTCTGTTGGGAGAAGCAGTGCTAGAAATTAAAAATGCTGATCTTTTTGCTGTTGGACACAATTGCTTTAAAATAGCTTTTTGGCCGTATTTTATATCACTTTATAAAAATACCTCCATTCCTCTTAATGAAACTAACCACTTCAGAGAGTTTGTCAAAATGTGATAGGACAATAGCTTTATCCTTTTTACATGTAAAGAGCTTTTAGCATCAAGAGAAAAAGACTTGAGTGGAATGTAGAGTTCCTACTGCACTAGAACTGTATTACTGATAGAAGCATCCTGTGTGGGGGGAAAAAAACAAAAAAAAAAAAGGCAAAAAGAACCAAAAATCCAAAGGAAAAACCAAACAAAAACCCGCCAAACCAAACTCCCAGGTGCGAAGCCTGGGAAAGCTTCAGTTGGGGATGTATTTGAGGGAAGATATCTTCTGTTTTAACCTGTTACCCGCATACAGAGTTTATTCTAAAATTGTATTTATATGCTTAGCTGTGGCAGAATCCTAATGTCTATAACCTCCTTCATGTAATTGAGAAATAATAATTAAGGGTTGACAAACAATTTTTTTTTCCCTGTTTCTTAAGTTGAACTTTGAAATATTTGCATAGGTAACCAGTGGGCTGCAGCGGAAGCAGAAAATGAAGACACACAAAATCTGCTTTACTTTCTTCTTTCCAACAGAATGACTTGACCAGATGATAAGGAATTTTCCTGCTTTCCTGTAACTTAGATTTAGTTGATGGAAGTTTTTCTTTACAGTTGCTATGTCCACATTCGTATGACATTAAAAGAAACAACTTCAAAGGGGAATAATTCTTCTCTTTTTCTGTTTGAACTACTTACCAATCTTTCAGTAGTTTTGCAACAAGGTTTAAAGTGTGTTCTGTTTTCCATAATGAGGACGTCTTCATTTTCATATACTGGCGATGGCAGAAGGGAGCATATAGGGAAGAGCAGCATGCAAAGAAGTTACTGGATATTGAAAGTCTTGAGAGAGTTGGAGTATTTGAGTAAATTCCCTTTTGTCTTACTTTTGAGCTTTCGTGACTTTCCTTTCTTGGTCTCTTCTTGAGAATTAAAGCAAGTGACAATCACAGCGTTCACTGATGGATTTGGTGACAAAAGTCACTATTCTGAGTCAGCCTGATACTGAAAGCTAGCAACTTTGAATAAAAACAGCAGTGTGTGTTCAGTTCCTGGTCCTTGATGGGTAGACAGAATATACTTTTCTAAGAAGTTTGGTTTATATTGCTCTACAAACTGTTTTCAAAGTAAGGATAACCTTGTTGGTCAGTATGTGTCAGTGTAATGAGAACTGAAGAGCAGGTTTTGAGTCGCAGCCTTTCCCCAGCAAATCCACAGCAAACTGGGGGAAGAATGTGCAGAACAACCTAACATTGGTAACTGCTATGGGAGCAAAAGACCCCAAAAACCTACGTTGGATGACTTGCATTTACAAAGCAGTGATGAGCAGGGGTCACAGAGTCTTGTGTTCTCTGTGCTGTTCATAATGAAAGTTGAATTTTATTTACTTCTATTGCTTTGGCTGCTGAAAAGTGTTCAGGAAAACATGAAAAATTCTCTTAACATTGGGATTTATAATTAGCGGGAATTTAACTTTGTCATGTGTGGGGAAGATGGCATTCTTATAGTTCTATGATGAATGCACTTAGTGTCCTGGGGATGAAATCCTACTACTTCTGGGGAAGAAAAAAAAAAGCACAAAAAACCATAATTGTTAAGGAGCCATCAGCTGACTGTTTTGGCAGCTTGACCACATGTATGAAGGAGGATGGTTTGCTGAGAATGTACTGGAACAGTACATTCGCTGAAGCTTCAGCGTGCTGGTGTGTGTTAAAGCAGCGTGTGATGGAAGTGCAATCCCATGGTAGTGCTGTGGGGTTGTTTTTCTTCAAAAGGGAGACCCCAGCTTCTTGTGTGGTTCACACAGCAGTACTGGTAGGAGTGCACTGGCGTGTGACGTGGAAGGGCTTTCCTGGGTAACATCAGCCTGTTCTGCCAGGAGCCATACTGTCCTGTTCAGCAGTTGGGTGCTTGCTTTGCACAGCAGCAGAACTTCCAGAGTTTCCAGAGTTGCTCTAAGTCACTCCAGTCAATAGAGCAAGGATGGTTTATCAACAGTAAAAGCAGGCAGTGTTTAGCTGGAAATGGCTGCCCGGTGCCTGACAAGGTGTTCTGAACCCACTAGGTGGGGACTGAGTAGTCTACAAAGTGCTGTGTGCAACGTCCTTTATCACTTCATTGCATGACCAAAGGGACTATGGGCAAGTCTTAGAAAATTGCTGTTCCCCCTCAGTGCTTTGCAACACATGTTTCTTGCCCTTCTCAATTTGATCTTTTCTTGGTCTGTTGCGGGGCATTCTACGAAAATGAGTGACTGATGCGTTTCCTGGAGTTGTGGTAGCTGTGTAGCAAGTATTGAGTGCTTTTCACATGGGTACGCGTGTCAGCTTTGAGTTATTTAATAAATTTTCACCAGAACCTTGTGCCAAGTGTCCTGTTGCCTCATTTACAGACCTTCACCTACTCAGTCTTCAAGCTCCTTGTTGGAACCATACTTGTTGACACCCTTAAGATACAAATGTAGTGTTTGTATTTGCAGACAAATAATGAGCTGTTAAAACCGATATGGATGAAGTTGCTTTGTCCTCTTTAAAGACGGTTACTCCAGTTACCTCATCTAAAACTAGATTGTAAGCTCTCGAGCAGGAACAGTCTTGTAACATTTAGCTTCTGTAAAAAGCCAAGTCTGTGTGAATAAAACCAAAAGATGAGGCTAAAGTAGCACCTCAGTGCAGTACTGGTAGTGGTCATTCACAGTGTGTATGCTGTGCCGTTTCTCTGAAGGCTTATTTCCTGGGTGTTCAGCATTGAATATCATAATCATGGGTCTTGCATTCTAATAAAATCCTAAACTTGGGTTTATTTTCCACGAATGCTTCTCGAGGTTTGAATCTGAGCAGTGAGCAGCTGATGCTGCTGTGTAGTGCCTGTGTGTGTTGCTACCTCCAGTAACTGGAAAGTAACCTGTGTGCTTTGTGTTTTCTCCATCATCCAGTGTTCTTCCTGTGTACTTACTCAACATGACCTTAACTTCTCACATACAACCTCTTTTCATTATTAATGTAACAAGTTATCACTCCAAGGTTATGTAGCTAAGTAGCTCTACTATGGAAATCATATTTTTCGTGGGAATTCCCACATTGGCGTTTCCATTGTTTCTTGAAGTATCAGCAGGTTCATCTACAATCTTCACCTTTGCAGTTTTCTGGCACTGCAACAATTTTTTCAAGAGGGTTTTTTGTGTTCCTACTTCATTCAGAGAGCCGTCTTTCTCCATGTCAGTATTCAGTAAGGTAGGATGTTCTGAATTCTATGTAGTTTTGTCTTTTTTTGTGGGTAGGTAGCTGAAGGTTTGAGAAAATGATATAATGCATCCAGGCCCAATGTTGTGTGTGTGTCAGGAGCACTTCTACAGTCCACCCAAAAGTAATAATTCACTGGAGAGGTTTTGTGGGGCGGTGAAACAACTGAGTGTTCATACATTGTTCATAATGCTTCTTGGAGAAGCAGTTGGAACGTTTGCTGGATTTACAGGAGTCCACAGAGCTCATGCTACTGATGTGTGTGTGTCATTTAGGTTTTTTGTTTATTGGATTGGGGTTTTTTTTCCTCCCCACATAGGCATGTACAAACTTGTGAAGCCCCAAAAATGAAATATTTGGGCTTATAGTTGGTAAGTTACCAGAATTTGCTCATGACCCCTGAAGTAGACTTAAAAGACCTGGTGCTGCAAAGGCTACATGCCTAGACTTCCAGTGCTTACTATGTCATTTAATTAAAAGATGACAATTTTGCTGATACAAATGTGTTATTCCTTTTTTTTCCTGGATCTATAAATAAAGTTCACAGTTCCATCAGTTGCCTGTTGCATGTTTTGGTTGAAGTTCATTAATTAGCAATTAAATAACCACCTTACTGTCAGGTATGTTTAACCAACAGCAAGACATTTCAGGGCCTCATGAATAAAGTTTCCACTGTGAATTTACCCTATCAATTTGAGGCTGTGGCAAGACATAAGTAAAAGGACAGACGCGCACATCTATGTAAAGAAATCTTTTAATATAAAATGCAGAGCAAATTGTTCAAACTGGCTGATTTTGTTATTGGTAATTCAGTGCATCTGAGGTACTGCCCTCTTCTTAGAAATTACCAGTTACTGTAAACACAAGTGCAAACAATCATGATTTATCCACCAGTGGCACAGTTTATCATCAAGAGGTGTAATTTAGCATTTAAACTTGCATTGTGTGTATGTGTAGTTTTTTGTGTATTGCAAATGATTTTTTTTACATACCTGACCATGAAGTTGCTACAATGTCATGCCATGACCAATGAGTTTTGTGGTGTTTTATGTGTTTTGTTTGTAAAAAATACATAAAGTATTTGTTGCTCTTCGGTTGATATTTGTAGTTACTTTAATATCTTACAAACTAGCATACCTCTTAATATTCCTTCCTTATTATTCAGGCAGTCTTTTTTGCAGACCCTTTTCAGGTTGTAAAACGGAGAAGGATAAGCTGCTGTGTATAAGCATGTGAGTGAATAAAAGGTCTTCTGTTTCGCAGCACAAATGTGAAACTAAAAGCTCTTTTCTTCATTCAAAGCCATTATCACAATGTAACCTCATTATCACAAGTACATACAAAGAGTCATTTGATTCAATTTAATTTAAAGATTTGGGACAATTTAAAAAAAAAAATCCCTAAGGTAAGATAATATTGAAACCTAATTTCTCAGGACCTAGTTGCAGATGGACCACAAGAGTAGTAAAAGTAGGTGGTACGTTATGTGCACTTGGAGCTATGAAGTTGAAAGTAATGGAAAAATGCAATAGCCTCCTGGGCTTCTCAAGACTAGGAAAAGGAGAACGGTTCTGAACAAATGCAAAGCACACAGTATCTCTTAGGAATATGTAAATACACAGTGACTTTAAGCTGAACTTGAGCTACAATTTTTCCTGCAGTGCTGAAAAAGAATTAAGATAAAGTTACGTTGTGTATGATGAATCAAGTACTCAAAGCACATTTTTCTTCCACCTCTAATCTGGTGTTTTTTCTCATGCTGATGTCCCGACTCCCTCGTTACCAGAAACTCGGTTCCTAGTTTTACATAGGTCTATATTAACTACACTTACACTGATGGCCTAGTCCCTTTAATTAAAACTAAACACATTTCTTACCTTCAGAAGCCTCAGCTGGTAGCCTGTCTAACATCACAGTTGCATAGGCTTGCCAGACCCTGGAACATAGCCTTCCCTCTCAAATGTCATCTGTACTACTGCAGTCATTGACCTCCAGTCTTCGTATAAATACCTTTATCATTCTTCAGGAGAAATAAAACCTAAGTGATCTTCAGTCACTTTTGTTTCTGCTCTTTTTCATTGTCTTGTTTCTGTTCTGATTTGACCAAGTCTTTGGGTATTATGAAAATACTACCATTGTCATTGCAATGAATGACATATTGACAAGGGTCAACAGGTCTACCTTGGCCATCCCTCAATCTACTGAGAATGTCACTGTACAGGTTATTTAACTTTTGCTGTATCTGGTTGATTGACATGCCACACAGAGTACTCCTTTTTTAGACTCTCCTTTTGTGTTTGAAGATTACACACTTCTTCCAAGAACTGCACTCAGTCTGCATTTACGACATTTTTTTTGCAGCGTTATTTTGTCTTTGTCTGATGTCACATAGAAGAGCTACCTGAGTAGCTGTCAGATGGCTCTTTCCTAGCATGGTGTTGAAAGAGTCAACAGGCATGCTCCCAATTTCATCAACTGAAGATGGTATTCTTGGGGTTTTTGCATAGTGTTCATCACTGCTAAGGTTTGTATCTGTACAATTATGGCACCCACCCTGTTCTTTGTTTTTTTCATCCAAGTCTGTTGATGATGCTCTGGAGTGCATGCTGCTTGATTTGGCAGTTGATTATAAGCACAGTTATAAAGAAACTGATGAATCATGGCTTCTCTAGAACATTCTGAATCACCTGGATATTCCTCATGCACACATGTAGTTGTGTGTTCTTTGTCAACAACAGCTCCTCAGCCATGTGCCAGCACAGATTCAACATCACTGTTGTACCCAACAGCACCTTCACTGCACACTGAGTAAGAGGTAGTGGTGCTGTGACTTGAATTGAAAGACGGTCCTGAATCTGAGGTGGGTTCTTCAAAGAGATGAGAAACTCCTGTAGGATCAAAGCCACCTTCCAAAGACAAAGACTCGAGTTTCTTTTCATCAAAACTATGGTCAGGGGATTGTCAGGTTTCTAATGTCAGCAGCTGAAAACAGCCCTGTCAAATTTGACCCATGAAGCAGTGATTCCAGATTTGTGATACTAGAGCTTGATTGAGGAAAAGACTCTTGCTTTTGTAAATGTAGTTTCTGAATTTGATTGAGTGGGGTACTCTGTTCTTACTAGAGTGGCATCCTGAAGACTGAAACAGTTGCAAAGTGTCTGGGTCAAATTTACATTGGGGTGGGAGGATGGTGGTTCTTGGTCTCTACTAGAAGTAGCAATTTGTCTGCTTTCCAGTAAACTCACCTAAAAGATGATGGAAAAATGGATAAAATTAATGACTCTTGATCAATTTGATTTTTAAAATTCCATTATTTTACTCTATTAGAGTAAAAACTTTACATTAAACTCTTCTAGCTATCTCGAATACTGTTCCCCATTTGTACAGAGCATGACATGTGTTGGCATGTGGCAAGAGGAAGTGGGAAGGGTATAGAAGAAATGTGACTGAAGTGATGGGAAGAAGAGGACTTGCAAAGGACAGTGTGGGACTGACAACCATTGAGAGGTAGAATTGGGACTGTTGCTACGTGTGCATCAAACTACAACGTGTTTATATCTGATCCAATCTACGAAAAGGTCCTTTGGGAAGGAGTGGTCCTGGCCCTTCCTTGGTAGTGGTATTGATGATCGCCTGATTCCAGGATGAGCTGGTTCAAAGTGCTAGAAAATTAACCTTGTAAAAGAAGATAAATAGCTCACCTGCAGGAGTTAACCAGTGAGAACAGTGGTGTAAGGACAGGAATGTTAAGATCATGCTGTCACAATGTCACTACTTTTTTTTTCATAGTTTTAAATAAAGATTTTGGGGCTATCAGCTGCCACATCTGGCTTAGCTCCTTAACTGAAGTCTACTGTGTTCTCAACTCCTTTACTAATCACAGCTTCTGTGGATGTCTTTTGACTTTATGTTACTACTCAGGTTTTCTTTTAAAAAATAAAGCTGCTGTATGATCCCTCAGCCCTGCAGTCAAGAAGATAAGCGAGTACTGCAGTAGCATTAAGGCACACTTTTTGTGGGCCTAGGCTATAGTTGCTGGGTCCTAAGAGTACAAAGTCGCTGCCCAAGATGATATCAGGGCATTTGCTGACAAGCAGAGTATGACTATAAAATAAATGGATACAAAAAACTTGAGAATGCCAGTACATCAAATAAGAAGTATATGTTACAATTCCTCCATAGCTGTGCATCCCTACTGTGGTGCAGGCAAAAGCTTAGTGCCATTCATTGAACACAATGTAAAAAGCACTTTCCACCGGAAAGGAATGATGTACCATAAAGTCCAGGACCTCTTAAGTTCTCTACTATTTCTCCTATGGAGTTACCTTGTACTAAACCACCTGTATTGAGGGTGACAGAGCAGTGGAACAGGCTGCCCAGAGGGGTTGTAGAGTCTCCTTCCTTGGAGGTCTTCAAGACCCACCTGGACATGTTCCTACATGACCTGATCTAGGTGAACCTGCTTCTGCAGGGGGGGTTGGACTAGATGATCTCTAAAGGTCCCTTCCAACCCCTACCATTCTGTGATTCTATGATTCTGTTCTTTGAGATAGAGCTGGTATTTTCAATTAAGCCCTTGAAAAGAAAGATTCTTGGCAAGTTAACTATTAAAAAACTCCCAGCACTCTAAAGACTTGGTACCTGGAAGAAACAATCTGTTTTAAACAGATATATTGTCACAAGATGGCAGTGCATTAATAGCGGTATAGAAAATATGTAACTGTATATTGTTATAGCTACATAAAGGCGAGAGCCACATTTCCTTCAAATTGTAAAAAGAACAGAGAAAAGTAAAAAATCTGATGAACTTCTGAATCTTGTTGGTGTGCAATTCATTACTGAAGCAGAATAGAGGAGCCCAATGTATGGGCTAGGAGGCACTATCCAACCTCCAGATTTCCAAACTAAGTGTTCTATAGATAAGCATGATGTTATATGGAACACACTAATGACCCTGGGAAGTTCCTACAATGGGAAGCATATGTAAGATACCCTAGGAGAACTACCAAAAAAGGAATGGTTAATGACTCATGCTTAATGATTGCATCTATGAGCTGGAGGACAGAGACCCCAATTAACAACTTTTTTGTAAAGATGGGCACCCAGAAGGTAAACTATAGTATTAGAAGCCCAGATGATAAAAAAAAGCAAACAAAATGGGTCTGTTGCTAATGCTGACTGACCTGATTTGCCAGAAAGATGGGTCTGTTCTTGAGGGTAGTAAGCTTGTAAGCACTTGACCCAATATCTATGACAATTGTAATCTATCACCACAAATGCTTAGTAGCTGCTAGTGCTTAAAAACTCGGCATCGCTCTAAAGAAACACACCAAGAGCTGCTGTATAAATACAAACTGGCATTAAGTTTCAGAAAGGTAATTATTAGTTATCCAGTAGCTCTATCCAACTTTGAACACTAAGTCAAAGGCAAGTCGGGACTTTGTAGCTTTTGTATCCCAGAAAAGTCACTGGGGAAAATTTTTCAAGTAGAGCCAATGACAGCTGCTGTAAAAACCAGACAGTAGCATCTTTAACATCTTCGGTTAAGTTTTGCCACATTGATTTGCTGATACATTCTCTGGCTGTTTTATTAGATAAACCAGAGTAAGTCATTATCCAGCAATCACTGACTCTGTTCCAGTGTATTAGTGATGTGTGTGTTTTCTCATCTACCTGTAGCATGTTTTCAATCTGCGATGACAGAAGCTATAAATAGCCCTCTAAGGAGAGAATGGAATCTACATGGTTGCAGTTGCTCTGTGACAGAAGAAACAGAAACACTTTGTAAAGCAGTTATTTTACATAGAAGGAGGTAAAAAAAAATCAAAGTCTGATAGCAAATAGAGCACATCTCTGTGAAATACTGCTGCTGAGCCCATAAAGGTTTCATCCTGTTGGGAGATGTCACATTGATAGAAGCAAGCAAAGTAACTCCACGGCAGGAGCATCCTGCTCTATCCCACAACAGCAGAACTGGGCTTCTCTCCTCTCTGAGCCTGCACCTACCTACCACCATGGAACAAACAAGTATTTTTTCCACACCCAGGTGCCAGGGCAGTGGCAAACAGAGGGGCTGGCAAGAAACCAGTTCTGATATTCTCAGCTCTCATGAGGTCTCGAGAAGATGAATGATCTTCTCATTTTAGCTCTCAGACAGAACAAAACCCAAAGTGCATCCTTTTTGGTTTAACATCGTTATTTCTCTGCCTTCTACTTACAATACACACGTCCAGTTTCCCAAATGTAATTCTACATCTGAGCATCAAGTTTTACATAACTGTTGAAAGCAGTATAATTTATCATTCACATTTCTAGCGTTCGTAGGCAAAAAAAATTCCTTGCCCACAAACACAATGCCTTCATAGTGGAAAAAAAACCAAAACCAAATTGAAAAATGGTTAGTGGTAACCTTTCAACTACATAAACTATATTGGGCTGGAGGCAGGAGGGGAGCAGTTTTCAAGAAAGTATACAAGAAAGTTCACAAAGTATCATTCACTATTCCCTTCCTGCCCTTGCAAGGGACACTCCAAATGAAAAGAGGAAGTCAAACATTCCTTTCAAAACCATTTACTCCATTTCTTTGCCTACTCTTTATCACAGTGGTAAGACCTATATCATCTCTCACTTCCTATTCAGTTTTCCTTTATTCCATTTTTTTTCCCCATAATTTACTTGATTTATGTCTTCCTCCTCTTGCAGTTCCACCTGGTAATCTCCTTGGTGTGGACAACAGTGATCCAAAGCTTCCCAACATGCTTTTCAGATCAACATCCTAAAGATAAAAATACAAGACTTGTATTAAGCAACACACTGTCAAAAATCATCTTTAAAATTAACTTTTTTCATTTTTATTTTTACAGCTCTAGCATTTCATATAAAATATACACCTCAATAAAATACACACCGTACATTCACATGGATGAACTTGCCCTGTGTAGACTCTGAGGGCAGAATAAGACTGACATCAGTTCAGGAGTGCAGACACCGCCTCCTCTTCAGAGGTGCCCAGGTGCTGAACCCATCTGCGGTAGAAATAGATTTTCACAAACACTAGAAACAAACTCTTCTAAACTAAACACATGATGACGTGATTTCATGGAAGGTTTGGGCTATCGCTCTCTTCCGGATGTCATTTCACAACAGCATATGTACTGTTGGAGTTTCTGACGAGTCATTAGGTTTGGACTGGATGCCCTTTGCTTTCTAAATTCCTTCCAAGACAAGAGGAGTCTGAGTGCTACTGGACCCAAACTTAGCCCTCGGCTCTAAAAAAAGAGTTCGGACTCCAGGTTTTGGCACAGTTGGTTTATTACAGCTCCAGCTGGAGCCCCTCTTATGAGAGCAGTCCTGAACCAAGAAACCCCTGGGTTATAACCCTGACAGTCCAAGTTCCCCTTCACTCTTGTGAGGGCTTGGTCCAATAGCTGTATTTGAGTCTGGGGTCTTCTAGTTCCTTTATCTGTCTCCGGCCTGTTTCTGATGCTTATCTTGGAAGTAATTTTCTCTAGTTTCTAGTGCTTATGCAGATTTAAGTCTTATTTGATTTGCACTTGGGTGTTGTCAGTGTCCCAGTCTTCTCTTAACTGCAGTATTTACATACTTGAGTGTCCGAGTGTTGCCAATCTTTTGTTAACTTCAGTTAGGATGATTTCCTCCCCCTTCTTTAGTTTATCTCTTTAGTTTTTAGCACCAGAGAAGTCCCAGTGCTTTGTCCTCCTGAAGTTCCTGGCCTCAGCACTCAGAAAGCTGTTCAGCTTTAGCAAGTTTCAGTTCATCCCAATTATGCACAAATATTTCTAATATTTTACAATCAAGTTATTTTAATTTCAACACATACTCAGTGTTGGAATGTTAAAACAGTCAATTATACATGGCCAGTTAGCAAAATCCCTTGCTTTTTCTTTCAGAAAATCAATCACATTAACATATTCTAATAAACACCTCTGTTTCCCCATCACTTCTACGGAGTCATTACCTAAATCACATTTATTCAAATGACAGGGT
The DNA here is from genome assembly GCF_028858725.1 of Colius striatus. NCBI lineage: Eukaryota > Metazoa > Chordata > Aves > Coliiformes > Coliidae > Colius > Colius striatus. Next base: position 24,243,626 of record NC_084763.1, read on the forward strand.
TTTTTTAATCTCCTGCTATGAAATTGTTCTGATTTAGTAGTCTCAGAGACATTTTTCAACTAATCTTTTATCTATCAGCAGACTGCAGTAGTTTTATTATAGAGCTGGGGTATTGCTAGGGTAAGAAGGAATCACTGCTAAGAACTTTACATATTTACATTTTTTAAACTTTGATATTTTGGCTTTTATAGGACAAGTCTAAGTTATTTTAATATGAAACTTGATGCAATGGAAGCCAGAGAACCAAGTGGCCACAGCAAATTTACTTTACAGGTTTTATATTAAAGCATAAACTATATAAAAAACGCAGTTGTAGTAGTCATCAAAATGTGTAAGACTCTTTTTTACATTATTGCTTCATATAAAAGACATTAAAAACTAAATGTAAGAAGGTTTAAAAATAGGACTCTGGAGTAAAAATATGTAATATGGGGGAAAAGTATTAATTTAACGTTTATTAAGTCTCTTAAAATTTCTTTTAAAACATTATGAAAATTAATTTGATTTTACCTGATTTTATTTCTTGGCTTTCCATTTTTTCATACTTTCTTTTCAAGGATTGGAACGGAGCTTTAATTTTATAAACAGTAATTTCTAAGAACAAGTAGATATCCAGGGCACTCATCTGTCACTCTGATGTAACAGGTACTTTCCTTCAGTGATGCCTAACACAATTTCTAGTTAGTAAAAATTATATTCCAATACATTATGTCTTCTTTGCCAGCTGCAGTTAGGAATGATGAGATTACTTGTTATTGTGAAACAGGAGAAAACAAATTTTTCTAAACACACACACAAAACCAGTTTTCATCTATGTAGTAAAACAGCAGGAGAGGGAATTTAGTATACCCGACACTGGGAACATGGGAACTTGCAACACTTCAATGAGTTCAATGAAGGTACTCACAGGCACGAAGTTAGCCCCACAATTACTTGTTTGCAAGATCAGGGCTAGTCTTTAATTTTACAAAAGATCAATCTAATACTTGTCAAATGAATATGAGCTATTATCCTAATTAATAAAATTCATCATCATCAAAAGCAGATATTAAGTCAAGGGCAATCAGTATTAAAGAACTGTCCTGTTTTTATCTGGGATAGTGTTAATTTTCTCCCTAGCAGCTGGTAGAGGGTTGTGGTTTGGATTTACTGTGAGAATAATGTTGATAACACACTGGTGTTTTAGTTGTTGCTACATAGCCTTTACCCTAAATTACGGACTTTTCAGTTTCCCAGACTCTGACAGTGAGGAGGTGCACAGAAGCTGGGAAGGATCACAGCCAGGAGAGCTGACTTGAACTATCCAAAGGGCTATTCCTTTTCGTAGGGTGTCATGCTCAGTATATAAACGGGACAGGACAGGCGGGGGGAGGGGCGGGGAGGGTGATGTTAGTTGGTGAGGAGGCACAGATCACTGCTCAAGCATCAGTCAGCAAGTGGTGAGCAACTGCATTGGGCATCACTTGTCTCTTGGGTTTTATTTTGTTATTTTCCTTATTGTCCTAATCACTGCATTCTCATTATCTTAACTGTTCTTATCTCAAGCCACAACAAAAGTTTTACTCTTTTTTTCCCTTCCTCATTCTTCTCTCCATCCCACTTGTGGTGGTGGGGAAAAGAAGGAGGTAATGAGCAGCCGTGTGGAGCTGTTGACCACTAAGCAACGGGGAATATTTCCAACGATTAATTTTGAGGATTGATCTGGAATCTGCATTGATTTTTATTTATCTTTTAAGGAAAAAATAGTTACTATTTTCTCTACTAAGCCATAGACGGTGTCTTGGTACCTTTAGTTTCCAGGCTGAGAGCCACCAACTGCACTACAGGATCACATGCTATTTTGTCCCAACAACCGTTTAGCTTAAGAACAGGCCAGAGGTCAGTCTTCCCCTGATCTTTGCACAAAGCTCCTGCTCATGTGCACAGGGGTGCTGGCAAGGATAGGGGAGTACAGTGTCTCCTGAATGGGAGGGAGGCAGGGTCTCACATTTGCAATCACGACCGTTCACTGTAGTTTACCAAAGGGATTGTATGATATCTACTGAATGAGCTTAATGATACTGCAGCATGTGACTTTGAAGATTTGTCTTTACCATCACTGCTTCTTCCTCCAGCAGGTGATATTAAAAGATATTTATGCCTGCTCATACTGATTGTTACTGCAGTAAGTTATCCATCCTTTTAGAAGCACTGCTTTCACCACTACCAGGGCAGTTTCTGAAGGAGCATGGCCCCAGGAGTAACTTTTAACAACAGTGGCAGTACCATGTAAGATTGTTCACAGCACCAATTTCTATGTATGGGATCATTTCAGTAAAACACTCTATATGGAAATCAAGTAACACAAGCAGAACCTTTTCCCCTTAATTTCTCAGTTTGAGTTTTTAAGAAAAATCCCCTGGATTGCGATATCAAACATTTACTCTCTGGCATTACACTTCCCACCAGCTTGTTAGTCATTCCTGGTGATGAAGAACAGTTGAAAAATACTGCTCAATGCCCGAACTCTTCTTCCCATGCCTGTGAATTACTTGGGATTGATTGTGGGGCTACTGCTATGGGCAGAATAGGGGGGTTCCTTCCCCAGAAACAGCCATATAATGCTTTTGAATAAAGCATTGCTTTAGAAAGGTAGCTTACTTTTGCAGTCTGTATATATACCTAATAACAAATGGGATTAGGTGTAAGTGCTACTTACTCAGTACTGCACTGCCATGCTTAGTGTTTCTGTCCTGTTGTTTATTTTGTGTTAATAGCAGCTGAAGAAACAGTAATTGAGTTACCACTATGAACCCACGAGCTATGTCAAGACCACATGTGGTTGGTTTCTGTACAGAGAAAAAGACTGATTTTTGCTGATTGTAGAAGAATATTACCACCAAACCCATTTATTGCAGCAGCCTTTCCACTGGAGGGTGTGGAAGGTCACACCTCCCACAGCAGGCTGTTTAAAAACAGTAAACTGCAACCCTACCTGAAGGCAACCTTCACTTTGCATTTGGAAGGATTTTTGTACATTTACACTGAAACTCTCACAAAAAACAAAACAAAACAAAACACAAGTATCCCAAATTCTAGTCTTGTTTCTGCCATTTACTAGCTTCAGTTGGGCTAGAGAACACTGTCTGATTTACCCAAATTATCCACCAGCCTTGTACGCTGGATGGCTGGGCTCTGACTCTACATCTAACCTTTCTCTAAGGTATAAGTATCAGGTCAACTATCAGCTTCAGTTTCTCAGTCTCTTGAATGTCAAATCTGCTACTTAAGGTGGTCTGAGAATCAATGTGGAGGTGAGAGAAAGAATGATTTTGTGTGTGGCCTGGCCTACACTTAATCGGAAGAATGCTGCCCACTCTGGCAGGTTTCCAGAGTTTCTTACTACACTAAAAATAAAGCCTTCAGTTTCCAATTAAGTACAGTGGAGTATTGATGTCAGCATGAATTAAGTATGTGCACCACACATCAAACTATCCCTCTGCATATCTCTTCCCCTTGTTTCCCACACCCCAAAAACAAAGTGTAGGGAGCAGAACCTGTGATTATAACAAAATACAAATAGGTCTGCCATGATGGATTGGATGGGTGAACAAGAACCCTCTCTGGAAGCAAAAGAAAGCATAAGCAAACTGTTTTCAGCTATTTATCAGTGTGCAGTGAGCAAACAGGACTAAAATGACACAGCTCAGGGCTATGAGCACATAGAAATACCTAAACTAGATCTGAAGTAACAGGAATGTCTCTCCACAGCTGAAGAGAGCAGACAGAGTGGTTTGACAGGGTGTACAGGCAGCACTGAGAGGCAGCAGTGGGCACCTGCCCCTGGAAAGCTGTTGCACTGCAGTTAGACCTCAAGTTACCTCTACAAATACCCCAGTGCTGGAGCAAAGGTATACAACTACCATTATTTGCAAAAGGACGTTGTATTTTCTGCTCATTATGGAGGATACATTATCATGTATAGGATGTATCATGTATCCTGTTCACATGCTCTACATTACATTCTCTTCATTTTAGTTGTCAAGCTTTAGAGTAATTCATTATTGTCATTAACTTTTGAGGTGCTTTTCTGTAAAATTGTGTCCCTTCTTCATTAACTGCATTTCTCTGCAGAACTGGCCCTCTCCTGGCTACTAGCTGAAAAGATGCCTGGTCATCTTTGCCACATTTTGAATAATTAAGTAGCATTTCCACAAAATCGTCCCACACCAGTAGAAGTAGGCAAAAGAAAATACAACTTCTAGTAACGCAACCAGTAGTTTCACTTTACTACTTTGTAGGATTAAATACAATTAATAATTAAATATAGTGATGCATAGCTGTTGTCATATAGCTCTAAGGTTACTGACATTGCTCTCCTTGCCTTGTGTATTTTAAATAATTAATCTTACCAATTGATATCTTCTTCATCTCAGCTACAAAGCAAAACTTTTATTGCTGCTTCCCTATATTCATAATGAGCCTTAAAATATCCCGAAAACACAGGAACAGAAGAGTAATTTATTCTTTGAATTGAAGCCAGCATTTAGAAAACACAAAAGGTGGAAGGTAGATGCAAACACCAAATATCAAAGTAACTTTTATGTTATATATGGCTAGGCTTAAAAACCACAGTGAGCCATGCTAACTAAGCAACGCAATTGAGAAAACCGAACACTGGGTGACTGTGGCTCCAAATGTGGCACCTGTCAGATGGCTATAACATATCTACTCTGAATCTGAGCAATACTTCCCAGGCTGCAAACAAACACACTGTGTTAAAGGCGTTCCTGCCATGTTGCAGTCAGTTGTCAGTACCACTCTAACCATGGCTACTTGGAAACAGAAGCATTAGGGCTTTACACAGCATGGCTGAGCTATGTCAGCTAGTACACAACACACATCCTTTGTGCACTCTTCACACTCAGCATAAACATGGAATTAACACCAACTTGCACCCTAAGTGGAGGAGGAGATGGGTACAAGTTGAAGACACAGACATAAACGGTGTGGTCACTAATTGCCAACTAAAACATCAGTTTGTACACTGAAGATGGCTCGATATTCCCTTCAAAATGAACTTTTAAAACCACTTCTAAAACATAAACCAGTTTTACACTCCAGACATTTGGTCCTGTTCTGGTGTTATACACAAGAAACTAATTTCATCCTAAAGGATGCAATATCTCTAACAGTAAATCTGATGAAGCTCTGTCTACACTTCTGCTGTCCCATGATGCTTTCTATTGTGGTCATTTGGGACAGCAGGGTTCTGTAAGAGACTCCTTTCTTTCTCTCTTTCTCTACCTTTACCCAGGCTAGATTGGTAGTATATCTATATCTATATGATGTAGTAACTACCAAATAAACATAAAAGTGTCCAGGGACCACCTTTTCTGATAAAACATTGTGCACAACTCAGTTCCTGATGTCTTCCTTTTGAGCCCTACCATGCAAACATACTTTCTCAAGTATCCAGCTGCCAACTTTCTCAAGCTACCAGCCTCACTGCAATACCAAACACCTGCCAACTCACAGCTCTGAATGGGAAGCACTGTTAAAATCCACAGTCTGACACTTCATCTCCCTTCCCTCTGCCACCATATGCAATTCCGCTTCTATTTTTCACATTTACCACACTCTATTTTTTAATTCTGTATGACTGAGAGCCCTCTCATCTCCTCTCACATAACAATTCTCATGCACACTCTACACTGAGTGCCGTTTTAAATATCCATGAGAGTCAAACCTACAAGCTTTGATTCCATAGCTGACCCAGATCAGAGGCATTACAGTAATATCATAAGCCATAGGGGCACATCCAATAGCCACCTGCTATGACACACTAACACAGGATGGTGAACTATGAAAATGAATCAGAACAAAAACCTTTTTAAAATGTGGTACAAACACTCTATATCCCTGGACCTGTTACACACATCCAAGAAAACGAGTAGGAAGACAGATCACAGGATTTTTCTTCTCCATTAAAAGGTGTATGTCAGATGAAGTAGAACAAAATGTTGTGGTGTTTATATTTCACCAGAAAACTTAGATTTGCTAACAGAAACTGACTAAATAAAACAGTTCGCAGGAACATAGCGAATACAGAGGTCAGGGCTGACCCCAGTCTGCTGGGGTGAATGTGGAAATCCACCTGTTTGCTCTCCTAAATGTCAAAGAGGCTGTCTTAAGGGCATGCATCTAGGCATGGAACTGAAAAACAAGCCAGGCAACCCCATGCAGTTCAGCATGCTTCCATCACTACATTCATTATCTTTTCCATCTGCAGTTGTCTTCCAGAGTGGTTTTAAGCAACAGTTCCTTAAAGACAAGGATCAACAGCTAGCATTGTGTTGCCAGCAATGTTCTCACCACAGACTGGAGCCCAATAAAGAAAACTCATCCAGAGGTGGGTGAATCTAGCTGCTAATTTTTCAGAACAGCCACACACTCACACAGTAGCAAGCAAAACATGCAATCATTTTAATCTGTTTACACAGACTCCTTGTTCCGATCTAATGTGAATAAGAGAAATGCAAAAACAGCTCGGGTCTATTTTTACAAAAGGCAAAATGAAGGTTATAGTTCAGCTAAATCGCTTTGAAATCCGTTATGCTGTCACAGTAACATTTTCACAGCGCCACGCAGATTTCTTCAAACTTACAGAGACCACCTTTTAAACAAAGATCAACTTTTTCTGCTGATTCATGTTTTGGACCTGTCATGCACTGGTGGGAGAGATATGAGGATTTTACTTAGGAGTCCATTTACATTTCAGATCAAGAACTGAACACTATCTTATCTTGCTGTAATCATTCTTTCACTTAAATAAAGTGTGCTTAAGAGAGAGGCCCAGACCTACATTTAGCAAAGACATTAATCCTCTCCACAAAAAGGAGGAATCCCTTAGTTATGGTGCTGCAATTAGTTTACTTAACAAAAAAAAAAGACAAACTAATATGTGGAGAAAATTTTAAAAAAAAGAGGAGGATAAAAAAGAAAACATACCATGCAACACAAATTAAACAATTACCAATTGACGTTGGTCCATTAATTCACAATAACCACTTATTCATTATGATTCAAAATCAAGTTGAAAAATGTTGGTAGCTCAACTTGATATTTCAAAATGTACTGAACTTCAGAGTTACAAACCCATCATCTTGGCATTACTGTATCTTTTGAATCCACACACTGTATCACAAAAGTCTCAGATCATAAACTACTCAGGAAAAATGAAACTGTGCCCACTAGCGACCTTGATTTGGAAAAGCAGTCCGTGCAGATGTCCGTTCGGCTAATCTTCAAACTGCAGCCCTGCAAAGCTCTTCTGCGGGATGGGGATCTGAGGTGCAGCAAGGCAGTAAAAGCTGCATGCTGCAACACTGAAATGGGAACACCAGCCACCACTGCTGTGCACTTCTTGCTCAAGGTGCAACACTGGTAACTGTTGGCAATGAAAATAACTTGATTGTAAAATACCCCAATTAACTGTGCAAAAATAAGGTGAAATGAAAGTTGCTAAAGTGCTGAGGCCTCAAGCCACAAACTTCAGGGGGACAAAGCACTGGGAGTCCTCTGGTGCCAGACACCAAGATACACTAAGGAAGGGGGCAGAAACAGTCCTGCCTGAAGTTAAGGAAAGATTGGGAACACTAACTACACACACGTGCAGACAAGAGGATTACAAATCTGCATAAAACTATGACTTCCGAGATAAGCAACAGGAATCAACTTCCACGATAAAAACAGAAACAAGCTGAAGGCCAAGAAAGGAACAAGACCCCAGCCTCAAATATTAAGGCTGGAGAGGACCTTGGATTGTCAGGGGATAATAACCCAGGGGTCAGCTTGGTTCAGGACCGCTCTCGTTAGAGGTGCTTCAGCTGGAGCTGTCATAAACGGACTGTGCCAGAACCTGGAGTCTGAACTCTTCATTATGGCTGGGGGTCAGTTTGGATCCAGCTGCACCCAGACTCCTGTTGGAAAGTGTTAAGAAAGCAAGAGGGATCCAGTCTAAACCTCACCACTCAGCAAGAGAAGCCCTATTAGAAACTCCTACAACAATAATCGGAGGAGGCTGGAGGTTAGCGCTGACACAGTAACACTCCCAAGACGTAAGAAATGCTTCTGATAAGTGTAGTTACAAGACTGCGATGTATACATGCCTGTCCCCAAGGCGAGTGCTGCAGGTCTGCTCCCCGTCCTGATGCACCGCAGAGAATCTGCAGCCGCCAGACATTCCTGAGCTGTGTGTGCCCACACCCAGACAACTCGCGACCGCAGAGGAAGCGCCGAGCACAGGTGTCAGCCCTGCCTCCGCGGCCCTGCCCGGCAGGTGACTGGCCGTGCGTGTGCCCAGCGCTGCACGGCTCGGCCAGCCGCCACGCTGCTTCGCAGCTCGAACCCGCTCCTGCTTTGCCTTCGCTCCCCGCTGCCCGTGACCCGCTCCCGGGCCACCGCAGACGGGCAACGCACGGGCCCGCCGTCACGCTTCTGCGGGTCTCCCTCTTCGCTTTCGGCCGCGTCTGGCTCGGCAAAGTGTGCTCCCCCGCCGCTGCCGGCGTCCTGCAGGGACAGCCCGCGCCTGCCCGCCCCGGGGCCGTCCCGCAGCCGCCGCCTTTACCTCCGCTATCCGACCGCCGTCGCCTCGTCCTCCTGCGGCAGTGCGGCAGGAGCGGGCCCCCCGGGCAGCGCCGCGCTCCCGGGGCCGAGGGCTGAGGTGGGTCCCCGTCGGAGTCCAGCTGCCCGCGGCGTCCCAGGAGGCTGGGGGAGTCAGTGGCCTACGGCGGCAGCCCCGCGGGTCCTCGTACCCTCGTGGGGAGCGTGTGCGGGGTGGGAACACCGCCGCACCTGCTCCCGTGGCCAGGCGGAAACGAGCCCTTCCGGATGGGGGGCGGTGCGGAGGCGGGAAGGGAGCGCTGGCACTCCAGCAGCCTGCACTGTGTCAGCTTGCACCCCCGGCACTCCGCACGCAGCCATCCTGCGCGACGGCACTCCGCACCCTGGCACCCGCATCGCGGCATCCCGCCGCCCGGCCAAGCGCCGCTCCGAGGAGCCGGACCCTGCCGGCGTCCCGGGGGCCTCCCGCCTGCCGGGCGGGTAACAGCCTTCGGCTGATGGAGCGAGCTGCCAACAAACGATGTGGGTCAGAAAGTAGCTAGGGGAGGGGGAAGAAAGAAAAATGCAAAGAGATTCTCCACTTGCCTCCGGTAGTAAGGTTTGAGGTTTTTCCCAGTGTTTTTCCTACGGTTTTTATAATCTCCGAATGAAATTTAAATATAGTTACTTTTTTTTTCATTACAATCAACCTGGTGTCTAATTACTTATCCAGTGCTTTTGCTTTCCCACCCATCGAACTGCTTTTGCCACAGCACATCTACTAATCACTACTCAGACTTAAGTTCTCACATCCCAGAGAGATCTTTTCTAGATGTTTTGTTCTCTGTTGTGCTCCAACAAAAGGCCTTTTATGCTTCTCATCACTTCAACTTATCCTTCTTATCTGGATGTTTCAGACTTGTTTTGGGATTTACAGGGCTTAAGGCTCTTCCAGTGGACCCTGAAAGTGTCAGTTCTTTGGTGATAACTCTGTTATGGGTGCAGTTTCTTCTTTTTCTGTTATCGTTGATGACATTTCCCTTTTTTTTTCCTCCATTGGGTCCAGCATGATACTATGCAATGGGCATGTTACAATATATTATTTTCTTGCATCTTGTTTCTTGAATTCCAGTAAAATATCTGTTTTCTTTCAAAAAATCCAATAAACTGAGATCTGCTATGGTCTCCTATTGCCAACTTTTTTATTGTTTTTCAAAGATAGATCTTTGCTTTTTACCTGGAAGCATAACTCAAAGTAACTATGTTTATTTTACTGTTGTGCAAAAAAACCCCAAAGTATATGTGTCCTAAGCTAAATGCAGAAGACTTCACATTATGAATGGCACAAATTCCAGGACAGACATCCAACAGAAGAAGTCCTTACATTCCACCTTGTTCATTGGTGTTAACCTTTTCCTTTTCTGTTTCTTTTCCTGCACAGTCAAAACCTTTGCAAACAATTTTTAAACTTGTAAGTCAACTCTTCTAATGATTAGGAAATGTATGACAATTGAGTATAACCCATAGAGTGTCTTGCAAGAGAAAAGATGGAAAAAGGAGCACATGTTTTGAGATGGTGGATATGCTGCCAGAGAAGGCCTTGAGGGATGTTTGGACACATGTCAGGGCTAGATACCAGTGTTATGTTTCCCTTAACTTTCTAGAGGTCATGCCCCGTGCATCCCCAGTACTCTCTGAAGCCTAACTGTTGTATTCCAGCACAGGGCCCTCTCCTGCCTGACCCAGCTCTGGGTAGGCGGATTGGTAGGTACATCTCGCACCTCAAGGGAGACCAGAGCCTCTTCGTGGCCACTGTAGGCCACTACAGCAATGTATGTTAAAGAGGTCCATTCCATTCCTCGGGCTTTTCCTTCGAGATGGGTTTAAAATGGTTATCAGAACCTCTGCGCTGTTGCAGTTGCCTTTGGCTGTTAACGTTTTCATCTCAACTGAGTTTTGAGTCGTGGTTCTTAACACCCTCAGCAACACACATTAGAAAGGGGCTGAAACCTCTGTCAGGCTGGCCTAGCTACATGAAATTGGATCTACCCTTCAGTCAGAAGAGATTTTATGGTGGCAGATTTAGGGATTCTGTTCAGGTCTCTGGTTCTCAGTATTCAGGGATTTAAAATCCTGCCCTCAAACGATGGTGAATAAAGCTGTGCTTGGTTAGCAGTGACTCGCAGAGATGTTGGTGTCTGAGTTCATATGCCCTCTCCTAGTCAATGCTATGGCTGTTTCATGCAAAAGACCACCACATAGATGGTGTTGTAGCGTGAATACTTCCTTTATCATGAACTCCTGAAGCAAGAGATATGTTGTTTGACACAACAGCAGACATGACAGTTTTTATTAGTTTGGTCTGCAGTGGCAGCTCATTTATCAGGGAAAACAGATAACCAACATCCCTAGGTCTAACTGAAAGCTTGTTCTAAGTCTGAACAATATTATGATGTAAAGAGGAAGGCCTCCTTCTCCTTTCATACCTCAATACGTTAATACTGTAACTTCTCTGAGTTTCTGCTGAGCTACTTAGAGAGTTGTTCCCTGTGGCTTACGGTCCCTCAGACTCCCCGCTGCACAAGGCATGCAGCCTGGATATGGTGTTACAAGAAGAAGGCAAATATGCTAATATTTCCAATAAAATGACACACTGTACCACCAAAATAAACACGTCTATAGTCTTAGATCTCTTCTGATCAACTGCATAATTAGAAGTAACTTAGGCTGAAATGGTGAATACTTGGTAGAGAGTTGTTTCTGCTGCATAAGTGTAACTGGGCAGATGAACCAATGGACGCTACTGCAAGGTTAAAAAAAAATATTACCTTCACTCAATAAGATATATATATATATATATATATATATATATATATGTATTCAGATTTTCAGGTCTTTGTTACACAAGTTAGACACATTTATTCATATTACAGATTCAGATCATGGAACACAGAGGTTGACTGGAAAAAAAACTGTAACAATATTAAAGTCAACATTAAACAGAGGAAAAAGAGAGAGAGAAGCGTGTACTACCTGAGTTGTAAGAGTCAGGTGGAAGCGAGGTGAAGGGTCTTGGACCAGCCAAGAGGGAGATCCATGTTGGTGCAGGATGTTCCTCATTGTACAGGCTAAAAGTTGTCGTGTAATGGTGACACTGCTAGATTAGAATTGTCATGTAACAGTGACTCTACATAAAGACAATTTAGCTGAATTAACCTGGGCTCATCAGTTTTCTATTTGTCAGTTGGGAGTGGTAGAACAGATAAGGAGTGTGGACTTGCATCTTTAGTGGCCACTTCTGCCCTCTGCCTGGGTTTAGGGCCTTTGCAAGTTCCGGATAACAAGGAGGAGCTGCCCTGCCTATGTAGGGACCTGCTTTTTGTTTCAGAGTGTCTTCACTGAGCCTCAGAGATGGACTTTTCCATACTATGACTGTGAAGATGAGTTTCTAGGCCTGAACCCTATTTGTCCACACTGGGTAGTATCACAGTGTTTTTAACAGACTCCTGGTTTGAATTCCTAGGGAAAAAAAGAGTGTGAAAGTGTCATGTATGAGGCTGCATGTGAGCTTAGATTACATATTGGTTGTTTGCAGCTCCTAAATGCATCTATAGTCATTTATTTCAGATAAATGTCTCAATAGTTTTAAATACCCTGCTAGTCTTAGATTCAGTGAGTCTAGTAAATAGCTGTTTGGTTTTCCTTACTGCTAGATTCTGATTTGTTTTGTTTAATAACCCATCAGTGAAGTTTCTTGCCTGTGACATTTCATGCATCATTTCTGATTATTTTTCAATTTATAAACCTGCTTCTTGTGAAACATACTTTCAGTCAAGGTAGGCAATTCATAGATAATCTTCTACAGGGGGATTGGACTAGATGATCTCTAAAGGTCCCTTCCAACTCCTACCATTCTATGATTCTTCCAGAGAAGCAGTAACATCAGCTTTAATAAATGTGTTACTCAATTACTTGGTATCAGTTCTGCCATGTTAGATGGGTGTGTTGCTCCCCAGCATGCCTTTGTACTTCATGACAATATTGAGAAGAAGGGACAGGCTCTTTAGCATCAGGGTGTTTATTGTGGGAGCTAAGCAATGGAGTAGAAATCCTTGCAGCAACTGATGCAAATGTTACATTCAGACCCTTCTTTGGAGCAGGCAGGTACTGTCAGTTACAAACGTGTGAATATCATTAATTTGTCACCTAGTTTTAGACTGTAGTAATTTTCTTACTTTGTTATCTGACTGGTTTTTCAGCATCCCATTAGTTTGTCACCCTGACTGCAACTAAGTAGGAACATTTTTATTACTTTCCCGATGAGCGCCCCTGTTCTAATTTTGCTTTCATGCTTCTTGCCACATCAGAGATCCTACAACTAATACTAGTTTTAACCACTGTCTTGTGAAACCTTCTATACATAAGGGGCTTCAGTTATTGGTCCTAGCAGTCTTAGCTATAAAACAAGTAGAAGAAAAATTTCCTTTGTTAATTTTGGTTACATTTTTGTTTTGTGCTTTGAACAAGTTAATTAATTGAAGGCATTTGCATGGGCAGAAAGGAGAAAAGAGAATTAATCTGCAGTGGCCAAATCTGGCATCTTCTGAATCAAATGGCACAAACTGAGCACACATCTAGGATCCCCTTTTCCATGTCATTTTTACCACATGGCTCAAACCATCTCTCCTTTATGTCAAATACACAGATACCAGTGGAATCATAAATACATGGATGGATCATGTATTTTACTAAGCTCCAACTACAAATTACTACAAATCCTTTGGCAGGGCTCTGAAATAGCTGCATTACTGCTGCTGAGGCTGAGCTGGACAAAGATCATGGGATAATGGTTCACAAAATCCTCTTGAACAGGTCTGTAATGTGTACATACTTTCCTGTCTTGTCTCCTGGTACATCCCCTCACAAGGGATATATACAGATATATATACACTCAGGGATGGGAAGTTGGTTATGTCACAACATGTAAAGATTTTAAGTTCAAGATACTGAAAAAAGTAAAAAGCTTTGTCCCCTGGATATTGAGCCACCCATTCACAGATTCAACTAGAAAAGCAGGCAACAAGAAACGATGTAAGCTGCAACTCACTTGTTTTTTTTGCAACATATCCTCTGGATTCATCCTGACAACTTCAGCAAGCTGCTGACTCACTTCCAAGCTGTTAGTCGAATTGTCTCTCTCTTGCTGGCACTCTGTGTATGCAAAACAGGCTCCCACAGAAAAGTGACAGGTCCAGGTTTTCTGTTTTGGGCCATACCCTTGCTCACCTACTTAGTGTATTTCTCTCTACCATCTGGAGAAAATAAAATACATGTCAATTCCTTTTAAAATCAGGAAGAAATAATTTTCCCTGCTTGACATAGAGTTAAAAAAATAGCCAACCCAAGCCCAGCATTACTTCCTTTGAGACGTGCCTGGGTAGATCCAGCTCCCTCTCTGTCATCTTTGAGGAAGGCCATTTGCCCTGGCCCAGTAGCCTTAGCTCAGGAAAATCCACTCCTTGTTCTTCTGTGTTCTTCTTCTTTTTTATTACATCGGTGGATCTCAGTGCAAGAACAGTTGATAGCAACCCTGTATAGATGGGTGCTAGATACTTACATGGTTTTTTTTTTAATCTATGCCTTAATGCTTTCTTCCTTCTTCAAATGGTAGCTGGGGACCAGCTGAGACCATAACTCAGCAGGAATGTGTCCTACCAACACAGTCACAATGGCATGTGCCAGAGCAGGAGACCGCACGCATATACAGACACCTTTGGAGAGCAGGGCTAGTGGAAATAACAATTATGACCCAGGGAACACTTGTCTTCTTCCTGGAGAGGATGATAAGTGAGAAGCAATTGATCTTTCCATATAAATAAAAAAAACCCACCCAATATCCAAAGCCAAAAGACAACACCACCAGAAAAAAAAAATCACAGACACCATTTGAAAGCCAAAGAAAAGAAGATGCAAAAAAAAACCCTGAAAAACAATCCAAGGAGGAGGTCCTGTAAACAATCCTGATCAGAACAAAATATACAGAAATGTAGAAAGTAAATCACTTGACAGAAGTGGCAGGAATGAGTTGGCTTTGTTTGGGAACTGGGAAGGGAAGAGGACAAAAGCCATTGCTTACTATACTAAATTAGCAATTATTAGTAGAAGTTAACTGAATTTCCAATTTTTTTTCAATTAAAGTACTCACTTCCATTGTAGGGTCCAGAGATATGTGATGTGATTGATAAGAGGTCTTGACTTTTTAGATGGAGTCAGTGTCTTGATAGTTGTTATACCCTGAAGCACTGTGCTACTGCTGCCTACTAACTACCAAAGTAGAGGAAAATAGGAAGGACAGAGCACTTGGTACTTTCAAGAGGTATTTGCTGTTCATAGAAAGCTCTTGGAAGAAACAAATCTCTTTGATTTCTCTCTCTGTATTGATGCAGTGGTATGCCAGGAGCGATTTGTCACTGTGTCTGTAGAGCTCAAGATGGAAAGGCAAGATAGTGCAAGGTGAAAGGGGAGACTGCATTGTATTCTGCAGCCACAGCACTTAAAAAGATAGTATCCGGCCAACCATGAAGTTCATGGCTAAATAACAAATACATTTTGACCTGAGTGAATTTGCTGAAACAAGAAGAGTTACATAGCTCTGAAACTTACTTCATTCTTAATGATTTAACATTTTAGGAATTTAGGTTGGGCTGGAGATCTCAACTGGAATGTGGGAGTTTCTCTTAGGCAGAGGCCTATGCCAGGTCAAAAAAACAGATTCTTAGGCATTTAGGAATCCACACATGTCAGAAAATAATTTGTTATACCTAGAAAAAAAAAAAATCAGCTCTAAGGTTTCTTAATGAAGCTGCATTTATGTTATTGCTAGTTGCCTGAGTAATGTTTGAAACTTACTTCAGTGTATATTGGTGCTAACAATTTTTTTGTAACTGTACCTTTAAAACATTTTTAAGGCTCCTAAATCTCTTTCTGTCTCTTTTCCTTTTTGATATCTTAAATCTAAATGACTCATAGATCCCTCATACCAGATTACTATTTGCCAACAATACACTGTACCTAAAGGTTGCTGTGTGCCAACAATACACTCTACGTAACCTGTTTGGCTTTGGGATGCTTCCAGAGAAAGGGTGGAAAAAGTAGAAAATGTCCTACTGGTCTTGATCTAGATTAGTATAACAGCTGCCACCTTTACAATGCCTGGATCTTCACTGTGATTAGACCAAATATATGTTGAGCCTATATGTCTACCATACTGTCATTTCTCTTGGAAGAGGCATTACCAATGCTGTTTACCTGGATACCCTTTGGGTAGCATTTATCTTTTTTTCTGTTTTGTTGATATTTTCAACATCAGTATTAGTCTCTTCCAGGCATCTGTTTGTCTTCTCCCATGGCATCCTTTATAGCTTGAACAACTTATACAAAACAGTTCACCATTGCCAGACTGAAAATCTTTTGCTAAATGTCTTCTGCACCAGTTCCTCCAAGTGATAAACATGTATGAAGGCATCAGCTATGCATGCCTAAATAAAAAAGCTGAAACTCCTTATAACTGCTGGGAGTTTTTAAGTGGAAGAAAAAGTTTTGCTTGAACACAAGGGAAAACTTCTTTGCTGTGAGGATAAGGGAGCCCTGGCACACGCTGCCTAGGGGAGTTGTGGAGTCTCCTTCTCTGGAGGTTTCCAAACCCACCTGTGCATGTTCCTGTGTGACTTGATATAGATGAACCTACTTTAGCAGGGTGGTTGGACTAGATGATCTTTAGAGATCCTTTCTAATCCTTATGATTCGATGATTCTATGATTTTGTATCTCACATTTCTTTTAAAACCCTTAATATAGTTGCTGTTGGTAAAACACCAACAAGAATGAAAACAATAGAATTAACAATAATATTTGAAGAGCCAACAAAGCACACATGTCTGCTAGTGACAGAGGCTGATATTTATGTGCCAATGCTAAGTTGGCCAAATCTCTCCCCTCTGTCTCAGTGTGTATTATACTCACAGAATTAACAGAATAAAAGTTATTCCTGAGTATAAAACTGATTTTGAATTCCATAATTAAATTAGACTCGGTGCTTTCTTAAGCATTTCTAAAAATCCTTCTCCATCTCTCCATCCCTAAAGACTTAAAGCAAGGAAACATTAGCAAAAACTTGACACTGCTTCAAACCTGGAGATTTTTTTTTGTCATCTGGTAGGTAGGGGATGTTTTAAAATGTCTGAACAGCATGGTTCTTCACAGGAGACAATGAAAAAAGAAACCACCTCTCATGGGTCTGTGGGTTGATGCAAGCAGTAGAGACACATGCTTGGTAAACTACCAACATGCTGCCAGCTCTGCAGCCCATGAGGCAGCATCAGCAGTTTGTGGCTGAAAGGAGACATCAGAGCAGGAGACATGAATTACTGCCAGCTCATATCCCTCATATCACCTTCTTTGAGACCAAATGAGATCTGTCAGTCTTTTTCCTGGAGTAGGGTCTCGTGGTCAGATAACGACCTCACTCCTGACCTCGCTTTCCTCCTGCCATGGTGTCAGAGGCTGACCTGCCTGATTAAAGAGTTCATTTAATAATGGTTCTTTCTTCCTTGCCATATCTGCTCCTTGGGTCATTTAGATGACACCAGTATGTTCTTGACTCCGTTTGAAACAATAGATTTTTTTTTTTTTAAATGCACTCTTAGATGAGGAGAAAGGAATGAGATGCTGTCTCCTTAAATCACAGTCATGGGTAATTACAGCTAGGTTAAACACTAAAGATCAGAAATCAAATACAGACTATTCAGTTGCTGTACCCAAAAAAACAATACTCCCTAAGATTCCGAGTGCCTTTGATTCTGCTGTCCCTGCTGCTGTGCCTGGATTTCTATGTGACAAGAGCTCAGTTACTCCCTGCATTTTGACAGATGTGTTTTGGCTCTTTGCCCCTGAACTTAAATGGGAAAGCATCACAAAATTGACCAGTAAAAACATTTCTGCACTACTCCAGGTGAGATGTCTGACTTAGGAACGAGGGAGTTGTAGTCACTTTTTGGCTATAACTTACTTTAAGTTTCTGCAAACTGAAATAGATAAGGAATTCCTAGGAGGGATGAAAACAACCAGTAATTCCACAATATCTTGTCTGCATTGTACCCCACTGGAGGCCCAAATACACCCTCAACTTCTTCAACTTTGTGCTGCTCCAGCTACACCAAGCAGATAAGAAAGTGGAGGGAATTGTATGGAAAATATGTATTATAATGACTTCTTTCTAAGCACAAATGCCACTTCTCACTGCCCTGCACAATTCCTCCCATCAGCATTACCTTCAGGTGCTTCATGAGTAAAAGAGCTACTCTACATTGGAGATCAGACTGGTGGCTGAAGTCCTATGAAAGGAAACCATGTGTCTGGGATCGACTTTTTTTCCTCTTTCCTAACCTGTTTCTGCATGACCTTAACACAGCTCAACGTATGGCCTGTTGCCTTCATCATAGTCCTGACTGGAGCTGCATTTGCTGGCCTGGGCCCTAGCAGACTGTTTTCAGAACAGTCAGCAACCAGCTACCTGTCCTAAGAAGAAATTTCTCTCACACTGTCTAGCTGCAGTAACCAAATGGGGACCAGAACACTTCAGTGGGTGTCAAGTTTATCATTTGCATTTGCTTTTTTTGTTTAGACTTCTGAATTTGCTCCATAGCAGTCCCTTTTCTTAGCAACTACATACTTCTCTTTTTCCTTTGACTACAAAGATCTGTAACCTCTTGACTCTTTATTTTTGTTTTTCCCAGCATCATCTCATTTTCTTGGCAAACTTGTAGAATGAAATTAGGAAAACGTTATAAAGAAATTAGAAGCTGCGCCATGACTTGCTCAATGGAAGCAAGATGTCTGATTCTAGTAACCTGTTCTAACAACTTAAAATTTATTTTAAGAACAAAATTATTCAAGATGGATAATAAGGTTATTTCAGGATGATTTGCCACTTGTTTAGAACCCAGCCAACAGAGAAAATCCAACATGATGTAAAACACAGGTTGCCAAGTTCAAAACCAACCTTGAATTTTATGCTTCAGTTTTAATATTCAGAATTAACTGGATGTGCATTTTTGCAAGAATGATTATGTTTAGATAATAGCTATTAGCGTGGAGAACTCCAACTGTGGTCCAACTCTGAGGTCAGAAATCAAATGTATGTTTTCCATGTAGGACGGTTAAATTGCCGTTACCTGTAATTTTGTGGCTGCAATTCAAAATAAGGAGCTTTCCATCCTCATTTCAAAATTTGTTTCACACCACTCATTTATTAGAACCTTCTATTTTGAATATTCAGTTGCACATAATGACACCAAAAACTAAGGCTAGACATGCATGACCAGTTGATGATACCAGAATAGTACATCAAAGAAAGTGTCTTGTAGATGACTGGTCAATAAATCTGCTTGACAATTTAATTGGTGTAATTGATAAAATCCATATAACTACTAGGGAGGAAATTAAATTACTTCATACAAATCAGATTGGGATTTAGATTAAAATTTTCTGGGTCAATTCTGTTTCATGCAAATTATGTTATGGGAGACCCCCTGGTTTGGAACACATTTGTTAAGCTTTCTCATAAAAAGTGTATTAATCCATATAGAATGATGCAGCCTAGTATCCCTACACACAGTCTATGTATGAATGTTTCCCACGTGGTCTTCAAATCTCCATCTCTGTATGCACAAAAATGCCACAATAACCACAAGTAGTGTTGCTGGTTTATTCCTACGTGATCAGACATTGCCTTAGGAGACACAACAGGTTGTGGTAATGCTCTGACACGAGCAATGTTAAAGCATCATTCCCCTATTTTATTCACAAAGGCATTTTACTGTATTAGTGGTGAACTTTAGTCCTGAACTAATGAAGAAAATGGCTGGAATTGCTGAATGGAGTTCTGTGGCTTGTATTCTACAGGTAGGAATATTAAATAATTACTACGGTTTCTTCCAGCCTTAAAATACATACATTTTTTTGCTCTTCAAGCTTGGTGAAGCAAAGGAAGATCTTATTCTTTCTGATATGTGGTAGAAAAGTGGAAGGATTTTTGCTGATCCTGTTCTTTCTGTGAAGATACATCTGGACCTTCTCAGGTTCAGATTGCTTTTGCCAAGTCTCAGGAATCTCTACATAATTCTGACACAGGAGAGTTTAATGGAAGAAGATCTGTAATCCTGACATGCAGCCTTGGAAATGCTTGAACACACATTCACAGGAAAGCAGACATATGTAAGAAAACTCTGCTCTTAAATGGGAGGGGCAGGCAAAACCTGGGAGCCACTCCAGTCCCACAGCCTGCTTATGGGAGAGAACAGTGCAGTCGCTAAGAGGGGAAAATGCTTTTCATGGGAACATAACATCATCTACCAATTGTCAAGGAAAAGAAATGGACAGAGGCCTGCTGCTTGTGTTTACATGACTGCATACCAGCTGTACAGTAATATTGTAATAAAAGCTGCTTGGGCAGTCATTGTTATGCTGGTGCTGTTTAGCAGCTTGCTTCCAATATTGCATTACAAAAATTACATATTTCATATAATCAGGTCTGTCTCTTACTTAATCATCCTACTCTGTGTATAAATCTTTTAAATGGACAGGTCTATAAATCACATGCATTTTTCATTTACTGTTTATTCTAAGCCAGGCAGTTTCTTATTTAAATTGCCATATGAATAAATCTAATAATCCTTATTCACTTACATCATCTCAAACTTTAAATCTAGTTCTGACTGAGGTCATAAGTGAAATCAGTATTAAGAGCAAAACTAGCAGCTGTAACAACTATAATAGCTCACCAAATTATGTTAACAGGCTGAAATAACATTAAAAATGAGGAAGAATTGAATTACATTATTAAAGCATGCTATGCTGAATCAGGCAAACATGTAGCCTAACCAGAGATCCTGAATGTGCAAGTACTAAGTTTATCATCACACTAGTCCATATGCCCTGGATAAATGAGGAGTAAAGACACTTCCCCAAATGTGTCTATTTATAAACTATATTTGTATTTGGTATTATATAAATATTTTTAATGCAATAGAAAAATTGTAAGCAACTGTCCTCACAGCTAGAGACAGAAATATACATCTTGGTTTAGAATGGTCAATTTTGCTCATCTTTTATCAGATGTGATTCTGATCCTGTTAGTCAGCAATACAGATCTCATGGAAGAGCTATCAGAATTATTCCTCCCTCTTCCTGAAAAACCCAACAAATCCCATTTTGCTATTAAAGAAAATGACAGAAGAACTGACTCAAGTACTCCATCTGTCTAAGCAGCGACTTATGGTTTCTAAAAAAATTCACACACAAATGGAAGCGGAAGATTTCTTTGGTGGTGCAGTTGTATGAACTGCAGTTGTAGGAACTGTTGTATGTCACAGAGGAGAGTGTGAAAACCTTCACCATTACTCCCAGGTGGTGGTGAATCTCAGAGGCTTTGCTTACAGCCATCACCTAGCTGCCAGGGTACTTGCCTCTGTGTGAAGCTGCCTCGGCAGCTTCTGCAAGGAAGTGTTCCTCTAGAGCTCAGACAGAAGAAAGATGTACTTCACATTCTCACTGCTCTTTTTAATATTAAGTGGACTTTCAGCTAGTGTTAATTAGCATTTGGTCCACTGCAGCCTATAAACAGGAACTACATCATTCATTATGTCTGCTTATTTCCAGCACTGATGGAAAGAGAGCAAGGAGCAGGACAGGATCCTTCCTCTGCTGACCCCTTTGAGCTTCTGGCAATGCACAGCACAGGGCCTTCCCTTGCCAGAGGCTGCATCTGGGCCATCAAGTTTAGGAGCTGTCCCTGGGTCTATTTCCTATGAATTCATCAAATTCTCATTTGAACCCATTAGCATTTGAGATCTCCACAATATCCACATATGCTGCCTGGGGCAATTTGCTGTCTGATCATCTTATTAATTGTGCCTTAAATCATACAATCTGTGAGAAATGGTAAAAAACCACATTCGTTGTTTGTTTTTCCCATGCTGACTGTACTCCTACAGACTTGTCTCAGTGCAGATATTCATGTGAGCTACTCTATACCTTGGATCCACCCTTTTGCCTGTTACCACACCTTTCTGCACATAGTGCCAGCAGTTTATTCAGTGGCATAATGATGCTGTGTTTCTCATTTGATTTCTAAGGCAGCTTAACATTTTATTTACCATTTTCTTTAGGAACAAAAGGCTGCCAACACACAGTCTCCACTATACTGGACTCTGTACAAACATAATAAATAACATGTGACAGACTGTGCCCCATGGAGGTCCCAGTACAGGGTATAAGGAACAAGAGTTTCTAAGACAGACAATCTGTCCAGGTTGCAAGCTGCAGTCAGGTGGCTATAAGAGGGGCAGAAATAAGTATCTTGGAATATACACAATTCTGAACTGTTTGGTGATAGACACTGCTGCATTTTATGTGCCTTTACTGGTCAGGTTATACTTCACTGATAATGGAAGTGGTGACTATCAAGAAGGGTCTGGGAGGATTTGTATGTGACTGCTTTCCAGTTTCAGTATAAGCAAAAGCATACAGGACAGACTGAGGAAAGTAGTGAATCATGCTTTCCTCTAAGTCAGTGCAAGAGAGTCTCTGATCATAAAATCTAAGGAACTGCATCTGCATCCCTTTCAAAATGCATCAGTGAGTGTACTAATTTCTAAGATACTTGGTGTTTTCTGAGAACTGGCTAGGATCACTTTTTTTCTGTGGTACCTAGTGACAGGACAGGAGGTAATGGGAAGAAGCTGGAACACAGAAAGTTCCATTTAAACATAAGGAAAACCAATTTTACTATGAGGGTGAGGGAGCCCTGGCACAGGCTGCCCAGGAAGGATATGAAGTTTTCTTCTCTTGAGTTTTTCAAAACCTGCCTGGACACATTCCTGTGTCACCTGATCTAGGTGAACCTGCTTTGGCAGGGAGGTTGGACTAGATGATCTCTAAAGGTTCCTTCCAACCCCTACCATTCTGTGATTCTATGATTTTATAACTACAACAAACTGTTTACAAGCATTTGTCACACATCTTGTTTTGGCATATTTGCACAAGGGATACCTTTCTCACTAGTTTATTTGGCATTCGTGAGCGGGATAAGCAGGAAGAGTGCTGGCAGGATGGTCAGAGGTCCCTGGGCTTAGGGTAAGGAGGGTTAGAAGGGCCCAGGACAGGGAGGACAGAAGCAAAGCCCCAACTCCTTAACATCGCCTGGCACCAGCCACAACAGCACTGCTGGAGCAGAGTCCTCATCCAGCCATTACTTCTGCAGATTCACCCAACTTTGTGCAAATTTTTTCTTTATAAAACTAAACAGCACAATAAAATTTCACAGTCAATATGCAGTAGTGCATAGTGGGACTGGATGCTCCTTGAGGCCCAGGAATACAGGAGCTGCCCAGGGGCTGCAGGGCAAAATCTTGCAGGCACAGCCTGTCTCACTACCGCAACCAGGGAGCAGCCCGAGGCCACCCCAGCACTGTGCATAGATACCTCTCTGGGGACAGCTGGGGCGATCCCAGGGCTGTGACAGAGTTCAGCACTGACACAGCAGTACAGGGACCCCCTGAAACATGGCAGAACCTAAACTGAGTTCAAACCATAGATGGCACTTCAATGCTGATCTCTGCAGCACGTGAAACTTTGTAATATGTTCTGCAAAATAAATAATTTTTATCAGGATGGGCCCTCCTGCTGTTACTCGATGCCATGTCTTTACTGTGAGACAGGCCATCTGCCATCGTTCAGCGGCAGCAACTGAGAGTACAGTTACCAGAGCACGGATTGGTGAGCTCTGGTATCTAGCAAAAGCATGACATCTTCCAGTGGGCAGAAAACAGTAGCTTTTCTGTTAGTTAAGTTAGTTATCAAATAATTATTAGTTATATATAGCTATTATCAGTTATCAAATTATTGTATAAGCCTCTACCTTAATTCAGCATTAAATAGTTGACATGATTTTGTTCATTTTAGCCATATCAGTATATTGTCTTACATTTTAAATACATTTCTACAAATTAGCAGTGAAGGACCTGCAAACATTTCATACTAAATCCCTGTGGGGAATGCCAGGACGTTCTAGATATTAAAGGTACCTGATAAGCAGAACCAAATCTGTGTGTACCAAGAAGATATAGTAAAAATCTGTTGCTTTTTATCAGATGGAACAGTGCTGGCTAGCTTCATGAGCAATTCACAACAACCTTGAAGAAATTAATATTAGGCCTTTGTGCTTTCGTTATCTCACCTATGTCTTTAGTATTTTCTGTGTTTTTGCAAGTGCTGACAGCCATCAGGAATAAATAGGGCACTTCAGAGTTGCTGCCTTTCACTGCAAGAGATCTCCAAGCAGTAAACTAACAGAGGTCTTCATGATCCTCCTACATTGCCTGCCTATTCTTTCAGTACATTCAATACTTACACATCCAAAGATGCTACTCTGAGGATGTCAGATCTTGTTTCTCTCTGCAGGCAAGCTTTAAAACAAAATGTGTCACATTGCTCCTACTCTGAGCTGGCCCTGCATTTTCAAAACATGTGCTGGTTTTGGTAGGGATAGAGTTAATTTTCTTCACAGTAGCTAGTATGGGGCTGGGATTAAACCATGACAGAATGGAGGGAAGTTTTGTGGACAAATGTCTTCAGTGTCAGTAATAACTGGCGGTTTTGCGGGTGCAGAAGAAGCCTTTGGGGGAAGAAAAATCCTTTTTTTCCATCTAGGCGTGCTAGTAAGAATTGGTCATGTGAGCTCCATGAGCAGAGTGGGTTAACCTTTTCTTCTAGCTCCCAGGCGGGAAAAAAACATAACTTAGAGACTGCTGGGAGTTGCAGTCCTAGATTGCACCAGCTTTCAGGAGTTGAATCTGCCAAAAAATCCCAGCTGGAAAGGGCACAGTGCTTATACAGAGCCTTCTCTGCACACAGGAGTGTTTGAGGAAGTCTGAACTGTTAAATCCTGCCCCAAAATGCTGAGAGGTCCCTTCTCCTTCTCCCTCAAGCTGCAAACTCCAGAGTTGCTCTTGGCCCCAGAGATGAAGTCCTCTCCTTTTTTTTACTGAATGCATAATCTTAGCAGCACTTTCCACTCTGCCCTAGGGACCTTGCCTTGCCTCCTCTCCTCCAAGCAGTCCTACTGGGTATAGGGATGTCACCTCTGAGGTGCTTGTCTCAGAACTTTGTCATACACTTCCATCCACTGGGCATCCTCAGCCTGAAGTCTTCTTTATGAAGCACACACCTATAATTGTTTTTTTCTCCAGGAAAGGACTGGGGGAGTGGGGGGAAGTTATTCTTTTTTTTCTTCCTTTTTTTCCCCTTTTTTCTGTTTTGGTAGAAGCAGAGCACCAGTGTTTACCCTTTGTTTCATAGTCTGCTTGGTTAAAACATTGATTCTGACCTGCCATGAATTCTGGACCTTTTTGCACATAAGAGGTTTTGTGTCCTGTCTCTTGGAGAGCACCTTCATGACTACCATGTGGGCAGAAAGAAACTACAAGTTTCTGCAGGACCCAGATGCTATAGCCTCGTGGTAGTGGGTGTTCAACAGGGAGGGAGGATTTTTCTGCTCAGGACACAAGTACTGGTGCTATTCAAGTTTTCATTCAATGCAAAATCCATGCCCAGCATGGGAGCTGTACCTGTTGTGCTGCCTGGTGACCGTGCTTCACCTAGAGAAAGGCTGACCAAACCACCCAGGCCAGACAGTAGTCTGGTTATAAAAGATGGGAATTTGAACTCCCTTGGTCTAAGAAGGTGAATCTTCAGGTTATTTAGGCTGTATAAAAAAGAGAGATGACAGCCCCTGCTCTAGCTCAGTCTTGTTGCTACGTGTCGGATCAGGCTTGGGAGATGTTGGCTGCCTGTGAGCTGGGGCAGGGCAGGAGCTCCAGCCAACACAGTACCATAGGCACTGCCAGAGGTGGATGTAAGCAAGTCAGGCACCCTAACAGCTCAGCAGCAGTTGCATGATTTTACAGAGCCAAGTTTCTGCTGCCTACAGCTTGCCTAAGCCATTTCTGGGATCTGATTGCCAAAGTTTAGGTAAGGACCCTGAAGACATCTGAATTTAGAAGGGAGTTACGAAATCTCATCCCTGTTAAGGCTGTGCTGTGAGTATGAGCACCTCTCCAGGGACCTGACAGGAGCTCAGTGAGGTGAAGATGTAAAGGGTGAATGGGTCAAATTAATCTCTGAGATAACACATACAAATTATTTAATGCATTATATTTCAGCTCAAGCTGATGCATATCTGTGCTTAAAGGTATGAGGGATCTGGGGCCTTCTTGGTGCAGTAACTCACACTCAGCACAAATAGAAAAATGATGCACTGCACTGTGTAACATCTATGTCTTAGTGTCAGTGATTAACTTTCTGCAAGCTCTGACATGCTTCTACATTAATAGAAACAAATGAAATTATAGAGCAGTTGAGTTCAATTAATTATAGAACCACGTGGTATAATTTCCAAATGAAATATATCTGTTGCTCCATTTTTATTTACAAATAGATAAATAAACTCATGTCAAGGTAATTCCTTAATGATCTGACAGTGAAAAAAGACAAGTTTACAGGATAAGTTCTATTAATGTAATTTCTGAGCTTTTTTCTTGTATTAAAGAGAGTGCTCTGGACTTGAATTTCTCTCAAGTAAAACACTGGGGAGCCATCTCTGGAAGAAGTGAATATTTTTGAATTGGCATACAGTATCATGCTCTGCATGTTTAAAACAGTATCTAGCAGTACCTGCCAGTCTTCACTGTCAAGAGATAAGGAACAGTGTTCTGTGCTATACAAATTGCCAAAAAAAAACCCCAAAAAAACCCCACCAGCTGATGTGCAAAGTCTTGGTTCTGTCAGACTAAAAAATGCCTTGTTTCCGCATCCTGCCTGCTTCTGCAGTCAAATGTTTAACATACTTTTGGGAGCTGTATAAATAAATAATGCCCTTATTTGACGATAGCATTGCAGGACTCATTTGTAAAGAGGAGAAGTGGCTTTGTGAAGATAAGTCATAATCTCCCGTGGCATGATTGCTGTCATGAGTATAATCTATAGTAGAAACTACTTGAGACAGAGATTAGCTTTTGAATTTAGGTCACTACAGTGTCTAAGTCAAAACATTAATCTCATTTCTAATTCTACAATACCTTTAATTCAGAGCTGTTCTGACTGTTGCAGTTCTTGTTCAGTACTGGTAGGTAAATGTGTGATACAAATCTATACAATCTATTGCAAAATCATGGTCTACAAAGCTAACCAGGATTATTAGTTATTTACTGGTGAGTTACTCTTGTTCAAATAAATTGCACTATTCTAAATATTAGCAGAGGCTAGGTTAAGTAATTTACATTATTTTTTCTGAAAAGGAGGTGAAGCAGAAAGAGAGTTGAAGAAGATTTATTTTCTAAGGGCATGGATAAATGTGAGTATAATTGGGGCACACCAAAAACTAAGCAAAGCACCACATCCAGCATAAAAGTTAGCGCACTGAGGTTTGTAAATACAAGTGAGCTGAAATCGTCACACATTCTTCAAATAGAAGATCTAATGGCCTTCTTTCAGTGTATACGTCTCTTTTTTCATCCAAAACTGTGCAATATTCAGAATCAGAAGATTTTTTTCAGCATAAATTAAATCATCGGAGCCTATATTCATCTGACGACAGTTTGAACTTGATATACACAAGGGTTTGGATCACAGGCTTCATAGCTTACTGCCTTTTCCCTCTGATCTTGTATTTCACCCCATCCTTGGTTCCCTTTCTTCAATGTGTTGAATCCAAATAAATGCCCTGTCATTTCAAGGCTGCCTCATTCTTTGGCTGCCTACTGAAAGAAAGGTGCTAGTATGAGGTGTCCTAACTGTCTCCCATCCACTCCACTGTCCTTTGGTACCATTTTGGCCTAGTCTGTGCAGGAACTTTCTCGGCTCTTTAGCACTGTCTTAGGTTTGCTTGTTGTCTTTGTGATCATTGTTCTTTAACACAAAGGTTTTGAGGCTGTGTGTCTGTGTGTGTGTGTATGTGTGTGTGTAAAGCTGCTTGTTCATCATTTGGTGAACTGATATATTCATGAAAAAAGTTATTTTTGCAAACACGTGCTTTTTGTTGGCTTAAAGAAAATTAGTAAACCTCTTTTAATGGAGATGAAGCGTAGGCCTCACCTAATTCTTGCCCAGAGGTCTCTTTGTCTTTGCTTCTGTCCTTGAGTCCTATGTTCTCTCAAGCAAAATTTTGCACTTGGATCAGGCACCCCTTCATTAAGATAATTCCTTCTTTGCTTTCAAAACTCTCTTCAGATGTCTTCCTTCCACTTGGACTTCACTCAGTGTGCCCTCCAGCGCTATCTGAAACCACCTCTTCATTTGATGTTTTTGTTCTTATCCTCTATATTTGGATTAAATTATCTTCTTGGGGCAGGGATCTTACTTCCTATGCCATTATGAGGGGATGTTTTCACATCTGGGAATGTAGAATTAGGAGAATACAAGTAAAGAATAAAATATTTTCAAATTCTATTCTGAAATTTCATTAGTAATTTTGTAGTTTGGAGAGGCAAACTGAAACCACCATTTAAAATCTCCCAGTGTAATCTCCAGAAGCAAAAAAAAAATCCCCTTGAGCTCAGCAATTAGAAAATGGAGCAAGATTGCTTTCCAAAGATCTAGATACAGGAATGAATAGCTAATTCACAGGTATTATCATTCAAGAGCCAAATCTACTAAACACACCCCTGACTTGAAAGAAATCTAAGGATAGGAGGCATGTCAATTACTGTAATGCTTAAATTATACATACCTTTCAAAATCCTCTATCAGTGTCTTAGGTTTTTCTTCATAGGTGGTTTCTGCACTTCCTCCACTAAACAAAATAAAAGTTCAGTTTATTCCAATAAATGTTGTGTCTGATGGGGCTGTTATTTATGACTAGGAGTTAATTAATTAATTAATTGGGAATTAATTAAGGGCTGGGATTAGCCCTTGTCATGCCAAAATGAGTTTTGGTCCATCAGATTTTGCATCTTGCTTCAGAAGTGATCAGTGTGCAGAGGAAAATGCTCTGCTTCTTTTCTCCAGGAAGGAATAAATAATTCAGAAAACATTAACATGGAAGGCAAGCAGAGAAAAACTTTCTCCTTCAGTAACAAAGAAAACCTCTCACATCTGGCTGTATCAGAAAGATGCAGATGTAAGATGACTTTGGCTTTCTGTTGAAGAACCCTAAAATAATTGCATCTGTTAGCTGCAAAAGTAATCACTATACAAACATATGGGTGTGCAAGTAGAGAAAAATAATATATCATAATCTTTCCATGGCTTTTACTGTAAAAGGCAGGGTAGCCCACTTGCATGACAGAGGAGGCAGTCTTAGGACACAAATTTTGAGGACAGTGCTCATTCTTGAAGTTAAGCAGGTATATAAATTATTCGTGATGCAAGGCCTGAATGCATAGAAATGGATTTGAGGAAAAATGGAGCTGCTCTTTCCCTTGTTTATATGAAGAATTTCTGTTTCTTTAACTCTCCTGGTACCATGGCATGGCCTCTTCTCACTGCATTCAGCTCTGTAATTGGAGAGATTCTCATGGCTGAAATCTTTGTTCCGGTAAACCCAAAATTTTAATTTTAACATTCAGTTGTCTAAAACCTGGCTGCACAGGTCACAGGTTGAAAGTCTCTTTCCAAAGTTTCTCAAAGTGGCATGTCACTCTTGGAGGAGACTCATCATTGGTATTCTTTTTACTAATGCCACATATCCTTTGTTTTTTTTCACCTGCAGCCTTATGACTTGAATTGGTTATGAATCTGGTCAAACTCTAATACTCTTTTGAGCTTAACAACTAAGACAGATAAAACACAAGAAAAATATTGTCACCATCAGGCCCAGCCACCTTTGGCTTCCTAGCTCCACCACCAACTACCAAAAGGACTTTTCTGTCCTGCTCCACTATGGGTTAGAGCCGCTATACCTCCATACCCTGACAGGAATCAGATTGTGACACCTGCTGTGTTTTGGTTTACCCATAATTATGCATGAGTGCTGGTAACATTTAATATGCTCTGCTTCTGTATCATCTTTGCCAGCATATTCATACTCACACTCATAATAATCCTGACAAGAATATGGCAGAAAGGAGAGACATGAGTCTTCAAATCCTGTCTTTTGTCTAGAATCTTTTATTTTGACATTTTCTACAGGAATTTAGGCCACATTTTTGAAAGCAAATAAGAGTCTGATTGAAAGTACTTTACTTGGGTGTACTAATTATGTAAATGCAAATGCTTAACACCTCCTTTTGGAATGTTTGTGCATGTGGTTCCCCACATGCAGGTGTAATAGTGAAAAATATCAGATTCATGGTCTCAAAGACAATCCCTCTCTGTGCAGAAAACAAAAGTGCAGGGATCAACAGAGTGGGGGACAACATCTCATAGTAACTGATTGACTCTAAGTCTGCCTGGAGAGTCTGTTATAACTCTCATGTCAGATAAGACTATCAATTAAATATTAGTCTAGCAATGGATTTTTGGCATATGATTTTCAAAATGCTGGTCTTGAATGATAAATTTCTCTTCTGAAGTCTCTGAACAGATGGATTTTATGTGCCACTACTGACTCAGTGCTATCTGAATGCATCCTGAGGCATCCAGTTTTCCTGGCAGGCTCTGAAGAACTGCAGTAACCGTGATTCTTTTTTTTCTTGAGGTGTACATGTAGAGAATTATTTTAATGCCAGAATCAGTCACCAAGAAATGCATATCTGCAGTTAGTAATCCAATCCAATGGATGCTGTATTCCTTTGCTATCGGAACAATCCGCTGCACTTTTTTGTGTGTGAGGGAATACGATCAAAACTGTTGTGATAAACGTTCTAAGAAAGCTCCAGTTTGAGACAAATCTTGAGGCATCATGTTTTTGCTTTGGCAATTCTCTACACCATTTTAGGAGACAGATCAAAACTGCTTATAAGCTCCCCTCAACCCTTGCATAGATGTGTGGGTGTGTTCTAATTAAAGTTTGGTTGATAATGAATAATTTATCCAAGTCTTTCACCTTCTTTGTTTGAAAATTGTCTACAATGAGACCACAGTATTCTTGGAAGTATTTTTTACTAGAAATTATTCCTTGGGCTTCATTTATTTCCAGTTCTTATTAGTTTCAATGGTTCTCATTTCTTTTTATCCTGTTTTTCTTTCTGTCGTCTTTTTCTCTCTGGACTTTAACCACACATGACCTCTACGTATCACTAAGTACCTTTGTACATGCCAAGTATGACTGCACTTTGTTCAGATTCTGCTCTTCCTACGTTTTTCCCCTAAGCCTGTGGAGTCATCCAGACTCAGACAAAATAGATATAAAGTGCTGTCAGCTCAGAATGGGAATGTTTTATGCTTTCTTTGTACTCAGTTTATGCTCTCATAAATATGTATGTGGGTGCAAGGAAGATGGAAAAAATAGTCAATTGTGGTTCATCTTATACTTTCACATTTAGCTGCTAAGGTATTGTAAGGATTTTGCTAAAGTTGCTACATTTTTGCTTGATGTTTTTCCTCTCATCATTTAATTCCTTTTTTTCTCATTCCTTCACTTTTCCTTTGTTTTTAGCACAATTAACATTTCTGTAAAGCCACACATTTGCCTGGGAAGGAACAGTAGTGACAGCTCAGCAATAGCAGCAGCTCATTTGTATTTCTTTGGATGCAGAAGTAACAGCCTATGTATTACTGAACTCTCATACTATGATAGAGGTTCAACGGCTTATAGTTTCCCAGCTTGTTCCACCTTTCTGAGATGTATTCAGATACTGTAACCCACATGCATTGGGGATCTTGCAGCAGTTCACAGAAATTCCATGTCCAACCTCAATGCTGGATATTGAATCTGGATCTAAAGATTTTTATCACTTGGCACCAGCCCTGCTCAACCTTTGATTACAGGGACTCAGAAGACTCTCAGGTAGGCAGTATCCTCAGAAGCTTTGTTCTTTTCTAACCTGGAGTAAATCCTTAAAGTGCAGGTTCAGACTGCAGAATGCCAGAGGTGCCAATCCAATCCTATGTACACAGAGGGGAAACGGACATGATGCTGTCCCTAGCAGAAAAGAAACATGCCTAAAAACCACTTTTCATGCTTTGGACACATAACATCTTGGTCTGTCATAAGCAGCACATTGGAAATCTCTCTTGTGCCCTTACATTTTCTTGGCATCAGCGTGGCTTTGAGAAAAAAACACCTCTTGGGTTTTATGGCCTCTATGGGACCTGATGGGATCCTGCAATCTTTTGTTACTTTTGCTAGAAATTCCTTGAAAACACTACTGAATATGAGAGACCAGAGAGTTAAACAAGATTGTGTTTGTTTTTCAAGGGGAGTTGTTTCTTCAAGTAACAGATGACTGAAATCAAGAAACAAAGTTGGAAGGAAGTAGCATAGCTAGAAGAGTTTAAAAAGAGAAGAAAGGGGCAGATTTTATATTATTTTCAGAGTGTTGTTTATGGTTCAGCGCAAAACAGAGTACTGTTAGCATCAATGTCATTCCAGGGAAGCTTAGAGAGACCATACATGATCTGTAGACAGAAGAAAGGGAGGCAGCCCAGTGCTGCTGCAGGCTCCCCACTGGAAACATCACTCTTGTTTCCAATGCACTAGAAAACAGCAAACAAATTGCAGGCAAATTCTAAAGTGTCATTAAACTTTAAAAAGGCAAGAGCAAAACAGAAGCGACAATCTGGGCTCTTACAAAACCTTCAACTGGCTGCTATAGCAATGCTACTAGTGTGACATTGAAGTCTCCTGCATCCGAGACTAAGGTTTAGGCCTTCCATGTGGTGACTTTATTTAGATTGCTTTGCAAATGAAACTAAAATGTACAAAGCAACACCATGAAAAATCTGTCTGCTCCAGAAATAAGAATCTTAAATGCTGACAGCTTTATTGCTACGCAGCAGGTGGGGAAACCCCGGGAGAGATGAATTGCAAAAAAAAAAAAGTATTTGTTCCATTTTCTGTTCCTTTATTATAACCTTCCCTGAAAAACGAAACAGTTCTTTAAAAATATGTTTCACTGCTTTCTATATTAGCAGTCCTTTGAACTTGTGAATTCTGCTGCCTCACTTGCAGGTATCTGCCTTGAACACATTAAAAGTTATTACTCTACTCTTTGCCTCCCACCCTGAAAATAAGGACCACTTTAAATAACGTTTTCTAAAGTGTTACATTATTTAGTTGCTGTTGTCACTAGGGTGCTCTTTGTTTTTCACCAAGTATTAAAATACAGTTATGTGCTTCAGAGCATGTAAATCCACTGGCTTCTAATCTCAGGGTCTAACTCAGGAGACAAAAATAACCCTGAAACACTTGGGTGAAGTATAGGTATGCAAAGCTTTGTTTCCTGTATGGCAGAGAAATCAAAAACATTGAAGCCTCTTAATTCTTCTAGCTTCAATGTCTGTGCGCTACATCGCATACATAGCTTCACTCAAATCTGGTTTGTCTGTTTTTCCGACGGAGATGAGAACAGCATAAAGGGCACTGGTTTCTTTGCAAAGCCATGAACTGTTTCTTTGTGATAAGGAACGAGTGCAAGGTAATATGCAGTAACCAAGTTCTAGCAGAGAAGTGGGTAAGCCAACTGCTTGAGCAGAAAAACTGCAGTGTGTAAGGCTGCCAGTGTGAACACCTTGCCTAGGTCTTCTGCAACACCTCCTCCATGGGGAAAAAAGATCTCAGACAAAAATGTCCTACTTCTCCATTGCATCCCTGCAATCCACAGTCACACGGAAGCTTTGACTGCTCCAGGATACAAGCTACAATGGAATATTCAGTCACTGTTAGGCAATCAAGTAGCACCTCACTGTAGTCATTGTCCTCTAGGCTGGCACCTCAGCCTTGTAAGGAGCCAAGCAGACTTGCTTAAAATGAGAGAGTCTGGAAGATTTGCACACAATCAGTGCTGCACCACAGATTTTCCTTAGGGATGCACTCACTTGCTCTGCAACTGGGGCACAAGAACAGGAAATGAGATGGGTATGTGGTCTGTAGAGAGGACACAACTGCAGATGGCTTGCCTGTCTCAAAACAGAGAAACCAGGGTTGTGCAGGGACAGCAGGCAGTGGGCAACACTTGCCAGACCTGGGAATTGGCTTCATAATTCAGATTTGACAGTGATAACTGGACTGGCTGGTGGAGAGGAGCATCATGAAGACACAGTGTCTAGATCTGGTTTTTTGCAGCTGGAAATCTACCTTGGCAACAGCCAGCTGCCAGTTTGGTGCTGTTGAACTCCACTCACACACACTCTGGTTTTTGGGCTTGTAAGCTTTTCAGGAGGAGTGTGCAGAGGATCTTTCTCGTGCAGTGTGGGCACTAATGTCAAAAGTCTGGATTCTATCTAATTAATGGATTTGTCTACCAAACTGCATGAAGGCAGGAATCTTGCTTAAATGTGATGTTTCACCCTACCTCTCCACTGAACATTTCAGGAACCTCTACCCTGGGTATTTCATTCAGGGAGACAGCTCCATAGATTTACTTTGCTATGCTGCATCAGAAACACAGCACCATAACCTAGTGACAATAATCTAATGCTAATAAATGAACAATAATCTGAGGTTGCTTTAAAATGTGCAGCAGTGATAAACATTTATTTTGTTACAGATAGCATTCATGACAGTAGCTCTGTTCATGCCGCAGTATAATTAAGTGTTCTGCGAATATGTAGTCTGGGAATAGGATGATTCCCATAGTGCTTTAGACCACCAGGCTTTTAAAAGTCTCTTGGGCCAGATTCCTTACTTCTTTGCACCTTGAATCATCAATTCTGCCTGAGAAAAAAATCAATCCGGTCAGAGCAGTCACTTTGCAATTGAGGAGATTACTTAGTACGTTGAGAAGCAATGAGAAGGCTGCACTGCACTGCCTTTAGTCCTTCCCCAACTTAATTCTTCAGTGGCTTACAATTTTCCCTACTGTCTGCTCAAAAATTTCTGGTTAATGAGACTGTTAACCACTTGTCCAGTCTCTATCTTATTAGTGGATATTTGTGATAGACTGGCAAAAATAAGTTTTAGGCACCCCTGAAAATAATGCCACACCTCTGAATTGTTCTTCTTATCATGAGTGTACTATGCATCCCCACTCTATCATTATTTTCCCAGTAGAGAGGAGCACAGAAGTTTTGAAAGTGATACAGACTGGTACTGAAAACAATCACTTGAAAAAATCTAATAAAATAATCAGTAACAAATTACATCCCCTTTCATCTGTGTGTTGTTTAAAGCCAATATGAACTTGATAAATGGAGCATTTTTGTTAGGGATTCAGAGGTTTCTGCACCAGTGAGTTGAATTGTCACTGTGGCTGGTAGGAGTCAGCACGCTATTTCACACAAGACATAAAGATAGAGTGGACTGTAATCACTGGGATTTTTACTGCCTACTTCAGTGTTATAAGAAGGTATTTGTTTACTATGACATAGAAAATTACTTCAGCAAATTACTTAACTGAAAGCATGTGAGCATTGCCAATGAAAAGAACAGATCTTTAGCATGTTATGAAGCACCTACTGGATATGGTAAATATTGTCACCAAAACTGAGCATTTTCTTAGCAGAATTTTAGCTTTAATCAATGTTGAATTATAAAGGCTTATATTTCAGTTTATAGATGAAATACCACTATATGTGTGACTGTTTCACAACAGACGTTTAAGTGAATGTGCAGAGGGAACACATCATAACATAAGGCAACCCACGTCTGTAATCAATAACACTTTTTGTGGAGCTTATACTTACACTGAAACAGAAGAGAAGATTGCTTCAGGAAACTAAAATATGCAAAGACATATAACATTTATGGTGGCCTCAGTCGTATGAAACTTAATAAAAACATAAAATGTATCCATATGGTTTAAATAAATGGCAGCGTGTGTTCTGAGTTAATGAAACATGCTTAGCAGAGAACATGGCCTCCTCCTGCTGTGAAGCTGGGAGGTAGAGTCACCTCACACTCTCTTCTGAGGATATGTGTCGGTATTTCTAGATGTGGAGCTGTGTAGTTAAAGCTACCGCGTCTTCGGTACTTGAGGCTAATCGTAGTCCTTTGTTCCCTGATGGACCTAAACCACGACAGCACCACATGGTGTGATGAAGCCAGGCAGACTGACAGGGTTTTAAACCTCATTGTTGGTATTCCCTGGGCTACTGCCGCAGTCACAGTTGGAGAAATGGTAGAAGCTTTGGTAACTCTGCATTATCCTTGTCTTTCTAAGAAAAAAAAGCAATGTAAGGCAAAGCACCGGTCCCTTGCATTTGTTTTTTAGTAAACGTATGATAGTCTCCTAAATAACAAATGAGTACTACAACTAATAAAAAAAATATACAAATACATATTTTAAAAAGCATCAAGTTGTTGACCTCAGCTTTTCAAGATCTTTTTCGAGATCTTTTAAATGCACGTGCCAAAAATACCGCACTATGTATTTCCTGAACAATTTCAACTCTGCCTCTGACTCAACCTTGCCTCAGGGCAGAAACCTGCTTGAGACAAAGGCAGCATCTAGGCTTTTGAAATTCATTGCCAATTCCCTACCAAGGAGACCTTCAGGTGAATCAGATAAGTGTTTGATTGTATCCCTTAAAACCAGGCTTTTGCATGCGCATTCAATTATTTTGTGTGAATGCAATGAATAAGAATTGAATTAAGCTCCTCTCCCAGGCAATATATCTTACCATTTCCTGGTCTAAGTGGGATGGTTTTAGAAAAGTCGGTGAGGTGCAGAGAGGCAGGAAAACACTGTAACTTTTAATGAAATCTCTGATCGGGTATTATTTGTTTCTGCTCCATAAACTACTGTTTCGATAGTATCTTCAGGCGGTTCTCCCGATGGATGAGATAGGATCACTCAGCCAGGGAGCAGATCCAGTATTACAGGACTTAAAAGGAGAAAAATTGTGTTTAATTGCGTACTGGGCTATATTAATTCATACTGTTTACTGTGTTGACGTGAAATTAAAACTTCTATGGTAAATTTTATTTCATTGAAAAGATTTTTCTGATGAACCTTTACCTGTCAAATTCCAGCTTAGCGGTTTTCTTTTTTTGTCAGTCTTTACCTTTGAAGAAAATGTGGGGTTTGGATATGTAACATAAATCAGGATTGGATTTAGGACATGTCAGTAGATCCTAATACATTTAGTTGCTTTAGGAGAAGTCACAATTACTTAAAATGTGAACTCCTGCCTTGAGCAGAGTGTTTAGCAGCCACCACCAGAGGAATGCATTTTATAAACATAAGTGGTATTTATTTCCAAAACTGTTTATGTTTTAAAGGACTATTTTTGATAGACATTGTTCTTGGTACATGAAGACTGGAGAAAACACATGCTTTTTTTTGGTGTTTGGTTTTTTTTTTTTTCATGTCAGTGTAAAATATGATCAAGTAAATAAAGACGTTTTTGTTGGGATAGAAAATGTACCTCAGCTCAGAACCACACAAAATCTTGTAAGCAATTTTTTTGACCTAATAAAAACTACATGGTGAATGTATGGAATTTAGAGAATTTATTTATCTTGAAAGCTCTTGGGATCTTGTTCTTGTGTTTCTCTGGAAAGCAAATAATAGACTTTTTTAAATTATTACAGGATAGTACAGGTACCGGGGAAGGATTTATGAAACCAGAGATGAGATGACCTTGAGGCACTGAAGACTGCAATTTTTTACAAAGATTATAGGAAAAAAAACCCCCAACTGTGATACATTTGAACCTTAATAACTATTTAAGAAGCAATTTTATAACAAATACATATCACGCCATGCATATTTCGTTAAAAGTTGTGATATTTCCTTTAGATAGGCAAGGAAAAGAAGTGAGGGCAGGAAAGGAACAATCATCCTGTTCAGCAAGTGCTGTGTCACATTCATGCTTTTTCAAAGCCTCACAAAGATTTTCCAGCTCCCTCACACCGGCAGAGTCCCACCAAGCTAAAGCAGTGAGCGGATCTTCCTCTACATATCTACATGGAAAAAACAAACACAAAGGGCCAGAGGAAGAGCAGAAATTTCATAGGTCAAATTTTATATCCCATCACAATCCAGAGGGGGGGGAAAAAAGCAGCATTCAGCTTTTTCAACTTTCTTATTAGAGGTTTTATCGGCTGCCCTCTAGTGAGGCTATTCAGTGACACACTCCCTTACCTTGTGCAAGAGTTTGTAGGAGTCAAGATGCCGTGTGTGACCTCTTTATCTTGGTCTATAGTATCTGAATCTGCAACATTTAGCTCCTGAGCAATGGTGAACAGTCACTGAACACATGTGGGGGTAAGAAAGGGAGGATGTGAGGAACAAATATCCTGGGAATTTATCAGCATTGTCATGATGGTGATTAAAGGGTGAATTTCTCATTGAAAACATGGGAACAGCACGTTTAACAGTAGGTTTTCACAGTTATTTTACATCCTAAAATCAAGAATAGAGGATTATTAATCGGCATTCAAGTGTTTTAAGGTCTAGTTTAAATAGCAAAGCCACCATTTCTTAAAAAATCTAGATACACCAGACCCCTGTGAAGTGGTGATGTTTTCACAGCCTTTGCAGTCATACCTTCCAGTATGCTTTGACTTTCTAGGTAAACCATACCTAGAAAAACCTGTGTTTAACACCTGGTTCAGGAGTCCCTGTGTTTGAACCAACAACCTACACGAGTAGAGGAGCAAATCTGTTAACCCAAAGGAGCAAACATTACTGTTGCCATGCCTGGATGTGCTGCTAGCATGTTTGGTTTAGCTCACATTCAGCTTTGGAGAATTTTATCAGGTTGGGCCACATGAAAGCAGCTTCATAACTCTGGGAAATGAGACAAAGGCTCTTTCTTCTGAGTTGCTTTCTGTTTCTGTCACTCACGTTTTCATACAAGAACATAATTTCCCAGCACCCACCTCATGTGCAGAGACGATTCTTGTACCCATATCCATAACGGGTGCACCTCCCTTGATTTTATTTCTCTCCAGTACTATCCCTTTTCCCTTCATAACTGCTTGCTCAAGAGTTAGTCACATGAAAGGCTTTGAGTACCAGCAACAGTTGTGTGTGAAGTAAACATGCTATAAAAAGATCCTGTATCAGCACAGGCGTGCGTTCTCTATTAGTCAGTTTTGGAAAGGATGGGTCAAAACTGCATGATCAGAAAGCTGAAACAAAGCCATTTGCTCACCACCTTTGACAACAGATGCGTCATAAGAAAATAGTATTTTATAGCACTTTCAATTTTGTTTGCAATCTTCAGTTTGGCACATCTGCTTTACCACAGCAGGCAAAATGCAATTAAACAGTGTTAGATGGAAGGGAAAACTAATGAAATTTTTCTTCCATAAATCATAAAACCTAAATCTTTGCAATCTTGTAATGGTCTTGTAACCCAAGCTTGTGCTTACATTACTTTATCTTTATGAAGGTGATAAAGAAAACCTAACACAGGGTACTTGATTATAAATTATCATTTTATGAGCATCAAAAAATGCAAACTTGCAAAGCTTATGTTCATGCATATGTGTCCACATACTTAAGTGCCAGCAGATGTTCAATGATCAATAAAACTCAATTTATATACATTATTCTGAAGCATCCTTTTTCACAAAAGCAGGCTGGGAATGTCTAACTTCACTCCAAGTAAGAATGATGACAATGACTACAAAGCTACAATACAGAATGCTATGGTAAGTTTTCTTTCAGTTGTAGAAATTTTCATAGAGACTGCTGTGATAGAATCCACAATTTAGAACGTAAACTGCTGATTTAGGGAAACAGCAAGTGGCAAAAATTAACTTCAGCATTGACAGGTATGGTTGAAAGAAAATTATCTTTTTTATGACAGTAAACTAAATGTCCCCAGAGGCTATAAGCTTTGAAATAAAGTGTCCCTGAATTGTGGTGTTTGCATTCCTAATGGTCAACAAAGAGATCTTTATTGGGGAGGGACCACTGATTCTGCACAGACATTATAGGAAGGCAAGTTCAGAGTTCTATCTGATTTCAGGACTGACTCTCTAAGCTCACTATATAGAAGCAAAAACTGGGAGTGTAAGATAACTGTGTATGAACTCAAACCCACCTCAACAGAACACAGTTGGAAGAAGCAAACTCTTCTGAAATCACATGTCTGTCAGATGTAATAGAAGATGGGCTGACTAAAAAGGGGAGCAGGAAGAACCACTGTTTTGTGCTTCACATGCTAGATAAGAAAAGATGAAACACAAACAAAAGAAGCAAAACAAGTAAAGTGATACATATTGTTTTCCTTACTTCTGTCCTTCCACTGCATTTTGTCCACAGAAACAGAGCCCAGCAGAATTAGACAACAGTAAAATGAGACCAGCTCATTTCTCCCCAGCTGTAGAGTTATTTGACTGCTGCAACTACAATTTCTGGCTTTCTTGATCTCTGCACTTTACTCTGCCTTGGATAAGAAAGAGATGTTTGATCAGTCAGGGTTTTTAACTTCGCTTACGCAGTTGCCAAACTCCTGTTCCTTCAGCATACAAAGCCAGCTATGAGGTTACTGCTGCCCCTTCCACTTCCTCAGCCAAGGATTTGCATTCAGGAGAAACAGGTTAGGCAAGACACTTTCCAACTGCAAGCTTCTATAAGAACCATCGTGTACAGTTACAGCCCTCAGGTCATTTTTCAAAGTAACTTTTCTCAAAACTCCCTTTTTTTTTTTCAATTATAATCTCAAATTATTCTCTCTTTTGCAGAAGCACTTCCCTTTCATTGGTAGCTGTAGTTTAAATTAAAAAAAACCCAGCCTGCAGAATTAGTCCATAAATCTCTGCAACTGCCTTTGTGGTGGAGAAACTTGCCTGATAATTATTTTGCCTTGCTACTTAAAGATGTTTTTCTAGATACAGCAGGGTTTATGTTATTCTTGGTTAAGACTAAGTCTACAAGAGCATAGAGCCATGAAATTTTCAGCTGTAAATTTTCTTAGTATAAGTTTCCTTTGAAACATTATGAGTTGTGGAGCTTAGAGATACTTTTGTTCTCACTGTAGATGTTTTTTTTCATCACAATCCCTGAAAAGATGTTTATTGTTTTTCTTTGAATCATTCATGTATAGGCAATGTCCATATTCAATTCTACATACTATCTGTCAACAAATTCATTACTGATGATGAAAAGAATTTTCTGCCAACACTATTTTTTTTCTGGCTTATCCAGCTACAACCCCTCTTTCATGCCAAAATCAGTTCCGATTCAGAATTCACAAAATCAACAGGCACCTTGCTGCTAACTACATTGGGCTCTGAATTGAGCTCTTACTACTTCTGTGCACCAAGACAGTAATGCTAGGGTTTTTTAAACCATTTAGTGATGTATTTTTCAGATACCTGTAATAGGTTTCCTTTTTCAAGAATCTGAAGGGTTTTTTTTCTTTCATTAATAAGAGTCTTCGCATTGAATTGAAAACCACATGCTTTCCCAAAAGCACCAGCATATATTCTTGCTGGAGCAGTCTAAAGTGTGTACACATGAATGTCATGCTGCCCTCAAGTCTGGTAGCTTGTTTCACAGAAATGTACAATAGAAAGCATTTGGTGTGAAGACCCAGAGTGAAACTCCAAGTTCCTATGCAGAGAAAATCTTGCTGCTGGTTCAACAGGCAGCCCACCTCCTGTTGCATCAGTACTGAACCAGAATCCCAAATTGTGATCAGACACATTTCAAGAGTTGCCATCTACAACTCCTTTCTGTTAAAGGTCTCTTTATGCCATACTGCCATTTACTGAACTGCTCAGACCACTGCATACGTATGTTTGTGTGTGTGTTATTTGTCTTCATTTAATATATGCATGCACAAATAATAAAAATTGTAGTGCATCTTTTGATGAGACAGTTGTTAAGGCAAAGATACAGCTTTGAGACAATTTATTATTATTTAACAACTCTCAAGAATTATCCATCTAATCACTTCATATATGTAGTTTTCACTCTTTAAACTGAGCAAAAATTACATACATAAAAAATGCTGAGAAAACAGTTGACAAAGACAGGATATAGGGCCTAGTAAAGAAATACGATTTTCATCTTAGTAATGATTTCTAGGTGGCCTGAGATACATCTGGAAGCTGTAGCTAGGATGTAAAGATTTTTCCTGTGTCTCTGAAAGGTGTGCTTCTCTGAAAGTTTTGCAAAATCTACACATTTTGCTATTGATCTATATGAACTAATGCATTTGAAACAGACTTTGTCATCGAGTAGCATCCTCAGAACTGCACCAATGCCATTGTGATGGTTTTGGCTGGGGTAGAGTTACTTTTCTTCACAGTAGCTAGTAGGGGACTGTGTTTTGGACTTGTACTGGAAACACATATCAACACATAACATAGGGATGTTTTCATTACTGCTAAGCAGTGCTTGCACAACATCAAGACCTTTTCTGCTCCTCACAACACGCCACCAGGAAGTAGGCTGGGGTTGCAGGGGAAGCTGGGACAGATCACAGTTGGGACAGCTGACCCCAACTGACCCAAGAGATGTCCCAGACCATACAGCGTCATGCTCAGCATATAAAGCTGGGGGAAGAAGAAGGAAAGGAAGACATTCAGAGTGGTGGTGTTTGTCTTCCCAAGTAACCATTACACATGATGGAGCCCTGTTGCCCTGGGCATGGCTGAGCACCTGCCGGCCCATGAGAAGTGGTGAATTAATTCTTTGTTTTGCTTTGTGTGTGTGTCTGGCTTTTGCTTTACCTTTTAAACTGTCTTTATCTCAACCCATGAGTTTTCTCATTTTACTCTTCTGATTCTCCTCCTCACCAGGAGGTAGCGACCGATCAGCTGTGTGGGCTTAGTTGCTGGCTGGGCTTAAACCGCAGCAACTATTCATATAGGATGTTTGTGTCCAGGGGACAGAGAGGCTGGGCTCCTCTCACTGTCCCTCAGCTTCAGGTGTATGTGGCCATGGGTTACAGCTGCCACTATGTGCCTCCTCAGGCTCTGCGGGACCTTCCTGTGTAAATAATTGCAGATACTTGAAAAATGGGTACTTTGTATTGTGCCAGCAGCAGCGTTTTGTTAGCGTTTCCTTTGATCGGCTTGTTTCGTAAGGAAACTGCTATTTGCCTAGGAGGTACTCACTGTAGTATGTTCATTTACTAAGTTGGAACATAAATCTTCAAGCTGCATTGCCTCCAAACTGCAGGCGTGGTAAATGTTCACTGTGTCTGGAAGAAGTCACACTGCGTAGAGATACGCCATCTGCAAATCATTTTCGGAAAACTCCAGAGAGCAGAGGACTCTCATTTGAAAATGCTTTTATTTGAGAAACCAATGCATCCTTCTTTTGATCCTGAATTGCCTTGGGCAGAAACATCTGAGCTTCTTTTTTGGAAAAATACTTCTCCTTTTTCTTTTATACAGCTGTCTAATGTTTTGGTGGTGAAATTCATTCTCTGATCTGGCAAAACTTCTAGTGACAAGGGAAAGAAATTGTGTAAACCTCAAAGGCAAAAAAGGCAGAGGTCTTCCTTTCCAGATCTTTTATAGTATAGAGTTCATAAATCCAATTTCTCCAGATAAAGATTGTTTGAGATCTCAAAACTAGTGCTGTTGGCACTCATGCAGGCATTGAACACAAGCTGTGTAAGGAGTGAGGCAGGATGACCTTATACCACTGCTTGTGCTTCTCATTGCTGTGATGCCTTGTCCTCATGTCCTGCAGGTTTGGCTTTGGTAGCAGAGGCTGTCCAGTTAGCAGAAGATTGACTGTTTCCTTGGTACTTAACTGAACCTCTTAATTGCAGAAACAGTATTCTGGTGTCATCGGAATTCCCTAGTATATATTCAGCTTTGAACAAAACTAGCTCTTTTTGGTCTCTGTGCCAGCACATGCCATGCATACAGACCCACTGAGCCCTTATACAAACCGACAGAAGTGTGCTTGAGACTTTAGCATCTTTCCCAAGTATATTTACCCTCACCAGCTGGT
Organism: Colius striatus; assembly: GCF_028858725.1. NCBI lineage: Eukaryota > Metazoa > Chordata > Aves > Coliiformes > Coliidae > Colius > Colius striatus. The sequence goes on from NC_084763.1 coordinate 24,287,235, forward strand.
TCCTGTGCATGGAAGTTCCCTGTTGGACTCCAAGAAGCTTCACATGACGGGAGATCTACATCTTGCTTCTTTAAATTGTCTGAATTCTTCCAAAATTATCCAAGCTTCTTAGTGAAAAACCTCAGGCAGGTGACCTCACTGTTCTTATATATCTATATCACATTATCATGGTGTTGTAATGTCACAGGTCTGGGTCTGCAACTCGTTGGGCTCTTCACTGAACCAGTTCAGCTCATGAAACTGGCATGCAGCTATGCACGACTTTCTGATGCCTTTAGTTTTCTCCTGGGCTTCTGAGTTGGGCAGGTCTATGGAGGGTTCTGCTGAGTAGCAGAGCTGGCACAAGCCAAACTAACATGGAAAATGTAGTCAGTGGCAGAACTGAAGAAAGGGAACAAGATCTTTTTTCCCTTTTGGCACCATCATCAGATCATACTTGATCAACTCATGTTGCATGTCTTTACACTAAGATAATGATATGGAGCCTTCTGTAGTCAGTACAGGAGTACAAGTATCTCTGGACAGTGACTGGGATCCTAGGCAACACTTAGGTGAGAAATGGAAGTTGTCAGTGGCTGCAGAAACATTTTCAAAATCCAGAGGAGAGGGAGGATTTTACTATTGGATTTCCCTCATTCTCCAAAAGATAAGAGGATAGAGACCTGTTGTGCTCACAAGATAAATAAAATCTTCAAAGACTTATCTAGCCAACAGTTTTCATTTCTTTGAGGTTAATGGCATTGTTAATAGCAGTTTCTCAGTAGTACAAACAGTACACGCTTCTCTCAGTTTCCAGGATATTTATTTCCTGTATTGCAATACATAAGATTCACATGTAGAATGGCAAATTGCAACTTGCCAGTATGAAGTGTTATTCTCTTGCCTTCAGACAACATTCAGAATTTTTTGCAAACTGACTTAGAAAGATAAAAATCTGTAAGATTATACCTGTATCAGATTCTGCACTTTTCCATGTGATAAATCCTAAAAATAAATAGAAGACAATACTGATTATGCTAGAAAATAGACACTCTACCCAGGCTGCTGAAAGACTCCAAACCAATGAAGGATTTATTTAGAAAACAGATTTTGAGTTGTTCTGGACTCATACACCCTCCTATAGCTTCACCTCAGGACATCAAATGGCTTCATTTCCTGGCATGGAGATTAGCTGGCTGACTCTCTCACCAAGAACATTTGATCTGAAGTCCCAAACATCCTGATTCAGAGCAGAAAATACTCCACAAAACACATGTATTCTGCAAAATTGAGAGATTAGCAATATGGTTCTCACTGTGTCAACTGCCATCGTGCTGATTATAGCATCCTGATATGCTGGAGTAGTTTCTGGAGCAAAAGAGGTCAGGAACACAGATGAGATTGCTGTGGGTTCATTCTGGCATCCTTGAATAGAGACATTTTGAGAGAAGTTTTACTGTGAACTTCTGAGACCTGTTTGAGGGAAACCTCCTGTGCATCCAAATCCTGTTTAAGGGTTCAGATAGAGCCTCCTTATGAGCAACATAATTTATACTAAAAATCTGAACTTCAAAAATTTGATTTCAAAATATTCAGTAAATGAAAAATGCATCTGTTTCCCACTTCCTTGCTTAGCCGTCTTTCAGAAAGGTGAGAAATTGACAAGGTTCAATTACAGTGCTGCCACAGACCCACTTCCAAGAAGTTTCCAGTAAGATCTCATCCAAAATACCATTCCAACTTCCAGTTTCTGTTTGGATCATATTTTTCAGAGTGTGCTTATTGGAAGTTTGGGGCTTTGCCTGCAGTTATGGATAGCATTTCATTTTTCTGTGGTAGAAAGGAATAGGGTGGGGTAAAGGACAAAAGTTTGGCAATTGGAACTTCTTTCCAAAGTGTAGAATGTGCTAAGTAAAAGTGCTTGGCCCTGAACATGCCATGGGATGCAGTCCCCTCGGGGTGATGTTACATCGCTTTATTTGACTCTGGTACTTCTGTAGCAGCATCTTTATTTTGTCTTGCTTTACATACCAGACAGACGGCAGAACAAATCAACAGTTTATTCAGCAAGAATTCAGGCAAGAGTTTTGGTTATGAGATTGAAAACAAAAGGTTATATGTAGGGAAAGTGTGAAACATGATTTTAAAGTGTTAATAACTAGTTATCTTGGCAGCTACTTATTTTGGTTTGTGCAAGAGACTTGAAGTATCTTTCGGTCAAGACTGGGGCTGGTGCTGCCCAGCAGCATGTTGATTTCCAAGGGCTGCCCTTGAGTCTGAGGGAGGCTGTCTTGCGAATGGGTCACTCCTGCCACTGCTAGACTGCCTCTTGGCTTGGACTCTCCTCTCCTGGGCAGTAATTTCCCTGATACTGTGCCTGCCCTGATGTCTAATGCCTTGACTTAGGCACTAGCTCCAACACATGCACAAGAGGCTGATTTTTCTCTGTCTTCTCTCATTTCCTTTGCATTGTACTTCATGATCCTTATTATTAACACAGTCTCAAAATCTTCCGTTTTCCACCTGGGCTGATTCATAAGCCCTGCTCTGGACTTCTCAGGCAACTACCCATGACAGCCTTGTTTTAGCCTGAAAACCTGAAGAGTAGTCTCTGCTGTGGTCAGCCCATACTTAATCATCTGGTGGGATGAACCAATTTTCACTTAATCTAAACTGTATATTTTATACACTTACACATGAGCTGCAGCTTCTAACAGCTGATATTAAATACTACTGAAGATATCAGTTATACACATTCTCTGTGAAGTTCACAAAATCATGCTGTAAACTGGCATGTAACCAGCTCTCTTTGAAACCCATACACATCACATGAGCAAAACAGCTGATGAAGTCGGTGACAAGGTATTTTGTCCAACTTCATGATGGTTTTTGAGGTTCTGCCATCCAACTTTCCCAGAACATAAACCAGCAACACAAAACACCACACCTTTTATGCTGTCCAAGGTGTCTTTGCCATACAGCACAAAGCTTTTTGGGCTCCTCTGTTACTAGAGACCGTAGGTGAGGACACACACCGTGACTGCTCAGAAGCTCTGAGAAGGCTCCTTTGCAGCTTCTCACTCCAATCAGGGTTTCTTTCTCCATCATCCAGCCATTTGTTTCCACCCTGTAAATGCACTGCCACATGCTGGCATGACTATTTGTGCAGCTACATTGTGACAGGGATCAGGGAACGGATATCAGCTAAAAAATAACTTAGCAAAAGAAAAGGTTCTTTTTAATCCAGCTGAGTGTCCCAGTCCAGTCCAGCTTCAGGAGTGGTTGCAATGCCATGGGGAGGGTGTAGCACAAGGCTTGCAGCAAGTGGCAGTGATGAAGCAAGAGGTAGGAGCTGCTGGGCAACATCTTTGTCATCCCTCAGTGATATCATAGCAGAAAGGACCCATAGCTCCTGTATAAAGCACAGTAAGTGAGCTGGCACTTGTGAGCTGACAAAGGCAAGGACATAGGATGTTGTTCAGTCAGCCTGGGCAGGGAAGCCAACGCTGGCAAGTGTACCCAGGGTTTGCATCATCCATTGGTCCCTTGAACTGGGCTCCCATCGAAGTGGTGGTGTTAGATAGCGCTAATGGTCTAAAGATGGTCCAGTACTTGCATATATAGATACATAAAGAAAATAGACTATTCTTCCATAAGTGCTTCTTTCCTTCCATCACAGATTGTGAAACATGAAACAAACTAAGAGCTGTAAGACCTTACACTCTCACATTTCTGAATAGTTCACAGGTACTCAACAGAGAATCACTGGATCTCCAAAGACCTAAAGAGAAGAATGATCCAGATTCTTTCTCTACTGTGATGTAAATCAGGATTAGCTCCATAACTGACTTACCTCTGTTTTAAACTGTTGAGGGAAGTGAGACAGACCCATCATCAAAAGATCCTCTCTTCCAGTTATGCTGATGCACTTGTGAGAGTTGTTTTTCAAAGGTTCAGAGATAGCTGTCTGCAAACATCTTTCCCCTTTAGGCTTTGAACATACTATTAATGAAGTAATTTTCATCTGGTATATCTACCAGGCAGGTATTTCCTTCCTGCCCTTCCTCTTGCTCTTTTGGAATGACTACATAGCTTCTTTTTGGCATATGTACTTTATATACTGTGTTCAAAGAACTATATAAGAGTAACAGCATGACAGGCAAGCCATAAAACATAAAAGGGCTGCTCCTATCACCCTACGTGTCAAGCTAATGTTACCCTCCAGCCATATGCAACCATTATATGTAGCTATCATTAAAAACTGCTATAAAATGCTCTATAAAGAACAGCTCTGCCTCAGCAAGAGATGGGTTAGATAATCTAAAGGTCCTTCTCTCCACTGCTTGCTACGGTATTACTAATATATTTATCCTCAGAAAATGAGTCATTGCTTTCTTAAAGTAGCAGGCAAAGCTCTATATCTTTCTCTGTTGTACCAGAACTAAATGGGTTTTAATAGTGTTTATTCTAAATTGTTAGGAAAATGAAAGCATGTGCAGGTGTCGGAAAGTGAGCTTGTTTCAGAAGACACAGTCCTAAATGGAGCCTTGGAAAATAATGGAAAAAAAATGCTACTTTGTATAACAAGGGGAAACATATGTAATCATTTAACTAGTAGGTAAAATTTATTACAGCAGCTCTTACAAAATCTGATGTTGGAACACAGGGTTTTCATAAAATGTTTGAATTTTTTTACAACAGATTGATAATATACATTGCAACAATAACTCAGACTTATCCAAATGGACACAGCATCACAGACAAGAAGGGTTGAGGGACTTGTGAAAATCATCCAGTTCTTACTCCTATCCTAAGACAGCTTCTACTGTACCTATGCCTCAGTAGTTTGCATAACTGAGTTTTAAAAGGCGTCCATTGGTAGAGTTCAGTACTTAGATACCGTTGAAGCTAGGAAAAAAGTTTATTTTCTAATGTTTAGCTTAATTCTTTCTTCGAGTCCATTATTCCTTCTCTTGTCTTACATGGACATGGGAAACAGAACATTACATTCCTTTGTGTAGTCTTCTGTAAAATACTTCAAGATTGTTATCTCATTCTTCACTTTTTTTTTCCCACCTTCTGGATGAAACATTCCCAGTTTTAAGACCTGTAAATCAAACATTTCTCTATTGGTCTATATCTTTCTTGAAACTCATTTCCTAAAACTAGACACAGACCTCCAGCTAAGGTTCTATTAATGCTGGGTAGAGTAGAAGATTACTTCAAATATCCCACAGACAATAATTCTCTTCATCCACCCCATGGTGATATTTGCCTTTTTCATAACAGTGTGACCTCATTGGCTCCTATTCAACTTGTGATCAGCAACAAGCTCCAGATCCTTTTCTGCAGAACTCTCCTCTAGCCAGTTACTCCTTATTCTTTCTTGCCTAACTGTAAAAGCTTCTACTTATTGGATTGCATCTTATTTCTAGGTAATTTCTTCAGTTTGGCAGGATCCTTTTCAGTTCTTCTTCCTTCCAGCCTTCCAGCTTTGCATCAAAAATATTAATGCAGGCGTATTTTTCCACCTTACAAATAAAAATGATGAAAAGTGTCTTAAGACAGACCCTTTTAATAAATACTAATAAATATGTATTGATTAGTTTTCTGGCCAATTGTGTCCCTAGTCTTTGGTAAGTTCATTTATTTGTATTTGCTTAGTTTGCCTGTTTAAAGAGTGTTAAAAGTTTTACTAAAGTCCTAACGTATGGCAGTTATTCCTTCTTCCTAGTCATATGATCTACTATCTACCAAAAAGATTAATTGCTTTGTTGCAGTTTGTCCTTGACAAATCGGTGGCAACTGTTATTTATCTTACTGTTTTATTCTAGCTGCTTATGAATAGTTCCAAGATTTTTCTGGGAACTGAAGTTCAGCTGACTTCAGTACCCCTCTTTTAGCTTCCTTTATGGATAGTTACGTCTCTGCCTTGGGGGTGTCCAGGGAAAAAATGCACATAGCTATTTAGTGTCAGGGAATGCCTCTGTTACACAGTGTAAATTACGTCCTCCTCTCATGATGCCACATCATATAAACATTTTCATCCTCCTGTGATCAGATTACACTGCACAGTCAGTAAAGACCTGGGAATGGGATATATTTTTGCGCCTTTGGTTCCTTTCTTGGGCACAGCTTTGCAGGCACTAGGCCTCTGGTGTAAGGAACTCCATTGAAGCAAAGCTTACATCATGCTCTGCTAAGTATATTTGCTTTCAGAGTACTAGAGATAACAGGGATCAGTATATTGTAACTCAAAACTGAACTTGAAGTGGACAGTGCTTGGGCAATTTATCAACACTTCACTTTTTTTCTGCTTCTCCTGTTGAAACACAGTCACACAGGAATCAGCAACGTCTCCATTCAATAGGATTATTTAATCTGGACAAAACTGTGACTCTTCTTGCATGTAATTGGAAGTCAAGTTTCTCTCCTGTTTTCATTCTCCCATAACAGGTTTCAGTTTCTGATATCCCCATGTTAAGAGTACACATTAAAAGAATAGTGTCCTTTTGTCTAACCAGCTTGCAGGAAATAACAGATTAAGAGGTAATTCCTTCTTGTGATATACCAAGGGTGAAGCCCTGATCCAAATCAAGCTTACAAGAGTTTCATCAGTGCCATGACAAGGGTCAGAATTTAACTTCAAGCAGATCTTTTTTTCTTTTTCTAAAATAATGATGACAGAATAAAAATGTTGTGCTGAATCACCAGTTGTCCTTAGTACAAAGACAGATGTGCACAACAGCCCTCAAAGATTGTCTGCAAACTTCCTGCTTTCCAAAGTGGTGCTTGGCAACTGTCCAGATATCCACAACTTCCCTTTGAAATTTATTGATTATATGGCTCTAGCAATTGATAATTCTTCCATTGTTTGAGCCAAACTTTATCTTTGTTTAGGGGCCAAAAGAAAGATTAGGAAATGTTCGTGACATGATTAAAGAAAATCTATAATGTTCAAGTGGAGGGAAACATATAACACTCAGAATTTGTAACTCATCTGGCTTTCATATTCTACAATTTGATAAAGCAAGTGGCTATTTTCTGATAAAAAACACCCCACAACAAACTAAAAAAAGAGCAATAAGCAAGTGTCTTTACCTTCAATGAAGTATACGATAAATTAACTAAGGATAATAAACTAGTGCAGCAAATTTATAAGAACAAATAATTTTCCTGTACCACAACAGCACTATCACCACTTTAACACTTTGTTTTTAATTTTGTAAGCAGAGGACAAGGTTATCTACTTTGTTTTTTTGGTTTTGGGGTTTTTTTTTTACCACAATGGAAGTAGGGGGCTCTCAAGGACTCTATAAAGTTAATTTTAGAGCTTCTGTTTTGCTTTGTGGTTTTTTATTCTCTTCATCTCATTCAGCAAATTCTGGTTGGGAGCACAATCGCAGCCCTGAGACTGGATGTTTCTGAGCATCATGTGGAGCACATCCCAGCTGTGGAGCAGATTAACAGGTAACCCAGTTCACTGTACTGCCCTAGTTTTAGGGGGCTGCTCTGAAGTTTTGAGAATGCAATCCCTTTTGTGATTTTGCATTATTTTGTTAACGTGTGCAAAGCAGAAGTGTAGCTTTTTGAGCAGGGACTACCTTATCTTTTGCTTACAATAGCTAAATAAATGCACAATGAGACTATTGCCTTTAATGGCATTGTTCTTCTGTTGCTGCCATTATTTACCATGGCTGTGTGCAGACAAAGGAATAATGATAATGCAGATGATGATATAGCTACTCAGAAGTTATAATGAAGTTGCAAACAGAAATTCCCTTTCTAAGCCCTAATGTGGTTAGGATAGAATTATTTTTTCCCCACCACTTGCTCTTTCATTGTTATCTATCTGGATAGCTTCTGTTTCTTTCAAGTCTTTTCTGTTAATATGATGCCACATGAAATGGTGGAGAACTTCGGAGACAGCACAACTCCTGGAAAAGTCTGGAGAGTCTACTGTCAGTGTCTCGCTTGAGACACAGTGTCAAGCAATAAATACAAGATCTCTGAAATGTGGCAGCATTCATCACTGAAACTTGTATGTTATCCATCGAATTTTGAGTCCACTTATTTTGATGTTATCCACAGAAAAGAGGAACTGAATATTTTGGGCATCATATTTGTGGTTACACATTCATACAATAGGTTATAATCTACCCATGTGTTAATAGTGTTGTCCCTAAACATCTCTTCAAACCATCTATAACAAAGGTATATTTAAGGAACTTTCATAAGCAGAAACCAGCTCTATATATAACCTTGGAAACATGTGTTTTTAATGATGCAGTGGCTCTTCAGCCTACCCAACTGACATACTTTTTCTAACAGCAGCTCTCACCCATATAAGTCTGAAGGACTCGTTAGCCAACAGCAAGGGTATGGGCAGAATTTCATTCTGCAGATTCTGTACTAATCAAAGTTGGACATAAGACATTGAGGTAGAGCAGCTGAGCTCTGGAGAGATCTCAAGAAAGGACAACTGTATGCATGGTCTTCAACTCACAGAAGTCAGTGATTTGTCTAGTCACACCTGGGAGAAGTAATGGGGAAACAGATTTGTTGTTTATGCAGTAAGGCCTTTCCTAGGAAATTATAAGAGTATACCTTGCTTAAGGAACACAAAGACAAGCAAAAACTGCAGGCAAGAGAGGGTCTGTAGTCAGCTATTGAAGACAAGAGGATATTTCCACTCATTTTCCAAGACGTTTGGACTCAAGATCCTGCCTGCAGACCTCTTTGATTTCCTTAGCCATGCAGTAATGTTAAGACTAAGATAAAACTAGGAAGATGGGGTTGCAGAGTGTATTTGGGGAAAAAAAAAAAAAAAAAGCGTCCAAGCACCCAGAAGGCAAGACAGGAGCTGGAAAACGCAGGAAAGCTAAGAGCTTGAGCAGTTCCACTCATCTTGCACCCTGTCTTCTCTGGTACATTTTGGCCACTACCTCACATTCCAGTAATTTCTGCACTCCTGTAGCCACCTTCCCCTTCAGCCAGGGAGAGACTTCAACTGACCTTAACTCACAGGCAGATTGTTAATAGAGATAATACTAATCACCACGGTAACTGGTGTAATCACTGGCCTCTATCAAAGAAGGATACGTGACAGTCCTGGAGACAACCTCCCAGACCAAAGCTCCAGGCAGCAAATTCTTAACATAAAAACTGCTACAAAAGAACATGTAGAGGGGATATGTGGACACTTCTGGACTAGTGCTTCACTTTCCTGAAGACAAAGGTGGGTTTAGGGAGTCATGGACCTTGGAAAAGGTAGCTTTTGCTATATCAATGTGTATGGGGGGAAAAAAATCACAATGTTCTTTGTCTAGTCATAATTTTCTAATTGAGACCTATATTGTCTGGTCTCACCAAACCATATTGAGTACAGGGAAAGGGAGCAAAATTGATTTGGAGAGGGAGCAAAACTGATTTGAAGCAATTTATTCTGTTTTCATTAAGAGGATATTGTGAAGGCAACAGCTGCTGCTGGAGAACGCAAGCCAGGTGAACTGACTGCTCTGAACCGGCACCGTATGATCCAAGAGCTCCTGAAGAGCATAACAAGGGCTGTCTGTCATGGCAGGACATTGACTTTACACAGCATGAAAGGTCTTCAGCCTTTGCTACTGTGTGCAGTTTGACAAATGATGCAAAGATAAAAATAACTAATATAAAACCAAAAAAAAACCCAAACCCAAACCAAATGGAATAAAGTGTTACTAGGATACCAGTCATTCCTTGGGGGACAAATCAGAACCCACCGAATCTGTAGGTAATGATAATTATAGTGCTGCATAAACAAGGGAGGCAGCCTACCTGTAATCCTTCCATTTGTCAAAGGATGACAGGCTGGGATGACTGGCTCTGAAAGAAAATTTGGTTTACATTAGATTGTTTTATTGTAGAATTTGCTGCTATATCTGTTCAAAACACAATCCATTTCCAGGGAGGAGGACTCTACAGCCTTTAAGAATGAGTTTGCTCAAGTGGTTTCATAGCTAGGATTTTGTCCTTACTATTAGATCAGAATCTCATTTTCTGACAATGAAACTAATTTCTTTTTGTCCTACCAGCTCCCAACATACTAACACCTTCTTTGCAACAAGCTTATGCACTGGAAGCCTGCTGTTGTGCCCTTGTCATTCCCAGGATTCCTTGTGATTCCTAGAATGCAGCACAGTCTCTACCACCTTTCTTTATATGTTCTCATCACTTTTATTGATTCCTTCTGGATTGTCTCTAACTTGCCTATCTTTTTAAGTATGCCTGGAGCTGGAAATATGACTTCTGTTGAAACTTCCTAACCCTCCCTTCTTACACACAGCCTACCTCTGAATCACATTTCCACATTGATTTTTTTTTGAACAGCACTATGTTATTAATTCATTGAGTCTGAAATCTATCATAACTTCAAGGTTGTTTGGTTTTTTTTTTTTGCTGCAGTAGTCCTAAAAATATTGCATTTATTTCCTACTGTGTAAATTTTCATTTGATTTCCTCCTTCTCAAGCATAATTCTTTAGATATGTTTCTACTGAACTCCATCTCGTTTGTTTCATTTTGAGTGAAGACTGTTTTGAATATAGATTCTGGTTTCTGAAGCACTAGGAAGCTCTCCCCTTCCTATTCCTCACTTTTACCTGAGAATTTCATAGGGATATTCTCTGTTCTACCACCTGTATCCATCCATACGAAGAGAAACCAGCCATAGAAAATCTTCCAGTGAGATCCCATTTGAAGTAACCCCTATGTGTGTGACATAACTGAGTGTCTGCAATATTTTGAGTGCGTTCTTTTAGACTACAACTTTTTTTTTTTGCACTTAACCAGCTAACATTTTCAGTGGGTCTCCAGCTTGTTCATAAGAATGTCACAAAGCATCATGCCAGAACTCTCACCAAAATAAAGACACGGCCTATGGAATATTATGAATATGAGCTACCTAGGGAAAGAAGTAAATCAACCTGACTTGGTGTGATTTCGTTTTTCTCTTTAACACTTTCTTATCCTCTAAGTATATGTAAGTATATTGTACATTGAGTTGGAGTCTTTTTCTGGCTGTCAAAGGTAGACAACTGTCCCATAACACATTTTCCTCTTTTAACAGACAGACATTTCTTTATTATATTTATTCCCTTCTTGTTCCTCAGGTCCATTCTGTACATACTCCCACACAAATGCTAATGGCTTAGACATTACTGTGACTGGTTCCTTCAGTACTTCTAGGTGAATGTGGTCAGGCCTTGAATGTCACTAATTCCAATAACAATTTCCAACTGTCCCCTCTCTACTCCAGCTTGCCCCCTTATTTTGTTTAAAGTAATTTTATTAGGTATTGGTCATTAACTTATTTAGATAAGACTGATACAATGAAGGGATTTAAATATTTTGGCCTCTTTTCTACTGTCTGATATTTGCTCTCTCTGTTATGTAGCTGTGCTTCTTTTGTCATCTTATGTTCTGGTAACATTTTCTGGTTGCCTTTTATGCCTCGTGCTATTTGTAACTCCTTGTGTGCCCAAGCGTTTTGCTTTATGCTTCCATATTATATAGTCAGTCAAAGAGAGGTGCCCTGGTTTTCCAGGGTTTCTATGAGGCTTTGATTTTCAGGTGCCTAAAGAACACCTTAGAGTGCCACATCAATCTTCAATTGTGCTTTCTCTTTCCTTTGTACCTGAACAGCTTATTGTAGAATCTTTAATATATATTTTATTCACTAACTGCCAGTGGTCCCCAACTCTTTTATCCTTTCAATTACCTTCTCAAGAGGCCTTCATCCCAGCTTATGAATTTTTAGAAACCTGTTTTTTTGTAGTTCATCCTTGCTAGTGGGGCTTTTCTTAAAATAGTGGCCTGCCGTTCCATACTTGCTTTCAACCAGAGTACCTTCCACCTTCTCAAGAAACTCCTCATTATTAGCTAAATCAAATCTAGCTTAGCTATGTCCCCAAATATTATCTCTCTTCAGCTTCCCACCCGAGAAAAAAACTGCCCTCAGTGTATTCCAAGACCCTGACAACTGACTATGTCCTCTTCTACTGCTTTCCACTTGATATTATGCTATTTGAAGTGCCTTGTAGAGGTAAGGCTGACTCTTGAACACCCCTGTGAGTTGCTCAAACAAAAAGACCCTCATGTGTCTCTTCTTTCCCATGATTTAGTTTTCTCCAAAAGACCTCCAATGAGACATTTGTCCTGTTCTTTTCTTTCCTCATTTCCATCCAAAGGCAGTAAAGAAGCCAGCTTCTTAGCTTGTCCTGAAGTAGAAAGCAAGTATGCATGTCTAAACGTCCTATTCTGTCTATTCTTCTGGAAAAAAGCTGTATCTGTGTCCCTATTCCAGGTCCCTGACTTGTTCCATCAGGACTTCATGGCACCTACTCTGTCATGGTTTTGTGCATAGAACACTTCGAGTTTTCCTGTTTATTCAACATATTACTGATATTTGCATGTAGCTGGTTTGAATATTCAGCTGTTTGCCCTGTTACTCTCTCCGGTCTTTCTTACGATTTTGGCTAACAGTTTCCCTACGGAGACTATTGACAAAGTACTAATTACTGCCAAGCAAAGAGTATAGTGGTGGCTTTGTGATGTAGATGCTGGTCAGCCAGGAACTTGACTGAGACTCCAAAATTACTGTAATTCCCATCTATCTCTGGACAGACTCCAGATAGTAGCAGCTTTCAGTCTCTGCCAACCTGGTTTGGAGCGGTTTGCCTGTGCGTGATTTTGTATGTCTGTCAGCCAAATCAGACAACCAGCACAAATATCTAGTACTTAGAGGGTGTTTGATATCCATGAGAGCTGTCTGGGTCTGGAAACCAATGACTAGTTTATAACAGACTGGGGGGGGGTGGAAAGTATGGAAATAATGTCTAGCATTTTAGTTACAAATACAATTGCAATTAAATGCAAATTACCAGTGTAAATCAGAAAGATTTTTGCCTAAGTGTTTCCTGACAGTCTTAATAAAGATTAAAGCCAACTTGGAATTGCTCAAAAAATACGTGAGAAGGAGCTGCAGCCTCTGCTGACATGTGACATGGTTCTCAATGAAGTGTCATGTTGTTAGCTCTACAGAGCAAGCAATGTGCAGTCTAGGTGGGAAATCACAGCTGGAGGATCTGCCACTGAGATGTTTTTCGCTTCCCTCGGGTGTAAGTCCCCATCAGAGAGCAGAACCAAAAGCACTGAAACAATGATGAGCATTAACAACAAACCCCTTACAGCCCTGCCATTATACACATTTATATATACACACAGATTTCCTTCGTATGCTCCAGACATATTTTTCTTCATGACTTAATTCGGCATAATTAATACACTATAATTATCTCATAATACTATAATTCATACACTATGAAGTGGAAGATCATAAAGCTCATCAGAAGTGCTGTCAGTTGTTATAAATGACAAATAGGCGACAAAACTGAAAATCCCATTTATGGTTTGTGGGAGTAACTTTCTAACTGGATTTTACATGTGGATCAACTTCCCTATTCCTGATTATTGGGAATGTTTGTTCATTTTCAGACAAAGACATATTTGTCTCATTTATTGCTCTATAGATGTTGCAAGAAGATGAGTAGGAAGCCCATTCTGGACCAGACAGCTAGAATGTTCTGAACTACATGTTCAGGAGACAAATGAGTGAGAAGTCCCACTTGTTTTCATTTAACACAGCAGGGCAGTCATAATCACACCCAAAATAACATTATAAACTACAACCAGTAGTAATCCAAGTTTACCAAGTATAAGAGAACAGTCAGTACAAGCACTCCCAGTTCAACAAATCCCTCCCATCAAATTCACGTTCTCAAAAATCTCAAGTCTATAAAAAACCCTTGCAAAAAATCTTGAGATGTAGTGCACCAAGGCAAAGCAACAGTTGTGAGCTCTTTGAAAAGAACAACCTGTCCTAAGCCTTCAGCTAGGCATATCCAGAAATCGTTAGCTTCTGAATCCTTACCTCAGCTACTCAGTAAAAGCACAGGTACTACATTTTGAGATACTTGGGACAAGGCCAAAATCATAAAGTACCTCACACCCAAGCCTTGAACTGCACCTAAACAGAAGTGGGAAATTAGCACTGTTTACAGAGACGTGTATTCCCGGAACACACAAATATTGAGCACTAAAAATTGATACCTTAGGCATTACATGGACAGAAGGACTTCTCCAATGTCTGAGAAGCCCTCTGAAGCAGCTGATCTACCCCAGAGACTGGGCAGCTCAGAGCAGGATATATGCTTTAATGAATGCAGAGAACAGGCCTTTTTTTCTTATTTTCCCTCCAGTATTTTGTTCAAGCTAATGTTTAATTAGAACAGAGAATTGGGTGTGCTTTTTTTGCTGCTGCTATGACAATTTCCAAAAGCATTTTGCAGACATCAATTGTATGTGGTAATTTTGCTCTAGGATCCCAAGCTACTGAAGGAGAAGAGGAGGACAATATGAGCTCTGTTTTATTATTGCACAGTACAGATAATGATACACTAACCATATCAAAAGGAGCTTTGTAATTATTGGCTGAGGAGCTCTTGTGGTTATTTTACATTTAACCCACATACCAATTTGGTGCCTGCTGGCACACAGTGGCCATATGGAGGGCAGAAAGCATTCTGCCTACCATGGGAGAACATAATCTGGAGAGCAAAGGCACTTTCACGTGTTGAATAAAGTTCCACCCACATCTCAAATTGGTCATTCTACCACATCACAAGCTGCAGAAAAATCACATAAATATTCACAGAGACCCTACAGGGCTTCAACCAGAGACTCTGTCTTTTGTGCAGCCCATGAATGTACTGTTGATGTTTTAGAATAACAAGCAATAGTCATATATCTGTTACTAATGCATTTTGTCATGTAATACTGCTATATATTCTCAGAGATGAAAGGCACACAAACTATTTCCCTGGTATGAAAAACGTTAATGAGACAAATTATTGCCCAATGAAGATGGGTAAAGAAATACATGAAAATTTATTTAAGCTGAGAATACACAGACATTATTTGTAACTGCATCAATTCATCTGTTGACTTCTGGGGACCACAGCTTAAAAATATCTGAAGTTACCTATAAATATCTATCCCTATATAAATGCAACTTAGTGAGTGTTCATTATTCTATATTAGTTTCCACAAAAATAATTCTGTGGACAAAACACGCTTGTCTGACCACCTACATAAGGATCTCTGTATTTATGTATGTAAGTACACTTCTCTGGCTGTGTGTTTATTGGGAAAGGATCCTGTAGAACTTGTACCCAGGACCTACACACTTTCAAACATTTTAGGCAAGTTTTATGATTGTTCTTCTGAGCAGAGACCAAAAAGAACTTAAAAAAATGGTTTGAAGGAAAAGTCTGAGCTGTCTCACTGGTCTTGTACTGCATTATGACATAAACAGCAAGGGAACTTAAACACATGGAAGGGGGAGATTTTGTTTGCATTACCTAAACAAATACTTTTTTTAATAGTGTAAAAAGACGTGGAACAGGAAAATAGGCAGGACCAACACAGGAGAAAAGCATGTTTGTGCCCAGTTCACCAGAGAGATTGTCAAAGAACATTTAATCATAATGAAAATATTACCTTTGGAATGACAGTAAGATCAATGTCAATTTAAGTTGCCTGTCCTTTTTACTTCTAGTCACTAAAGTTAGACTTGTCCTGGAGTAATTGTGACTAGCTGATTTTTTTAATTTTAGAAAATGTTCTCTTTCATTCACGAATCAATAGCTCTTTGCTTGTCCTGGCTTTGCTCCTTGTCCTTCTCTGTCAGCCCTCAGCAAGGGCTGTTGCTAAGGGCCAGAGGAAGTGTCCTACTGCATTCAGCTCTGAAACTGGGGAGGAAAAGCACATTGCTGTGAGGTGCAAATGAAGCGCTTTTCCCACTGCTGTCCTGCAATGTAGGAAATATGGTTCTAGCTGGAACAAGTTGCTCACGATTAGGGCCCCCATTCACTTCAGAATTTTGACAGGCTAGTCCTAAACTCATAAAATTAGCAGAGCACCATGGTAGGGATCTGGAGAGCAATGTTTGGGACTCCAGGCAAGCAGCTTCAAAAGGAAACTTTTATATAGTTTCCCCCTCCCTCTCATAAAGTTGACAGAAATCTTGCTGTGGATTTCAATGAGAAAAAAAGAAAATCTCATCCTTCAGTTAGAAAGCTTGTAACTGCTTTATTTGAAAGCAGCTGAGTAGGGCACATAACAATTTGCTAAAAGTTTTGTAGACAACAAACTAACATATCTAGTGAAATTCTCTGGTTTACGATAGGAAATTTAGCTGGAGGGAAGACAAACCTTCAGACCCATGGAATATACCTCATTTACCTTCTGATATATTTAATTTTAAATATACTGTTCAGTTATTCAGATTATTCATTTAAATGCATTTAATGGTGTATTGTCCAGCTAGCTTTGATAAAATCATATATTTTTCAACAAAAGACACATTCTAATTGTGGCTTACTGTGCCTAGGAAGTACTGTCCAGCAATTTCATCACTCTTCCAAGTGACTCTATCATTCCTTTGATCAGTGGTTTTAGTGAAGAGTTACTTAACCTCCACTACAGAAGAAATACAGCTCTTTGGGAAGCTGCACGCAAGGGAACCTGTGCTCTCCAGGTTTCTCATGCATGTGAGCTTTGGATCTCATAGTCTGCTCTATTGAGGTCACACGTGCAGTAATAAAGAACCACAGCCAGGGTTACATGATCAATATAAACGTAAACACATAACCCAGTTGTGTCAGGCAAACCCATTTGGTTGCATCTGCCCTACCGCATGCAAAGGCTGAATGTTCTGTGTGTGTACTTACTGCCCGTAGGTTACAGTGCTAATGAGCCTGTCTCCTCTCCTCTGAACAATCTGTGCTGGAGTTGGAATATATTTCCTGTGGTTCATCAGAAGAACTGGCAAGCAAACACAGCTGACAGATGTAGTTCAGACTTGTGAGGATTTCCTGGTAAGATTTTTTTTACCCTGTTCAGCCAATTATGAAAGCAGTAGTAGATATGAATACCCTTTGTTTGCAGTTGCAAAAATTTGGCATTCACTGATGTTTCCTGGTGGTAGAGAAAGCCAGAGGAGTAATGAATTGCCATAATAGTTTGCCCTGAAGATTCTTCCTGTGGACCTAGCAAATGGTGGTTTGAACTATGTGCGAGGTGAAAGCCATAAATCAGACCTGAGCAGAAGTGAAAGTCTAAGTCATTGTTAATGTTCTCAACCCAAGGTGGAAAACTTTGTTTCATCTCTTCAAGATCTGGACAGGACAGAAGTCGGTTTTTTTCTTTAGAATAAGGAAATAGTATAAGCAGAAACTTTTGAACTGTATTGTTCAGAAACTCCCAGGAGGTGTGATGAGTGCACCTCCTCTTTCAAGATTGTCCTGAAAAGTCATAGCGTTCTGGAGGAGGTTCGGATGGCCTCTGAAGGCTGCCTGTAAGATGCTTATGTCAGTGGGATTCCAAGTCATCACACCCAGACTGTTAACTCTGAGAGAGAAACTGATGTTTTAAACATGATCACGGAGCTGGGTACCTTCTGGAGTAGCCAGGCTACATCCTGGATGAATACCAAAGCTGCTGATTGTCTGTCAGAGCAGTAGACTCTGAAGAAGATAGAACTGGAGTGACTCAAAAAAGCCCACAGCTGCAAGATTCACTGGGAAGCGTACTACCTCTCCCATTCCTGAACTAACTTTCCATTATAATAGGTCTTTCCTAATCAAATGACCCCATGCCATAGGACTGTTTAATAACTCGTGAGGTATGTGTTTAAGAAGACTGAGGAAAGAGCTTTTCCATTAGAGATTCAGTTTCTTTTCCTCAAACAACCATATCTTCCCCAAGTTAATGCTTTGGTGTAGAAATTAAATACATGTGGTAGAGATATTATGATTTTTATCAAATAAATCTGACAATTTTATAATTTATAATATAAAATAATATATTTTATAAGATTAATTTATAAAATAATCAATATTTGCTGGATATTGCTAAGTCATCCACTATTTAAAAAAATATTTGTAAGTAGTAGTTACTACCTAGGATTTTATTGCTTTGGATACTTAGCAAGTAAGTTTTGATTAATATTTCTGTTTGTGCCTTGAGGGGTGAGCTGTGTATAAGAGCCTAAATATAAGGTGAGAAAAAGAAAAAAGAAAGAAAAAAAGATGGGATAAGAGGATAAGAGAAACTACCACACACCACCAGCGTCACACTTGTTTTCTCCACCACTCTCTATCTTCTTTGGTTATGCAGTATATAAGAAAGGTTTTTCTTTCCCAAATGCTTACCAAACTTCCCTACCAGACCAGTATCTGCATATTACAGCATTTTTGCCTCTTTGTTTATAAAAGTGCATTAAAAATGTGTGTGCAGGGAGAAGAGAGTGACATTCTTTAATATTCTTTACCCTCTCAGACAATCTGCACTTGTCAGTTGCATTTATTCACGAAGTTTTGTCACATGAACTCCTTCCCTCAACCTTGAAGGTCACTAGTTGTGATTTGCTGAGGAAAAAGTTGCTATCAAAACCTGAGGCCACCAACAGATGCTCACTGGAGAAACGGCAGCAATCGCCTAAGATTTTACAGCTTTCACTACAAGAATAGTCTATAAAAGTGTTTCCATCACTGTGAAAGCAACTAAGTTAGTTTGAGTTGCTAATGGAACAAGCAAGTGGAACAAGCAAGTGGAACAAGCAGGTGACCTCATGACTGCCACAGATGTCACTGCAAGAAGCATTTAACTGCAGTCAGAAAGGTTCTTATTCTGCTCATTTGCCTTCTTTTCACATTGTTGCAGACACAATATTGTAAAGAGCCTTTATAGGACAGGTTTGAATTCAGTGAGACTACTTACATAAGCAGCTGTTCACCAATTTGAGCAACGTGACCCTTGGTTTCCATTTCTAGGACACATCATTCAAGAAAGTTGGGCCTGTTATGTCAATAACCTCATGGTTGCTACATCTCAGTCCTGATCCCGCAGAGTCTGTCAACAAGCTTCAACACAATCCCCATTAAAGCTAATATAAACTGATTAAATCATGAGCTGTAGTGGATGGTACAGAATTTGTTTGTTTATTTGTCTCTGGCTGATTTTCTTGCATCAGGGATTTTTACTGCCCTGAATATCAAAGGTTAAATTCCTTCAAGTCTTTGTCCTAGATCCCACCATGTCACTGTATTTGGACTCTATAGAGGATCCTATGTTTATTCCTTTGTAAATGCCATTCCAATAATTCTCTCTTGCATTATTTTTTTTCTTTCCTGAAGGGTTCCAAAGTAAAGCTTGGTGGGAATTTTCCCACAATATATTTGTTTGTATCCAAAAATGCTGACTTGCTGAAATGGAACCTTTTTGTGGGAAAGTATTTGTTCCAGTAAGAGGGCTTCTCAGCTTCAGAAGTGAGCTTCTGGAAATAAAAAAAAAAAAAAAGGAAAAAGCAAAAGACAAACTTTCCCTTCTTTTCCTCAAAATAGATGGCTGCTCAGTGCACAGGCATTCCCTGGGGAACATGGGCACGAGAGGTTCAAATCCCATTGATTCAGCATGTTAGTTACACTATGGGCCAGCTATGCAAAGCTGAACAGCTTCAGATAGAGTAAAAGGGAATATTCTCTCTGGGTTCTGTCTTTTTGTGTCTGTTTCAGCACTTTTCCAGGAAGGTCCTAATTTCATTCCAATGCACAAAAACCCCCACACTTTGAAATTTCTGCTGTTTTCCAAAATACTGATGTTTTGCAGGTACTCTTACACTAACCCAGCAGGGACAGCCTCGCAGATCCGCTCGCAGCTTCTCAAAAATGCAGATGACAGAGTTACTCTGTACAGGATCTATAGGTCAGACGTAGTCCTTCTGAATCTTTCTGGAGTTTTTAGAAGGCATCTAGGGTTTGATTTTGCAAATTTCTAAAATATAAGATGTTATGAGCTCCTTGACTAATGCAGCTATTAATACACTTGATGCCAGCATATTACAAATTGATAAAAGTTTTATTACAGTCAGCTGAAAGATTTCCACTAGACTTGAATGAAAGGTCGTTACATTACATGCTTGTATCTTGAGATTTCCATTTTACATTCGATGTTGTCTTATTTTGTGATGTTCAGATTCTACCAACATTATATTTAAATTGATCACTTATCTCTACATTTACAAAAAAAGGTGTATCAACTTTGTCTGCTTTTTAGAGAGACAGTAAGAACTCAGGAAACCTGGCTTCTTTTCTGACTTATCACTGATTTGCTTAGACTATCTATCATTATTTATTAACTTTAGAAATTAATTTTATGAATTAAAGATGCAAGGAAATTTAACCACTAGGAAATACAACAGTTTGGTGAAATACTGCATTACAATGCTCATAACCTTAATTTACTCAATGGCAATTTCACAATTAGGATATTATTATGCAGGTTTAATGCACATTTATTATAATAATGAAGTACAGAATCATACAGATATAACACAAATCATATTTAATCAAGAGCATTCTCAGATAATAACCAGTTACGAATTAGAATGATATGCCACTGAGTTTGTATGTATCATTTTTCTTTTATCAATAAGTAGTGCTACAAATTGTCATAAATAATTTAAATTTCTTTAAAAACATTCTATAATATTGATTGATGCTTATGACTGAGTCTTTACTTACTGTGTGAATACCATAAAAGCTCTCCAACTAATAAGATAATTAATTTTGAATCCTGCATAACTGCAGTTTCAAATTAGATTGAAAAACTAGTTCTTATAATGTACTAATTGTTTCAAACTAAAAAAAAAAAAGAACAAACCAACAAACCTAACAATTTAAGCTGGCAGAGGAGCACCCTTGGAAAAAAGGAATCTTCTGTAAATCCTAAAGTAAATTCTACCATAAAACTCCCCCTTCTGTTTTAGCTAAGGCTAACATTCTGTGAAATAACTGTTCATTCATTCTTCACAAAAAGTCACAGCTTGGTCCTCTCTATCATGTGTTTTTGCTTTGTCTTGTCCAGCAACCACCTTCTTGAATCTTCTTAGCTGACAGCATGCTGCCAAAGCATATGGATTCTTAAACACAAATGTGACTCTCATTATTATTCTTTAACCTTCAGCTACTAGTT
Organism: Colius striatus; assembly: GCF_028858725.1. Taxonomy (NCBI): domain Eukaryota; kingdom Metazoa; phylum Chordata; class Aves; order Coliiformes; family Coliidae; genus Colius; species Colius striatus. The sequence continues at coordinate 24,308,345 of NC_084763.1, forward strand.
TTACTTTATCATTTAAGTTGGAGTAATATTTTTATTGCAGTTTGTCATAGTTATACTGGGAAAAACATACCAGAATTACATAGTGGTTTTAATATCTTTTACAGTCTATGTTATTACACTACTATTTTTAAAAATACACATAAAATACATGGGGATCTATTGCATGTCTTGAGGCATGCTCTTAACAGAGCTAAGAGTGCAGGTTCCCAGCAACTGATCATGCTAAGTACTACTATCATTCCTTCCACATTTGGTTTTTTAACGAACATTTTTAAAATGTCAAAACGATCAGCTTCCTATAAAGAAAAAAACCCCTCCCTGCTTGAGAGCAAGAAATACTTCTTCAGAATAGTGAAAGATAGAAGCAGAGTAGTCAGTGCTTGAAGAAAATCAAACTACTTCCAAGAAATCCCAGTATAGTATGCATCTGTAGGTAGCAGATTTTACATCGGGAAGCCTTCTACATGAGTCATGTCCTAAACTGGAGCTGGAACTGAAAGAGGACATTACCGCTCCAGTCCTTCACGCCTCCCTGGCCAGCACTGCCAAACCAAAGCCTCCAACTAAGAATGCAAATGATGCATGAACAAACACCTCCCGCCTTTTTCTGAATGTGAAAAGTGATGGCTCCTGTGGCATCTCTAAATGCACATATTCAGTGCAAAACATCCCAACATTCACAAACACAACACTCAATCCTCTGCCCATTGTATAGATCTGTACTCACTGCTGCAGTGAGAGTTTTTGTTAGATGAGAAATAGCCTCTGACAAAACCAGAAGATAAAATTATTAAGTAAAGCCATATCAAGCCTCTACATAGCTGTGAAACAATAGATAGCTTTTGCTAGTCTCAACTCAGCTTGAGAATGCAGTGGTTTCACATGTCATTTCAAGAAGCACTTTTGCTAAATTTTAAGGCATGATGCAACGGTTTAAAAAGCGGATAATGTATCATGGAGAGCCTTCTGGCTGAAATCCCAGGCCCATTAAAATCAATGGGAGTTTTTACTCTGCTTTTGTGTCATACATTCATTATTTCTCCTCCCTTACTCTTTTCACTTATTTTATGCTACTCGTGGATACATGCCGCTGCATCAGCGTTCATTAAAGCACTGCATGTTTCATTATGTAATCAGAACCGAGTTTGTACCAAACAACAGAAAATTCTTTTCCACTTGCAGAAACAAAAGTCCTTATTTTTTCCTCACAACTGTTGTTTCACAGACATATGATAGATAAAGGGAAGAAGGGCTCTGTTAAGCTCTAAAAAGTGGACTGTAAGCCTGAGGCATGCTTTTTTTGTGTATGTCACCTGCAATATGTGACATTCTGTGAGATACGACTTTAAAGCAAATGTGTGCCCTGCTCTAAGTTAAACACTAGAACATAAGCACCTACATTAAATCCGAAATGGACAATAAAATAAGAAAACACATTTCCATTTTCTTTCTGACCTCAATCTCTGAATGAGGACCCCTACATGTTACATGAGCAGGCTGGGCTCCATTACACTGCTGCATGCCCTGCTTAATCTACTGAAATATTGATTTATATTTTCTTTTTACAGAGCATATGCACTGTAAAATCAATATTGCCGTACACATAGCCAAGTGGCAACGGCAGAGCCGGGGCCAGTGCCGGGGCCTAGCACAGTGGTGCGTGCTGAGGGCGCAGGGATGGAGCTGAAATGGGAAGATGGGAAATAATATTACCCATGGAAAACAGGGACTAGGGCTGAAGACCAAACAGTGTGGTGAAGGTACATGCAGGGATTGATGAATAAGCTTCACAAACAGAATAGAAAGGCTGAGGCAAACAGAATAGAAAGGCTGAGGAAAGACTTGCCATTTCTGGTTCTGCAGACAAAGGAGCTAAGTAAGATAAGACAAAATTTAAGAATTCAAAGGTAAGAGATTACTCTGAGGTTCTCCTTCCCCAAACCATACACTTTAAAGTCACAGAATGGTAGAGGTTAGAAGGGACCTTCAGAGATCATCCAGTCCAACCCCCTTGCAGAGCAGGTCCCACCTAGATCTGGTCGAGGCAGTTTAAATTAAAAAGGCAGAATTGTATACAAGAACAACAAAAAAGAAAACATTTCAACGTGGCTTTCAGTTCATTTCCCTCTCAGGTACTGCATTTGGATTAACAGGTGTGGCTGCAACCCTGCAACAAGGGCCAGGCGAGCACTGGAGCTCAGCCGCATGGCAATGCAGCTGCAGTGAGGCCCACTCGCCTCCTCCTGTGAACCCTTCCCGGGATGCAAGGCCTGTGCAGGCAAACAGTACCTCTGGGACTGCTCACATGCCTGAAGAGCATTTTTGCAGGCCCACACTATTACAACTTTAATCCTGGATGGGAACTTCAAGCTGTTGGCTGCGTTAGCTGTTTCATCTGAGCCGAGTGAACAAGCTAATCGACAAGACAGGTTTAACTTTAATGACTTAAATTCAATGCAGGAGATAAAAAAAAAATTGCGGGAATTACTATCTTCAAATCTTTATTTAGGTGATTTTGAACTACACTGTACTCTCACATACACGCAGAGTTGCTGAAGTCTTGACACCTTCGAGAGAGCAGAAAAGGCTCTGACAACAGATATCCCTGCAACTTTCCTTGCAGGGAGACGAAGCAGAATCCCCTTCAGCTGTCCGTCCAGGGAGAGGGCACACACCTTCCAGGAAAAGCTGTTACATTTGTGACGTCCTTTACAAAGTCCTTCAAATTCGAAGTGGGAAGCAGACACGTCATGCTCACATCCACCACAATCCCCGTTTTCGTCTCCGAGGCAAACGAGCGCAGCCGAAACGCCTTCAGGAGCGGCGTACCGCCGCATGCAGGGCTCACTCCCCGCGGGCCCGTGAGCGCTCCATCACCAGGCTACACCGCCCGACCCCCGCAGGGGCTCCGGAGGCCGTGCCGGGCCCTCACGCCTCTCGGCAGAGTCTGCGGGCGGTAACGCCGTGGATGCCCCCCCGGGGGCGCGGCACGCGGCGGCTGCCCGAAGCCGAGACGGGGTTGCGAACGGGAAGCCGGAGCCTGAGCCGGACCCGGAGCTGGAGCCTGAGCACGAGTCGCCGCCCCGTCGCCGGCGCCCGCCCCGCCCCGCCCCGCCGCGCCCCGCCCACTCTCCCCCTGAGTTCCCCTCTCTCCCCGCCGCCAACCGCCGGCGCGGCCACGCGGGCCCCGCGGCGCGGCGCGGCTCCGCCCCCGGGGCGGACGCGGGCGCGGGGGCGGGGAGCGGGGCGGGGCGGGGCTGCCTGCGAGGCGGCTTGGCGCGGAGCGGCGACAGCAGCCGTGACCTACGACCCCGCCCGCCGCCGGCCAATAAGAGCGCGGCTCGTCCCCGAACCCAAAATTTCCACGTCGGCAAAAGTCAAGATGGAGCGGCGCGGCGCGCGGCGGGGTGGGCGCGCGCGCGCAACCGGCGCCCGGCGGGACGCGGCCGGACCGGGCGAAGCCGCCGCCTCTGCCGCGGGGGTCGGCCGCGGGCGAAGCGGACCGGAGCGGACCTGTTGCGCTCGGCGGCGGGGGCCGAGGGGAGGGCTGCGGAGCGGGGGGGCGCCGCTCGCCGTCCCTTCCGCGCGGGGCCGCGGCAGGATGCCGGGCGCTCCCCGCCGGGGCCGGCGCCGCTTCAGGGCCGCGGCGCGGGGCTGTCAGCAGGATCCGGCAGCTCTCGCTGCTTTCCATTAGCAGCGCCCTGGTCAGCAGCTCGCTCGGCCGCGACTTGGCGTTGGGCGGCCCGTTGGCTGCGGGGGAGGGGGGGTATTTAAAAAAAAGAAGAAGACTCCTTTAATGTCCTTCCCTTGCTACCCCGGGCAGCGTCGTCCGTCGAGCCGCAGATGGGGGAGGAGGACCCTGTCCCTCATCCCCCCTCCAGCCATGTCTAACTGTGTGCGCCTTCCCTTCTCAGGCAGGGAAACTTGTGCTGGCAGGCAGCCCCGGTGCCGGTACCGGAGAAGGATTGGAGCCTCCGGAAGCAAAGTTCTGTGACACTCCGACTCTGGGTACGATAGCAGTCAGTGCACTACAGAACTTTGTCTCCGGCGGCGGCGGCCCCGGGAGCCTCAGGTGGACACGTCACTGCGGGCTACCCTGCCGGGACGAGACCGGGACAGGACGGCGAGCCCGGGCTCTGCCGAGCACTGAAACCTCCCCTCCGGTCTTGGAATAAAGTCTTTACAGTCGTGGCCTCCTGCTCTGAAGTTTTGTTGAGTTTTTCTTTTCCAGGGTAAATATAGCGCAACATCTGGGTATCCGAGGGTTATTTCGGTGCAGGCAGGCCTGCCTGGCTGTCGGCATAAATGTGAAACTAACTGCTGCTCCGTGCAACTGAATCGGTGCTGGGTATGTGAACATGCTCGACCCTGCTGCTAATTGTGCTTTGTTTTGACTGTGCAACTAGTCTCAACTAGGGACTGGAGTGGGGTAAAATACTTTGTGCTCATAGCAAAAAAACCTATGCTATAGAACCCTATTGTAACACAGTGCAATAAGTATCCTAATTCCATGCTTAGGCCCTGCCTTGTGGCATTGAGCTGCTTTAGGAATCCTAGACCCTGGACTTCTGTGGAGTAATATCTATGACTTAAATTCGAACTTCTACTTCCTCAGAAATCACAAAGTGTGTTGTGAGCACTGCAAGGCTTCATCTTCACTGATGCTAGGGGGAGGCTTTGGAAGGATAAGTCACACCTATCTTTATTAGTGCAGTTGTAAGGTTTTATAATATAATCTTATTTGGCACTTGCATCATAGTCAATATGGACAATGGCTTTAAGTACTGAGAAAGGAAGGGGCAAACTTTTTTCTTCCAGTTTAAGTTGGAATCTGGCAACAGTACAAATAACCAGCCCTTCTCTCATCAGAACTCTTGCACTGTTTCTTGATGTGTAAACTAAGCTGTGGAGTTCTTGTGAGGTGGACCTGAGCAGCTTTCATTATGATGAAGAGTAATAAGAAAAACAGAAATTGCGAAAAGTCAGGTACACTAAGGTATGGTGATTTAGTTAAAAATCGGTATTTCATGTAGAGGCTTTTTTAGCAAATCTTTCACAGCAGCCAATGAATGGTAAATATGCAGGTTTTATATTTGTATACGCATATATGTTGGAAGACTCATGTACTGTTAGCTTTGTGTAGCTAATGATCCCCAGTGGGCTCACTAGAAACCTGAATCAAATTTTCCTTTCTGCCAATCTGAATGTGGAAGGTACAGTAAGATTATATAGTTCATAGAATTGGACTGGAAAGTGAAATGCTGTTCTAAGTATGTGCTTTTTAGCTCAAACTGTTTAATCAAAGGGTAGGTAAAGTGAGGAGCACTTACTGTATGGCAGCCCACGTGACCAACTAGGGCTATATTTGGATACTGGAGGTTTAAGGAATCCTTTTTGCTAACCATTTTTGGCCAATTGCCTCCTGCTTTATGTTGTGCAGTGTGATGTTTGCTGAAAAGGACTTGGAAGTCTGGTGTCTGCAACTGTTTAATCAGTACAGTTATAGGGAAACACCTTCTACTGTCAGGGCTAAAGTCCCACTGTATTTAGTTTAGGGGTGGTTCCTGCCTAGCAGGGTATGTAATGCAAATTGCAGCTTGCAATTTTTGTACTAAATAGCCTGTGGGGAGGTGGGCAGTAGATCTTACAAAAGCATCTTAGATACTTACATTTGGTGGTTAAAACTCCATGTAAATAAAGTATTACAGTTCTGTAAACCCACAGAGTTTACTGGAGTATACACTCAATGGTTTCATGGTAAGCATAATATGTTTGGATCTTATTTCAGTATAAATTCAGCCCAGAATTAGAGGGTTGTGATCGTAAGATCCATTGCACTGAATTGGCTGTTATGGCAGATAGCAAACCTGAGTCCAACTGTATTGGGAATGAAGGATTAGTCTGCTTTGTCTCAACACTTTTCAACTGGAGCCAATTTTCTGCCTGCTTTAGTTCCTGGGTGGTCAAGCTGATCAGCTGTGAACGCAAGGTAATGCTTGGCCTCCTGGTAGCCCTCACTTGTCCTTGCCACATGTCTGCAGTGTGTTGTACCTCCTGTCCTACAAGTACTACTTGAATAGTGACCTTTTGGTGACACTTCTGCTTTGATACAGGAAATCATGTGGCCCTCAGGTGCGACTAGAAAAGAGCTCAACACTTCAGGTTGTGTGCTTTATTCTTACACTGAAATGTATGTCATCTGCTTGTCCCCTGGCGTTGGAGCTTTCTCATTTGATTGCTGTGTAAGACTTTTCAAAGCAATCTTGAGGCATGTAGTGGTGCTTGGGGCCTCAAAGAGTTTTGACTTTCTTATTAAGAGTGGTGTTTGATCAAGATAATGCAGGAATTGGAAACAGAAAAAGAAACTAGTGATGCTATTTAAAACGTCTGAATGCCAAACTGTGTAACTGCATTGGTATAACTTTCCAATGACTTCTTGGTGTCTTCTGCTTCTCTGTTAGACAGGACGTTACTGGAGGCATACTTTTAACTGCTGCCTTGTATTTTTTTTGTGCTTTTTGACACTGTAGAGTGTCTATTCTAATTATGGTCATTTTCTCATTGGAAAAGTGGCAAATGAGCTTGCTGAGTTAATTATATGAATTTCCAAAATAGTACAGGTCTTCTATTTGAAAAGACAGAGGCAAAGGAAATGATGGCCACCTATTTATTGTTCTGCAGGCTAGAGAACAGGAAAGGAGTTTGCTGTCAAGTACTCTAAAGGTTGAGACTGAACGAATCTGAGCGTGGCCCAGACACCTTGCGGGTGTTGATCCAGCTGTATGCATGTGCTTGGACTCTGTACATAGGTGCTGAAATTTGAATTCAGATATCAACAGATATTTTAAACCACAGAAGCTGTTATCTCCTGCAATTTGATCTTTTCCAGGTCAGAATCTCCTTATAATCCAAAGATTTAGTTATGTCTTACACTGCTGAGAGTGACAATGAGGCAGTGTGCATGTTAAATGGTGACCACTTTAGCTTGGGAGAGTAACTGAGAGCACAGGGAATATAAAGACAAGCTGTACAGCTCATAGCTGGTTAGTGTCAGGATGCTACTGGACCTGATAGAGTTGAGGAAAGTGCTTAATTTAGCTTCCGGAGATTTTGAGTTGGTGAATTTATAAGCAAAAAAATCTGACTCATGTAACTTAACATTGTCAAAAGATGAAAAGGGTGAGATTTTTCATGTATGTTTTCATGGAACTAACTTTTACTGTTTTACTAGAAACAGAAGTAGACTTACTGACTTCTAGCAACTGTGTGATAATTTATAAATAGACCATAGAGTCCAATGAAATACAAATAAAGTATTGGAAGTCATGAGCTGACTACAAAAAACCACTGAGATATTTATACTTATCTGCTTCCTGGGCAGCTATGTTGAGGAAACTTCTCAGGGTCCATGTAGACTAAAGTGCCGTGGAAGCCTATCTGGAGTAGCAGGTTCTGGAGTCTTTTCTGTTAGGTTTTTGGTGGTAGCAATGGTCTTTGCTCTAAATCTGAATACAGCAGGGTTGAAATACTTTGCAGGATACCTAAGTTACTAACGCAAGTATGTCTGTGCCAGTTAGCTGCAGAGTGGAAAGCAGATTTGTAGCAGTTGAGGTAGGTCAGTGGCACCATGGAGTGAAGGATTTGCCGCAGGAGGCAAACCTGCTGCTGGTAAAAACAAGGTATTGATATAAGAGTGAGTGGAAACTGGAACTGCTAAGCAATCTGAAGTTTATTTTATTCTGGAAGGTTACTGGAAGTTACAGAAACTTGGTAAATGCCCTTGAAGTGAAACTTGTTTTCTTGCTTTGTGTAACAGACAGGACAGAGACTCAACCACATGTCAGATTTCTGTACCCTACTCTAATCTTTGCTATGACCAGGTTTGGTTTTTTTTGAATAATGGTTCTAATGCTATTGAAAACAGCTCAGTGCAGTTGAACCTGTATTTAAGATCTTGAAGGTGTTGTACTGGAACCTCACCATAATTACCTGCAGAACAAGGGAGCTGAAACTTAGCTTCGTATAGCCAACACAAAAGTAATTACTTCCTGAATTATATATAAACTTTTGTATGCAGTCTGATCTCTGGGGAGAGGGGGGAAACCCCAGCATTAGACTATTGATGAATGATGGCCACTTTGTTCTAGTCTGGTCGGGCTGTGAGGCACTACTGCACTTTTGTGTAATAGCAGTTTTTACCCTGCCTGATGGTTCTTCCCTCCTAAATTTTGGAAACCAAGTTCTTGTAACAACACTTAGTTTCTTGCAGGGCTCCTGTGAATGTTCTTCAGCTGTAGTTAAATGATGCATTGCAACTTTAAACAAAAATAAGTCTCAATACTGAATCTGCTTGTGCAGTAAAATCCTTAATGTGTTTTGTAGTACCTTGCTTGAGCACTAGTTGTGGGAACACAATATAAGAGACTCAAACTAATGAGCAACTGTATTTAAGTTGTGTGAGTAGTCCTATTTTGGCAAGCCAAAGCTTAATACATTTTGGCAGCTAAGTGACTTTGGAGGTATCTCAGTTCATATATAGGCAATAAGCTTAGTCATGATGAATGCTATCATTTTTGCCAACCTGACTGCTGGCTCCCATTAGCATGTCCCAAAACTGTGACTGACTATAAATACAGTTCCTTCAGGTGCTGCTTCCTTGGGAGAGGCAGGGAAAGGATGGTCTTATTTTGAGGAAATATACATGGCTAGAGCAATCTACTCTCATCCTTTAGTTTCCTAGTTCACGAACTGGAACATAGGACTCTCTGAACATCAGGAAATACGTACTCTCTGAGAGTGAGCACTGGCTCAGGTTGCTCAGGGAGGTTATTCAGTCTTCATCCTTGGAGATATTAACCATTTGGATGGACAACTGGCTCTAGGTGACCCTGTTTGAGCAGGGCAGTTGAACCAGATGACCTCTGGAGATCCTTTCCAACCTTACCAGTTCTGTGTGATTATTTCCCTAACTTTATACCCAGAAAACAATTTTATTGCTGCTCTCATCTCCCCATCCCAGAGTTTCTTCCATTGCTGCTTATCATATGAATAATCCTTTCATTTATAAAGCAGAAGGGGAAAAGGATTAGAGAAGATCAATATTACTCTGGATAAATATAACGGGAAGCACATAGTGATCAGCTTTGACTCAGGTATGTTAATTAGCTTGAGCTGAGGCTTGAGTGTATAAAACAAGTAAAATCCCTCAGAAAAGGTATGTTCTTGCTTTAACAGTTGTAAGTAGTAAAGTGCAGGATTAAATGTGTGTTTAATGTGGAGGAATTCTTTCTTTCCTGGATGACTGGTAATCTCTTGTAAATAGTGGGGTTTACTCTTCAGTGTGGTAGTTTAACCCTAGCAAGGTGCCAGGTGCCCACCAGGTTGTTCTACCCCTCCTACTTCTAAAGTGGACAGGGGAGAGAGAAATATAACAAAGGGCTTTCAAGTTAAGACAAGGACAGGGAGATCACTTGGTAAATTGGCATCATGGGTGAAACAGACTCAACTTGGGGAGAAATGGTTTGATTTGTTAATAAACCATCAAAATAGTGGGGAAATGAGAAATAAAAAACTCCCTATATCTTAAAACAATTGCCCCTACCCCTCCCTTCCCAAGTTTCTACCTCCTTTTCCCCCAGTGGTGCAGGGGATGGGTGTTAAAGTCAGTTCATCATGGATGTACTTTGCTGCTGCTGCTTCTTGGGGGGAGGCCTTCCCACTGCTACAGTGTGGGGTCCCTCCCATGGGAGATAGTCCTCTATAAACTTCTCCAATGTGGGTCCTTCCCATGGGCTACAGTTCTTCACAAACTGCTCCAGTGTGGGTTCTTCCAATGGGTGCAGTTCTTCATAGACTGCCCCAATGTGGGTCTCATCTTCAGGAACAGATTGCTCCAGCATGGCTCCCCTATGGGGCCACAGCAAACCTGGTCTGGCATGTGCTCCTCTCCAGAGGTTCCCAGGTCCTGCCAGGAACTTGCTCCAGTGTGGGCTTCCCATGGAGTCACAGCCTCCCTCAGGCATACACCAGCTCCGGCATGGGGTCCTCCATGGGCTGCGAGTGGATCTGTGCTCTGCCATGGGCAGCCGGGCCTGCCTCACCATGGTCTTTATAGGTCATGGGAGAATCTCTCTTCCAGTGCATGGGCACCTCCTTCCCCTCCTTCTCCACTGACCTTGGTGTCTGCAGAGACGTTGTTCTCACAATCTCACTCCCTTCTGCTGCTGCTCAAACATGTAATCACAGAGGCGTTACCTCCATTGCTAATTGGCTTGGCCTTGGTCAGCGGTGCGTCCATCTCAGAGCCAACTGGCATTGGCCCTATCAGCTACAGAGGAAGCTTCTGGCAGCTCTTTGTTTAAAGAAGCCACCCCGGTAGCCCCTTGGTACCAAAACCTGGCCACACAAAACCACTACATTCTGTCATAGCTGGGCCGAAGAGAGGAAGTAACTGAAGCACAGAGACATGTTTTGCACAAGGCTTTCCCAATGCAGTGATGTTAATAGGCTGACAAAATACTCCTGCTGTGATTGCAGCTCTTAAATGGCACCAGTGCCTGTGAGAGTTGCTTCTTGCTCTCTTGCCTCTTCACCAGGGAAATGAGCTGTGCCGAGGCAGCAAAAGTCATGGTAGGGCATGGCAAAGCACACTTCCCTATAGGAGGGAAAGATTTTTGCCAGAGTAGAAGCAGTGATGTAGTGAGGATTCACTGCAGCTGAAGGTGGAAGGAGCTGTTCATGTTTCCCCCTTGTCAAATAGCATCAGGTAGGTGTGAAGGTTTCAAATAATGATAAGGAATATCTGCTTGGCTGCACTGGCTCCTTTTAAAGGTCACTCATGTTTAGTCTTCAGAGAGTCTCATTGCTAGATTCACTACCAAGCCATTAAGCTGATAGTGTAGAGCTGGCCTTGGAGAAAAGCTGCATTTCATGCTAGTTGTTAAAGGTGAACCCTCGTAGTCCTTCCCTTGAAGAGCAAACATGCTGGGGAATGTTTACTTTGCTGCTGCTGCGTAACTCCTGCAGGTACTGTGCTCTCTCACAGATAGAGCTTGAGGGACCAGGAGGAAGGAGGAGGTGTAGATACAGCTGGGGAGAGAAGCAGAAAGGGGGAGAGGAAAAGGCAGAGGGTGGTGTGTGGAAGAGGCCATGCAGGTTGCCAAAGGAGCAAGATTTAGGTTCTGCTGTGAACTTTGAGGTCCGTATGACTGTGATTTCATAAGCACTTTCTGAGATGTTAAACTTAAACTGCCAGACTGTACATTGACCAAACTAATTCAAGAGCCTTATGTATAATTATACTGTCTGAAAGGAGCCTGTGCCTCTTGAGACACTTCAGTAAGTATCTGAAGCATAGTGTTAACAAAATACTATAGTTACATAACATGGCCTTTTAATTTATGCTGTGCATTAATTTAAATAAAAATGAGCTTCCATTTCTGGATTCTTATGGGTTTTGTAATACAATGTAAATCCATTATTTAAAAAGCTAAACCAACTCACAGTTCTCAAACAGTTGTTGGCAAACAAACTATAATTTCCCTTGCATGTTAATCAATCAATACCAATAACGTCTTAAAGAAGGAGAGAAGACTCAGAAGTCCTCCAAGGTAAAAGTTTCAGACAAGTATTGTAAGTGACTGAGGAAGCAGATGATGACAACTTTGATTTCCAACTTGATGTATTCTCAACCAGCCAAATCCAAGACAGCCCTGAAAATGCAATGAATAGTGCAGGGAGACAAAGCTCAGTGGTCAAGGAGAGCTGCCTGTACTCTGGATCACTCCTGAAAGAGAAGGCAGGCTCAAGCCTGCAGGAGGGTACTTATAAAAAAAAAAAAAAAAGCTTTTCCAAAAATATTTGAAAAGAATAACCTGTTCAACTTATGCTCAGTTATGGGTTTATGTATAGACTGGTCTGTTGAAATATTAGTTTTGTAGTTTCATTAAGAACAATGCTTTCCATGTGGGTTTGGTTAAGCAGCAAGAATAAAAATGCAATTAAAATTGAATCCTGTCTTTAAAAGTTTTCATTATTCAGACTGGGTGTTCTTGGCTTAATGTTAAGCATCCAGTTCTGGATTACATTGTTGTTCAATGTGGTTCACTTGTCTGAACCATATTGTTTGAATTTTGGTGTTAAATTTAGTTATAATTGTGATTGAGCAAACAAATGGGAATCGGTAAAGGCAAACCTTACATGTCAATGAAACAAGGGCATGAGCAGTGTAGCCCAGACTCAGAGTAGGTATCACTGAGATGCTCCCTTTAGCATTATATGGACCACTTGTCATGTAGAGTCAACAGCATGAAGGCTAGTGAAAGCATGAAAAGCTTGTATTGCAGGTCCACATCGATCTTGGTCTCAATGCTTTTAATTTTTTTCCCTTCAATTATGTTAAATCAGCACCTTATTTTTAGCATCATAAGATTCTACATTTTATATAACCACATTAAGCTCAGTTTTGATGTATGAAGGCAAATGTGCTGGTGACAGTCGCGGGTTCAGCGTACAGGACAATAAGCAGCTGGCTATGTAAAACTTTCAACAAAATGTTGTCAGTCACATTCAAGAGTATTGAATGTGAAAAGAAACTTGGTCAAATATTTTGGACTACAAAATGGACTTACAGTCTCTCACTGAAATTATTTCCCTGCACTAAGAATAAAAAACGTTTGTGAAAGGAGCTGCTGTTGTCTCACACTTTGGTAAATTGATGCTATTTATTCCGCTTCACATACTGGTTTTTAGGGAGAAAAAAAGTTAAATTATATATGATTATCTAAATATACGCACATAAACACACATATAGGTATGTCAAAAGTACGGGTTTAGATGTTGATGTTTATGAAGCTTTAAGTGCACGGTATACAGAAGGGATCTGTTGAACATAGATTTTTGCATAGTCAAAAAGGAAGTCACTGCAAATACTAATTTATGTGCTTTTTGAAGTTAGATTTGATTACACTGCATGTCACACTGGAGTGCTTGCATGCAGGGCAAGAAGGATACCTGGGAGTTAACACTGAGCAGGAGATGGCAGTGCTGCCAGCTTGGGGAATTCCTTGTGAGCAATGAGCCCTTGAAGCAAAAGATCTATCGAGTCCAGGGCAGTGTCTTGCCTTGAGAAAAAGAGACAGAAAAAAACCTGAGGAAGAATTAAGGAATTTTTTCCCTTTCCTTTTTCCCCTTTTCCTTTTCCCTTTTCTTTTTTTCTCCTTTTCATGAAATAGGGAATATAAGTTAAATATTTAACAACAAACAGCTAAAGGACATGCTCGTGGAGAAAGGCTTGCACCTAATTTTCCAGTGCTTGGAGTACCAGAGTTTGGGAGATGCAGTTCATTTATGATGCATCCACCATACCTGATTTTGGATAGAATATTTGTATGTCCATTTGACCCAATCTAGTAGCTTTTCTCTGGGTAAGGACTATACCACTGCTGCATGAATATCCTAAATGACAAAACTAGGGGACAACATGAGACTGGAGGCTCTAAGCAGTTTTGGAAATAAGTGCTAGATGTAAAGTAAAGGGTGTCAGGCTTTTGTTCAACCAAAACAAGTGCATGAGAAGCCAGATTGGCATGGAGGAAGTGAGGAGGTGTGATGGTCAGAGATCTGGCACACAGGGACATGGTGCAAAACCTCTGAGGAGTGTGTGAGGAAGTTCGTGTCTGATGTGGCTGTTTGAATCATCAATTGCCAAGCAAGATTGTGAAGGTGCCAAGAATCCGTCAGCTCCAAATCTTAATAGAGAGCATGAAGAGCCGAAGGCATTTGTTAACAAAGACACAGCTGTAGCGTGTGATGACAGAAAGCACAAAATGCATCCCAGCCAGAGGTGTGGGCAGTTCTTCGTGACAAAACTGTCAAAACTGGAGGGCAGTGGTTTAGGTGGTAACAGGAACAAATTGCTAATGTATTCAAACAGAAAAGCAGCTTTGGCTTTAATCCATAGGTGTGAAAAGTTTCATGCCTGTTCATGAGCCAACATTATCTGAATCTCAGTGTAACTCATTCTTTGTGCTCACCCAAATGAGCTGGAAAATACTATGTCTTAAATTGACAAATACAGGATACGCAGGTTGAATATAAACAGAAAGATTTAGTGCTGCAAATATATTTTGAGCCTTTAACATGAGGGCTGTGGAGAGCAAAATCTGCACATAAATTACATGCCTGCCCGTTCTCTTTTAGGCAATGAAACCTACCTTTTTTTTTGGCAGGGCAACACAGTGTAGAGAGGGAACTGGGCAGCAGCTCTGGAACAGGTCTTTCAGGAGACAAGGCTACCAGTAGCAGGAAGCATCAGTAGCACATTGCTTGTCCATAGCAGTTCAAATGGGGGAGTCTTTGGACCTAATGGGATTTCTTTCAAAGCCATTACAATGACAATCCCCATAGAGGAGTGAGGAAAGTCATTTAGGGACTGACCAACCTACGGAGGGCTGGAGACAGTTTATATTGACTCAAAATGAACAAATAACTTATTGCACAAGCTGAAAACACAAACGAGTTTCTGTGCTAGATTTGTATCCAAGCCTTCTGCTGACGGCATGGATGGTCCATTGTGTATTGACAGTCATGCATAATCTTAAATGTCTATGTAGACTCAATTTACGTGATCCAGTCTTCCCCTGATAGAACTTGTTTTATGTTTTTACTCCTGCTCTGTACCGGAGTGCCAGACCTATTCCTACAGTGAGCTTCCGTTTTGAAGGCACTGCTCCTCTTGCTTTGCTGAAGCACCGATGTGCAACGCACCTACAGGAGCTAGCCATCGATTTTTGGAGCTGCTGACCAGGCAATGTCTATGCCTAGGAAGAAGGCACTTTTGAAGGCATTTGAATTTGCATGAGGAACCACAAAACTAGCGATACATATCTTGTTAAACGTTGCAAGCAAACATGAGACTGTTAAGTCTTTGCCTATTTAAAATTGTTAATGTTTTTTGCTTCTCAACAGCCATGGTCCTCATTCAACAATGCAGAAGTTTTACAAGTGATCCATTTTAATGTGAACACCAAAGGAAAAAAACAGAGCAGGCACCACAGGGTTAAGGCGCTTACTAGCTGGAAAAGAAAGGAATGGTAACAGGTAACAGCCAAATGCAAAATGACTGGTTTTGGCCTGCAGCGTTTTGGCAGGGGTAAATTTAAAAGGCGAGTGGGAAAGGCTCCCTGCTAAATAGTTACAGTAACAAGACAATCCCGAGCATGGCTGTGGGCAAGATCTGCACTGATAATTCTATCAGTTTATGCTTTTTTTATGTCATACTGTCCCTGATGAATAAATCCCTTGATATGCCAGAGATGTTTATCACCGATATGTCTCAATGTTCCAAGCATTGCTTCTCAAAACTATTTATGGGAGAACAAAACCAAAATCCAGCTTTCCCTTTCACTTCAGCACTTTCAGAACAAAAAGGCATCTGCAGTGTATTGCAAGTTGTCAGTTACTCTAAACCAATCCTCCTTATATTTATTTAATTCTTTATTCTTGGGTTTAAATCTGTACAGCTCTGACAAGAAGAGATGTATTGATGAGTTATTTTGTAAAGAGAAGATTCAAACTTGTCTTCCTCCTTCTTTGAGGAGGCAGTAAACTACAAATGGCATACAAAGCATTTGCTTAAGTCATTACTAATCACAGCCTCACAAAAGAGGAACAATAAAATCCCAGATTCCTTGTGTGGATTTGAACTGTGCAATCACAGAAGATTCTTAATGAAGTTGCAGAGAAGACAAAAAAAAATCCCAACCCAGCATAGATGAGATTGTTTGAAAACAAAATGATATATTAGAAAGGTTTTGCTGACATGATATATATTAATGTTTGTAGTTACAGAGCTTCTTGCTTCCCTCTTTTTGTCATTTAGCTCTGTCTTAAAACCTAATCTGGATAGAAATCTATACCCGTGTTTCTAGGTTAAAAAAGAAAATCGCATTCCCAGCATTTCAATTCTTTCATAGAAGGCTTCATTCACATTTGAAAGCCACTAAACAAAAATAAAAAAAAAAACATGCTTTCTTTTCCAAAGTAAATGATTCTTCACCTTTAAATACAGAGATACTCAACTTTAGTTGTTTGCAGTATGGACATTATTCATCTGAGCTCATGCACTAGAATATTAATAACTAAGCAGGAGAAGTGAAAGAAGTAGAGAATATCTTCCTTCCTTGGTGCCATGAGGAATCCAGCTATTTCTGTCCATTAACGAAGGCTGTGCAGCAATACTCTGCAATACATGATGCCACAGTAGCTGGATGGTTGGTTTTACATGAAATATCAAGGCTAACCCTGGAAAAGCAGCGTTCGTGGGCAATGACAGTCAAACAGTTGACGAAACTGATCCCAGAGCAGAAACAAACTGCCTTTCCAGCCAGTTTTGTTTCCAAGGCATCTCAAAGCAGAAAAAGGAACACATCATGATCAAATGTTGTTACCGTGTCAAGGCCTGTGCTCACACGTCCAAACACTGAGCACCTTCAGAAATTAATTCTACCTCACTGCTGCCAATGCGCAGCAACCCATTCAGAGCTGACGGTCATCTTAATGGGAGCAAGGGAGGAGCAACAGCAGATGGTGGACAATGTATTTTAAAAAATGAATCAGAAAATCCTCAAGGGCTCCATATATATGTTATAACATAGTCCTACTTCAGGGAGGGTCTGTTTATTTTTTCATCTTAAAAATATAACAAAGACTGATGAACAGAACAAACTGTTTGAAAAACGGAGATTAGCTGAAGCTCAAAGGTCAGAAGACAATTCCCAGGACTCAATGGTCCTTACCATTTATTCTGTTAATCTACTCTGTAACTTCTCGTGTCATCCATTTTCAAGTTCTGTCATTGCTGGGTATCTGTTGAACAGAGAAAAATCCAGTCCCTGATGGCAAGTAGTTGTAATCATTATCATCATCCTGTTTAGAAAAATATCTAGAAGACTCAATAAGCAGTATGGTAGCCCTGCAGCAGCATTACCAGCAGGCCAGTACTGCATATTTCCCTGCAGGACACAAATTGCTCATGGCAATGATCACTTTTTTTGCCATGTACTTGTAAGGCTTCCTAATGCTGCTATAGAAATAACAGCACTACAGATAATTGCAATAATAATTAACTGCTCAGTGAAAAATTAAGCGACTATTTTCCAACTTGGTTATCCTGGGCATTCAAACCACTAATCTGCATCAACCTGGCTTTATTTTGTGGTCAGCCATCATTAATAGTATTAAGTGAACATTAGATGTTATTAATCTCATTACACAAGTGATGAAATGTCACTTCATGTTAATTGAGAGAAGGCATTTGATAGGATGCTTTGGAACTGCTTTTTTTGTCATAGTGAGGGAACTTAGTTGCAGGCATGACTTTAATATCAAGGGTGAAGTGCTGTAGGACTCTGGGTGCATTTCACTCTCTGAGGGGCCCTAGCAGAGCCTCTCAGGGAAGAATGATGTGAGGCTGGAGTGGTCATTGTCAGCTCTTACTCTGTCTCCCTCCACTAGTGCTTGCATGAGCTGATTGTGATCCTGCAGCAAGCCACAATGAAAAATTCTAAACTTGTGGGTTTGGCATAATTTCTGTGCATCCCTACTTGTCCCACAGGCCAGGGAGCTGGGGCATATGGACTAGGCAGGAACAGTGCCCTGATCCAGCTGGGGAGAAGCATCAGTGGGACAAGGACCAGACATGATTTGCAATACAGAAGTAGCTCTGAAGGCCATGATGTTAATCAGATTACAGTACCAAACAAGTTTACTGGATGCCAACCACTCAGACATGCCCTCAGACACTTCACATAGCTGCAAACACCACCAGACTTCTCCCTCTCACACAGCCCTTAGCAAAACCCACTCCTGGTATCAATAACTTGACTGGCAAGACATTCTTGAATTAATTTCCTTCTTTCAATAGTCTCTTGAGGCTTTCAAATACCTGAGGGGACTTTACACCATTAAATTATCCTCATAACACTCACTCACTACTCTTCACCTTGAGACCTATAAAAGTTACACATTTTAATTTCTACTACTGGGCTGCTTCTGTGTCATAATGAACCATGTTCTTCTCCACAGTGTAGAAATCCTCACAGTAATTCCAACCACTTGGCATTAAAAACAAAAGCTAGGGTAAATATACAGTAATATGGTAAAACAGGGGGCTAAGAAGCAGCCTGCTGAAGCTGCAGAGAAAGACAATGTAGAAGCTAATGTTCTCCTTATCTGGAAATGGCAGTACTTGACAGGAATCATTTGAGGCACTTGAGGCTGGTTCCATTTTACAGGAACTCAAATTAGCAACCCACAGAACACAACGTTGAAGCAAATGGCTGCTTTCCTTCCAAATTCTCCAACCTAATTTGTGGAGAAGATGCTTTGCTCCCTCAGGAGGTCAGACAGCATATTTTCCAAGGAAACTAGAAATCTGGGGAAAAACCAAATCTGAGAAATCCTTTTGCAGTGCCAGTACTTTAACTGCATTCCTGCAGATGCAGACTATTGGTTTTCCTCCAGAGAGGAAAGCATTTAATCTAAAGATCAGCCCTTCAAAGACTGAAGACTTTTCTATTGTGTAAGAGAAGTGAGTCTGAGTAAATTCCAAATTAAATTTCAAATAATCTACTTTGAATGTACCATTAAGTTAGGAATTGCCTAGATGTGATTAATAAATGGTGCTATTTAACAAAAAAAACCCAAAAAGAATTTCCCAAAAGAAGCATTAACTAACCATACTCCTTTCTTTTCCTTACAATTTCTTATCTCAAAACGCTTACTGGTGTCTGTACTACCTATGACACTTTGTATTTAATATTCTCCTTAAGAAGAGCTAATGCAATGCTTTAACTTATGCTTGTTTTACTGCTAGCCCTCAGTTTTGGGGAAGAACAATTAAGCAACCTTTCACATACTATAAATGGTACAATCCATCATTGCACTCATACATTGTTTATGTGATTGCTATCGTGCATGCTGATTTAGGACATTGATCCATCATTTCCTATATTCCAGGTTGGCAAGTGGCTCTGTGTTAACTCTTTCCTCCTCTGTTCTGGTAATGCACACACCTGGCCAAATTCGATGGCACTCACTGAAGAGCTCAGGGCACATCTTTTTGAGCAAAAAACATGCCTTAAATCTACAGGCATACATGTGAACAAAGCTTACATGGAAACATGAAAAGCAACTCTATCTTAAAGTATGCGAAAAAAGTAAAAAAGGCTGAATTCTATAAGGTGTGGAGGAAATATGCCTAGAATATCCTGAGGCTTCAGCGATCAGTTAACTGGAAATTATGGTTGAATTTCAGGAGATATGACATATGATTCAATTTGTTTATGCCTCAGCTGTGGCACATACAACTTTTAATCATGCCCTGGAAACGTCATTGATAAAATTAACAGTGAACTGGCTCCTTCTGCATACAGAGGGTTAGATACCCTCTGCTGGAGCTCAGGAGGAAAAAGAGAATCTATGATTTCTGGAAGAAAGGTCAGGCAGCCCAGGAGAACTACAAGGCTGTGATTAGGTCATGTAGAGAGAAAATTAGAAGGGGCAAGGCTCAACTAGAAGTTAATCTGGTCCATAGTGTAAAAGAGAGTGAGAAAAAAAATCTATAAATATATTAGTATCAAAAGGAGACCTAAAGGGAATCTTCCCCCTTTAATGGATGAAGGGGGAAACCTTGTGAGCAAGGATGAGGAAAGGTCTGAGGTACTTAATGCCCTCTTTGCCTCAGTCATCAATACTAAAACCAGCTCTTCTCTGGATACTTGTCCACCAGAACAGGAAGACAGGGACAGGGGACAGACTGAAGCCACCTTAGTGCAAGGGGAAATGGTGTGTGACCTGTTGCTTCACCTCGACACGCCCAAGTCAATGGGCCCAGAAGGAATCCAACTGAGGGTGGTGAGGAAGCTGTCAGAAGTGCCCACCAAGTCACTCTTCATCATCTACCATCAGTCCTGGCACACCGGGGAGATCCCACAGGACTGGAGGATGGCAAATGTGACACCCATCTAGAAGGAGGGTTGAAAGGAGGATCTTGGGAACTACAGGCCTGTCAACCTGACTTTGATGCTGGGGAGGATTATGGAACAGATTATCCTGAGTGCCATCCTGAGGCATATACAGGATAACCAAGGGTTCAGGCTCAGCCATCATGGCTTTATGGAGGGCAGGAGGTCCCGTTTGACCAATCTGATCTTCTATGACAAGATGACTCACTTAGTGGTTGAGGAAAAGACTGTGGATGTGATCTTCCTGGACTTCAGTACGGCCTTCCACACAGTCTCCCATGGCATCTTCTAGGAGAAACTCGCTGTTTGTGTTTTGGACAGACCTACTCTGCAATGGGTGAAAAACTGACTGGCCCAGATAGTCATAGTAAATGGAGTTAAATCCAGTTGGTGACTGGTCACCAGTTGTGTTCCCCAGGGCTTGGTTCTGAGGCCTGTTTTAACATCTTTATCAATGATCTGGATGAGACAATTGAGCACATCCTAAGTAAATTTGCAGATGACACCAAGCTGAGCGGGTGTGTAGACCTGCTTGAGGGCAGGAAGGCTCTTCAGAGGGACCTGGGCAGGCTGGATAGATGCACTGAGGCCAATTGCATGAGGTTAAACAGGGCCAAGTGCTGGGTCCGACACTTGGGCAGGACAACCCCATGCAATGCTACAGGCTTGGGACAGAGTGGCTTGAGAGCTTTCTTGCAGAAAAGGGATTGTTAAGCGACAGCCAGCTAACCATGAGCCAGCAGTGTGCCCAGGTGGCCAAGACAGCCAATGGCATCCTGGTCTGTATCAGAAATCATGTGGCCAGGACTAGAGAAGTGATTGTCCCCTTTTACTCAGCACTGGTGAGGCCACACCTCACTGTGTCCAGTTCTGGGCCCCTCCCTACAAGGACACTGAGGTGCTGGAGCGTGTCTACAGATGGGCAACAAAGCTGGTGAAGGGTTTAGAGAACAAGTCTTGTGAGGAGCAGCTGAGGGAGCTGGAGATGTTTAGCCCAGAGAAGAGGAGGCTGAAAGGAGATATGATCACTCTCTACAGGTACCTGAAGGGAAGTTGTAGTGAGGTAGGGGTTGGCCTCTCCACTAAGGAATGATAGAACGTGAGGAAACGGGCTCAAGTTGTGCCAGAGGATGTTTAGATTGGATTTTAGGAAGAACTTTTTCACTGAGAGGGTTATGAAGCATTTTGGAATGGGCTGCACAGGGAGGTGGTGGAGTCCCCATCCCTGGAGATATTAAAAAACCACATACATAAAGTATTGAGGGACATGGTTTAATTTAGTGATGGGCTTGGCAGTGTGAGGTAAGTCATTGGACTTGCTGATTCTGAAAGTTTTTTCCAACCCTAATGATTCTATGATTCTATGTTCAGCTGCCACAAGACTTTTAGCTGATGAATGTGTGTATTCAAGCACCTTATGTCAAATATAGGGTAGTTTTAGACACTAACTTGTTTAAAAGCCTCCCCAGAGACCCAAGGCCTTTGAGTGCTGGTGAGCCAGCTACTGTCTGGGTGCTTAGCCACAAGCTGGGGACGTGGACAAGCCAGGGCCACGGGTCGCCAGAGACTGGTGATGTAGTATCTGATGATGGAGTTATCACCACTCATGTCCCTCTCAGGATACATTTCCCTGGGAAGCCACTTTGGCCACCCCATTGACAAGGCACAAAAAGTTTATGCATACAGCTACATTCAGCTCTAGAGAGATGATATTGGTTTCCTTGGGAGTGGCACTGGCTTCCTTTTCCTGTCAGGAACCTTCCTCACACAGATGAATGAGGCCAGTTTCTCTCCACAGCTCTTACATGAAAAATAGCAGTGGAGACCCTGCCTTGAACGCACACCACTGTGCTCATTTGGAGGTAAGCTCCCTGGCGCTTCTTCCCTGCCAGGCTTTCAATCTGCTGCTGCTCTTTTGAGATCAGTTGTAGAAATTCAATTGTCTTGTATCACTGCTCCCCATTTCTTCAGAGGAAGCTAAAAGCAGCCACAGTGATATCACACAGTGGTGTGGCCCACTGTGCCCTTCTCCAGCCCATGGGGCTGGGAGCATTGGAGACATGGCAGGGCTGGAGATCAGGCTCAGGTAAAATACATAACCATAAAGAGGTAGCGCTACAGCAGGAAAATTATTTCAGAAGAGGGGTTTTCCCTAGCTCTGTTGTCAGTCTTAACAAAGATGAAAGCTCCCATCAGAGACCACAGGTCCCTGGAGGCAATTTGGTTCATTTTAAGTAAAAAACCTCAAACATATGCATATTCAGAAAAGTCTTGGGGTTTTTTTCCCCAAATTTCAATTCAGGTAAACTCCATAGCTATTGAGGATAGTTGCTGTTTTCATATGGAGGGCCTTGCTTTTGTATGTATCTAACAGGGGCTTGGCTTTAAATATAAGTAAAATTTGATTTATTTATTTCATATTTGGAAAATTTCTAAGTCACCGTGATTTTGGTCATTCATCAGATCTTGTTATCCTCAGTATCTCATATTCAGCTCTTCTGGAAATACTGCCTAGAAAGTGTTAGGCAAAACCAGACAATCTTATCTAAATGTATTTGGCATCAAGGTTTGATTTGAAGCAATGCCTAAAATCCTACAGTTTTATAACATAAGGGATGAGTGTTTGCATCTCACTTTGCTAACCACCATGGTTAGAAAATTAAGCAGTAGTAATGATCTCTTAAAGCAAATTGTTAATTGTCCTGGTTTTGGCTGGAACAGAGTAAATTTTCTTCCTAGTAGCCAGTGCAGTGCTGTGTTTTGGATTTAGTGTGAGAATCATGTTGATAACACACTGATGTTTTCAGTTGTTGATAAGTAGTGTTACAGTAAGACAAGGATGTTTTTAGCTTCTCATGCCCTGCCAGGAAGAAGGCCAAAGGGGCACATGAAGCTAGGAGGAGACACAGCTGGGACAGCTGACCCAAACTGGCCAAAGCAATAGTCCATACCAAATAACATTGTGCCCACTATACAGTCTGGGGGCAGTTGGCTAGGTAGAGTGGATTGCTGCTCTGGGACTCTCTGGGCAGCAGTCAGCAGGTGGTGAGCAATGGCATTGTGCATCACTTGCCTGCCTTGGGTTTTATTTTACTCTCTTGTTATCTTCCTTATCATTATTAATATTGATATTGTTGCTATTATAATTCTTATTTTCCATTCTGAAACTGTTCTCAACTCATGAGTTGTACTTGTTTTTGATTCTCTTCCCCATAGCACTGGGAGAGGGGGGAGGAGTGAAGGAGTGGCTGGGTGGTGCTCAGGTGCTGGCTGGAGTTCAATGACAGTAATGCAAGGTAATGAGAGGTAGCATGAAGCAGAATAGTTTTCCTTTCTTTTGAGGAGGAGGATAACTTTATGGAGAGCAACAGTCTGAGGCACTCCTGGGGTATCAGCAGAGACTCACAATAGCAAGGACAGGAGCACGACCACTGTTTTGGTTGTTTATTACTCCTCAAAAACTGCAATGGAGTTGATGTAGAAATTGCTTTTCTTCCGATTTCACTGACACATTGTGAATTTGGCATTTGGAAATAGAATACCATCAGCACAGAAACTAGCTCAGGTGACAGTTCAGATTGCAGTGAGGAAAAAATGCTATGTAGCTGCTAGGATTGACTTGTAATTAATTGCAGGCTACAGATAGGTTTATTTTGCTTGTATTTTGTGTGAATGTTCAGGTGATCCAAGGAGAAATAAGTGAAGGCCTAGAAGTCATGAATTACCCAATACTTATATCAGCAGGCTTACATGTTGTTCGCCACTCAAGTGTTGTGTCCCATCATCCACTCAGACAGCAAAAAAAAAAATACCCCGTGCCTAATGATACATTATAAACTGCAGGGCAATGAATTATTACCATGAGCAGCTTTTTAGCCACACAGATTCTGTGCTTCTCCACTTGTAAATATCTTGTAATAACACAAATCGCTTCACAAGGTTTGGAAAGGATTTACCAAACACAAGAGGCAACTGTTGGCTCAACAGAAATTTCCTTGACTGACTCAGAAAAAAATGCTGAAAGATGCCTGCTTTTCAGACTTACTTGGGTATATTTCATTTTTAGACGGTATCTGTGAGAAAGATCTTAGATGTGGATCACAAGGACACAATTATCTTTGCATGTCCAGACTATTGTGTCTCAGCCTTTTGTCTCTTGAGTAAATAAAAGATGAGGTTCCCCTCAGAAATTATTGCCACTGATTTGCAGCTCTGCAATTCTGCTGAATTAAAATCAAAAGATCTTTTGGGACAGACTCAAATACGTGTTCCAGAGCAGCGATTTCCTGTCCCAGTCCCAAATGTCCCAGTCCCAGCCAGAGATCAAAAACTCTTCATTTCTTTTCCACCTGAGCCACCTTGTGGGCCTTCTTCCTATAGCAAAAGTGTTACTTTTAAAGAGAAAGGACACCACTTGTGGTGTACATTTCAGAAAACAGTAACGGAAACTGTTGAAGACAGCATCACAGTGGGACATGACCGATCATTGCTTGATCACCAGACTCTTCAAAGACCTCTCTGAAATGAACTTGTTTTGATGCAGGTCCTAGACCAACAGCCTCCTCACAAAAAAACCCCAAAAAACAAACCTGAGCACCTGGGTAGTCCCATCAGACCTGGAAAGGGATGACATGGGTGCAGAAACGGATTCTCTTCCTTGATTAATCCAAATACTGTCAGGACTCCAAAATACATTCAGTGAATTTTGCCAACAGATTTTCATTACCTGCTCTCACAGCAGAAAGAAATCTAGGAAATCACTAAATTAGCCTTAATGTTACCTTCCAGCCCCTGACAGAGAAGCCTTTCAATCTGTGGTAGTGGCAATAATCTATTATGGTGCTGTCCTTCTTATTGTACAAAATATCTTGAATGATATCTTGAATATCTCCCAAGAGGCAAAAGCACTGAGGAAACTTAAGACAGTAGAAATGCAGTGGGTCCGTGTAAAATGCTTTTTACAGAATCATAGAATGGTTTCAGTCAGAAGGTACCTTTAAAGATCACCTAGTCCAACCCTCCTGCTGTGGGCAAAGACATCTATCTTGAGATCAGGGTTCCCAAAGACCTGTCCAACTTGAACACTCCTAGGGATGGGATTTCCACAACTTCCTTAGCAAGTGAAAGGAAGAGTGCCAGCCCTCTGAGACTTTGTTATATCTTGTCACAAGCAAAGTGCATTCAGATTCTTCTAGTCTCCGTCTTTTCTTTTTTGAATCACACACGACAAAATAAGGATGAACAATAATGCCCATGTCCCTCTCTGGGCAAAAAACCTCTCTGATCTGCTCATACCACATCTTTAGCTCCTCTAGAAAGGAAAATGCAGGAAAGAAGACACCTCTTGGTGATGATTTCCCATCTGTAGACTGTTGTTTCCAGGGATCCTTCCCAGAGACAGAGGCCTGACAGCAGCCGTGATGCTCCAGAGGTGAGGGAGATGCTCTGAGCTCACAAATGTGAGCAGGGAGTGTTCGGCTGCACAGTCAAAGGTGAAGCCACATAAAAATGCTCCCTCTGTGCTGTGTCTGAAGCGTGACAAACCCTAGAATAGCAGACAGTGAGGGGTGGGAGCTCCAAAGGTAAATTTGTTATGTTTCTGGATGGGCTATCAAGCAGACGGTCGGGGAGCTGTGAGTGATGCTGGCCGTGGCAGCGAGTATGACAGCAGCACTGCTGTAGTCGTGGCCACCTCCAGACAGCCATTCAGTATTTTCAGTGATGAGATGGAGCAAAGTGCTCACTGTAAGCCCATGCCAAGGAACGTGGCGTTAATGCTTGGCTCAGTGTGCAGCATGTCCAGCAGCTGGCAAGTTTCCAGCTTTCACTTGAGAAATTTATCAATATGAAAACCATTGTCAAATTCTCTGTTTATTTTGCATTCTGCAGGGTCCTTGGGCAGATTTCTCAACTCCACCAGCTCTGTAGCAGAGCTAAAGGTTCAGTGCCACTGGCCTTCTCTCCTTCCTACCTCTCATTTTTCCTCTCCAACCCAGAAGAGCCAGAGCAGGCAGCTACACAAACACCTGGAGGGCACTGGATTCCCAGGGCCCACAGGGCTTGGAGAAAGCCCTGCACAGGTTAGATGCTGATTCTTTGGCCCACTAGCCTCAAAACATATTTATGTGAATATACAGCATCAGGTAATGGTTTCTTTCTGTATCGAATGGGAATTTCTCATATTTTTTTTATTTTAATTTTTTTTTTTTATTTTTAGATAAAAGGTAAAACAAAAAGTGATTTGTCTGCCCTGGGCTATGCTTTAAGTTTCTGGGTTGCTCCCTCAGCATCTGCCAACAGTGGTAAGCCCCAAAACATGAATACAGCTACCTCAGCTGTACCAATGCACTGACTATATCTGTGATGGCTGCCCAATACACAGAGAAAATACACGTCATTTTAAAAGGCTTCTTAACAAGACCAAAGCTTTGCTTTGTATTGGGATGAATCTGAAATAGCATCTTTGCCTGCCTGGCACTGGTTGCCTGCCCATAGCTAAGATCAGGCTTTGCTCCATACCCTGAAAAGATTTGGGCTTCAAATTAATTTCTGCCTTTATTAAAGAAACAAAAGCCCACAAATATTCCAGGCCAAACTGGAGACGATTCACCAGTGAGACAATAAGCTGTAAGTGCTCTAACCTCACAGTATCGCTAAATTATTATGTCCTGAACAATACTGTATTGTGGAAGCAAAAAAGGCTAGCTGTAGCCTTCTGTTATCAATCAGCCAGCAGTGCGGGAATAAAGTTATTTAACTCTCAGAAGCGTGCAGATCAATATCACTGGCTATTAAGCAGAAATGGACAGGCAGGCCTTGATGTTTAATTAATTACACATTACTATCTGTTATAAATGACTGGACTTAAGCGATGTGTGACAGCATATGGTGATTGTGAGAATCTTTATTCCTTGAAACCTAGAAAAAGCATCTTAGAAAGGCCACAGCAAGCAGCTAAAAGCACATGCAGATGAACAACTGCAACTCATTGCTATTTTTAAAAGCTGGTTTTGATTTCTAGCTGATTTTTAGCTGCTAGTGAGAACAAATAAGCTCTGTGCAATTACAGCACATAGTCTGTGCTTGTAAGGCTTGAGCCTCAGCCTTTCAAATTAATTCAATTGCATCTTAAAGTTCTCCTGTATCAAGCAGAGGTCGGGTTTTAGATACACAATTCGCACTTCTCTTTTTATTTTTGCACAAACAGTATTTGGCCTCCAATGCTCCCGTCCTGCTCCGAGGTCCCCAGCAGGGCTGCGCAACACCAAAGGGTTTCGGACCTTTAATTTTGCGAGGGATGGGGAGGCGGAGGGGCGCGTGGGAATAGCGTATCTCTGGAGAAACCTGCCAGCGTGCTGCGTGCGTGCACCGCCCGGGCTCCCGGTACCGAGCGTCGTTAGCTGGCCCACACAATGGCGGCGGCACCCACGGCACGGGAAGGCGCGGCACGGCACGGCACCGGAAGGTGCGGCGCGGCACGGTCCGGCGGGAGGGGCGCGGCGGGGCCGGGGCGGGGCGGGGCCGGGTGCCGCGCGCGCCCGCCTCCGCGCCCTCCGCGGTCGCCGAGCGCCCCCTGCTGCCCGCCCGCAGCCCCCGCGCCAGCGCGAGGCGGTGGCGGCTGCCTCACTGAGGGGTCCGTCCGCAGCCAAGAGGCCGCAGACCCCTCGGGGAGCTGTGAAGCACAGTCAGCGCTCCTTGACTGCCTTTACCGAAAGGAACGAGTGGCCATTTTTGTGACTTAGAGGCTGAATTATCTGTACGGTTTCCACGGAACCTGGGAACAGCCCTGTCACCTGAAGCCATGGGGCTTTAGCGGTGATGTACTGGTTTTTAGAAATCCTACCTCGTGACTGCAGGCACCTCCAAATGCTGATCTCTGGGTCTTTGCCGTCAACGTTGAAGTCCTCCTTCTGCATAGTACCCTGGCAACTTAGCAGGGACACATGGGTGCAAGGACTGGCCTCCCACCTCCCTCTAGGGAGGCAGGACATAGACACCCATTCAGGTAGCCAGAGATTTTCCAGTACCACATGCTGCTGCTAGAACCTGTTGGCCATGCTGAGCCCAAGAGACCTCACAGCAATTCCAGGGGAAGGCTGGCAGGATATCTTTCCTGCAGGAAGGGCCACAGGAAGATCTCCCACCCAGAAAACACAAGACTTTGGATGGAAACCTAAACCCCCGTGTTTCCCATGGACAAGAACTTACTTTCTGGGCGCTTCTCCCCATTCTGACCTGTATGAGTTTCACCAGCAGTTCATATTCTCTCCCACTGCATGAAAGTGACGATGAATAAAGCACACAGTAAATAGCAATGTTGCTTATAAAATACAACAATATGAAAGACGTTCCCTTGGAGGTTCACAGATTTTCTTGTCATTGCTATGCTAAAGGGCCACAGCAAGTGAAAGAGATTTGTAAATCGTGCATGTTTTGAAAAAGTGAGGTGAAATAATTCCTGCAGCTGAAGTTATACTTACACGGAGCTAACTGTGGGAGCTGAGACTCCAATATCCCTGTCCCGACAGGTTGGGTACCAGCATATCACAGCAGTCAGGAGCTAAGGCAAGTGGAAGTGGCTAGGTTTTTCATATCACTCAGATTACAAAGGGATCAACCCGTATACTCTCACCTATCCTTAAATTGGTTGAACCTGTAGTCAGTGAGGAGGATGATAAGCCTGTGCAATGACGTGCAGAAGGATTCAACCTCCCTCAAATCTTCTCTCTACCTTGCCAATAGTGGACATTGCCTTTGAGCCCAAGGTGATCTTTGGCCTTCTCTGGGCCAGTGCAGAAATCCTCTACTACATGTTCAAGGTACACTGTGACCTGATTCCATTCTAGTTTATGAGAAATGACCTTCCTTGGATTTTCACTGCATCCATTGCTTGTCTGGCAACCTGGATCTTGCAAGTCCAGAGATGCAGCCATGGCACACAAATGAATAAATCATGTATTTACTGTACAAATTACCCTTCGTGTGCACAACAAGCTGCAACTCACTGCACAAAAGTAACTCATCTAAGACTATCCCAGATTTTGGTAAGGAAAATGTACCATCCCTACCTAGTGTTCAGCCCTGTCTCTGCAAAAATAACTATCCCTCCATGGGCTGCTGGCTTATAAATCATGGGTTTTGTTTCTCCATCGCAGGAACCTACTGCAGATTTATAAAACATTTAAGATGCTGCAGTTAATGTTTCATCTGTTCATGAATACCCTGAGGGACCAAACTATTGTTTAGTCTTCTACAGAAATAACCATGATTTATACAAAAGTTGTCTAAAACATTTTACTTTTGTTAGCAATACCATTGCATGTCAAAACCAGAACCTAGATTTATCTACCATTCATGCTACCCATATAATACATAACACTGTGTACGTTAAGTAAGGAATAAAGAAATAAATATTGCTCCTGTTGAGTGAAGATCTAAAGATATACGGCTTCATTTTTGAGGTGATTTGGCTCTAGATCAACATTCAGCAGCCAGATGAGTTAATAGAGCCCTGAGTGTGCTTAATGCCTGAAGCACTCACTGTCTTTAAAGTGGCTTTACAAGCCAAAATTAAATGCCACGGGGAAAGAAAAAAACCAGTCTTGGTTGCCCTGTCTGGCTGCCAGAGTGCTGCTTGGACGTCCTCATGTGGTTTGGGTTGGACATCTTAAATTTGGGATATAAAAATCAACAGTTTTTGGAAATGTGATTTAGAAAAGCATGATTGAAACTGGCAATCCACCTTGCTGAATTAGGGCCTACTGTATATGGAGAAGTTTTAAAAAAAGGCAATGAAAACAGAGCAACCGTGGTGTGTGTGTGTGTATTATCAGCTCTTGCAGGCCCCATTTCCCAAAAGTTATAAGAGGAAATCTCCTTTATCCCCAGCCTTCAGATTCTGAAAGTGGTGTGTCCTTCTGCATCATGCCCCATGCTCTGCCATTCATACAGCCCATGCAAAGACCTCAAGGCCACTCTGCCCCTGGAGCTACCCCAGTCTTACCAGCAGGACAGGCCCCAGGTCCCAGCCTGAGCTCACCCAGCTCTGCACAGCATACAGGAGCAAGAAATAACAGGAAAAAATGAGATTTGACGTCCACAGCTTGGACGATGCACACAGGCAAGGAAGGCTGCCATAAATATTTGTATTTACTCACTTCTCAAGGGGCACATTAAAGAATGAAGTGTGTTTATTATTCCCAGTCAGAAACAACAGTGGGACTCAAGGGCTGAGGTTGAAAGTGCATATCAATAATTCAGCGTAGAATATATTATAGGGATATGGTGTAATTATCAAAAGCAAAACAGAGAAATGAAGAAAAGGTCACTCCAGTTCTTGAACTACATTTGGTTAGAAAACGTTTTTCTTTTTCTTTCTTTTTTTTAATAGTTATTTGAGAAACAGAGGGAAGTCTTTGCTTAGCACCTCTGCACTTTCTGTTTTCAAACCCATCTGAGAACCTCAGACTTTCCTGCAGAGAGAAGGCAAGCAGTGAGGGAAAGGAAATGGCACTGAGCTGAAAACTAGCTTTTCTAAGAACACAAGCTCAATTAATAACCACAGGAGGTTCAGAAATAAAGTTACATTCCAACAAGTACTGATATAAATATGTTAAAACTTAAGAATATTTCTAATAAAAATGTTACCTGCATGAAATATATATACTTGGGTCCTACCTGATTTAAATACATAAAATTTCACTCCTCATTCAAGAGCAACACTAGTTCTTAGTGTCAGTGCAATTCAAACTGCAAAATTTAAAATCGGTGCAATTCTCGTTGACATCAAGAAAGGTAAAGATGGGCCTTTGGTTTCAAGCCTCCCTTCATCCACACTAATAAGGCTGTGCCATCTGGAGAGTGGCCTGAGAAAAGGAAGGGTGAATCCATGAAGAGAGGAGAAAAATGTAAGAGAGGCTCTGCTGCCATTACCTGATACAGCTTCCCCAGATCAACTGGTATCAGCAGAGGAATGGGCTTTGCATGAAGGATGCCCTCCTGTTTTGCTTTTCCGTGTCAGGAAAGAAATATTGATAACTGCTGAGCCATCAGCACGTCAGACTTTCTGTGGTTTCACAGTATATTTACTGCCTGAGTTTACCTGCAGAGGTAGCCTCTGAAAACAAAAACCAAGAGGCAGCATAGATTAAAAACTGTAACATCATCTGCTTTAATCCTGTCCTTGCTTTGCTCAGCGTGGCAGGATCTAAAGCAAGTATTATCTTTCCTCCTTCTTATCTTTTTTCCCTAACTTTGTGACTATTGTTAGCTATTGATCTTGTACTCTCATTCACTGACAGAATTAATTATTTTAGGCTTTATGTTACTGTAATTTTTGGCAGCTCTCCTCACTGAAACTCTCAACTGCCAAGTAAGGTAAAACAGATATTAAAATGTTCATTCAGTATGTATTAAAAAAAAAAATTCCAATAATAAATCACTGTATTAGTTATGGTTTCTTTTGTCATTTGAATTACTCTTATGGCCAAACCACAAATCTCAGCAGCAGAAAAGTAGTGAGGAAAGAGCTGCCTTGTCTTTAATTTTGATGTAGGTATATAAGATACCTGCACTATCAGAAATGCTGGAGTTGTTCAGCAGAACTTCTCAAGATCCCAGGAACAAAAGCTGCACAAAGATGGCCTTTCTCCCTAAAGGTGAGGGTTACCTTTCTTTAGACAGAGACACAAACTGTAAAAGTCAAGTCCTCATCACGATCACAAATATGTTTTTAATCAAGGCAGATGAAAATAGACATACATACACTCATGAGGTGTAAAAAAGAAAAAATGATGAAAAACGAGTGATATGTCACTTTTCCATTGAACTTTACCCATATGGCTCTGGGGACCCTTCACATAAAAAAGCTGGATCCCTCTTTTTTTTCTTCCATTTTTGAAATTGATGCAGACAAGGTGTTAAAGATTTGAGGTTTCGGGCTCACACAGGAATTCTCATCATTCTCAGGAGAGAGTGTGGTCCTAAGCAAGTGCCCTCTTTCCCTAACTGGGAGTCTGGTGGGACCAGATTTCCAGCCCATTCTCGTGACTGCTGGGGCAGTGACCTGCCTGTCAGTGCCCACTGTGCTGGGTGAGCCCCATCAGATACCTGGGACTGCACAGCCTCATACAAACTCATTTATGAGACAGCAATCCACAGTAATCCAAAATGGCCTAGAAATGCCCCATTATCATGGAAAAGATACTGCATTTTAGTTTAGTTAGCTTTTTTTTGGTGTACTTAAAAAAAAAAAAACAAAACAAAAGGTATAATTCTACCAACACTTGACTGGTACAATTTGTAGCAGAAAGTGTAAAGTAAACGGTAGAACAAGAACCAAATTTAGCCTCAGTTTCTTTCTATCCATTAATTCCAGCTGCTATAAAAGAGCTCCAATTTTGGCCCTAAGGAAAAAAAAAATGATTTCCATAGATAATCTGCTCAAAGCGTATAATGATATCCCTACAGA
This sequence comes from Colius striatus, assembly GCF_028858725.1. Lineage (NCBI taxonomy): Eukaryota > Metazoa > Chordata > Aves > Coliiformes > Coliidae > Colius > Colius striatus. The sequence continues at coordinate 24,340,838 of NC_084763.1, forward strand.
TGATGGTGAAAAAAATAATTTGGACCTGAGTAAAAGGCACAGTGATGAGAAGAAATCTCATTCTGAGCAGAAATCTTTCTACTTGGTTACCACGCAATCTAATCCTGACAGTGCACCCAACTTGAAAAATGACATCCTCATCTCCAAGAATTGAAAGGTAGCAGAAAAAGAAGATACTCGGTGCTTTAGTCTAAAGCAATTATGAGCTCCTCACAAGCTTGAAGACAAGAATTGATTTTCATTTCTAGATTATCAAGAGGTGAGGGCAAGCGGGTCAGGAAATCTGACCCTATCTTGACCTTGTGGATTGGATTCTTCTCAGACCTGTTCAATATTGAAAAGGATTGTTTGGGATGGAGAAGACAAATCCTCTGGCATATTTTGTGCCCACTGATACCTTAGACTCTTATTTTACTTCACTTTCTGATCTTAAGAATTCAATATGTAGTCAAGGATTTTAAGGTGCTTAATTGAAAGGCATTTGCCCAAGAATGGCCAACTCTGATAAAGACAGCAGAAGCTGCAGATTGCTGACTCAGGGGAGTATGGAAGTGTAGAAATAAGCACACTTTGGCCTTAGAGGGCATCTGTAATTCTTCAGCTCACTCCTATGCTATATACATGCCTATAAACTAAAATGTTTTGTTATTGTGGTAATTCAATATTTGTATAACACTGTCTATTTCAAAAGACACAAAACAGTGGCACCACTACTTGGCTTCCATGGAAATGTTGCCATTTACTGAGGTGAAACTCATGCAGCTACACTTTTAAACTGAAATACAAGGAAACCTTGCTAATTCAAGTGATCGGGCACTAGAGCACTACTCAGATTACTGAAAAGTAGAGTTACTGTAGCATTGCTCTGTTTTCACTTTAATTTTAAACTCTTGCTCTTTTTAAAGATAAGAATTCTGTAGATGCTTTACATGAACTCATGTGCTTTCTTTCCTGCCCTCACTGGGAAAGAGTATTTTGGCTACAGGGAATAATGCACAAGTTAAACAGTAACTTCCAGGAGTAGATATGAAAAATATAAACCTTGTAGAGGAACTAGAAGCAGCAGGAGGTCAGAATTAGCCCAAACACTAAGTCAGCTATTCAGATTAATCAGTTCCGGAGTTGCAGGGTCCAACTTTTTAAACTGTATATTGTGTGTACAGTCAGCCACTGCTGAAATATTGCCGTTTCTGGCAGAAACGCCACAGCTGCTTAACAGCCCACATTGAGACAAGCCCTCGAAGGAGAGAATGTGGAAAAAAGTGCAAACAAATGATCAAACCTTTAGCCAACTGTAACTGCAGGATTGCTACAGCAAAATGGAGTTGGTCAGTGGGTATTGTGTTACTGCAACCATCTGGTTTCCCAAACCTTCAGGAAAAACAAGGACTTTATGAAAGGGAAATGGAAGGAGGCAAGCAAAGCCATGCATGCGTTGCAGCAGAGTGTAGGCATTCAGGGCAGTGCAGCAGTGAGAAATACCCAGAGAAATTATGGTTTTCTGTAAGAATCTGTCTGGCCAATGCATTCTAGTGCCCAGCATCTTTACTCCAATTTTAAACTGATGTGTGTCTCCAAAATAAAAATCAACAGAAGGACACTTTGTCCTTGTCCTTTGTCCTTGGATTACTGCCCTAAATCAAGCAAAGGTTTGAAATGGCAATGTCTAAAATGACCCACAGTAGATCCCTGCTGCTGTTAAACCTCTTGAGACAGCCTTCCAAGTTAAAAAAGCAAAAGGGAAATTACCTGCGAGCGGACCACATTCGAAATAACAAATGAACATGTAAGTGTGGTGCTGGTTTTGTGATTGCGATGTCTCGCTTACAGGACTCTAAAGCAGGGATCTGAGGCACAATGGCTCTGCATACATAAATGCTATAAAATTAGCACAGACAGCTGGCAAATCATTAATTAACAACAGTAATGGTTTCAAACTAGAGCTCTGGGGACTCCACAGGAAATAGGAAGTACACCGGTCTTGCTTTCAGTTATGCTTCTGACCTGCTTTCTTCCTCATAAATAATAAGAAAAAAACTAGTCCACGTCTGAGCCGCAATGTCACATGAGCCACCACCACCAGCCCTTGAAATAATGTGCATTCTGAACGAGTCACAGCACAGAAAGCTTTCTTCAAACATGCTCCAGCATCACGCAGCTGCAAAACCGACTCTGGAATATTATGCATATGGTGCTAGATAATTAAAGTAATAGAAAAGACTATTCCAGAGAGTTATTTAAAAAAAAAAAAAAAAAAGAAGCCAAAACATGGGAAAAGGTAGCACTTTCCTCCCTCTCTTGTAGACTAATTTTTACATGTTTGATGATTCATATTGCTTCCTGGATTGCTCCCAGGGGTCTCACACAAATAGAAGTGCACATAAATGCTAGGATAATATGTAAATGAGAAATAATCTCAAGATTTATCTATGAACTCCAGCTTCTTTTAGCAAATTAATTCATTGACAGCAGAAGGGTTGCTGTCTTTCTGTGAAACATATGAGGGAAAATATTGGTTCACAGCAGATTTATTTCCACAATAGATCTAACAGGTCCAATAATTATTATAGTACACCATGTTGTTCCTGAGTTTGTGCTGAAGATTGGATTCCCTGTTAGCACAAAATATATCTGCAGGGAAAAGACAAGGAGAGCAATTTAAAATGCTTAATATTTTCTCCTGAGAATGAACTCTACTATAGGAGCATTTCCATATTCACAAGGTGGAAGTGATAATCTGGAAATTATGTACTAGGAAAGCTCTGGGGAACAGGCAAAGAACAGTTTTGGCAAAAGAGAGACTGTGCCATCCTTTCGACAGGAAAATCCAACTCTTTCCAGTTTGAGCTGTCAAAGCCAGCCTTCACCTTCCTGGCACCCCTGGCTTCAAGCTGGGAATATAGGAGCATGAGGGCAAGGGTTTGAGTGGAGAAAAGCAAAAGATACACAGGCTGTGGGGGGCTGGGAGGAGGCAGTGTGTAGGCACCATAAAATCACTCTGTCTCCCCAGGGCTGCAAGTTCTTCCACTCCCCATGCAGTTAGCACTCAGTCCCAAAGCTTTATGCCACTTTCCTGCCTCTGTGGGAGGAGACGATGTTACACCTGTCCCCTGCATCCCCTGATGACTTTCTGCATCAGAAAAGCATCAGTTACCCCTTGTCTCTGCAGTTGCTGCATGCATCTGCACTGCATGAGGAATGAGATTTTGCCCTTCACTATTTTTTCTTTTTTCTTTTTTTTTTTTTAAATTTCATTTGTGTTGAATAAGTTTTCTGATGGTTAAAAAAATTCATGGAATGGGTGTTTTGGCTTATTGATGAGAAAAGATGCTGAGTGACCACAGCAGATTGCACAAAGCTGGTTAGCACTAGAAAAATAAAATAATAATAATAAAAACTATTCAGATAACTGTGTATTTAAACTCTAGACCTGGCCAAGAAACATAAAGTCACCTCATGATCAGAGGGAGTGATAACCCGAGCTAGCGCAGCTCATGGCTCTCTAAGATGCTTTTTGTTCCTGTCACTTCCCTCACTCTGTTTCTCTTTTATTCATTCTGTTTTGCTACCATGTGATTCAAGTGAAGGACCAAAGCAGCACTTTGGAGTTACATTTCAGTTTTGCCACAGTTGCCCAATGCAGATTAAAGAATTACTTCCATGCCCTGCTTCCCTGCACTGGTGGTAATAATACAGGCTCTCCTACTCTGAGCAGTGAGAGCTGCAGACCTGCATTCATTTCTCAGAGCAGCCTCTGGAAGTCAGATAGGACTCCAGAGAAGTCCATGCTGCCGCCTCAATCAGCCTGAGATCTTGTGTACTAACACAGTTTTGAGCATCTTAACCATTTTCTCACCTGACATGCTGGTCTTTTACTTCTGTAGTCTAGCAATGTTCAGGATGGCTTTCACATTCATAAGCACTTAGTAAAGCTACATGCACATATCTCTTTTCTGTTTCCAAAAAGGCAAGGTAAGGTTTATAGAACAGTTTTTCACTACCTGAGGGACGTGACATGGCATTCACTGTGAGCAGTGAAGACATATGAGAGCGACAGACTTTACCATGAGCAAATAATTCAAACAGAATTAGGGGGTTAGGGAGGGAACTTGCAATTATAATGATCTATAGTGAAATAAATTCCTTAGCCAGCTTTGGGACAATCTTTACTAACACTACCAGTTTCTAATATAGTTCTAGTTCAAGTTCAAGAGAAAGCATGCAGAGGAAGGTTTCAGAAGCTGGATTTTGGATGCTCAGACATGGCTTTGAAAAAAAGTGGAGTTTCAAGTGTTCAACTTGTTCAAGCAGTGGAAGTTTTTTTGCTACTAAAAATACTCAAGAGAATAAAAAACACACCAAACAGTTAGCATAGTGTGCTTTACATGAGTCCTTTTTTCTCAAGTCTGGAAGGCACATTTTTTTCCTCTTTGAAGACTTCAGTTTGTGCTTAGTATAGGGAAAATTGATCTCCTGGTGCATCCATGAATTATTTTTGATCTGCATTCACAGACTGAATATCCTGGCATGCAGGAGCTCTGTGCTTTCTGTCTTTGTTTTTGTTAGTTTCCACACAATGCTTTGTATTTCTAGAAATCTTTCAACTTGAGCATTACAAACAAGATCTTTAACCTGTTTCCATGAAGCAAACAGATTCACCATCTACATCTACAGATCTGTAAACTTAGACAACGTCACACACCTGGTTGGTCCCCAGGGTCAGAAGCAGAAACTAGGAGTTATACTTTGCTATCCTGTCCTCATCTCTAGGTGTATAGTCCAGGTGTAAATCACATTTGAATCTCTGTTGTAATAAGTAGTAGTTGTGGTCTTGCTTTATAGTTAACTGATCTACTCTGCCTTTCTATAAGTAGCTACCTGACATGAGATAAATACACGTGGAATAGCAAATCGTTTTTTCTAACATACGTAGAACAGACATCATCTGCAAAATGTTGTGTTATGCAAGAACTGTGCAAACCACAATAACTGTAAGATCTGGTTTGCTCCATGTTACAGTTATTATGTTATTCTGTGCTTATTCATTCACTGGTGTTGCATGAAATATAGTGCAAAATTCCTTTAGGGCATAATCAAATGTCTGTCAGAGTCACTGGAAAGACACCCATTTATTTTATGGGAAACAGACCTCGAATGAAGCAGGGAATATGGTGATTTATGATATTCGAAAAGGAAAATATATGGAAGCATTGTCAAAAATAGAAGTGGTTTATATATTACAATGTTCTGCTTCAGACAAGTATCAGCCCCAGAGGACTCAAGGCAGAAGAAGTAACTTCAGAACAGATAATTACGAAGAAAAAACCTCCACTGGGAAATAAAATTTCCATTAATGTAAATGTAATCATTGTTTTACACTCTGATGAATAAATATTTATATCCCTTATATTATCAACACTTTGCTTTTGATTATCCATACAGCTACATAATCCTTCTAAAAGTCCTACCCAGCTATTTGAATCTGTAGCATCTTGTATCACCGAGTTCCAGATGTATTGATGATCTGTACCTCTAAAGTAATTTAGAAAGCTACACTAAACCAGAATTTAAGACAGAATAAAAATAAGCTGACACCAGTTGTTCAGAAGTAGGCTTGATCCTGTATCTTTATCCATCAAAACTCCCTTTACAGTTAGAGTAAATCAAATCCCAGGACCTTAACAACATATAAACCATCACTATCACAGATCCCCAGCTGGTGGGAAACATTCCTGCCTGTGCTAATTTAGGTCGGGTAAAGAACCAAGTTGATGCAGTTATGTTATCTCCTCTGTCTCCTCAGCAGGACTCTATAATACTCTTACATCAACGGCCAATGAATTATTTGCATAATCAAAAGTATCTCTAAATAACAAGCGGCAGTCCATGTCTACAAAAAATACACAACTGAGCTAGATATCTGACCTGTCACGTGGGTTTACTACAACTACTGAGTTAGGTTTTATTTTTGTCAACAACGTGGTAAATATGCACAATGCTTATTTTCAATTACACAAGCAACTGAAATGATGGAAAATCATGTATGAAAATTTTAACAATGTAAGATACCACAAAACAACCCAGCATTTTTCATATTTTGAAGTAAATGAAATAGATATTTTAAATTTAGAAATAACTCTCCCAAAGGCATTCTGTCAAGCACAGAAAGAAATTGCAGACTTGCTCTTCCCTTTCTCAGGCCCTGGGGGAACTTCATACTCCAAATATACTAAGGCAGCAAACTTCTTCATGACCAGGTTTTCCATACCGTGTCTTACAAACAGGTTTTGAGTGTACTTCTACCGATTTTCTACTCAAGCCTGACCTTTGAAAATGAGCCATACACAGCATCTCATAGCTTCCTTGATTTATTGTTAGATTTATTTTTCATTGGATACTTCCTTCCTTCCTTCTCTCTCTCTCACATTTAGTCCCTATTTTTGCAAAAGTTATGAATAATTTATCCTAGAAACGAGTCTAATAAACATTAAGCGTTCACTCCATTAGCAGCTGCAGGATCAGAGTCCAGACTTGCATGCCCGGCTCTCGAGCTGTCACTACATTTAACGAAATACACGACAAGATGTTATGTTTGTTTGTGTTTAGAACGAATATTGCAAGAAGCCTTGGTAAACAGAGTGCAGTACATTCCAATCCACTCTCACATACGAATGTGCTGTAGAATAGTGTAGAGAGAAATATTTGTGTCCTTTCTGAGAGATTTAGATGCCATTTATACATTTGCATGGCCAGCTCTCTGGTAAGTCCCGAAGGCACGATTACACCCTAAATTATGCTATATTGTTGTCCCAAAGGTTTGTTTGTTTGTTTGTTTGTTTTTGTCAGAGATCTATTCGTACAAACTCAAGAAACAGAGCAAAGAACAACTTGTGAAGTACGGTGGCAATGGTACAATTAAAGAAAAAATGAAATGGTAAAGAGTAGTGGGGAATGATTATTCACAAATATATACACTTTCAGAGGTTTCTTTATTCTTGAGATGTTCGCTAAAAAGAAACACGTTATACTAGTGCGTTTAAGACTCCACTAACCATCGGAAGATTTTTGTTTTGAAAGTGACTTTAACGAAAATGCCGAGATAATCGCTTGTGGCAAGACGGCCACTTAAATCACTTCAGGTATTCGCTTAAATTATGGCCAGGTGAAGTCTGGGCACTTAAAAAGCTGCCTAGAGCAAATAGTTCTAGTATCGTCGGCTTCAGTTAAAAATCGCAGTGGGAAGGCTGGGGGAAAGCTTAAATTGCTACTTCACTTAAATTGGTGCACCACTTCAGCAGCTCGGGCACCTCGTTTCGTTAGCGGCGTGTTTCCCGTTAGCTGCCTAGACACAATTATCATGATTTTCCGCCGTAGCACACGAGGCGCGATGGGTAAAAATAAGCGCCCCCCCAGCCTCACCCGGGGACACCTGTATTTAGAGCCCTTCCCACCCTCGCGTGGGCGCTCCTCTCCCCACAGCGCTCAGCTGTCCCTGCTCAGGGCGCCCACCCCCTGCGGAGACAGGAGCCGCGGCGCACTAGGGAGGGCGTTTCGTTAGCCGGGAGCGCACGGAGCTGGCACCGGCACCGGTCAAATCCAGCTGCCCATGCACGGGAGGCTTTCATTATTTTCTTCCCCCGGTTTTTGAGCAGTAGCCCGCCTCCCGGTACGGCGGTGACAGCGGGAGGCGGCAACCTGAGGGGCGGGCTCGGGGCTGACCACACAAACGGCGTCAGACAAGCGTTGTCACCGCGGCTGGGCCATTCAGAGCCGTAGCCCGGGCGGGCGGGACGGAGGCTGGACAGAGAGGGCAGGAGGCGGGACGCAAGGGCCAGACGGGGAGGGGAAAGGAGCGGGCGGGACGCGGGGCGGGACAGGAAAGGGAGAGGAGCGAACGGGACGCGGGGCGGGACGAGTAGGAGAGAGGAGCGGGCGGAACGCGGGGCGGAACGCGGGGCGGGACGCGAGGAGGGGAGAGGAGAGGGAGGGACACGGGGCGGAACGCGGGGCGGGACGCGGGGAGGGGAGAGGAGAGGGGAGGGGAGAGGGCGGGACGCGGGGCGGGACGCGGGGAGGGGAGAGGGCGGGACGCGGGGGCCGTGACGCTTCGGGTGCTTCATCCGCTCCGCCCCCGCAGCCGGCCAATAGCTGGTGACCCCCGCCCCGTTTCGCGGCGCCGCCCAGCGTCGGCCCTTGTTGGTCCAATCAGCGGCGGCGCGACGCGCACCGCCCCTCTTCATTTGCATGCGGCGCAGCTATTGGCTGCCAGGCGTCGGCCGCGGGCGTCACGTGGAAGGCCGGGGCGGGCGGTGGGACGGGGCAGTCTCGGAGGCGGGCCGGGACGGCTCTCGCTCTCATTGGAGGATCGCCGCGGGGGCGGGGATATTTAAATCAGCACCCGGCCCCGCCTTTCGGCCCCGCCCCGCGCGAGCCGCCCCAGTGCCGCGGCGATTTGCATGGCTTGTGCACGCGCCGGCGTGCATACGCGCGCGGGGCGGGGCTCCGCGCGCCTCCCGCGCCCTTCCGCCGCGCCGCGCTAATTGCTGCGATGGGTGGTCCCGGCTCTCGCTCGCCTCGCTTTCCCCTCGTATCTGTAACCCAAGCCGGCTCCCTCGCCGAGTTTAATAACGCCGAAATCTGGGCCAGATGGGAACCATTAGCGACCCCATCCCCTCTCGCTGATCTTTATAATCTTATTAGTTTAATGGGTCACGCAGTGCAGGACCTATTTCCTACGGATCAAAGGGAAAACAAACAGGGTAATATCCCACCGGGCTTCCTCCGCTCTGCCCCCACGGGTGCTGCTGCCGGCCGCTGCTGCTGCTTGAAGTCTCTCCCCTTATTAGCCCGCACCGGCTGCCGGTCTTAAAAAGCGCCTGGGCTGCCATCGCCTCAGGCGGGGGCTCGATCCAGCCGGTCCCGGCCTCGGCGCGGGGCTCCCCGCGGCTTCAGACCGGCGTTGGCCCCGCCGCTAACCGGGAATGCGTGGGTTTCCCCGCTTCTCGCCATTTAATCCGTAACGATTTTCTGCCCCTTCGGTGAACGCTCGCCGTTATCAGATAACGCGGGCAATGTATTGCCTGTATCGCGTGGCCGTATCCGGTGGGGTCTGCCGCTGGGGTATTTTTTTGCCCAAAAGCATGAAAATGGCATCGCATGGGGTGGCTGATGGGGTCGAATCGGATATCCCGCGGCTTTGCCCGGCTGACCCAGGGGCGGCCTTTTCCGCTCGGTGGCAAAACGCTTATTTGTAGCCCGCAGACCCCCTGATGTAGCCACTGCAATAACTTTTAGCACAATAAATTAGATGGACGCGCACTGTGGTCCATTACGGAAGAGTGTCGTGTGACGGCTCCTGTCAGAGGTTACCGGCCCTCATGTGGCCGCGTAAAGCGTTTCTCTAGAGGCTAAATATTTGGACTTAATAAAGGGTCAGGAAGCAGAGGGCTACAGTAAGGAATAAAATCCGGGCGCCCCCCGCTCCCGAGCAATCGAGTCCCCCTCCAGTTCCAGGGCTGCTTCCCTCCCTCCCTCGCCTGCTCCTCCCGCACACGCTGTCCCGAGGCCGGTACCGCGGGCAGGCGGCACCGCAACCACCCTGCAGACTGTCCTCGGGGGCTCGGCTGAGGTCCTCCAGAGCCCAGACTCAAACCATTTTCTCTAAATTTCTTGCTATATAAAGTGCATAAATGTACACACGTATGCATATGGAAAGGATACAGATGCTTGTAGGATAGCTACCTATAAAATACATATGTATTCAAAACCTAGGGAAAACTAAGCCTGTGAGTGGAAATCGTGTCGTTTAACATTCACTGGTGTTGTCTCAGAGTTTGGTGGAAATCTCTACGCAAAGGCGAGCACATGTGTGGAAGGATGCCTGTGTGTGGGCACGTACACGCGTGAGTGCCTGCACGGAACGAAACGATTTAATGCCTTTGCAAATCTCCGGGATTTAATTTTCAAAACTTCTAAACAGTTTTCAAGAAAGAAAAAAAAAAGTTGATGGATTTTTCTTTTACATGTCACAGAAAATTCATTATTTCCAGTTGTGTAGCATGGCTCACGGAATATTTAAGACACAGAAAACCTCAGATGTGGAAATATCAGAAGCGACATATTATTTTCCTAGGTTGGAAAATAGATTTCAGTAAGTGTGCACACAAACGCGGACGCATCGACATGTGTTAATGGGTGTATTTGCCCTCGTTAATGCCGGTTATCTAGCAAATTGAAAACGGGAAGTTGAGTGTAGCCATCCTCAGGCAAACCACACACGTATACTGTAAGCTGTATTTTATTAGACACTATTAATACACAAGCCCGTAAAAAACTACCCCCATTTAAATTTTATGGTAGTCTATGCTTTCAGTGAGCCTGCTTGTGCAAGCAAAACGACTTCTGAACACAAGATTGTATAGACACACTAGGCTTTTGTTTGTGTGTGTGTGTGTGTATTACAAATTACACATTACTCGGATTGTTATAAATCGATTAATTAAAAAAGCAATTTTAAATGTAAATATCCACGTAAGGACCACTTAAAAGGTAACAGATGGCGCTTTCCCCTGTCCGTGCAGCCAGTGGCGACCACGCCAGGTTTTGTCTGTGTATTTTTTACCCTGGATATTTTGTCCTGGAAACAGATGTGGTACTTTATTTCAGGCGAGCTTTCAGCTTTTTTTTCCCCCCTAACCTGCTAATTCGGCGAGTTTATTCGTGCCACAGACAATAAAGTCATAAAGCTGACTGCAGAAATTTGTTTGCCGTAACGACGTGTTATTTGAGTCCCGGCTTTCGGGACTTTGACACTTGGCCAGATCAAAGAGTCCCCTTAAAAACCACCATGGAATTCAGAGCCGGCGTGAGCCTGTGCAGGGAACGACGGGGCAGCCCTTGACGGAAACCAGCGAGGGGAGAGCCTGGAGGCGCCTCCGCGGCTCCCGGCCTCGCGGCCCGTCCCCCCCACTTCCCACCCGGCAGGGCTCCCCGGGCTGCCGCGCCTCGTCCCCTCCCGGTACCGGTCCCAGCAGGGGCTCGCTTCCCTCTGCTGCCGGGCTGTGATCAACCTGGTTTGGGGGACGTTTCCCCGCCCCTCAAAGCGAGGTTCGTTGTCTGGTTTGGAGTGTGTGCCCTTCTGCATCTACCTCGACGCGGCTTTAAAGCATCACGTCTAATTGCCCCGTATTAGTTTTACTACCAGATATCGACTCCTGAAAAGTAGATTTAAATTACGTGTTAGAAAAGCGATACTATAAAGCGGCAAGAAAACAGCATTTATGGGCTAAGGCTGCAAAGATCACAGGCTTCAGGTTTTGCATTCGGTTTAAAGGTTGTCCTAGCACGGGAAGTCATTTGATAAACCTTTAAGCTGTACTTCATAATTTTTACTGCTTTATGGAGCTTTCCAAATCTTTAACACGCTGTAACCTTTTCAAGACAGATTGCCAGGCAACATTTCGGTGTTAGGTTTTACTTAATGCGGTTCTTGCGAGGAAGTGAATTTTCACGGTACCCACATTACCGCCGCTTCCCCCGCCCCCGCTCCCGCTCCGGCCCTGCGGAGCTGTCGCCTGCAAAGATTTATTAAGGCTGTTGATTTATGATATCTCCCGCACGAAGTTTGATCCGTCAGATGACAGCTTACACCGTCTCGGCGGCTGCTCATGGTGGAGGGCGCTTTTGGCGCATATTCCTCCGATTAGCGCTTTCTCCGGAGGCGGGGAGGAAGTTATGATTTATTGCCGTGTTCAGCCGTTTAGGAAGCGAAATTAACCCCAGAATGCCACCATCTCTTTTGAAGTTCACGGTTTGTTTTCCTTACTGTACAGAGCGGGGATCAAAGGCTCGAGACGCCCTCTTGTGTTTACTTTATTTAAAAGAAAAAAATGAGAAAGAACTGTTTCGGGTAATTAAAGCATCACCTCGCCGCTGCCGCCGCGGAAATCTAACACCCGGCGGCGGCCGCGGGGCTGCCGCGGGGTTACCACAGCTCCGGGCCTTGGTACCCCACTCCCGTGACGAAACGGCCCCTCCCTTGTGACGTCTCCCGGCCCCTCTCGGGGGCTGCTGGTGCGGCCTCCGTTTCTGCGGCACATAAGAGCAGCGAAGAGTCAGGACACACCTGTAGCTGTGGTTTTGTAAAGAGGCATAAAAAGCCCCCCTCTCCCCCACAACTCGCCGAGCCATCCGATTTGTACCCATTGTACCCCATGGCCCGGAGCGGCGAGGAGACCAGCAGGCCCTTAGCGGCCGTCGCTATTTCTGCTCGCCAAAATATCGGGGGTGCGTAGGGGGCCGGCAAGGTGCCCCTGTATGTATTCCCCCCCCCCCCGCCCCCCCGACTCCAGCAGCCGCCGTAGCACTTTTGGCTCTTCCTCCCGGTCGCATCTCGGAGCACGTCACCACGCGCCCCGCCGCCCGCCCGCTGGTTGGTGCTCGCCGCCAGTGACGCCGAGGCCGTGGGGGGGATGCCGGGCAGCGCCGGGCGATGACGCGCGGCGTCGCGCCGGGGCGCAGGGCAGGCGCTCGCATCCCACTCGGCTCGACGGGCCGCTTGCCCCCTGTGCGGCAATGAGCAGCCGCAGGTTGGTTGTGTCCCCTCGTCACGTTTTCCGCCGCAGAAGCCGCGCTCGGCGCTGCCCCGCCCGCAGGAGCGCTCTCTGGCATCTCTCGGTGGTCCTACGAGGAGAGGCCGAGGCGCGACGCAGAGCTCCCACGCCCCCGACTCGCATCCCGTGGGGAAAGGGGAGGGAAAAGCGTGCTGCGCGAAAGGGACCAACGGCGGCCGGGGCGGGAGGGGCCACGACTTCACCTCCTCCCCTTGCCACTAGAGGCGCGGGGCACGCGCGTGTCGCCGCCGCCTGGCACCACGCGCACACGCGTGCATTCAGCCGCGGGTGCCTCTTGTTTCTGAACGGCTGCCGCACGTGCGACACGCACGCGCAATTGCTCATGGCCGTCACGCGTGCGAGCAGGAAGCTGACGCTTCGCAGCGCGACAGCAGAGCGGGGCTGGGCGGGCGGGAGCGGGCGGCGGCGGTGTGACGTCTGTGCCGTGACTCCGTCTGACTGGCGGCGCGGCCGCCGCGCCCCGCCCCGCCGCGGCGCGCCCGGCATGCAAATCACGCGTGACTGGCAGCCCCGCAGCAGCCAATGGCGCAGCGCGCCGCCAGACATTGGCCGGCGAGCGCGTGGCGTCAGAGGTGACGTGGTGGGGACGCCGACCAATCCGCGCGGCGTATGCTAATGGCAAGAGGAGCGGGGGGAGCGGGGAGCGGAGCGGCGGGCGCCGCCCCGTGGCCGCGCGGAGCGCTGCAGGGGCGCGGAGCGGCCGCGACGGGCGGCGGCGCGGCGCGGTGTGGGGCGCGGCTGGGCTCTGCATCGCGGTTTTGCGCTCGGGCTTGCTCCACTCTGCTGGACAAGTGGAAAATACCCGCGGGTCGCAGCGGAGAGGTCGGGCAGCCAGCCATTTGGCGCCGCTTGGCGTTTTGGTATTTTGAGTTTTCGCACTTTTCCCACGTCTACCCGGGGGCAAAAACTCCCAGTAAAGCGGGCAACGAAGCCCACGGGCACCCAAGAGCTTCGCTGCCCTGTCCCCTCCCGAGATCTGTGTACAGCGAATTCGCCGTCCCTGCACGGGGGAAGCGGCGTTTTATTAGCGTTAATGAAACAGAGAAGAGCAGCTCCGGCACGGGGTTTGTTCCGTGCTCCCGCGAAGGGCCGGGAGCGCAGGGCTTCAGGGACCACTTCAGCGGCAGCTGCAGAGCAGCTGTCCTCGCCCGGGCCGGGCACAGAGAAGTCGCCGCCGCTGCCGGCGCGGGCTTTGGGGCTGCTCGGCGCCGTCTCGGCCGGTGGCCAGCCCCGCGCCGGGGTCTGCGGGATAGGGGGCCACCACCTGGGGCACTGGCACACGCCGGGCAGGCAAACGCGCACCCACCGGCCAGGCCCGTTAGTTTCTGAGCGGCGGAGAGCGCGGGGTTTGGCCCCGAGCTCCGTTCTTGTCCCTCTGCGGTAACCAACCCGGCACGGCAGCCCGGCACGGCAGCCCGGCACGGCAGCCCGGCACGGCAGCCCGGCACGGCAGCCCGGCGTGGCCGGCTCTTTCCGCAGAGCCTCGGATGGGATCAAGGTTCGCACGCCCGGGTTCCCCACGCTGGGAGTGCAAATGTACATATCTACACACACTCACGGCTACGGGCTTGTACTTTATGTATGTACTTTTACGTTTTAAAAGGAAAGTTATCCTTTAAAGAGCGTCTCCGAGACAATGGTCTCCTGCGTGAGTTTTCTTGTGATCCGCAAGCCCCGGGGCCGTCACAGCACGGCCCGTGCCCGGGAGCACGGCTGCTCACCCAGCTCCCGCCGCCGCATCCAGCCGCTGCTCCGGCTGGATCCTGCCCATCTTCCCAGCCCGCATTCACTGGCTTTCCCTTCCCCCCCGCCCCCCCAGGGGAGCTCGCAGTCCCTTCTTTCAGCTGTTTCAGTTTGTTGTAGCAGACAAGGCACTCAGAGTCCACTGCAAATAGTTTGGCATTTAAACAACTTTTATCTGAGCAAGGAAACGTCACATTGCCGCAGTGTAATAGAGCGGGCACAGTGACATTCCGTGCCCTTGTGTTCTTCTCAGAGGTGGACTGTGACGGATTACAAATGCACACCTACGTGGAAAAGCACTTGAATTCAGTGCTTGGCATTTATAAACAGTCCTATAAAAGAACAAATGTGATGTTCATGTGTGGCAAGGAAGGGATTTTTTTTTTTTGGAGAGGGCCATTCTGCTTTTGTGACTTGGAGAAACATTTAAAATTGATGCAATTTGTGTGACAGTCCATGGCAGTTTATTCTGCTGTGACCCAGCACATGAAAAACATTTCCCTTTATAAAACAGGAGTTAAAAGCTGCCTTTGCAACCACTGACAGAGCAGCTTTACAAATGTCTCTGCATCGTGGGGGTGCATGTGTGTGCATGCAGACACGTGTGTGCAGGAGAGGTTAGCAGGGGGAGAAAGAGGCTGTGGGCATTGGGAAAGCAGCAATTCCTGAGAACCCATGTGGATTTCCACATTCCTTGCCCCCCCAAATCCTAAACAGACATTCCAAGGAGGAAATGATCCTGAGTTGTTTTTATTCGAGGTTGTAAAGCAAGGCCCAGAGTCAGAAATATAAACCAACTGAAAGATCTCCCAGCTGTTTAGCTGCTGCATCTAAGCAAGCCCAATCTCCTTTTTTTCTCTCTGCCCAATCTCCTTTTTTTCTCTCTGCCCTCCCAGATCTCCCTGGCTTGTAGTTTCTCTCTAAATAAGGAAAATTCCCTAGAGAATAACTCAGTGGAATTCACTCCCTTAAGAAATGACTGCATAGTCTGGTGAGAAGTCAAAGGGGCCTTGAGCTGGGGAGGGCTCAGGGAAGCAGAGATAGCTCCACAGTTGCGGGGAGGTATCTGCTAAGGTAACAAGGAGAAACAAACGCTACGCTTCAGTGCACAACCGTGATTACCCAAAGGGCTTGGAAAGAATCCTCTCTTCTATCCCCAAGTATTCGTGAATAATTGACCTTGTGCAAAATTGGTCCCCCCTCCTCTCTTTTCCTGGTGCACTGCTCATTTCCAGGGACTGTGCTGGGAGCTAGGCAGGCCCTGCAGTGAAATGCACGTGGTTCTTGATGAGCTCCTTTGGGTCACTGCTGAACCCTGGCCCCTGGCCTTCCTGTTCATTTCCCCCCTGTCCCCCCTTACCAATCCTCTGCCCCCAAGCCTCTCCCAGCCCGTCTACAGCATCCCACCTAATTTCTGGCCTGTTCTGGGACAACCATTTCTTCTGGTTTTAGCCAGTCTGCTTTGCACCCTCAGGGTTTTGAATACTGAGCCTGTGGTTTTCTTGTATCTTTTGTTTTCATATAGAATCTGAGAATTGTGACTTTAAATTGCTTTTACAGCATTGTTTGTTTGTTTCTATACAATGGGCTGTCTGCCTGCACTGGTGAAACCCTAAAATCGCCCCCTCAACTCTCAGCTTTCCTCTTTCCATGAAGTTAACGGACTGCACAAGAATGCTGGCAGGAAAACAGACAGATCCGTGCCGGGGGCCATGCAGCACAACAAAGTACAACTCGGCATCTTTCCCACAGCATCACGTCTGCAGATACGGCAAGGGAAAGCGATTCCCTGGTGGGGGGGCTGTAAAATTAACAGCAACAAAAAACAAGTAACCACTCCTCCCCCCCCCCCCCAAAAAAAAAAAAAGGGAAAAAATAGAAGAAATAAGGGTTTTTAAAATTAAGGTTTAAAAAACCCAAACCTCTCCCATCTTTGATTGGGTTGCAGCTATTGCTGTGACCTGAATTATTTCCTTCCGCACAGAAGATGTATTTATTCAGCTTGGGAGTGCATGTGTCTGTTTGGTAGTAGGTGTTACCTTTTCACCCTGACAGAAGAGCATTACACCGTGTCATTAAGTTCTGCCCCGCAATTCTTATGAAGTAGGACCCCAAAGCTTTGAAAAGTGCAGGAGTGGATTTGAGGTGGGGAAGTGCTGTTCACATGAACGGTACCCGTACGATCTATAGAGATACACATGTAGATACGTGTGTATATTTACATGTACGTGTATTCGTGTGTCGATGGATATGTACTGTACGTGCCGTGCCGCCAGGGGGCAGCAGACACCGCGGAGAGGGCGCGGGAGCGGCGAGCGCCGCCGGTGGCGGGGCCGGGCCGCTCTCCCCACGCCGCGTGCGGTCCCGAGCGGTGCGGTGCGGCCCGGCCGGGCTTCGCTGCTACACTGCCCAGCGTCACTTGTCAGCAGATCTCGGCTTCAGCCTGCTGGTTTTCTGCCAAACAATGGGATTTATTTATGCGAAAGCGGGCAAAAAATTTGGGTTAGTAGATGCTGAATTTCTGCAAAGAAAAACTTGTGTTGTTTCTACACCCATGCCCCGATTCTTTTAGCCTTCCTTTTTTAGCTAATCCTTTAAAAAACATTTCTAAGGCCTGAAAAATGCCAAGACAAATGTTTGAAATAAATGTAGCTGCCTTGGGAAGATTTTCTTCTGTGGCAGAGAACAGAAAGACAAAGCTGGAAAGGCAAGGGCTGCCTTCCTGTCATCTATCTCGATGCAGGAGCGACTGAGGGAATCTCACGAACTCTTGGGAAAATGGCTGCTTTTAATTCAGAAGAGAGCTTTAGCACAAAGCAGGCATCAGACAACTGGAGCTGATTACACAGAGAGTCTAATTTCTCTGGATTTGCAGTTGAATTTTTCTAACCAGTTGCCTTTTTCTGGCTCGATTCAGTGTCATTTGTGAGATGGAATTTTGGGGCCTCAAATGTTTGCAAAAGGCAAATTTGCCCAGTTGCTTTTTGTTGTCATTTTCATCAGCGACCTGCTCATATACTCCAGTTGAGGACCACCACCAGATGAATTAACCAGCTGCAAGGAAGTGACAAGCTCAAATAGTCAACCCTAGAATAAACACAACTCACAGAAAAAAAATCTAAGTCATTTGAACAGAGTTATATGCCAGAGCAGGTAAAAAAGACAATTAATTTGTCAGTGATCTCACAGTGCTCTTGCAAAACTGTAGCTCACTTAAAAACACTCACAAAATAAATTAGTCGAAATTTAAATAGTTTTTTCTAACACTGTAAAAAAAAAAAAGTGAAATGTTTTGGTTTGGCACATGCTGTGTACGGTAAATGCTGTGCTGGAGATGAGGGGTGCATTCCCAGCGTTACATCCTCGGGTCCGAGTGATCGCACAGCGGACTCTGTGAATATGTATTGAGTCCATAACCTGTGGCTGAAGGTCCTGATCCCTCCAAGTCTGCAATAGCCACCGGTGACATGGTAACCGCAGTTCCTGTCATGTCAGTGATAGGGAGATAAAAGGCCATTGAATGCGGGGATGCTTGGTACTGAATAGGAGCACTGCGGCAGTTTCAGAGTCAGAGTCTCTATACATGACATTCAAGACAGATTCTTTCTTCTCTTCTTCAAAACAAAGAAACAAATGAAACAGGAAACACTCGGCAAAGAAGCTCAAATGCTTTCTCATCCTCCTCCTTCAGGCCTCAGTGCATTGCTCTGTGGACGCAGAGATCTGCTGACAAGCCTTGCTGTAAGCTTGCAGCAAAGCGACTGATAATGCAGATGATGTGGGCAAAGAAAGGCGTCAGCTCCAGAGGCGTGCTGCCCTTATTCCAAGCACAGTTGATAAGCAGTTCTGATCGTTTTGTCTGTCGGCGGTGACGTGATCTTTCCAAAGGGTAACATATTTTAGTTTGGATGCTATAAGCCTCATTCTTCACCAGCCAGATAAAGTGACTATTCTGACATTTTGCCTGTGCTGTCATCTACAAGCACAAAATATCATCCTGAAAAGCAGATATTCAGTATTTTTCTGCCTGGAAAAACGAGCCAGGGTCCTGCCAAAGTTGTGCCCGGTGTGTCAAAGTAGGTACACGCATGATTGTACTCCACAGGATTTTTTCTTGACGTCACAATAATTACTCATGCTTCAGGAAGCACCAAGATATGGCAATTCTAGCAAAGATTCCTCTTACAAGAAATACTAATGAGAGTTTCAGGCTCTAATTTAACTCCCGATTATAATGCCTGTGGCTTAGTCGTCTCAGGCCAGACTTGCACTATCTGAATGATGTCAAGGGAATGGTGCTGACTCAGCCCATTTGGGAAATCTATCCCACCGTGTTCTTTAATGGTTTGCCAACACAAAGCTTCCCATGTTTGGAAGGTTATGAAGTTTACATACAGTGTCTGGGTAATTTCTGGATAAATTTGGAAAAAAATAATAACATATTTTTTTGATAATGTGGTCTTGTTGCTATACTTTTCCTAGATAGTGAGTGGGAAATCAGAGCAAGAGGCAGAAGGTGGGAAGCCCCTGTCATCATGACCAGCTGTGGGGCTATAAACAGAAATTAATTTCTGAAGGTTGTAAGTTGCAGCTTGTGGATGGTATATGGGAATGGGTGCTGTGGTTGATGCCAAAGCTTTGAGCTGCAGGAAGGGGAAACAGAAGGGAAAAATAGGGCATTTGGGGGTTTTGTTTTGGAAAATAACCAAACCCATACATGAGGGGAAAACCCAGCATTTTTCTTTCTCGTGAGCCTAAACTTTAGAAATGGTTCTCTCTCAGTGTATCAGAACAGTCTACACAGACTTAGGTAAGACCTAGATATTGTGGAGAGACACAAAGTATGGAAAGCATCTTGCTGAGAATAGTATACTGCAAACTAGCAAGTTTAGTCTCATGCTCTGTACCTTTGTCTTGGTAGCCTAAACGTGAGAATCCTGCAAGCACGCTGGATGCAGAAAGAAACACCTTGTTTTGCATTTCTGCAGGTGGTCTGTAAAAAATATCTTTCTTTCACATCTTTATGTCTGTTTAGCTCCAGCAGTGATATAAGATTTCACAAAATTTCTTCCTGCCCAACTTTGTCTGTGTGCCTGTAAGCAAGGAAGAATTAGGATTTACTGTACCCGTGTGATAATATAAGGAGAAACAGGAAACTTCAGAGAAGAGGAACAATAATTGGAAACACATAAAAAATTGCCTTACATTAAGTTTAAGAAGCATAGTCCAGGGATTGTTAGCACAGCCAGGGATAGGACATATGTTCTCTGAGGATGAGCCAGGGAGCTATGCTTATCCTGTGGACCAGGAGTGGAGTGGAATGCATTCATGTCATGTGCCCACGAAGAGAAAGGTTTAGGTGCTCTGAATGAAAGACAGGTTTCCAGTGGGTCGAGAAGGTAGCATTTTCACCCTGGAACCCATCTTCATAGATGTCTAAAAATGCATGGTGGCTGGGATAGTACCTGTCTACATACAATCCCAATCTTTTCCTAGATAAGTGATTGTGAAAGTTGTATTTTTGTGCATGTGTCCTTTTTTCTTCATCTGTTTGCCATTTTTGCAGACTTCAAGGACATGAGTGTCCTGGAATGCTAGCAATGAGTCTGCCACGGGAGGGCTGCAGTCGCCTCCTTTGGGCACCTTGCCCAGCACAAGCCACAGAGCCTCAGGAAGGAGGAGAGATGGGGAAGGTGCTGGGGTGAAGAGCTGTGGAGAAGAAGGAGGGGTTTACAAAAGAGGTAATTTGGAGATTTCTCTGTCTGAGGAAGTTTAGCTGAGTGCCAATGTAATTGACTGATGATTACCAGATAAACAGTACATCTAGTGGAATTTTTCACAGGCCTAGGCAACTTTTCCCATGTAACTCTGAGGAATTGCCCTTCGCTGAAAAGCAAGACTTCTTTAAATCTTTTTCTTTTCTTCTTTTTCTCCTTCCTTCCATGTGTCTGTGAAAAAAAATTCCCTGCAAATTACATGTCTTTCTTCTTGCTTCCAGAGCTAGTGTTTCTGGAAATGGAGGTTGGAAGATCCTGGCATGTTGTGCAAACTGCACTGATGCCCGTGGGATGGTGGGTGACGCCCTCCTGTGATGGGGGTTTCCATGACCCTCCACTTGCCCAGAAACTCTCCTCCCTGTCATGGCACTTTAGGGGCAGCAGATAGGTCTGAAAGCAGTAACAAAGTCTCTTTAACCTGTGACTCAACCCTTTCCCCTCCGTGGCAAGTCTCTGCCTGAAGGATTTACTCTGCCCGTTGGTAATTTTTTATTCAGACTGATCATCAAGTCCAGAGATCCCTCAGAGAGTGTTTTGTTTCCTAAGCAGGCAATCTTCATCATGGTAGACTTCAATATCCTTCTGACATAAACTTCCAGGCCTATTGTAGTGATATATTCACGGTCTTGTGGGCAGAGCAGGTCTCCAAATGGGGAGGGAGTTAAAAAAAATATAAAAGAAAGGCTTCTGCTTTCACATAAGAACTGGCCGATTTGTGGTTTGGGCACTCCCACCAGATACTGAACAGAGTGGATGGAAAAGGTTTGTTCGGCTTGTATTTGACTTTCACTCCTCTTGTAGCTTTTGGCAGGGGCTCGGGCCAGGCTGGTCCCCCACTGGGCCCACTGGCTCGCTCTCTCTAAGGTGTTGACAGACTATTTTTCAGCTGCACCAGAGGCCGTGGATCTCATGTCAGACTTTGAGATACATGTCTTGATAGACATGTCTGCCTCCAGCAACTGGCAGCGTTCTTTCTGGAAAGGAAAACAAAAAAAATGTCTTTATCTGAAGAGACGCAGCAGTGTGCGGGGTGTAGTGCCTCACGGCTTGAGGGGATGGCTGAGGGAGGCAGACACCATCTGACAGGCTTTCAGCAGGGGGCTGCGGCACGCCCGGGCTCTCTGCCTGCCCTCTGCCAGGGTAGAGGTGCTGGTCAGGCCACCATGGCTGCCCTGACAGCCATGTGGCCACCCCACCATCCACCATGGCTCTCCAGACGGGCAATGACTATTAATATGATTTCTATGGATCTGCTTCCAGATGATTTGACCTTTTAGCCTCTGTCAGTTTGAAACTCTCCGGAGGTGGCTGTTTACCTTGTCTGTTGAGATCATTTATGTTGCTCACAGCCTATGGAAATGGACATATGAAGATCTTGATGAGAGACTGGCAGTTGGGATGGCAGAAGCCATTCTTAGTCCCAGGGAAGTGCCCTCCCTGCTTTCCCCTTCCCACCCCTGCTCCCCTTCAGTGTTTTCTAATGGAGTGCTCTATGTCTGAAAGCTGGCTGGAAGAGGGATCATTTCTTGCTGGACATTAGCCCTTTACAGTAGTATTTATAATGATATGAATCTCTGATCCCTGAACAAAAACTTCTGGACTTGGCTGTGGTGATTTTCCTTCAGGTCATGTGTAGCCACAGTCTCCAGGGAGACTTTCTCTTAAACTGAAGTAACAGGGTTTGGTGAGCACTAGGGAGATGGCAAATTCCCGTGTGTGTCTCTTGTAAATGGGACCAGTTTTAGCAGGCTAATACAGACCCCAACAGTCAGTTTTTAAACTGATGCTGTAGCAGTACAATGGCAGTTGCTGAACTCCCTTGCCTGTTTGCTAGGAGAGAACAGAGTAGGGAGTATTTGAAAAACCAACATAGCTCCTCAAAGCATATGATCATCACCTCTCTGCCCTCTCCCACCTGATAGCTGTTGAGACTGCTGTAGCAAAGAACCATTTAAATATTTGCTCAGTCACTCCTTGGGGCTGTTGAAGAAAATAGTAGGGTGCTTGTGATGCAGCAGAATGTGGCATAAATCCTGTCTGTAAATACTGTGGCATCCCCACTGCAAATGCTTCTGTCAAAGGCTGATGGCATTCCCATTTGACAGACAGTACTGGGTCTGGCAGTTGGTTGTCAGGAAAATACAGACTGCTTAAGCTATAGGCACTGGATAAGAATCTTGAAAAAAAATCAGTGGAGTTAAGAAAATAAAAATCTAGAGCAGATGTTGAAAGTCCCTTCTTTTCATATTTTATCCCCCCTGAGGGGAGAAGGAGGGGAAAAAGCCCTTCTGCACAAATGCAGCTTAGAGAAGGAAATGGCTTCCTGGCTGGGGCCTTCCTTTATATTTTGGAACCCCTAAGGCTGTCTGCTGTTCCCTGGTTAGTTGGCAGGTTAGACTGGGGCACAGCAACTGTTCCACAAATGCATTCCCCTCCAGAGCTCGGAGTGTTGAGGAGAGGTGCTGGGGAGTTTTCCCTTCCCAGCTGGGTACATGTGGTAAACTTCACTTTGCAAGTGCACATTTGTAAAGTTTCTTCTGGGGCTCATGATTTTCCTTTTTCTGAAGTGGCTGGGGAGAACTAAGCTTGAAGGGTGTGTTTGGAATATACTGCTCCTTTTGTATGTTCTTCCCTTTCTTAAATCAGAGCTCGATTTAAAATGCTGTGGTCAGTGCAAGGGAGAAAAATAACACAGTGGGGGGTAAGAACAGAGTGTGGTTTGATTCTCAGTCATACTAATCATCTGCCTTTACAACAGACTGCAATATGTTCGAGGGAGTGATTTATCCCTCAGCAGTGTAAGGTGACTTTAATAGGAGACTCCATCTTTCCATCCAGAAGCCCTCATCCCTCAAATGTCTTTTATTCCTGTCAAATGTCTTTCTTCCTATAAATTCCCTTGCACAAACTATACTTTTGAAGCAATGGGGTTGTGTATCAGATGTCTTGTAAACCATTGATGGATCTGGCCATAGTTTGCAATAGGAATGTGTGAGGATCAAGGCAATCTGGGTGCAGTGGAATGTGAAGACTATTTCTCTCTCTTCCTATCTACACAATTAACAAGGTCATTGTGGTGTATTTCTCTAAGTGGAAAAACATGGCATCTCTATCTTTTTTTTTTTGCAGAGAGCTGGTGTTTCTGTCATGTGTTGTTACCTGTTTGTCAAAGGAACAGCCCTGGTGTCGAACAATAGTCCTAATGCAAATAAGAGAAAGGAGTCGTGTGCTGGATTGGTAAATGGAGCCTCTGTGTTTGCTCTGACCTCTTCTTCCTCAACTGATTGCGGATCATAACGATCGCTGCCATTTGGACAGGAATAATTAATGAGATAAGTGTAGGTCAGTGGCTTGTGAGCAGCCAAGGGCAAGGCTGCCTGTCCATTTTGGCTCAGCCTAAACCATGGGGGCACTTTCTTCCTGAGTCAATAGTGATCCTGTAAGGCTAACAAAAGACCCCCATTGATCATTGCCCTCTGGTAATTGCTGCCAGTGTGAGCCTGCCTCTCACAACTTGTTGACATCTCTGGACAATTTAACTCAGCCCCTTTAAAAGTTCTCTGCGAAAGAAGCAGGCTGAGGTCTGCAATAGTGTAGGTCAGGAATGTAAGGACAAATGAGATTCTTCCCCAAAGACACCAGGGTAGGGTACACGTGGAGTCCTGAGCCAAATTGCTTTTATGGTGTTACAGGAGGTTTCCATGTCTAGCTTCAGTGCTGTTTTACTTCTGATTTACCTCACTGTGAGACTTGGCCAAAAAGGTGTCATTTCTGTTTCACGGGGATGTGTTTGTGCAGAATACCACCTTTGGCTTGAATCAGACCCTAACCAACATTCCTCCTGGGGCCAATTGTACCCTCCTTCAAGCTGGGAGTTTCCCATATTCAACGGTGCCTCATTTTAAAGGTATTCCTAAGAAGTTCACTGTGGATTGATTGTCAGGTTATGGAGGATTGATGTGAACCTATTGATGCCTTGAATAGTGAACATGTTCATGCCTTGGCATTCATTTTCATCTATTGTCCCGGGCTTGTCTGTATCCTGCCTGTAGACAGGCTTTCTGGGTAAGTCTGGAGATAAAGGCGTTATATTCCAGGAACATCCCAAGGAATCAAGGCAGAGGCTGCCAGAACCTTGACTTCTAAGAGCCTTATTGCAAACTGATGTGCTTTGGATGAATTATTCTGGGTACCAAGAAATTACCCACCAACTCTATTGCATTGTTTCCTTGATGCCAGAGAGGCTTCTGTCCAAAATACAGTGTCCTTAAACAGAAGATAAACCTGTTGGTGGTTTTGAATTGAAAGGCCTTTACATTTATAATGAAAATTACAATGTCGAATTAGTAAGTTTTGGCACTGGGGTTCTTTGATGCTGATCTCCCTCCGCCCTCAGATACGTATCAGAGATTCTTTGTTACCTGTTGCTATTGTTCCATTCAGGACTCAAGCTGGAGCCTACTTGGCCAGTGTGCTGATAAAAATGCCTCTGTAGATGTCTGTAACTGCAGCATTTATCAAGCTTTCAAGCCACAGACCTCTTACAAATGGTATATTTCCTTTCTCCTACTATTATTGTTTGGCTAATTGAGGCAAAATCTACCAGTTGCCTGGCTGATACATTCCTCAGGAGAACTGAGGAACAGAGTATTATTTCAAGTGAAATGCACCATGAATTGCTGGAAAAGGAAGATGGAAAGAAAATAAATCCAATGAGAAGGACTCCAGTGACTCCTGCAGAGAAGTAGAATGGAGAGTGCTAATTTACTAAAACAGCTTCTTCATTCAATGGCTCTGGATAGAAAGGGGTACCCCAACATATGGCCAAGAGAGAATTGGGCACCCTGTCTACTCTAGATGCTGTCATGAAGTAAACAGAGGGTCATGACATCATTCCAGCTCAGTGGATGGAAGATTGGTCACAGAGGAAATCCATTTCTTGCTCAAAAGTTGGGAGCTGGATTCCTTCTGGAAATTTCATGTGCCACTTTTTCTTCTGGGTAACGATGCTGTTAGTTAAGGATGCCCTTTAGTAACTGATGGTCGTCGTGCATCTGATGTGGGGGTTTGATGTTCTAATAACACCAGATGACATTTTACCCTTTACAATAGTGTTGAATTGACCAACACAGACCCTGCTTATTAAGTACAATTGACATTGTCTTGCCAAGGACTCACGTAAAACAGATCTGGGTAATGCTGCAATTCAGTAATGACAGCTTATATTAAAAGAGAAGTGTAAGGCTGAAGCTTTTACCACAGGATATTGGTTTTCTACAGATTCTAGTAGGGTAAGATCAGTGTCTCATCTTCCCAGTATGGATAAACAGAGTAACACACTAAATGCTGCATGGAGATTTTTTGAAGGACACTGGAAAACCAAGGGCTTTTTTCAGGTCTTGGAAATCCTTTAGCAATTTTGGGAAGAGTTGACTCTGCACCCATGGCCAGTATTTAACATTCCCTCCCTGTGTCATCACTGCTCAGTGAGCTGGTACCCTCTATCTGCTAGATGTAGACCCTTCAATTTGTATTTAGAGGAAGGCTTGTTGAGGTGTGAGATGTCCTGCTCTATGGTATCTTCAGTGAGATGTTTCCCAAGACCCCAAAAATGTCTGTCTGTTGGCCCAGTCCCATCCTGGTTATTCTGTTTTTCTGTCCTGACTACCGAGACTTTGCCACTCAAACTGTGCTGTTGACCTGCCTGACCCACAGTCAATATTGGTACTTCATTGTGGTCTGAGACCTTCTGGCAGAGACCAGGGTAGATAGACTAAAGAGCTGGACCTCAGCCAGGCACTCAAAGCTCCTGCTGGTGTGTGTGTGCGCTACAGTGGTCCTCTGTAGTGAGCTGCACACTAGCAAGGCTGTGCAAAATGCCAACATTCAGCTACAGCCTTCTGAGTCAGTCCTCTGAAAACTGCTCAGAATACAGGAATCCTGAGGTGAATTAATTAGTGAAGATGCTGACACTTTTCTTCCCAAATGACAGTCAAAAGCAAGCACGACTTATATACAGACCATCTTGGCCAGGCTTTCAAACAGCTGATTCCCAGGTGCTGGAAAGGTGTTGCCATGTCAGCCTAACTCCTCATACTGATCAAAATAGCATACCTGGGCGTTTGTAAACCATAAGTGGATTTTTTCCCTCTCAAATATGTAAAAATTACATCTCTGTTTTCTATGTTCTGCCCTGCAACTTCTTCCTTAAGAGTTTTCTCCATCTTATCTGTCTGAGTCCTATCTCTTTCCCCAGCTCACTGCCTGCCTAAGTGGTGGCACTGCAAGGGTTACTAACAAGACTGTTGGAAAGACATTTTAGCTGGAGGAGCAAATACAAAACCAAACAAACACTAGAGTCATTCTCCTGGCTCCTATTTTCCTTAATGCCTTCAAATTTGAGCCAGTGCAAGGTACTATGAGGTGACTCATCCACCTTGGTCAACACATCTTTCCAAAAAAGAAATCCGTCCTCAGACTCTTTCAGGAATTCTCTCCTCCTCCCTAGCCCTATGGGTTATTACAAGCATTGATTTACTTTACAGTGGAAATTTTTGCAAATGTCCAGGTGTTTCAAAGGGAGTTGAAGCCAAAGATAGAACTCTGATACTGTCTGGTGTTGGACAACTCTTTGCACTGTCTGTCCATATACTCTGTGATTCTCTTCCAGTCCTGCATTGACTCTGAGGCCATGGTCCTGACAGGCACAGAAAATTTGTCCTTCTGAACAGACTATGAGCCTCCGCTTTGGGGATTGCACTCTCTTATTCTAGATAAAAGCAATCAAGTCCTTATTTGAAGTTCCAGAGCAGGAATGGATGTTGGGAGAAAAGGGAGAGGGGTGTAGCACTTGCCTAATTGAAGTAGCAGTGAAAATCAACGAGCTGCTGCCCAGGGCCTTCAGCAGTATGATGCTGATACTGAGCTCAGTGCAACATCTTTCAAAATATCTTCAGAGTGTTACAGACAGTTACTGGCCTTTCTCTCATTGCTCTCTCTTTAGAAGTGCTCTGAAGCCCTGCTTTTTTACTCTCTTCCCTTAACAGCTTCACAATGGGATCCAGCCCTTAGTTCCTCCGTGAAATCCTTTCCCTCACCTGGTTCTGGGACATGATGGAGAAGCAAAAAGCCCTTTTGTAGCCTGGGGCCTGAAAAGTGAAAACTCATCTGGTTGATCCCTTTCAGGTTTTGAGAGCTTTTACTTTTGTCTGTTGTTTTCGGTCACTGGCTAACGCAAGTTTGCTGCTCAACTTGATCTGTTATTAATTTCTGGGTCTTCTGTGTGTGTAGAATGGCTGGCACCAAGGTCACAGGGACATTATAGGAACGTACAGTGAAGTCCAAGAATCACTTGACACTGTGTTGACCCAGGGCAGCAGGAGACAGGCTGAGGACTTGATTCTTGGGTTTGTGTTATTTCTCTTGGAAGCAGAGATAACATGATGCAGAGATAACCAAGTGAGCCATACAAGAAGATTTGATTTGCACTGTTGAAATCACAGACTATGATCATATTCTGGACCAAAATTTCCTTACTGTAGTGAGAGCTATAAACATATGGAAAGCTATAATATTTTCCTGATATTTTGCCTTACTCCATTCATGGATATTTTTACTCCAAAAATAAATAAATAAAAAAAATCACCTCTCATTCTTCTGAAGGCTGATTTTCTTGGTCTTAGCGTGAACCTCGCTGGGTGCTTGGATGCCACAAACAGACTGGCATTCCTTTAGCAAGCAAATGGGATACAGCCTGGAGACACAGGGCTTATACTTTTCATAACCTAAAAATGATCGAACATAGAGCTTTTTCATCACCAGAATACCACAAGAAACATACAAACCCTAGTAAAGAAAGAAAAAGACCAGCAATCCTGTCACAAAATACACATTAGCTGTTCTTGCACACAACCAAGACCTACAAACATGGCCTGAGAGGCGGAGGTCCAGGGTGGTGTTTGAAGCCTTGCTTAGAAAAATAAGCTTTTGGCCTTTGAGTCCTTCAACCCATCTTGGTATGATTAGGGCAGCCTGAAATATCAAAGCTAAGGGAAAAAGGAGAAGGGAGACAGAAGAGGGAAAACAGAGACATGGGAGTGGATCAGTCTGAGGATGGGTTTTTGTGTGCATTTGTATTTTGATCAAGAAGAAGCACTCAGAAAAGATGTAGAAATACTTAGCTGTATAGACTCCATCAGAGAAAATGCAAAAATTCAGATATCCTATGTGCTGACTGAGGATTAATTTCTCCCTAATTTAGATACAGTTTCTTTAGATTGCTTCAGAAAGCCCAGACTGTGGGTTTGTCAGCTGCCACAGAGTGAGCTGAGGCAGAAAGGAAGGCTTGGTGAGCTTGGCTCCTGTTCAACTGCCCCCAGGTCCTCCACTCTACCATTCTGTGCCATCAGTTTTGGGTGGATTGTTGTCCAAAGCTCTGCTCAAGTTCACATTACTGTGAAAGACCTCTGAATGTGGGTAGTCTTCCAGTGCTTATAAAGCATTATGCTCATCCAAAGTGTGGAAAAAAGGTAGAAAACACCAGTGACACATAAGTGTTACATTATGAAGTGCATTTATACACACTTCAAATCGCTGAAGCCTAAATCTCCAGAAATGAGTGAGTGGCTTAAAAAGGCCTGTAATGTGAACATCGTGCAATTGATTTTCATCAAAGACAATTATCCGGGTAACATTCTTTGGGGAATATGTCTGTTCATGATGCTTGGTATCCAGATGGGACTGGATGTCATTAACCATCAGGGAGTATGAGAAGGAAAGAGCAGAGTATGTATGATTCCCAGCATGGCAGCTTTTAACCCCTTGATGAAGGGAGCCAGAATTTCCTGAGGCTTAGGAGGCAGTTCTGGTGCCAGAGCTAAAGATGATGTGGAGTTAATTTTATTTTGAGGGGATTTTATGACTTGCTCTCTGGCATTTCACACAGATGAATTCTACCACGTTCTCACATGTATAATGGCTCTCGTTTTTTTACGCCCAACAAAAGTAAAGCAGAAATGTGCAATATACATGAGGGCTTTAGGTATACCCAACCAGGACAGAAAACAACTGCCTTCTTCCTTGAAGATACCTGGTGTAGTTCAATGTTTTGGTTTTATTTCTGTCTCTTTTCTAGGTGCCATTCAAAATGCTGATGCATAAAACCTTTTCCAAATCACAGTTAAGCTATACTGGAGTTTTCTGTATTTTTGTGCCAAGCTATGAGACTAGCCAGGAAACTAGAATTGCCTGTACCTACTCCCTCTTACCACATCCATCCATATTCACTGTAAATTGAGCATATTTTCACAGAAAGCTTCACCTTGGCTCCTGAGACATGCTGAATTCCCACAAGGTGAACTTGGCTTTTTAGCTCTGCAGTGAAACCCCAAAACCCAGGCATTTTCTCCTGGTTTCAGCTTTCACAAGGATGGTTCCATGCAGCTGAAGTCCTTTGAGAAGTGCCAGGCTCCTAATGAAAAGGAGCTGGAATTGTTAGTTGAGATTTCATGAGCAGGTGGGGGGTGGGGACACAGTGGGAAGTAAGAGTGAAATTCTGCATTATCCAGAGGTTGTGCTGACAGATGAATTAAAATGTAAATCTAGGATAAAATTTCCAACACCAGGGCATAAAGTTAAGCTCCTGTTTTTTTTCCTAGTCTCTTAAATAGATCCTAATTTTAAGCTGTTCTCACTGCCCCAGCATTCACCCATAGAAATTTAAGAAGACTTTTAGGGGCATCCAGTTGTAAAAGCCTTGTCCTAGTCTTCCAAATATATGCCACTGTAAATCATAACATGCTTCACAGTTTAAAAAGGGAAGGAACCTGCAGATTTGAAATTGATTGAGGTGCTGTTCTTGTGTTCAAAGTCTTTTGCAAGGTGCAAAGAAAGTATTCAAATCTACATCAGACCAAAAGCAAGACTCAAAATAAAACTGATCAACCAAAACCAGAGTATGGTAACTGATATGTTCAAGAGGGGGAAAAAACAGAAAGGAAAATGGTCACATTTTCTGGAGTAAATCCCTGTTTTGAGAATTTTGGACAGCAACATTCCTTTGTGAGAAAAACAAAAAGAGTCCTACTCAAATTTTAGTGGTCTGCAGTGGGGTCACTGTGCTACTTCTCCCAATACAGAATCCCTCACATGGGACACAGTCCTTAGTGAATATCTCTCGCATGGTTTCTTCTCCATTGTTGCTGTTTCTGCAGATACAGGGTCTCTTCCCACAGGACATGGCCTCTTCTGGGCATAATTTTAATGAGCTTCTTTGTTGTGAGTTCCTCGCCACAGTAACAGCTTCTGTGAATATGAGGTCCCGGCCATAGTCACTGCCCCTGACACAGGGTCTTTAATGAAGAGAATCACTGTCTCTGGCTTAGGGTCTTTAATGAAATGAGTCTCTGCCCATGGTCCTGGGTCTTTAATGAAATGCAAACAGATCTCAGCTTCACCAGTCCTCTCCACAGAATGCAGGGGAATCTCTGCTCCAACACACCTCCTCCTCTCTTTCCTCACTGACCTTGGAGTCCACATGGTTGCTTCTCTCACTCTTCCCACACCTTGCACCACCACCAGCTGGAAAAGAAGAAGAGACAGAAGAAGGAAGAAACAGGAAGAAGCCTCCTTTTCCAGCTTCTTCTTAAAAAATGATCATGGAGGCATCTAATTGGCTCAGCCCCAGCAGTGGGTCTGGCTCAGAGCTGGGGAGAGTTTTGAGCAACTTCTTACAGGAGCCATCTTTACAGCCCCTTCCCCCTCACCAGAAATGGCTGTCACGTCAAATCATGACAAAATGTCTGAGATTTTGTGAATCAATGAAACTGAGTTTACTAGTCCTGCTCAAAAGTGTTGCTGCTCATTTGGTCTCTGTTAGGTTCAGAATTGCCCTTGAAAGTGTGGCCCTGGCTGGTTATTCCCAAGTCTGACCAAGAAATTTCTGCCTGGCCAGCTCCCAAGCCATTGTGGGACACTCAGCAAACAATGTGGGTGTGCATTTTGAACAAACCCAAAATATTTCACGGTCACATCTTTTCTGAAATATGTTGAGGTGATTTGCTGAATCAAGACCCAAAAGCAGTTTGAGATTCCTTTTAGTTGGCTGGTGAGAGGTTGGCTGGAGTAACTAAAGGATTTCTTTTCATATGTTGCATGGATGGCAATGAGGCTTGCCAAGTGGCTGCGCTGCAGCAGGGCTTGAATAACATTTTCTCCTCTCTCATTCCGCTGGGTTGAATGATCTGCCAAGGTTTGCTTTGGCAGGAGCTTGCCTGTCATGGAATGTAGGAGAGCACGGGAGAGCCTCCAGATGTTTATGATGAGATATTTCATAAAATACTTTCAGCACCCTGAGCATCAGAAACTAAGATTCTTTAAGAAAGAAGGAAATAATATCAGGAAAACACATAAATAATTACTTAGATGTCATCCCATACGAGGCCTTGTGGCAGTGGAAACAGCACCACACCTTGCCTTGCAAGAGGAGAGACCGTTGTTTTGAGACAATTAGGCCTTGTCTAATTTCCCATGGCTTATCAAGAGTAACGGTACCCTCTTGGGTGCAAGGAATACAGTGTTGGAAAAATGAGACAGCAAACAATCCTGCTTTTTTTTTTTGTTAAGTCAAGAATGTTTTTAAACCAGGCACTAATCACCCATCCCAACAACAAGTTTTGGACAGAAGTTCACGTACTTCTGAAAAGTCACCAAATACTTTTTGTGAGACTGGAAAGAGCTGCAAATATCTGTGCCATGTAATACTCTGGGCTGGGAACTCAACTCTTAGTTTTAATCTGAAACAGCCTTTAGCTTGGTGCTGTGTGCCAGCTGCTGCTAGGTTGCATTGGGCAGTGATGCAAGCCCGTCTTTGCAGGGATGAGTAGGAGGGAAAAGCCTGACTTTCTGCCTGGGGGCCATGAGAAGTCTGATACTAGCTCAACTGGGCAGATGCTCAGAGAGGTGGTAATCAGTAAATAAAAGGTTTGACATGAGCTCTTCAGTAGTGTGTGCAAAGCCAGCTTAGCCTCATCTCTGCCAGGAGATGTGAAGCCCAAACAGGTCCTGGCATTGGGGTAAACCTTTGCAAGCTGAGGAGGAGCTGCTGCTGCCCAAGCCAGGAGGCTGTGCTCAGCTGCTCCGGGCTGGAAGCTGCTCACTATCCGCACGCAGTGCTACCTTTACCGTGGTTGACTTTACAGGATGCAAAAGCTGACTCTGCTCATGGGTCATAAGCTCATATTGGCTAATAAAATCTACACTCTACCCACAGGCACTGTTGGTCAACGTGTCTTCTTACTTATGGCTGCAAAAAATACCATATTGTTTGGCACAGCTGTATGTAGGGGAATTACATTTAAATTTGCCCGTAAAAGAACCATTACTTTACAGCAATATTAAAAGAAACAATTTATGAGTGTTAAATCTTTATTTAAATATAATCCTTACCATGTGTTCTGTGGAAAAAGGCAGCAGCTTGTAACATGAAAAGGTATACTCAGTATATGGGGTTTTAAAACCCCTCCATATTGTAGATTTTTCTTGGGGGATGAAGGTCTGTTTTGGCACAAGGGGGTTAAATCTCTGTCTCACCAAACCATGCAAGAAAGTGCATTTGTTTGTTTGTTTGTTTGTTTATTTATGTGGTCATGCAGAGGCATAATTGTATTCATCTTTGTATATCTGAGCTCCGACGTATGAAGAAATGACAATGAAAGAGCTGTTATAGTTCACCTCCTGCCCCCTAACCTAGAATATCACCTGATGCAGGGTACATAGTATGGTCAAATGATGTGGAAGCAGCTGTGCCCCTCCCTCTCACCACTCCGTGGCTTGCTGATCTGTATGTTCATACTATGTTCACCATACCTGCCATGCAGGTATGATTTTTCTCTAGCACTCACATGAGAGTCTTCTGTGGTGACAATTAGTGCGCTTCTGCTAATACACCATGACAGACTGTTTCAAAAGCCACCTTAAGCTATTGCAAGCCTCTTGCCAAGACGGCCAGCCAAGACAAGAGTTCATGGCCCTTCTTACTGAAAAGCATGAGGAGGTTTCATCTCAGGCTGGAACCCCTGTGGTGGGAGACATAGGGAAAGTGCAACTGGAGCGCCTCATATAATGTAGGCAGCCCTGAGCAGGACAACCGTCACTGCTATATCCCATACTGCTCTTTCAGAAAGGCAGAAGCACCCACTGTTGCTGGCTTCCCCACCCTTTCCTCCCCGGTTGCTCTGTCTACAACCTCACTGACAATTATAGCTGGCCAATGTTTCCTCATTAAAACTGCTTTTCACCAGGAAACTTGGGTTTCACCTCAGTAAAAGTTTCTCTGAAGACTTACTTTTTTGGGGGGAGAGTTTCAATATTTTTGTCAATAAAGAGAAGAAAAAAAATCACAGGAGCCAAACTTTTCTGTGAGAAACAGAAACTTTTTGTTTGTTTTGGAAGGGGAGAAGCTGTTGGATTTTATTCTGATTTTATAAAAGGAAAAAAAACCCTATGTTTTTTTTTTCTTTCTGTGAGTCAAAATTTTCCACAACAAAAATATTTGACCATGTCTTCTTATGTCTGTAAATGCTATTGGAGGCATCCAATGAAGCTTCTGCCTAGAGAGACAGAAGAGAAAAGACCGAGGATGATTCTTGCAGCCTTTTCCTTTTTAAAGCATTGTTCCAGGAGGGTGCAGAGCTTTCTTCAGAACCTATAGTGCAAACTACAGCAGTCGTCGTATTTGATTTTCAGATCTCCAGGACAACTGGGAAATCTATTTCTATTGATGCAAAGAAATCATATCCCACTAATCTAATTTGTACTGAGCTGTTTGGAAAACAGGTGTGTCCAGCTTATCCTATGAATGATGTAAATATTTAACTAAAAATCTGTGTACAATAACAATGTCATTTTTACTTAGCAAAGTAGATCTTGACAGCACACTAACTGCGTTTTTTTCTTCATCATCCATGTCCTAAGACATTTTAATTCCTTACCGGAGAATAAAAAAATGTGGTATGCAATATGAGTAATAACTTATCCCAGATAAAACACAGGGTGGAATGCGAAGAAGAAAGAAAAATAACTTGTGGTCAGATGTTTATTCTGTAGCAAGACATTTGTGCTGTACCATTTTTCCGTGCTTTTCACAGAATCAGAATCTCATTTTTCTGTGTGTTTATATCCTACAAATGTTACAGGAAACAAAGTGAGCATAGCAGAAAGGGTGAATAAAATTTACTTCTCTGTATATATAATTAGAATTGGAGCAGGATATAAACATGGATTAAATAAGCAGAAAGGAGAAAATAGTAAGCCTTGTTAAGCGTTATGCAAGCTAGCGCTAAGAGTTTCATAGTGCAGTGTTGATAAAAGCATTTTTTATCTTTTCCGAGGCTAAATTCTTATACTGGAATAACCAGTTGTTACAAAGTCAGCATAAATCAGTGACAATCTCGAGTCAGTCCCTAAATCCAGATTGTCTCTGCCAAAATCAGCGCTAGCACTTCAGATTAACACCGTGGTAACTGAGATTAGAATATGATCCACAGTCTTAGCTCACATTATTCCAGGAGGAGTAAATCTTCAGTATGTTGCATTTCTTTTTGCCAGATTTTTTTTGCCTGATTCTTCCTTTCACCTCCAGGTACATGGTGGTTATTGCCATCAATGAGACACAATGACGTGCTGAAAAGTGGCATAGTGGAACAGTGGTTAAAACTGCTCTTGCAAATATATACACTGCCTTCAGGAAGGTTAAGCTGAGTGAAATACCTGGAAAGCTGGAAAAGCCTCCATATACTTCTGAATGCACATATTCATTTGGAACTGGTTTCTGCTCCTCTGGTGCCTTGTAAATCCTTGAGGAATGCATTTGAGGTCTAGGATCTTCTGCAAAGCGATTTAAGAGAGGTTGTGAACAGAAGAATGGAGGGTTTGTTTGACTTTTATAAATCTGTCAGTTTTAATATATTTTTACAGAGAAAATTTTGATCGTTACATCTTAATAAAACTACCCAGCTTGAGAGAATCCTCCATGACTCAATCAGTCCTATTAGCCGTGATTCTACTCGGTATTCATAAGTTTTCACCAGAAAACTTGAATCAATGACTTTCAGACTAGAGGTTTGTTCATGAGCTTTTTAGTATTCATTAGTTGTGATTGGTCACACAGCCTGTTTGCCTTCCTTACCAGGTAAGGTAACGAAGGTGGGAGAATGATAGGTACAAATTCTGAGTAATGAATTTCTGTGCTTATGTGGATCCAGTGGCCACACACCTCTACAAAAAGGAGTCACGATGCAGCTTGTATTCAAGATACATAGGCCAATTTTTTTCACTTCATGCCTTCTGTGTCCTACATAGTACTATCTCCTTGACTTTTTGGCAGAATGGGATAATATAACCCTTATTAATCCAGATGCAATAGTGAATGTGATTCAAAGATGGAGGGAAATCCAAATGCTCAGCTTTCAGGGCTTCGTGTGTCCTGTAGGTTCCCAGTCTGCCTCAACCATCTGTGTAGTCAGAAGCAGTAGCTGAAGCATAGATTCAGGAAAAAAAATGTGAGTATTCTGACATTGTGTCAAACTGTTTCTCATTTTTTTGATGTCAAACCAATTGTTGATGCAAGTCTTGAGGGCACTTGCTCTGTGGAGTGTAGATTCCATGAATTTAAAATAGATGCACAAATGACGATTTAGTTAAAGCTTTCACTAGACTGCATACTTCTCACCATTTCTGAAAGGTCAGTTTTCCAGTCATGACAGTGAAACAAACCAGTTAAGTGGTGGGTAACACCAGAAGTCTGGTATTTCTTTAAAGTAGTTGAGCACATTTTGGGATAGACAATGATGTTTTGCAAATGCATTCCTGTTTTGGAAAAACTGTCACTGGGAGAGAGAGACTTCAGGATAAAATGTGAGAGAAAGAGAAGTCAGAGCATCCAGTAATCCAGAGGGCTTTCCTGGTGCCTTAGAGAGGTGAGGAGTCCTCCATCTCAAACGTCTGAGAAAGAATGTTTCCTGGTCTCTCTTATGCAGGCAGTTCCATTTCATATGAATGACTGAAGATATTCTCAAGCAGTACATAGAATCTGAGATGCTACAGTTCTGGTAGTCCGTCATAGCATTACTTGCAGGTGTGGAAAGGGGGAGAAGAGAAGAAGATGCCTTCTGCATGAAGTGGAGCAAGAACATTTTTGAAACTTTTTACTTTCTCAGAGGATGAGAGACATTTTTTACCTATTCCCAATAATACAGAGTGACCACAAAAACAGGCCAGGACCTGTAAGCTGATGCAAGTTCGTGTCAACAGCATACTGTAGTAATGAAAATATATTTATGGGAGAACCAGTTTTTCTTCCTCTTGCATCCAGACAAAGAGCTACTGTTTCTCTGTCCTGTGTCTTTTCTGCAGAGTATTTCTGAGTTTTTGTGTATTTTGGGCTACTTCTGATCCTTCTTTAGGACAATATAGATGCTGTGCTACATTTCTGTATAGGCTAAATGTGAAAACAGACCTAACTTTCATGGGCCATGTGACTCTTGCCAGAGTTAAAAATAGTTATTTGTTTTCTTCTGATTCAGATATAGCTTATAATTTAGGTTTTTAAAATAGAAATACATGAGAGAGACCATGGTGGAGTTTTGTTATTCAGCGCTCTGTAGAGCTTGAACATTCATTTAGAGGTTTCTTTTTTTTCTGAATCAAATATTTTAAAATTAGGTTTAACTAATGACCTTTCAGAAAAGTCAAACCATTTGTCATCCTGAATGAGAGAATGTAGCTTGTTGTAGTCAATTTTATTCTGAGATTTTTTTGTTGTTGTTGTTCCTGTGCTGCTTACAGAAACCAGGTCATTTGAATCTCATTCTCTTAAGGAGAAAATGGGAAACTTACCTTTGATCATTTGCTAATATGACTGTCTTCCCGGGATGCAGACACTGATCTGCTTGGTACGCATCTTTGCCGCATACTTTTGTGTCTCAGACAGAATGAGGCATGCTCATTGTGCTGCTTGCTTCCCAGGATGAGCCCATGAAATAGTGAAGATTTATTGCACAAAATCATTTATGGAAACGCTGCCTTTCTACAGAGATACCCAAGACATTTTTCTTGTGGTTCTTGTTGAAGATGATTTGCATAATCGTTGTTATCATATCTGATGCACCCTGCTGTACATCACTTTGTGTGTGGTTTGTGCCATTGAGAGGGATGAAATGGTGGAAGCTAAAATTCTGTGGAATATTAAAGTTGTTGCAGGTATATTATTTGACCTTGGATACTGGGATATTTAGAAAAGAGCCAGTAAGGCTTGGTATGTAGTGGATAAAGCACTAGCTTTTCTCTTCAAGTATTTTTATTAGAAATTTGGATCATGGTTCAAATCACAACTAGAGACCTAAATGAAATGAGTCTGTGTTTTCATCTGAGTCCCCCAATGGACAATAATCCAGATCATAAAATATACCACTTAAACTTTGGCAGTCTTCTGTTCTCAGGAAGCTTTATTGCTCCATATTACCTTAACACAAAGATAGTCCTTCCAGGACTCAGTTCAAGCTGAGGTTATTCAAAGAACAAAGTTTGTATTTCTAACTAAAGCTGGTCTGTGGATAACTCAAAGCTCTAATAGGTCACAAAGCAAACTTGCATACCTTTCTGCTGTATCTTAATGAAATTTAGCTGTTTGGCAGGGATATATGTTAGATCATTCCCTCTCTATCTGCACACAGAGCCAAAAGGAGGTGGGGAGACCACAGGAAAATTATTCTTTGAATCCCTAGAGCCAGAAGCCTTCTGACATCATTACTGATGGCTCAGATATTTTAAAGGAACACAGCTCAATTTGGGATCGATGCATGCAGAAGGTCACGATTGACAGCCTATGATTTTTGATCCTTACACATCTTCTTACCTGTGTGTCTGTGCGTCATAGGGCATCTACCTGCCCTGTGCCTGATGGGTGACCTGTGCAGTTTGTGGGTGGCCTCTTGTCCATGCAGCAGCCCCCAAAGCACAGGACCCATGCTGAGGCCAGCTGCATCACAGTAATGGGAGCATAAGTGGCCAGAGCTCTTCTGGATTTACATGATATAACTGGAGTCTCATTTTAGCCCTCAGTGTCGTGTGCTGGCTGCATTTGATGTAATGAATGTGAGCTGTTTTTCATGCTTTGATAATAAAAGCAGTGCCTGGCTTCAAAAGAAATCTGGCTTGGAACATCCTGTGGCATCTCAGAAACAAATGTGTTATCAATATAGACACCTTTTCCTAATGATTGATCTAAGGCATAGTAGTCTTTCCAAAACAAAAGGCATGGATGCACTGTGAATTAAAATTTGACATCTTTCCTTGCACACCAAAAATAAGGGAAAAAGATTCATGAGAATGTCATGGATTGTGGATGGATCTCATCCAGGTGAAACTCCTTCTGGTTATTTGAAATGTAACAACAACTGACATGAGTTGCTTTTTTTTACCCTGAAGGTGGAACACTTTTCAGAATGTAGCTTAAAACCAGCTCTCAGTTACAAAAGTGTAAATCTCTGCCAAATAACTCCGGTGAGGCCAGTGGAGTTATTGGGGATTTACACTGGTGTAATTCTGAGCAGAGTTTGACCCTGGGTGGATATAGATATGCACTCAATTTATTGCACAGTTACACAGCAAGCAGATGTACAGGGACATCCCCTGGGGAAGGAAAAATATAAGTCCCAACTACAGGTCACTTCATATCCCTTTCCTCAGACTTGTATTTCCGAATCAAAACTCACAGGCAGAACAAATCAACTTGAACTACTGTGTAATAACCACTCAAGGCCATTTCAGCTTCAGCCCTATGCGAGGCAAAGGAACGTGTCTTTTCCCTTAGTTTATGCTTTCTTCCCTTCCCCAGCTGCAATTTTACCTTGATCAGAGTTGTGATGGCAAGAACCAGGTATGGCTTTTAACATTGGGCTGTCATGACAACTTGCTGCATAGACATGTAAGCTAATGGCTATAGCTACAGATACATATGTAGTGGGGTGCTGTGCTTGCGATGATAACTTTGACAATCTAAAATCATTTGGATTCCTGTAGCTATCTGCGTGCATCCTGACCAAGAGAGACAGATACAAAACTGGAGCTGTAGAGCAGATGTAGTGCTTATCATTTGATGTTGATTCGAGGTCATGTGCTACCACGGTGGCTACATAACAGTATTTCTAGGGGCAAGTGCTTTAGGTGGAATGATGGAGTGAATTGCAGGAAAGTAACATAAAGAGATCTAAATTGGAGTTTGACCATCATGCCTGGGTTAAAATCTCTCGGGCCAGAACTTATCTAAAAAAGGGCCAGCAAATCGTTAATGACAGTAAGTGATCTGGAGTCTGGTTTTATGCTTCCATTGAACTGATGGCATCTCCAGCACCTTGTAGCCCCTTCCTTAAGCCCTGGACTTAAATGAAAGCAAAATATTTTATATTCTAACTCATAAGCATTCACATTTTTGGTCATTTCCCCTTGTCATGGTGTATTTGTTCCCTTGTAGCATGCTGTTTCTGGCTCTCACCTCAGGAAGGTTTTCCGGCCTCACAGTCCCACAGTTCCTAGGTCATTGCGTTTCTGCCTTGAACAGACAATAGGCTTCACCAGTCTACCAAAATGACGCAAACACACTTGCAAATTTCCCTTTCTGTGCCCATTTTAACCTTGAATTCTCACCTTATGGCTGGAGTGCAACACTGCCAAACAAATCTAGTGATGTTTTCTTGGGGTAAATTCTTTCCTTGCCTTTGTACTAGTCAGCAGTCATCACTCAGATTCTTCCTCATTGAGACCTGCACTCTTTGAGGAAAGGATCTAGCTTGTCATGCTGTTAGATACTATCATAGCTCTCAAAATAAGACATAACAATTGATAACTCAAAATGTGAATTATGATTATTCCCCAGATCAGTACTGGCTAGGTGGATGTGTAGTTGGAGATTAGTTTCAAAACTCTGATGTCTGACAATTGGAAGTGACCTTTTATGCTTTCTGAAATTGAGAGTATAGCATCATTTACTGCAACAGCTTTTGCTCTCCTGGGACAACCAGTGGTGCTTTGCTCATGAGCTGCTGGGCAAAGCTAAAAGAGGGCTACATTCACATACTAGTGGCTGGAAGCTAGAAGCTCAAAATGAGTTACATGGGAAAAGGCAAGAAACATGAACTTTCTTTCTGAAACAACTAAAACCCCAAAAAGTGTGGTTTTTTTGTTTTTGTTTTTACTTTTTTTTCATTGTCTTGTTAGCAAATTTTTAGATTAAAGATCATCTTTTAAGTAATAAAAAGCAGCAAAAATTTGAAGATTGTCTTTGTCTCTGCAGAACTGGCTTAGCTATTTTTTGCCCTACTGGGTGTGAAATATCTAATACTACCTTCTCCCTGTGTACGTAGAGAAGACCACAGCAACTGTTTTGTCAAGTCATCAAGCTAAAAGTACTCTGGTCCCCAGGGCAACAACTATCTCATTTGCCCACAAGTCCTGTCAGTTTTGTGCCAGTGTGGTAAAAAACATCAGCAGTCCACTAGATGATCTTTAGAGGTCCCTTCCAACCCTACCATTCTCTGATTCTCTAATATTGTTAGTGTTACAGATTATGCAGATCTATTTGTAAGAGGAGACAGATACTGTACAAGTCTTCTCAGAGTCTGGGCTTAGCTTTTATCAAATGTGCATCTTTTCTACAGGTGTGAAGCTAGAACTGGTTATAAAGTAGGTACAGAATAATTAAAGTAAAATAGACTTGTTCAGTAGTTTTTTAAAAGGTCAGTTTTCAAAAATATTAACAAAGCAGTTCAGGAAGGAAGGAAAGATGAAAGGAAGGAAAGGAGGAAGTTAAAAAAAATCTAGTTGCTTTTTTTTTTCATTGTAGACTTCTAGGGAAGGGATACTGGGAGCAGACTACAAGATGGAGTTGTGACTTCTACAGAGCCAGTCCCAGCTGGGGTTAACTGAGCTGTCACAGCTGCCAACACAAGAACAGAGAGAGTTGGGAAGTGCTATGGATGACCAGGGATTGGGCAAGGACATTTAATGACTGCTGGCAGGAAGCAGGTAGTATGAAAAATATCTAAGTTTAGAAACCGAGAGGTGTCAGGGTCTTTCATAAAAATTTTGCTGCCCATGCAGAGAGGATGGACACCTGCCTGTTTCAGGACAAAACAACTTGATACTGATGGTTCATGTACATACTTAGTCTTTCCTAAGTTTCTTTAGTCTTTTAACCATTCAAAACCATATCCCATGTCAAAAGTTATGGTTTGGCTTACTTTGGAAACCAGCCTTCTTGTTACAGATGTCTGCCCCATGCAGGATAGCCAAAACCAGTTCAGGGTTTTCTTGGTATTCACTTGAAGAGCAAAAAAATGCAAAGATACTGAATCCAGGACACACCATTAGAAGAGCAAAACTGTTGGTCTCCTCCACAAGCAAGTGAAAGATCTTAAAGATCTTAAAGCAAAAGGAGGTGCACCCTCAGAGGCTGTGGAGGCTGGAAGTGTGCTCCACTGGTCCACTGCTCTAGCTCCCTGACATCTCCCTCAGCACAATGATATGTACTTGTCTCCTATAAACATATCTCAAGAAGGTCTTTTAAAAGTGGCTTGCCAGCCCTCAGCTGTTTCATCCCAACATCTTCACTGTGCTGCCAGTGTGGGCTTGAACCTAGCACATCAATGGCACAGTAACTAATGCCATCATCTGACTTCACGTGTTTGGTTTACAGGTGTCACTACAGATTATGTTAGCCTGTGATTCAAATCCCAACCCTGCCACAGTTGTTGGGTTGTCCAGATGCTTACAAATGATAATAAATTAGAAATACTTAATGTATTATGTGAGAATAGAGACCTCCAAGCTGGAGCACTGTGCTGTGTGTGCTTCTGCCTTGAATTCACTGTGAGATGTTTGCTTAAACTTTATTTATACATTGTGTTATAATTAATTTACAATTTATAATTTATGATTTATTTTGTCTTACTTCATTTCAATAGTCTCA
The DNA here is from genome assembly GCF_028858725.1 of Colius striatus. NCBI lineage: Eukaryota > Metazoa > Chordata > Aves > Coliiformes > Coliidae > Colius > Colius striatus. The sequence goes on from NC_084763.1 coordinate 24,383,011, forward strand.
GATTGGAGAGACTCAGAACTTGGAGCACTTCCCTTCAGTTCTGCTTGGAGCATTTCATGCTTCAAAGCATGAACATCAGAAGGATTTCTAGACCTGTTGCATAAGGCAGGATGCTGGGACTGAGTGCAGCAGTCTTTGAAAAGTGAGATGGATTCAGCTTGTGTGTCTGACAGAGCTTCCCTGCAGCCATGCCTACATGTAGCGTGTAAACTTCTGACTATTGAGGAGAGATTTTTAAGACTTTTGTTAAACACAAGACAAACCCTGTGCTGGCAGCATTCAGCCATGGGTATGGCGTAGTGTGGTACAGCTAAAGTTGCAGAAAGAGCTCAGCAGGTTTTTCTTGAAAAATATTTTTGTGGAGTTTTATATGCAGAAGGGAATTGTTCACATCAGATTCCTCCCCCAGCTCTCAGGGTTGTACAAATTAGGCCATTCCATGCCCTCATTTCAGATCCTTGGGTATACAAGAATACAGAGAGTGTAAAACTGGGCCTGTGTCACAAAGGAGTTTTATCAACATATGGTACAGATAGACCCTCTCATTAATAGGATTTTAAAGCTCTGCAAGTCAGGGAGATGGTTAAGACACCAGCAGCTGGGAAGCAGCTGGTGGGTTGGCAGGAAGAGTGCAGCAATAGGAGCTAAAGCAAAGCTGCTAGGGAGCCATCAGAGTGCAGCCAGAGCCCGCAGAGTGACTGCAGGCCAGTCCTGGATGGAGCGAGGGTGCTGCTTAGCAGGACTGAGGTGGGAAATGGTACCCAGGAGCCTAAGCTGTGGCATCTTTGTCAGTGCAGGTAAAACAGCAAATCTGAGAGAGCAGCCATCAGGGTGAAAATGGCAAAGCTGGTGCTTATTATTATGCAACACCAGTCTTTGATTTTCAGGCATAATTAAAAGTGCCAGTTCTAGTGTTGATACCATTTCAGTGCTGATGTATAAGGCTTTTGGGATTTGGACAAAACAGATTGAACTTTGCGTTCTTGAGTCTTTGTGCGTTCACTGATCTCTCAGGAAGAACCTGTCTGTTTCCAAGGTATTAATTTCAAAATTTATGTGCCTCTGTCATCACCAGCAGTGGCTCCTGAAGTCTTTGTTTTTTAAATGATAGTGATAATCTGAGATGCTGTCAGGCTAGTGATCCTGTTGAGGTTTGCAGCCCCTTGTCCACAAGCCTGTTGTCAGGCTCAGGACAGAGGCAATGTTTTAGTCCCTCTAAGCCCATTAGAAGGCACTTAGCAAACTAGATATCTTATAAATCCTGCAACTATCTGTGATTCCACATTTTATGATTGCAGTTTCCCAGTGGTGTTTGACTACCTGCAGTATGTGCATGTGACACAGGCTCCAGGGCCATTGTTTACAGGAGATGGATCCTTTGTTCTTGGGCAGTTTAGTCATGCTGGAGGACCTTCTTTGAGTTGCTTATTTCTGTCTTCCCCCACTGGGAAGCAAAGGGCTCTACTCTGGTCTGGTAAACAGATATTGTGAGAGCACTTGTCTTCAGAGCTACTTTTCCATCTTGAAAGCTGACTACTAGGCATTTTGGTAATAATCCCTGCTCTGGGGTGTTTCTGGACAAATTTGGTTGCAGTGTACATCCATGTATACAGAAACTTAGGTTTCAGCCAAAGTCTCTGCTCTTTGCTGCTGCTCTTTGCTGCTGCTCTGTGCATACTGGGGCACTCTGCAGTGTCTGTGTCTGCAGTGTAAGCACATAAATGTGCACAAAGCGGTACATGGTGTGAAACACCGGGGTCGTCAAAGAAATGGTTTCTGTAGTCTACTTACAGGTTAGAAAACAGATGAAACTTTAATTCCAGTAAAGTGCTCACTGATGTTTCTGATTTTATTATATATTTATATATTCTTCAGAAACTAGGATCCTCCTGAAAGCTTTAAAAGAAGCTCTATCACTTTGTTATTTCAAGTCATCAGGTGAGTACATTTTCTAGTGAGAAGACTGATGGTGACCAGTCTGGTAAACCCCAGTCCCTTTGCAAATGGACAGGTGAGCAAAGCCATGAGTAGCACAGTCCACGGTGTTCCTCATGGATAATGCAGAGCGTTACCTCTGGGACTTCTCACAATGTCGAGTGCTCTAAGGACTGCACTGTTTGTCCATAAATGGCTAGAGTTGTGCATTTTAAAACTGTAGAGACTCCATTTGATATTCCTTAATAAAATGTTTAAGTTTCATTAAACAGAGGATGCTTTCCAAGGAATGCAGAGTTCTCCTCTAGCCAGGCTGGAGGGCTGTACTGGGACAGGGCTGGAGTTGCAGAAGACCAGGTGCAAGGATTTGAGGCTCATAAACAACCATTACCTCTGGACTCCAGGCACATCTCATCAGGAGCAACAAGTATGGAGGCCAGGCTTCATCCTTGCTATTCACAGGGGATTTGGATGCAGAGATTGAAGCTGAAATTAAACACTATGCCAAGCACTCCTCCAGTACGTAGTGGTAGGAGAATGTTGCTTGTATCATTATGAAGTGTGTTGTACACTTTTTAAAGGATTTGGTTGAGAAAGAAACCAATCGCATGTTTATAAAAGCCTTTCCCTGAGTTAAAAGATGTCAGATTTAAGTTGTCATTGTTTATACTCCTCAACACCAGAGGAAATAGCCTGTGGTTTAGATTTTCAGCAGATCAAGTTATATAGCCTGCTCTACGGGCCTCCTGCAGCTCCAGAGAAAGAGCAGCTCTCAGACTGATGGGCTTTTGGGAGGACATCACCCGGGCATGACACGATGCTAACATGGCTGGCCAAGCTGTGCTGCTTTGGAGCATGGCTCGGTGTTGCTCCCATGGGCACTGTTATCACTGAGTGGGAAGCAGACTGTGCATTGGAGCCCTCCCCGCTAGGCAGCTCCGTGTGCCCAAGGACAGGGCCTGGGCAGGCTGCTGCCTTGGTAGGAGGCACAGGGCTGAGGCCCAGCCACGCTGCCCTGGGATGTGGGCTCACCCCAGGGCAGCGACCCCTGGCCAAACCTGAGCATTGGTGTACAGTTAAACAAAATAAAAATAATTAACCTAAACTCTATCAAGCTGCCCACATTCCAGTTAGAAAATACTCAAAACTCAAATACACTGTAGAAATGCATTTAACTGCCTGAGTCCATCTGGGGATAAAGTAGTAGATACTTCAGGTTGCCCTGCTGAAGATATGGCTTCCAGGGCCAGATAGGATTACCCAGTTTATGTCCAATGCCTCCTTGCAGCCCTCTTTATTCTGCTTCTGGTTTAAGCTGTATTAAAGGTAAAGCCAGACTGACAATGAACATGCAGTGTTTGTCATGCAGTCTGACTCTCTTTCTTCTGCAGCCCAGCACAGAAATAATGAATACTTCTGAGGTAATTTCTTTTCTTTTCTTTTTTTGTATGTTTTTTTTGTTTTATTTTGTTTGCAAGATTGTCATTCAACTTTAACATGTTTCCTTGATCTGATTTTTGTGTACGAACATTTTTATTAGGCTTGGCTATGAAGATTTTCATGTTTTGTTTTCTGCCCTGTGTTCTCTAACTCCTCTTTAAGAGAAGGTGATACCCCAGCCTATTCATCTGCTCATCTGCCAGGCTGTTGGAAATAACTGCTGAATGTGCTGGCCATTTCTAACTTCTCTAGGCAGAGCAGACATGCTCTCAGCTTTTAAATCTCAAAAACTGATAGAGGTGCAAAGAAGGAAAAACAGTTAGGGGAAGAAAATCTGTAGAGTGTGCTCAAGCTTCTAGTCATGTTCAGTGTTCCAGCTCACTAAACCTACACCTATATGGGCTGCTCAGCCACAGACACCTCATTTGGAGGCAGCCATTTGCTTGGGTTTTAATGAGGGGAAGGAGGAAGGAGCTGATGGTGCTGTTACATGTTGTGATGCCTAGGAAGAGAGACGAAGGGAAGATAAATGGTGATGAGGGTAAATCCAAAGAGCTGGAGTTACTGCAGAGCTGAGACACAGGGTGCATGCCCACATCTCAGTATGGATTTGCATGCCCACAGAGAAGCCACTTGGTCAGTTTTACTGTTTTGTTCCATTTTACATAGAAAAGTGTTGTTGGGGGAAAGAACTGTAGGAGTAAGACAAGAAAAATTATCAACACAGAGTCAAAAAAAGTCACCTTTTTAAAATAATCTCTGAAGGAAAAAACTGTCAAAATGAAAATTGTGCTCAATGCTGAACGGTCATTTTTCTGTGGATATATCAAAACCTAATTAGCTCCTATAGAAGCTTTGGTATTGATGCAGGCTAATGAGAAAGCATAAGACACAAAGCAAGAATTTTGTAAAAATGCTATTAAAGATTTCTCTTTTCAAGAGATGGCAGATTAACTAACAAAATAATCCATTTTATTGGACAAATTGGTTAGAAAAGTGTGGTGTCTGGCTTACCTCCAACACCAATAGTAATATTAAGAGCAGTCATGGAATTGATGCCAAATTAAAAGAACAGTCTGAGCTCTGAGTGACAGTAGTGGCCTTCTGCCAGGAAAGGTAAGTATGAATGCATAAGGAATATTTTCTTATTGTTTTTCTATTTACATTTGGCATTAAGAAGTCACCAAAGGGCTGTTAACATCTGAGGTGGTATAAATCTAAACAGGTAAAGGACTGGACAGATTTTAAAGGCATTTCCCAGCAATTCATCTTGAACACACAGCTACCAAATATTCCCACTCTTGGAGTGTAGCACCACAAAATAAATTACTGTTCTACAGTTTTATTAGCATTTCATTAGAAATAAAATACGAAATGTTTGACAAACCATATTTTTAAAGTTTCTGAGAGTGAGTTTCAGGTGAGAGAGGCATTTTTGTTTAGTTTGTACAAGGGCTAGGCTTTTAGAGCTCTGAGGCATTCACTTTTTTAGCACTGAAGATTCTGCTCCTTTCCTGTTGAGCCTTTTAAAAATTTTCCGTGTATACCAGAGATCTTAGCAGAGCTCTTTCTTGAGGAGGATATTAGTCACCATGAGAAAAGGAGGTGAAATCCTGCTGTGAATAATAAATGTTTGGCAAACAGGTGAGAGAGCACTTTTGCCTGATGGCTGAAACTTTACTAGTGTACTTAACACCATAGATCAGACCTCCATCTGCTGTAGGCTGACTTCAAGCTACTTTACTCCACATCAGCTGAAGATCTGGCCTCATATGTCTGCTTTAATGGTGACTCTAGTCCAGTCTGAGAGCAAATTGTGATGTATATTGAATAGCTACTTTCCAGACATTAGTTTGACCATTCCAACAGGAGAGGCCAAGACTGCTTCTGATCTCACTTCTTCAAATGAAAGACTCGGAAAATAGTCATGGATGTGCGAAAAAAATACTTTGTGATGCTTATATATACTTCTAATCCCCAACAGCCTCTGCTTGTCATTTACCATAAATACAATTTATGAGTGACCACTCTTTTACAGAAATTTCTGAATCCAGTTCATGATTCTGGCCTGAGGATGGGTTCTGGGGCCAGTCTTGTTCAACGTCTTCATCAATGACCTGGATGAGGGGACAGAGTGTACCCTCAGCAAGTTGGCTGATGACACCAAACTGGGAGGACTGGCTGATTCCCCAGAAGGCTGTGCTGCCATTCAGCGGGATCTCGACCAGCTTGAGAGTTGGGCAGAGAGGAACCTCATGAGGTTCAACAAGGACAAATGCAGAGTCCTGCATCTGGGAAGGAACAACCCCATGCACCAGTACAGGCTGGGGATTGACCTCCTGGAGAGCAGCTCTGCAGAGAGAGAGACCTGGGAGTCCTGGTTGATAATAAACTAAACATGAGCCAGCAATGAGCCCTCATGGCCAAGAAGGCCAATGGCAGAAGAGTGTGGCCAACAGGTCGAGGGAGATTCTGCTCCCTCCCTTTTCTGCCCTGGTGAGGCCTCATCTGGAGTCCTGTGTCCAGTTCTGGGCTCCTCAGCACAAGAGGGACAGGGAAGTGCTGGAGAGAGTCCAGCGCAGGGCCAGCAAAATGATCAGGGGACTGGAACATCTTCCTTATGAAGAAGGGCTGTGGGAACTGGGACTGTTTAGTCTAGAGGAGACTGAGGGGGAATCTTATTAATATTTACAAATATCTAAATGGTGGATGTCAGGAGGTTGGGGTATCATTTTTTTCTATTGTATCTAGTGACAGGACAAGGGGGAATGGAATTAAGCTGAAACACAAAAAGTTCCATTTAAACATAAGGAAAAATTATTTCACTGTTGAGGTGAGGGAGCCCTGGCACAGGCTGCCCAGGGAGGATGTGGAGTGTCCTTCCTTGGAGGTCTTTAAAACCCACCTGGAGATGTTCCTGTGTGACCTGACCTAGATGGACTTGCTTCTGCAGGAGGATTGGACTAGATGATCTCTAAAGGTCCCTTCCAACCTCTACCATTCTATGATTCTACGATTAAGGCTTTTGTTTTTTCTTTCTTTCTGGGAACAGTGTTTTTGTTCTCCACTTTTTACTTTCATTGGATTAGATGCAAAAGAAAACTTTAGGAGATGCTCATTTCAGGGAGGAACTGAACTAGATGTAGTTCTTCAATGAAGTGTGCTATGCATCTGTCCAGACATCGACTCCTTCTCCTATCTTCTCAGAAAGACTTTTAAAATTAGACTTTTTAATGAACGTTTTTTTTTTCCTGATTGATAGAATGTTCATCCTGGAACGTGTAGAAATAGTAGAATTTGGGAACGAGGATGAATAAAATTTGTTCTGATGAACTAGGAAATCTTAGGATACATTGCTTAAAAGTTTATATCCCAGGCCCACTTGAAAAATGCTGGTGCAGGTCTTGCAATGTTGTGGCTAAATGTATTGGCATTGACAAGACCCCTAAGCATCCTGTAGCTGTGCAGAGCTCTTGTGACATTTGAGAGTGAAGGCAAACATTAATGTTCTACAGTGGCTCTGGGGTTTTGTAGGGATCTCTCAACCTGGATGGCAAGAAATATGTATTTCCATCTTTGTGGACAGAATGCCATGCCCACATTAGGAGACTCAACCCACAGCTGGGAGAGAAGTGAGGAAGCTTGCAGAAAAAAATAGTGTGAGCCAACTGAGGTGCCAGGTGTGTGTCTGACTGTCTCTGAGACTAATGTGTGTGAAATCTTGACAAATCAGCAATTGAGAAAGAAGTACCTGCACACAAAATTCATATATTCAAACTCAGATATTTTTATATGTGAAATTCATACATTTAAATACCAAATCCTTGGAGATAAGCTGAAGCTACCAGGGAGAAGTTTTCTGCTACTTGCAATTACTTTTATGTGGTTGGTCAAATTGTTTCTATTTCAGATGTGGACAAAAATGTTGTTGAAATCAGAATGCTGACAACCTAACCCCCATCAATGAATGAGAGCTATTTTTGTAAAGAAAGTTGTTCGGAATGCTCTGTTGCTGCACATGCAGCATAATGAATATCAACAGGATAACAGAGTAGTGCTCATTGTTTCTAGCATAAAGCCTAGAAACCAATTTAACATATAACAAAAATGAACAAACCAACCAACCAATCAACCCTGAAATCTGTTTACCTATAGCAAGTTCTTTTAACTAAACCTCTATTTAATGGAGTAGACAACTCTGCCCTCAATATTTTCTTGTTCTGAGTAGGATCAGAGGTGTTGGTGCCAAAACTCAACATACCATGAGTGTCTATGTGTTTTCCAACTGAATTGGAGAGCAGGAAGTGCAAAGGATCACACAGGAGAGCTTTCCTTGTGCTTTCCAGCCTTCTTGGATGGAAGCATTAGAAAGGTTGGAAAGGATCTTGGTTATACTGGCACTCCCAAACACTTTTCCAGCCCAAGTCTGGTCTCCAAACCATCTGATGCTTGCCCATTGCTAATATGTTTAATCTGATCTGATCTGTTTTTTATTTAAATAGAAATTAATTGTATTTCTTTGTTCTTTGATGATGATACTAATCACATGCAGCACACTCTTTGAGATGTTACACGAATGCCTGAATTGCTACCTTAGATGATGAAAAACATCTGGAAGAGGAAGTATAGCAAAAGAGAAAGGAAAAAAGAGGCAGATGGCTGTATATAGGGGCCTTAGCTCTTGTGTCAGGAGCACTTGTAAAATGGCTCTGTGGGTTCCTCTCTCTATTTGAGACTCATGTTTTTCTGTCCTATGCCTGCAGTTCTGTTATTGCAAGGCTCCTGAAGCCTATAATAACCCAAAATTCCAGCTTTGTGGAGCGAAACCTGAATAGTTGGCAAGTTTACATTCAAACCTTATTGATCCTGTTGTGGGAGATGTTCTGCATATCTTAGCACTAACAAAATCCCTAAGCACCACACAGCTGTGCAGAGGGCTTGTGACATTTTAAGGTTAAAGCAAATGCTGAAAAAGAAGGTAAGAGAGACTGTAGCTTGAGCATAAGCAGAGCAGACGCTAGGGCCAGGATGATGCTGTGAAGTCCACTTCTACCCTCTAGACTGGGCTGTTCAATGCACAGGCAACATGAGGCATCAAGTGTTCATCAAGTTGGGACACTTACAAAGTTGGACCATGGTTCAGACATATGCAAGGAGAAGGCCTTTAATGTTTCCAAGGACCTCAGTATAGCCACTAACTGAGCAGTGCTGATGTAACTTCAGCTTTTTATTGAACCTAGCTTTCTCAGTGGCTAAGGCAAATGGCTTTCGACATTTTTCTGAGTATGGATCTGTGCTGGTTTTCCAGGGTGTCCACAAAGATAGCTGAAGCTTATACCTGACACTTTGACTTCTCATATGCTACCTTAGAAGTGGTCGATCTGTGCCCAAGGGTCCATTGACTGCCAAAGACTACCTTCTGTCTAGGGGAAATTCCGGTCGTAATAAAGCCAATGACAAAATCACAAGTTTCATAGTAGTCAGAACTTAAACACCAAGAACTCTTGTAGTATTCAAGGAAAGAAGAAAATATTTTATTTCATGACTGAGTGGGAGGCTCAGCAATGTACACAGATTTACAGCAATGCCAAAAATGTCACCTGGCTTTTACAGGAATAAATAAAGGGACTCAGGTCTCTTCCAACCCTTAAGATTCTGTGGTTCTGTGATTCTGTGACTCCAGCAGCCCCATCTCTGAAATGTGGCAGATTAATCTAAGAGCTAAACTTAGATCCTCTCCACAGCAACACACAGTATCACCTCAGCTGACTGGGCATGGATGGCTTCAAATGGATTTTGTGGGAAAATCAAAGTATCCTTCATACAACTGTCAGTTAAAATGATAACAAAATGTTCAGCATTGCCTAGTGTCTAAATTTAAACCAGGACTAGTCTGTTCTCATGATATTTAAAATGAGTGTTATAATCATGTCCAAAGTCTATCTTACTTGCAAGTGTATTGGCTGTCTTACAAAGCCGAAAACAGTGTGGTTGATATGTCTTATAGAACGTTTGCCCTTGAGTATGTATTTAAATCACACTGTGAATGGTTAAGTATATTTTTACTTAGGTTACTTTAGTGAAAACTAAACTGAGGCTTACCTGCAAGGAGCAGCATTTCAGGATCTCAGCATGTTTGTACTAACTGCTGCACTTGTGTAGGTCAGCAGGAATAAGCTCTGGTATAAGGTGTGTATAACAACATTTATTTAACTCCCAGAGGAGTTTATGAGGCTTAATTAATGCCAGAAAACTGGTTTAAGATGATACAAAACTGTACAGAGGGTGGCTTGTGGCTTTTGCTAGTGTTTCAGAGCTGAGAAGTCTCTCCAGGATTTGGGTTGAGCTGTGGAGCAGGACAAAGCATAGATGCAGAATGGGTTTGACACAATATAAACTCATGACCTATGTCATCTGCTGATATTGCAGGTTGTCCTTCAGGCTCAAAGCTGTCACACTGAGCTCATGAGATGAAAACATTGGTCATGCAGCGTCCCACTTTGCCTGTATGAAAGCAATCTGTGCCAACCCTCCTCCCCACCATGTACCTTTGCAGCTTGGGTTGACTTTGGCATTTTTCAAATTCTGAGCAAGCATAGGTGCAGTCTGGAGGACTGGCATAGACTGCTCTGCTCAACTAGGAAGACCTGCATGCCCCGGGTCCCTGGTGTAGATGGCTCTGAAGGAGTAGTTGGGATGGTGGAATACATCAAGATGTGCTCAGGCCCTCAGCACCCTTTTCCTTGCCTTTGCTATTCCAGATGCCAACAAAGCTTCACAGCACTCTTTGGTTGCAACCTGCATGTGAATGTCAATAACAGCACAATCTACAGAACAGCCTCATCAAATATGAGAGTTATCTATGACCTTCATCATATTTTGCAATGAATCAGATCCAATGCTTATATGGTCAGCTTAAGAGCCAAAGAAAGCCAAAATTTTAACTCAGACTGGCCAGGGGAAGGGAAAACATCAGAAGAAAATAGCTGCAAATGTAAAATGGCTTGTGTTGGAACTTCTTTGTTTTATGCCTGAGACTTTTCATTTAAGTCTGCAAATTCTTTCTCAGGCATTTCCTTAGAACATTGCTTTAATTATAACAAAGGTTTGGCATACCCAGAGATGACAGACTTACTAGGTCTTTTACAAGTGAAATCTTGGAGTAGATTTAAAAATTAGTACATAACAAAACCAAAAGGTTATCCATTTACAGTAGTCACAGATCCATACAGTATCAGAGACCTGAAGGTGTTCTTTGTTCATATGAACAAGTACTCAATGCCTAGAGATCTCTTTACTTTGGGAGCTTTCAAACACGTCTTATTCAGAAAAGTGTATTTCTACAGAACACAGGATTAGCTGCAGATCTATGATCAGTAATTTTCTTTAACCACCATGTAAACAGGAAAATTCTCTTAGTCAGGGGTGCAATATGTGGTGTCAGAGGATTTTGCTTCTAGCAAAGTTTCTGAATCTTCAAACCTGTAGTTGACAAGTCCCAGTGGATTTCAGACTTAGAATTTGTAAGATATGCTGTTCTTTACCAAATTATTGTAAAAGAATCTAATACATAGCACCTAGGGCAAACATGAAAAGCAACCCAGTTATAAATATTTGAGCTACATTATAAATTATACACTAGAGGCAAATAAACAGGAACTCCCCAATTCAAGAGATGAGCAAAGATAGTAAATGTAAAGTGGGGGACTGCATGATGCCAGAGTGTTTTTCTCCCATTCCATGTCCAGTGGGAGTGAGATGACAATTGCTTCAGAATAACCCACTTGCTGTCAGTATCTCTTCAGATCTACTGGCCATTCCAATCAAGGAACGATTGTTTTGAAATTCAAATCCAAACACTTAATTTAAAAAATATCTCTGGTTCTTAGCTTCACTCCTGTCAAAAAGTTGTCTTTTTCTAACCTGATAAATCTAAGAGAATAGCAAGGACCCTTTGGTTTTGTATTTCTGGGATATTAATTTGATGTCCATTCCTATTGCAAAGAGCAAATACTAATGATGTGTTCCAAATTACACTGTATATTCCTAGGATAAAAATTATTTTTACTTATGAATAATGATATGTTAATCAATGAAAACCACTATTTGGGATGATCAGCAGTGACGAAAGACTCACTACTATTCTCCAGAAATCTGGGCAATGTTTGAGGGGCTGTGCCAGGCATTGGAGGAGGTAGGATTTTGCTCCCTGAGGCTGTTTTGGAAGAGTCTTTGGAGGCCAAGTGAGTGTGCTGCATTCTGTCTCAAGGCCTGATCAAGCTTTTCACACTCAATGGAGAGACTTTTTAATTTTTGTGTGGAAGCCTAAATCTCCTTGTTTAAAGATAATAAGGAAATTATTAAGTGAATATACCAAAACAAAAGAAATCAGTTCAACCAGGAAAATAATGTCCTTTGTAGTGCTGCTGACAAATGTCTTATACTTAACTTCCTATATCACCTTTTATTTTGAATTAACAGCCTGGCTAGCTTAGAGATGATGTATGTTTTCTTGTTCTTTAGGACATATTTTCTGTGTCACATATGGAATTTTTGGATGTTTTTCCCGATGAATGTGAAGTTGCTGTGGCTTCACCTCTGTGGCTTCAGTGTGGTCATAGTTAGGATTTTTGAGACCACACACAAGCCAACTTACTTTTGGCAAGAAGCAGACAACTGGGCTCATAAATTATATTCATAAATATTTAGTGTACTCATATGTGTGGCTTTCTAAATAAAAAGGAGGAAAACCAAGACCTGAGGAAATCTGGTAATTCTGGGTGAAAAATAATTTATTTTGTCAGCAAGAAAAACCTTCTACAAAATCAGTAACACTGTAATTTACTCCCGACATTTAAAATAAATCATGTTTTTGTACAAGTATAATGCAAATGAAACTACTTCCAGAAAATCAGTATGAGCTTTGACCAACAGAAGTACTTGAAATATTGAACACTGGGAGTATTCAGCAGTAGTGAGCAGCATAGAGAGCATGATTTATTGCACCAGGAGAGAGACTATCTAATCATATAGATCCCATTCTCAAGAGTAGTCAGTGGTTGCCTTCTGCACGTGACCCTTCTTCTCCCTTAAGAGGAAAAATGAACTGTGGTAATAGTGACTATGGCTTGGGGCTGGTAGGAGCAGTGCATGGCCCTTCTTCACCCAGGATGCCACTAAGGAAAGAAACTTTCCCAGGTTCTTCCTGTGTCTCAGTCTAGCCAGGCTCACTTCACTCAGGTCATCTTTTTTGGCTTCTGCAGAAAATATTGTCACACTTACTGTTTATTTTCTGGTGGGTTTTTGGGTTTTTTTGTTTTTTTTGGTTTTTTGTTTATTTGTTTATTATTGTGCTGATAAAAATAAATTTTTAGAGTCTTTCTGTCTTTTTTTTTGGTACAGAAACAGTCTTCACTTAACGTGCCTCGTTTCTTCAGCTTTGCTAACAGAATTATTACAGTGAAGAATAATAAAGTGAACAACACAGCAGCACACAGCTGCTAGTAAATTGTTTGCTGTGATTGGACCAACCTAGCTGCTGAAAATTGCCAAGTGTCATCTAAGAAAGTGATAATATCTTCATACAAGCATAGAATCATTTGGATTGGAAGGGACCTTTAAAGATAATCTATCTCCTGCCCCCTCCCTCTGTGGGGAGGGACATTTTACACTGATCAGGTTAAGCTCCATCCAAACTGACCATCAGTTCCTCTTGTCCTCAGGTCTGGCTTTGGTTTGGCCTTTATGAGAAGACCCTATCACCTCCCCAGGACTAAGCTCTCTACAGTGCTGGTTGTTCAGTCTGCACAGTTTTCGTTGCCTTTGTGGGATATCACAGGATTTTACAGGTTGGAGAAAGGAATGACAATTATGCCCAAGGCAGCTTTGTCCCTACAGTTTGAACATTGTCTCACTCTTAGGTTCCAACTAGTTTTCATAAGGCCTGTAAAGGAATCTCTCATTTTCTAGTTAAAATTCCCCCTTTTTTAACATGATTACATTATATTTAATATTTTTCACCAAACCTCACCCTAAATTGTCCTAAATTGTTTGGTCACCCTCTATCATTTGGATAAAAGATGTATGGGGGAAGCTTAAAAGAGTCAGGGAAGATATATGTGTACAAAGCCCTGTCAAATCACAGGAGTGGAAGAGTTCAGAAGACATATGTGACCAATTTTCATGGTTAGCTGATAGGAGATCAGTTGCCCAGGGTAAGAGCTGAAACTCATGCACCAGTGAATACTATCACCCCCTGAGTCTCTGGCCAGATGTGCAGCCCTCATCTGATCCTGTATTATTTTCAAGTATCCGTGTCTTTGTTCAGGTATTGGAGTGGAGTCTTTGAGTTATACCTTTGGAATATATTTCAGACTCAGACATTTGATAGGGTTATGAGAACGCTTTTCCTCTTTCCTCTTTACTCCTGCCACAGTGCTGATCATTGTATCAATGTATTCAAACCATGCAAAAGGTTGGTCACCAGATTTACAGCAGTGTAAACAAGCACAGGGCAGCCTGCTCTGTCACTACAAAGCTGAGGGGTAAGCTATGAGAACCATGAATAATACTGTTAACACACATTGAAGCTACTCCACATTAGTCCTAGGGGCTCCATGTTTTATAGATACAGCCATTAAAAATATGTTTCTTCTGCAGAGGAAATGACATCATCTTTAGAACACGTCACCAATTCCCATTCAAGAGAAGTGTATGCCTGTCTGTAGGGCCCTGGTAGAATACTCTGAAAAGTCTGGCTGGATGGGAGAAGAGGGCATATGGCACATTGCCTTCATGCTCTGTCCCTGTTTATAATGGCCAATTCAAGCACTGCTTATAAACTCCTATCGTATAATGGGCTAGTAGTTAGTGGGTCAGGGGGCTGAGGGAAATCCTTAGTCCCCTAACATTACCCTTATAACACACACTTGAAATGCAGTGTAAGAATGCAAGCAACATATTTCAATGCTTGGGGTGAAAAAAATCTCTCCAGATATACAAGTTGGAAGAGAATCTGGAGAACAACTCAAAAACTGATTTCCACTGGAAAAGACGTCACTGTGGTGAGATCAGAGGGAAGAGACACTACCTACGTATATATTCTGCTCAGGCAAAACTTAAATGGATGATAATGATGGTAGTTATGTGTTCTGAACTGCAAAGCACTTCGTAAACTTGAATGGATGTGAGATCTCTGTGCTAGATGGAGAACTATACTGGGAATAAGAGAGTGCAGAATTTGGTCTCATTTGTTATAACCTAGTTGTTTTTTGTTGGAATATTGCTACATGATTTCTCAATAACTCTCAAGAAGCCTCTTGGATCCCTATTCCCTGACTTCTAAACTCAGGCTTGGGTAATTCTTTGACAATGTTTGACAGTGAACAGCAGTAGTGGTCAAGTATATGATAGCCTCATATCATGTTTCCCTGTGCAGTATTTACTATGTCCACGTTAAAAACCCCCACACTCAGGACTTTAAAACACTAGACTAGAAAGATGAAGAGCATGTACTGGAATTTCAAAAGACACATAATGTTGATTAATAGTGACCTAGAGGGTCAAAATTTAGGACTAGAGCTTCTAGTAATGGAGGAGAAAATTTCTGATAAGCAAAAATCCTAATTTTCCCTCTTTAGGCACAATAACAGCCCTTGTGAAGTTTCAGAAATACAACACCATGGAGATGTCTACCTAAGGAAGCTGCTGAAAGTCCTATAATAAAATCATAGGGAACAGGACTGAACAAATCTGGGGAAGGTACCCTGGGGTACAATCAGGAGGGTGGTGAGATGATCTGAGGTCTCTTTTGATCTCTTCTATTTCTGACTTTAAATCTTGGAATTACTGCATACCCATGAGTGAAAGAGAAGTAGCAAAATAGTTTGAGGTATTGAAAGGACAAAGAGACATCTGCTAATGCAAGAAACAGCCAAGTATCAGCAGGCTTTTATATTGGAACAGGTGAATTTCTGCTGTAGACCTGTGGAGAAAGCTATCTTTAGGGTGAATATCCAGAAAAATTGCCCAAGGGCCCAGGATATGGGCAGAGGGTCACACCACGTGGAATTAGGTAGAGCTGAAAGTCATCTAATATAAGGGAAGGGAGAAGGGCCCATACCTTCACCCCTTCCTGAGGTCCCCATGAATCTGATGCTGACTCTGCCTGTGAGTGCCAGAGATAAGAGGAGATGAGGAGAAGGTAAGCCTTGTCACACTAGCACTCCTTATTTCATTCCTGTCACAACTGTAGCTCCTGCCTCTTGAGGACTGATACCATTCTTCTAAATTCATAGCCAGGATGAAGTTGCAGATTTGGCAACCAATACCAGGGTGCACCATGGGGAGGGACAGAGTGCTGGCTGTTAACCTCACTGTATTTTCATTTTCTTTGTATATCCTGTGAGTGAGCCAGGACAGCTTAACTGGCAAGGATCACAGAAAGAATAAATCACCATAGTGCTACTGGAGCTGCCATGATTTATACAGCTGCTATCCTTGTGTCCATATTTTCTGTTTGCTTCTGTAATTTATTGACTTTTTGCCTTTTGGCTTGACTCTGCCTTCCTCCAAGGGTATCACACTGCTATTCCCACAAAAACTAAAGTCGTTTATTCTTTGGGGACTATTTGACTTTTAAGAAGCCTTTCATCTCCATTTTTCTATTTTGGGATAAGAACCAAGGTATTCTGGATGATATTAAAACTTAAAGAACAGTTATATAGTAAAATATTTCATTACCAAGACTAACCTGTTGCTAAGCCCTCCCAAGTGAGAGTTTTAGATCTCAAACAGGCAACTGGAGGCAGTCTTTACCTGATGAAGGAAAGACAGTGTCTTTGGAAGAGAAGGCCCTCAATGACTTAAACATGCAAATTAACTCCACAAATAGAAATTGGTTACATTTAGGTTTTTATGAATTTAAGATATTTATGAAAATCCTTCTGTCTTCTGACTGAGCCACACAGCGTGTCTGTGCATCTTAGTTGACTTCGTAGGCACTCAGATGAGACTTTTCCCTTTTTCCTGTGGAAAAATCAAAATGCTAGGTGTTTCACCTGAAATTGAATCCAGAAAGATAAATTGAGACTGACATGTGACACAAGCATGATTTTTACCCAAGTATGACAGGAGGAAATAGCCTGTCTATATATCATATTGTGAGATGGTATGATTACTCATACCTATTTTTTTTCATCCCAAGTGGAGATAGAGCATGAGAAGGACAAGAAAGACATGAAAGACTCTTTCAGGGTTTATGCTGGTCCAACTAAACTCAGAGGCAAGGTCAATATTTCATGTAAATGCCATTCCACTGAAGTAAACAGTGGAGTTCAACTGACTTTGCTACTTACTTTTACTCTTACTTGGCTTTTAACATTACAAAAAATTTTCAAAGAATTAATAGATCATCTCTGAGTTCAGCCCCATCCTGTAACCTGCATGTCATTGATTCCTTGTTCAGTAATTAACACAGGACAAATCGGGAACATCTATGTTATTAATAACAACCAACACTGGGCTTGATGGCATCATGACCTGGATTTGCATCTTACTGTGTGCCTGTTCATGTAATTGAAGAAATAGCCGCTGTGTGATTAATAATCTTTATATTGTTACAGTTGTGGGGAGGTGGCCTACAATGTGATGAAGACTTAAAAATACCATTATCATCATTGATGTCTGTGAAACAATTATAAATATTAATGAATTTAATGGTTTGTTTTTTTCCCAATCTCCTAGCTATTACTTGCCACTATCTTCATATTTCAGTTTGCTTGCTGTATTCAGGAAGGAAATAGTCCAGGGCACTTTCCTGGGGTCAATATACCATCTGTCACTTGAAGATGGGGACAAAAAGCTGAGAGGAGCTGCTTTGAAAGCTGTTGTACCTGTTATACATGCAAATACTTTGGGAAGCCATTTGTATGACTTCCTCAATATTCTTCTTTCCATGCAGGGCTGAAAGAACAGGCCAAACACTATTTTCTGCTACTGCAAAGCTATTTCACAGTCTGCTTCTGGAAACAGTAAATTTGGTTAACAGTCTTCCAGTGAATAAATATTGGAAATATTTTGAAATTAAAGCTCTAGTGGGCTGAAGGAACTTACAAGTTGCAATTGTCTGATTTGGTGAACCCATCTGATCATCCAATACCAGCAAGAAACCATCTATCATTATTATTATTATCATTAATAAAGTCCAAGAACGCTGTTAATATTGTGAATATTATTAATCCAAACCAATGATAAGTGTAACAATTCTGTTTTAATTAGAGATGGCACTGGTAAGTTTATGCATTGCTTAAATCCCATTCCCTTACATTGTAGGATTTCATCTCTCTGTGCTGGGTTGTCACATATTTCCTGGTGCTTAGGCAGACACTTTAGTTAACCATAAGTTTGGTAGTTTCTCCTGATTCTTAATTACAGCAGCAAAATGTTAGGAACAGTCCTGCTTGTCAAATGTTTTAAATACCAAACACTTTTAAAGTGACTTGCTTACATAAAAGGTGTTTGTCAAGTCACAGAAGCAAGGAACATATGTGATCCATTTCACAAGAGTGAAATTTAAGGATTTACCTAAGGACACAGGAATTTTGTGAGGTAATATTTGTAAATGTCACGGGTGGTGTGGTAATTGTAAATTGGCAGCCTTACATCATCCTGCTCTAATTGGCTTTGGATTCTGGTCTCTGCTCAGTCATCTGAATGTTAATAACTTCATATCATGCTTGAAAGCAGAGAGAAACAACTCTTTTAACTGGGGAAAAACAACCCAGGTGACTAGTCCTGTGTGCCTTCCACTGCGATTTGGAGATGCGAGCTGAGAGGGCAATGCCAGGATGCTGGGGGCACCTGAGTTCTGTACTGGTGATGCTGGGTTGTGGTGCAGCACACTGTATTTCTACTGCTTGCAAAATGACCTGAACTCTTGCAAGAAGGAAAAAAAATCAAGGAACTTAACAAAAGTTATCTTCTTTTGTGAGTAAATAAATTGTGGTATATAACATCCAGCTGTTGCATACTCAGGGGAAAAAATAGTTCCTTATATTAGTTAAAGTCTGTGATTTAAAAATTCACAGATGTCATGAAATGCAGAGTTAAAGCTCCTGCTAAGTCAGCCATAAGTCTGTTCCTTATGCCTGTCCTATAAAGGGACATAGGAAAAAGGATAGTGGAAAACTAAGTATGAGATAAATAGAAATGCCACTTAAATTCCAAGTCCATGAAGCACATAAATACATGTTTATCCTTAAAACTGCGATTTATCCTATCCAAGCCTAATGAAGTGAATGGAAGCATTGACATGTGTAGAAGTTAAGCATATGCTTAGGGATTTCACTGAACCGAGGATTCTCTATCCTTCGAGATTTGTGAAGAAAAATACTCTTAAATCTGAAAGGAACTTTTTTGTTTATTGTCAGAAGCAGACCTATCTAGATTGTTTTCTAGATTTTGTGAACCTTAAAACCTTTACTCCTTCTATATTCTGGTCAAATAATTCTTTTTAGTATTAATAAAATGGTGTCAAGAAATTAGCTTCTACATCTTAATTCATTAATTTCCTGGCCCTATTCCAATATTCTTTGTTTTCCCCCTTGAAGTCAACAGAAGTGCCCATATAATCAGGATTCATGCTTTTATTATTAATAAAGGCATGCAAATACTACTTTAATTTAGAGAATTCAGATTACACACACCTGTAGGTGATTGCCTTTGTGACAAGGTTAATCTTGTTTGCAATTGTTAAGGTATTAAACAGCATGTGTCACACTGGGCTTTGTAACATGCACCTGGTTGTAGATGAGAACTTATGTTCTTCTTGTGAGCAGCAGTACCTGTAAGTAAATTTAAAATTAAAAATTATGTTTTCTGTAACTTTAATAAATATCTATTAAATATGATTATGAAAAATAGAGGTGTAACTTTGCTTGCAGTTGTACGCCTTGTTGTTTTGAGGAAGGTCAGTTTCCTTCTTTAATATTGGGGAAAAAAAACACTGAAAAAAGAAAATTAGTGTCTACTTCAACAACTGTACAGAATTGCCTTTCCATGTGAAAGAACTTTACACAGAATCACAGAATCTTAATGGTTGGAAGTGACCTCGGGAGATCATCTAGTACAACTCTCCTACCAGAGCAGGCCACCTAGAATAGGTCACACAGGAACTCATCCAGGTGGGTTTTGAATGTTTTCCTATCTGTTCATATATTATTCTATCTATCTCAAAGGAAAAATATTATAAGGAAAATGAAAAAGATCAACTAACATTTGGAAAATCGACTACCATCTTAGGAACCACTCCAAAAGTTTAAAAACCAAGATGATAGTCGGGGAACTATCTGTAGTGTAAAAGTCAAATAAGGGGTAGTCAGGGCAGGAGGAAAAAAATGCCTCTTAGCACAGACCCACATATATTTGAAAATTGAAAGCTACAATTTGTTATGGCATAAATAATAATTTAGATGTGTCATAAGAAGGAAGCCGAGTGCAACTCAAAACACAGGTGCAGAGCTTAACAGTGTCCTAGTATGGCCACTGCAGTTGCATTTTGTGGATAAGCTAAGAAATGTAAAACTTCTTGTAATGTGTTTTACTGGCCACTGAGTGGGGGATTCCATTATCTCCAATGTAATATGTGTCATAGAGGGGGATTATTCATGTACAGTCAGACCCAGTTAGTATGTCAGAGATCTTGCATCCCTCAAAACCTGGTGTCATGGTTTGACATGACAGCCTTTTCTGGTAAGGGGGAAGGGGCTGTAAAGATGACTCCTGTAAGAAGTTGCTTAAAACTCTGGCCAGCTCTCAACTAGACCCACTTCTGGGGCTGAGCCAATTAGACGCCTCCATGATCACTTTTTAAGAGGAAGCCGGAAGAGGAGGCTTCTTCCTGTTCCTTTTTTCTTCTGGCTCTTCTTTTCTGGCTGGTGGTGGTGCAAGAAGTGGAAAGAGTGAGAGAAACAACCATGTGGACTCCAAGGTCAGTGAGGAAAGAGAGGAGGAGATGTGCTGGAGCAGAGACTTGCCTGCGTTCTACAGAGAGGACTGGTGAAGCTGAGATTTGTCTGCTTTTTGTTAAAGACCTCACATCAGGGGCAGTGACTATGGCCAGAAGAGGCTGTATCCCATGTGAGGGACCCCATATTCACAGAAGCTGTAACTGTAGGGAAGAACCCACACTGAAGAAGCTCATTAAAATTATGCCCAGAAGGGGCCATGTCCTGAGGGAGGGACCCTCTATCTGCAGAAGCTGCAACTGTGGGGAAGAACCCACACCAGAGATATTCACTAAGGACTGTGTCCCATGTGAGGGACCCTGTATCAGCAGAAGCTGCAGCTGCTGGGAAGAACCCACACCAGAGAAGTTTGTTAAGGACTGTGTCCTGGGGGAGGGGTCCCATATCGGAGAAGGGGAAGAATGCCAGGAGTCGTCCTCATCTGAGAAGACAGAAGTGGCAGAGCCCATCTGTGAGAGACTGACCACATTCCCCACTCCCTGCCCCCCTGAGCCGTTGTGGGGGGAGGAGGTAGAGATCTCGGGAGCAGTGAGCTGTGCCCGGGAAGAAATGAGGGATGGAGGAGGGAGATCTTACAGTGCTGGCTGTAATTTTCTCAGTCATCCTACTCTATTTTTGCTTTTTGTTCTGTTCTGTTTCCAGTAGGTAGTAGAATAAACTTTCCCACTTTCCTCTCTAAGTTGAGTACTGGAGTCTGTTTTGCCTGGAACCATAATTGCCAGTGAGCCCTCCCTGCCCTTGTCTCAATCCACAACATCCTTGGTTATCTTCCTCCTCTCATTTCTCTGGGGCCTCCACCATCCTAATGAGGGTGGGGGTGGATGGGGGACACTGAGCAAGAGAATGTCATGGTGCTTAATTGCTGGCTGGGCAAAACCATGATACCTGGGCATTGCTATGACTTGTTGCTCTACAGAAGTCACATAGACCATGAATCAAGGAACAAATGTGAAGTTTGGGCATTTAATCACAGAATCTCAGGCTTTGGAAGGGACCTCAAAAGATTATCCAGTCCAATCCCCCTTCCAGAGGAACACAGGAACATGTCCAGGTAAGTTTTGTATGTCTCCAGAGAAGGAGATTCCACAACCCATCTGGGTAGCCTGTGCCAGTGCTCCATCACCCTCACAGTGAAGAAACTCTTCCTTGTGTTTCTTTGGAACCTCTTATGCTCTAGCTCTCTGGCTTGTACCTGTTGCACCTTGTCCTATCATTGGACATCACTGAGAACAGCCAGGCTCCATCCTCCTGACACCCAGCCTTTATGTATTTGTAAAAATTAATGAGATCACACCTCAGTCTCCTCTTCTCCCTCAGCCTTTCATCAGAAGGGAGATTCTCTGCTCCATCATCCTCATGGCCCTGCACTGAACCCTTTCCAGCAGTTCCCTGTCCTTGAACAGAGAGGCCCAGAACTGGACACAATATTCCAGATGTGATCTCACAAGGGCAGAGTAGAGGGGGAGGAGAACGTCTCTCCACCTACTTCTCACAGCCCTTTTAATACACCCCAGGATGCCATTGTCCTTCTTGGCCATGAGGGCACACTGCTGGCTCATGGTCGTCCTGCTGTCCCCCAGAACCCCCAGCTCCATTTCCTCTGCACTACTCTCTAACAGTTCATTCCCCAACCTTTACTGATACCTGGCGTTATTCTTTCCCAGATGCAAGACTTGCCTTTGATGAATTTCATTACATTTCTTCCTGCCCAACCCTCCAGCCTGTCCAGGTCTCGTTGAATGGCAGCACAGCCTTCTGGTGTGTCTGTGACTCCCCCCAGATTAGTATCATCAGCGAACTTGTTGACAGTGCCCTCTGTTTCCTCATCAAGGTCATTAATGAAGATAACTAGGAAAGTAACAATTATCATAGTTTATCTGCCAATGCTCAGCAGAGAAATATGTTGGTAAGCTCTAGAGGTCTACAGCTGTGCAAGCACAATGTGGTTCCAGGAGTATGGGAATTTTGGGTTTCCCCACTGTAAGATGGTATATCCTTCTGTGACACTGTACAGCCACTGTCCTAACAACTTGCTGAACCATGTTCCTCACCAGTCCATGAGCAGCTGGAGGCTTCTGCTTTGAATTTTGAGTGCTTTGGCTGAAGGGCTGTCTTTTTCTTCACACGTGGTTTTTCATTCATACACCAGCTAGCACATGGGATTCCTATCACATACACCACTACTGGCTATTGGTATTGTGGCAGTACAAACAGAACAGTTCATTTTAGTTTTACTCTAAGCATGAGTTTTTTTCCCAAGCACTTTTTGAAGTTTCTTTTTTAATTTTTTTTTTTAAAGTTGATTTAATTTTTAGTAAAATTTCAGATGTGTTTTTCTAAATAAATATATTTGTTTGCAGCATGTAATAATAAATCAAGATTTCCAAACCTTTTAGCTGGACCTTAAAGGAAGATGGAGATGAGAAGCTCTGAAAACCAGACATCAATGAATAAGATTCTCAGAGCACAAGCCTTTTGTTTCTTCATCACTTCCTGCTCACCAAATTATAAATACATTCTGTTCTTGGGTCTTTAGGTTTAGTAGTGGTGGCCAATTGAATGTAAAAAGTGTCCCTGGTTCTGCCATTGGTCACCAGGACTCTTACCCTCATGAACGTATCTCGTGTCTGATGTTGGTATTTTCACTGTGAAAATAAATACAGAAGGCAACACTTGGAGTTCATTTCCTAGCTGGCTGTTTTTTTCTACAGAAATGAATTCTCAAAAAATGAGGTAAATGCGATTGTGTTTTATGTTGGTTTTCCCCCTAATAACTTTTGAGTCCACAGGCCAATTTCAACTAAATGACAGAAGGTGAAATGTTCTGAGATTATCAGCTTCCTACAAAGCTGGGAAAAATCAGCATCTGGATAGAGGAGATAAGGCCAAATGAGTACTGCTGCAGATGGAAAAGCAAACAGATTCATTCAGCCTGACAGCAGCCTGCTGGCCACCAACCACAAGCTACTCATGTCACTGCCTCTTGCTTGATCAATGTGTTGGAGGGGATGTGGGATCGAGATGTAGTAATCCTGAAAAACGAAGGATTACTTGTCTAATAAATGAAATATATTAATATATGACATTCTGTTGTAGACTATGCTGTCCTAAAGCTGATCTAATGTATGAAGCTCAGGTTAACACAGGTGAGATGACGAATTCCAGGATAAAACGAGGATACAGAGGTAAAGTCTAATATTTTGAAATATTTATAGGCAATTCTCTAAATCTATACATAAGCTTAATTTCTCATGGCTTGATTTCGCTGGTTCTGAATATCTGAAGCTCTCAGTAACTTAAAATAGATACTGATATTCAAATCAATTCTCTTTAGGTGACTAGATGAATATGGATTCAAATGAATAATTCTAGATACTTGAATTTGGTTTTGTGATCTGACTTTCTGAGATGGCGGAAAGAAGCTCATGGCTGAAGCCACAGGCATCTAATCTTTGCAAAAAACCATTCAAAAATAGCCAGATTTATGACTGAAAGTTATTTCTGGCTCTTAATTTTGGACAGGAAGTAATTAAAATACTGAGTTTTAATGTGAGAGGATAGCAAAAAAGGAACATTTCTGAGAAACAGTGTAATCCATTGTTCTAATAGAAATTTGCCTTCATTAGCTAGGAAATTATTAGCAGACAATCAGTAATGATGGTGTTATGGTATCACGGCATTAGGGAAGTACCCCAGGATGAAATGCAAAGAGACAAATGGTCCAGTTCTTACCTGTGCTATGGCCTTAATTTTGCCACATCCACTTGTTAATTTTGTTAGGTCTATGAGACTCATCAGGACTCATCTGGTTCTTTCCTCTTTCCATGTGCCCATTGTAAGCAGGTTGTAACTAACTGGGTTGTTATGACAGTACCATGGCACTTCAGGCTTTTGAAGAGACAATGTTGCAGTTGCATTAGGAACTAAATAAACTTTTAGGTAGACAGTCCCTATCTTGAAGAACTGGTTGAAGAGCAGTGTGAAACCACACTCTTCCTGACTTCTCTTCAAGAAGTTTGGGTTTGGCATTAGAAGGAGAGCAAAATTATTTTCTTTAAAGAGTATTTTGGTCTGAGACTACAAGGAGAGCCCCACTTTAGGTCTCACTACTTACATAAAGTTTGAACAAAAGAAAAAGAAGATTGCTATAAAAGTTGTAAGCTCCTCTTATCCATAGAAACAAGAAAGCTGAGTGTTTTTTGGAAGAGGATCTGCTCAATACATTCCAGAATGATCTGAAAACTAAACGCATTGTATAGAGCCATTTTTTTAGACTAGAAGTGGATATATTTAAAGTGTGCTTAAAACCAGGAAAGTATTGAAACAACAGCTTTATTGTTTATTGCAGGGACACTGGAAAAGAAATAAGATCTGTCCCATTACGAATTTAGCACTAAAAGGACATATAGGATAGTTCTTTTGAAGTAGCCTGTTACAGCAGATTGTCAAAGGACTTCGAGCACAGCCTTATTTGGGATCAAGATTTACCCACTAGAGTCCTGACCTGCAAAAGCATTTAATCACATTTTTCCTGGTTACTGAACAGCAATTAGGAACCTGCACAGGAGGTACGTGTTTGAGGACCTAAACCTCTATTTTTATACTATGTGGACTGGTAAGACAGCTGAATGGAGTCACAGATATATGATGTCCTACTTTGGTATGTCTTTGTTCACATCAAATCTAATTTATCATTCATTCTCATCTCAAAGTGGAAAGAGGCTTCATAGTAGAGAATCTCACCACATTTTCAGACTCTGAGATGGACTCTTGGCCCTCAGGGCAGTGAACAACCTTTCCCACTTCACTGAAAGATGAAATTCAGGTGTACAACACCGTAAAGGTGTCCCCAACTTTTGATGACCCATCACATGTGGGGCTTTGCAATACTCTCCTTGTTGGCCCATACCTCTCCAGTTTGCTCATCTCTATCATGCAAGTGCAGAGAGCCACAAGAAGAGAGTGGTCTTTGGAATTTCGAGACTTAATTTCTGTGATACCTCCTTGAATCCATAGAAATCACAGAAATAGTATTTGCTACTTTTCAACACTAACAGAGGCTCTATTCTTTGTCAGCATCTGCTCCATGTTAGTTAAAAATGTGCATACATTGTAGACGACCTTAACAGATCTGATCTGGAGATCTCACAAAGGATATATTACTGCTTCCAACTCCACAAGCACCATCTTCTTGGTATGAGTGCCAGAAGAGTAAATTATGGCATTTGTTTTCCAGGCTATGAAGAAAAGGGCAGAGAGGAGGAAAGCCTCAGTGATCATTGCCTCTCTCCCCTTGCATGCTTCTGGTGTTGAAATCTGGCAGCTCTGATTTCCATGGGGTTTTTTGTGTGTGTGCTTGGAGACAGTCTTAATTTGCATGGTTCACTGCCAGGTGAGGAAGAATAATGCCTGAATGTTCAGAGCAAACATAGCTGGAGTATCAGACTACAACTTGCTGGAGGGGATTGAAATGGTAGCTGCTCAAGACTTGTAGACCTTTGGCAGGGTTGTAAAAACACAAATAATAATAAAAGAAGGGAGACATTCTGACCCTAGCAGCAACAGCAGGAGGCCCTCGCATGCAAGTCCATCCAGGATCTGATTTTCTCATAAGGTCCATGTGAAACGTGTGAAGATTTGCAATAATCCCTACTGAAAAAAGACACAGGATTTAACAGCCAAAAATGTCTCATGCAACAGGACCTTGGCAGGGCAACGAGCCTTGGCACAGTTCCGTATAGAGCTGAGGTGTTATCCTTTTGTATGGCTTGGCCTTAGTGCTTGTGCTTGTCTGAGATCAGGTGACCAAACAAGTGATTGACCAGCCAGCCAAGAGAAGGAATAAGAAAGGGCTGTGACCATCCAACTGAGCTGTACAGTCCCGTAGCCATTCCTCCTGACTGGATTTTGACTGATGCCCCAGTCCTGCCCCATGTGTGGTGTGAGAGCTGGAGGTGCCATTCATACATGCTCTCTCCATTTAAATCTTTTTATCCGATGTCACTGATGATCCTTTTTTTACCAGGCTGCTCTCCCAGCACCAGAGCAGGAGTCAGCCTGCTGAGCTGACCCCTGCAATTTTAAGAACAGTGGCTGTGAGCATAGCACAGAGGGGACGAATCTCCAGCAACTTGTTTGTACGAGCACTGCCATGCATCACCAGTCCACTTCTTGGTTTGCAGGCAGGGATTAGTCAGGCAAAATTATTTTAGCTCCCTGATATTTTCACCCGAGTAAGCACAGTGTGCTGTAAAGCCACAAATTAATTTAGCTTAAAGTCAACTGTACTAATACTAACTGTATTGCTCTTACAGATAAGGACTTGGAGGACCGAAAAGACTAAAACTTCTGATTATTGGTCCTGCCTCACCAAAGCCCACTGGTGATCTGTGACAAGACAGAGGAGACAGCCCAGGTTGTGTGTCCTGGCTGCAGGGTGTCCCAGACCTACTTACCACCAGGCTTGGCACTTACAGCTGGTAGCTTGTTTGTGTTTTGTGCTTAACTTCTCTCCCACTAGTAATTTATTTCTGAAGCACTTTGGCTAGTGAGAAATGCAGCCTCAGCTACTGCACATGGTGTAAGTATGGTCAGAAACTCCCTTTTATACGTATGCATTTGTTCATAGGCATGCACATATATGTGTGTGTGAGAATGATAACCCTATGAACACTTCAGTGTTATAGCCAAAGCAGAGAGATTTAAGTGAGACTTTCAGGGAAAAAAAGAGAGAGAGAAAGATTTGTAATTGCTGTTTAACTTGGAGTATTTATTAAAATAAGATCCAGTTTACAACAAAAAATAACCAGGGGTGTGTGCAGCTTTAGCAAGATATATTCCAATGGAGAAAGACGGGTTTGAAGCCATGCAGCCCTCACTCTTTGGCACAGAGTTAGTTCTCCTGTCAATACAGCCTTTGCAGTCAAGACTGTGTTTCCTTTTATAAAGAAATTTCAGTCTGGGGGGGGCAAAAGGAAAATATGAATACCACTCTAGAGCAACACTCCTGGACCCAGTCTGCTATAATAGTCCTAGAAAAACAGGGCAGATGATGTCATGGCAGCTGCTGATTGCCTGACAGACAGTTTCCGCAGCGCAACATGAGGCCCTTTGGTCTCTCTGTCAGGCAGATTGGCAGCTGAATGGCACCAATGAGCGCTGGACTGTATTCCCTCTGGGAATGCTGCCCTCATTGATGGACAGAAAGCAAAGGGAAAGATTGTCTTTGAACCTGAAAAGAATCCCCTCTTTTCTCCCTAAAGCTCCTGCCCCCAGCTCTCCGCAGCTCTTTTTTCATCCCCTTTTTTTAAAGGTGTTTTGTTCTACAGCAGTTACTGAGCTTAATGGAACTGAATGACTTTTCCCCTTTGCAATCTGTCAGTCAAAAGCTCAGCTCCAGGGCTGTTAAATGAAGTCCTTTCAGAGTCAGACAGAAGAGGAATGTGTCAGTCATCCAACAAACCCTGTTGTGTTTTAATCTGTCAGAGGGGTGATAGGGAGAGCAGCCGGGCTTGGCTAGGGCACATTCCCAGCAGCAGCTAAGAGGCCCTGACAAATCCAGGTGCTGGAGCCAAAAAGTCAACCAGTCATAAACACAGGCGAGGTACAGCTCTTCGAGCCCCCAGACATTGCATTTGACTGTGAGATGTTTGGGCAAACTTTCAGCAAAGGTTTCGTAGTAAGCAATTCTATCAGAAAGCCAACCTTTAAGCACAGGTTGCATCTGTGTAAGGCATGGCTTTAAAATTAATATAACTCTTAACTGAAACACTGGAGACAGTAATCCTCCAGATGAAATGTATTTAGGTGGACTATGATTCCAAGCCATTTCTGCCGAATTACTGTAATTTTTTGAGTTTCCTTTATTATATGACATTCCATTAATCTTACCTATTAGGTTAAGACTGATGTGCAATTTGTTCTGGGGCTAAACAGTTGGTCCTATTCACTCAAGCACCAGTGTTTCACTACAGGTTATGAGAAGTGCCCACTGTTGCTCTAATGAGGATAATGACCCTCTACTTACATTTCAAGGGTTTGCTATTTAATCTTTTTATTTTTTTCTTTTTCTTTCCCTTTCTTTTTTTTTGTTGCTGAGGGACCAGATTTAAACAAATAGCTCCTGTTCTTATCACATCTCACAGGGAATGTCTCTTGCCTGTTTTAACAGAGGTGGTAAACTGTGGTTCTGCACACAATGTAGGTCTGTGTTGCTGTGGCAGCTGGACTCCTGATGCACTTGAGTATACTGGCTTTCCATCTCTAATGAGGTGAGTTTCTCTGTCCCACAGGGCTGCTCTGGTTTCGCTCTAGTTTTGGGTACCCGTGGTGTGACACCGGGCCCAGCAGAGTTGGCGGAAGGGATCCCTTGCCCAGGATGGGTTCTGCATGGGTGCAGCTCCTTGTTTCTCATCCTGCCCTTTCGCTTGTCTGACAAGCAATGGAAAAACAGTGGCCTCTCACAGCTCACCCTTCGCTAATTTAGACAGAATCTATCATACCAGCATTTGTTTAACTGCTGCAGCACAGTGCATTTCCTCTACCTTCTTCCCCTTTGCTCCAACACATTTCCCTCCTATTTACACAGAGCAATGGAGCTTTATCTGATCTATGGCACTAGAAGCAGTCCTCAGTAAAGACTATTTTGGAGTTTCAGCCGCACCTCTCATGAGTGCTGATAGCTGTGGCTATAGAAAGCGTTGCCATAGAAAATTGACTGTTCTGGTTATCTAAAGGGTTCAGCTCTGAAATAGGGGGCTTTCTTGGACAGAGTTCTAAGAATAGCACCTGACTGATGCTGACAGGAGAGATTTACAGTGTTGGCAGCTTTTACAATAAGTCAGTGGGTACATCCTAGGGTAAACAGAGTGATTTCCTTTCACCGAACTAGAACAACATCCAGAGCTAACAGCCATCATGGTACAGAGCCCTGGCTGGGACCTGAAGGTGTATGAAGAGTCACCTCTGTCTTGTTTCTTTTCACAGTTGAAGGAGAAGATCACATATAAATTATTAGAAAACTGCCTAGGTGCCTCTGTGTAATTTAGTTGAGAATTACTGTTAAGTGGAAGATAACCTGAGTTCATCCTGCTAAGCTACACAGCACAGTCCCAAAAAGGATGGTGGGCTGAAGTCCCTTGCATTTACCTGCAGAAAGCTGTCTGCATTTGCTTAGATGAACTGGAGCTATGTTCTCTAGGAACCAAGGTGTGTTATAGAGTACCTGAATAAGCAGGGTATCTCTTCTGCCCAAAAGGAAGATGTTGCAATGTGATTGGGATGGCTAACATGAGTCCATTAGAGGGGAGCCCATTTCATTTGCAGAGACTCTTGCTCCATCTGTCATTCAAGGCTAAGCTTCGGGAGAGGGAGGTGTAGGAGGGCAGCAGTGAATGGAGTCTGTTGTCATGTAGATTATTTATCCTCTATGTGGAGGAGTAATTAGGCTCGGAGGGCAGTCCATCACTGTCCTCAGGCTGGATCAGCAGAGACTGACTGGCTCCTCTTCCAGCGATGCTTGGAAAAATAAGCTGTGCTGCACACTGGGCCCCGTGTGGAGCACATGGCGATGGTGCATCTTGATGTGGTCAGAAAGGTCACCATCCCCACTGAAAGGCAAGAGAAGCCCGAAGAGCTCTGGCTGACAAAGGCGGTGGCCTCTTGTCTGCGCATGGACAGGAATGTAATTGCTGAACATAAGCTGTCCTTGTTTCACAGAGAAGGATTAGACAGCCCCCTTGGAGTTCAGCTGATCTGAGGGAAGGTTTGGCCCTTTATGTGTATTGAAAATCTCTCTGTAAAGAAAGGTTCCTTTAACAGTGTCTTAGCTGATAGCTGAAACAAAACCCAGCCACAGTGCCTGGGTTAGCCTGCATCAAGGGCTGCAAAATGTGGGAAAGAGAATTTCTGCATTCTCAAAATGTACTGAGTTCTTCCCAGGCTGGTTAGCATCCTTGGTCTTTTTATTGTTGTTTTGTTATTTTTCTTCCACATCCATAACTTATAACGAAGCAAAGAGGATTTCCTTTGCATATAGGTCTGCTATCCTATGTTTTTAAGTATTTATGATGTGATCCCATGCACATGCAGGCAAGTAAAATATCATTCCATCAATAGGAATGAATGATGTATCAGTTTGGATCTCTCCTGTCTACATACTTGGCCATGGAAAATCACTGGGCTCCAGCAACTTGCCACTCACTCAGCTGAGTAAGTTTCAAGCCATATCAATATCTGCTTAAAAGTGGACAGATTGCCACTGAATTGCAAAGGCTCAATTCAACTCATATAAATGAAAATTTTTACTGTTGGCATAAAAGCATTTACAAGCTGAGACATCTATTATAATGGGAATGAAAATAAACCCTTAAAAAATCTGCTCCCCATTTGTTCAGGCTGTGCCTGAATGTTCACATGCTGAGAAGAACTTCTTGCCATTTATTAACTGTGACTTTAACTAGAAAGTGAAGCTGTTCATTCAAATAAAGTGCATTTCTGGGTCTCCTCCTGGAATAGCTGTCATTTTGCTGAAGGGCTATGTCTCAGTGACACATGTGCCAGCAGTAATGGCTGCCTGATAGTACCAGGTCCTTATACATCTGATATTCCCCACTCTTTGTTACTAACACTGAATGCAAGCCCTAAAACTTCCCAAGGAGCTTTCTTCTTGTTTTAAGAGACATTAAAACTACTTTAAACAAGGACTTACCACTTATTCTAAATATTTGTGCACTGCATTTTTCTTGACAAAAATCCATGAACCTGAACAATCAAATAGTCATACACACACACACACTTTTAAACATAGTTGGCTGTGTCTTCACCCAGAACAATATGCAGCTGTGCAGTCAATTAGTGATGTACATGTGGGTGGATGCATTTTAGGGAAAAGTTATTAAAAATTTTTACTTTTATGCCCAGAAGGGTTTTTATGTGTGTGTGCCCTTGCTAACAACATAGGGAAAAAAGTGCAGGTGTTCCTGTTTGCAAAATAATACCTACAAAATCAGAGATCAAGTTGAGAGCCCAATGAACGGGAGATCCTTCCTTTGTTCATTTCCTTAAGTTAAGCCCTAATGTGCTACAAACTTCTGGTTATTGTTAAATGGGAATGGAAAGTTTCAAAAAAATCTCCCTGTAAAGAAGCTTATATTACCCCTAAAAAGAAATGTGCGGGGAGGAAAGACCCCCATCTGTGGTATGGCAATTTTGAGCAGTTTAGAAGTCCTGTTTTTAATCCAGGCATTTAATTTCAAACAGGTGCTACAACTTGTCCTCCTTGGGACCTGGGGGGTGAATCCCACTGGTGGATTTGGGATCCTGCTTGCTCCAGGGAAGAAGTGTGCAGCTTTTCCTGCTGCTTGCAGGCAGCAGCCTCAGATCCCCCATGTGCAAAGGAAAATGTCAGAGCCTGGCATGATGGTGGGAAGGGGAAAGAGGCTGGGGACTGGGGAACTCAGAGACAAGATCTGTGTTTTGGTTTTGGGTAACGTGTGGGTTGCAAGCCTGCTGCTGTAGGTAGATGCTTCTCACTTTTGCATGGGAGCTGAAATATTCATCTTTTCTTTTGCTGATGTTTCAGACTTGGGCATTTTGCAGACCACGAGGTGGCATCTTCTTCTGCTGAGTGATTTTCAGTCCTCGAGGTCCTTTGCAGGGCCTGGAGCTGCGCCTGCACCAACACAGCCATATTCCTTCAAGAAGTTTAAGCCTCTTTTCATCAAATTTGCCCCAGTTGTCCCAATGCTTCTCTTGACCCTCACTGTTCGGTATTACAGCAGGATATTAAACTTGCACCCTCTGTTATACATTAAGAAAACAGCCCTGAAACCGGACACACCTCCTGCAGCCTCTGGGTGATGGTATCCTTTGAAAGCTGGACCCCTTCCATCCATTTGAGTACAGTTGGATGTGGTGGCCAGGCCCTACAGCCACAGGCTCATTGCCTTCATACAGGCTAGTGGATTTCCCTTTGCCCTCAGGATGAACGGCAGCCAAACTTCCAGGGCATCACCCTTACAAGGGCAGTGAGAGCTATGAGGCTATCCCACCACTGCAGGGGCCTGGTAGCTGGCCTCACCGCCCCAAGGGCCCTTTGTTCCCACTCTTTTTTGGACACAAGTGATTATAGGTGTAATTTCAATGACCTCAATATCTGAACACTTGATTTGAAGGCACAATTAAGTACCTAGACACATAAATAGCCTAAATTGGATCTTTCAGTTAATGGTTACAACAGTAATAGAGGCCAGGTTAGGAGACTTTGACCTTGAACCTGAAAATTAGCTAAACTGCACATTTAAATTCCTCAACTGTTTGAAACCTTACACACCTTGGCTTCTAGTCAAATCTCTAAATGTCAGATTTGCTGACTAGGAGCACATGTCCTCTGGGGACTGTTTATTGTACAACAAAATGCCTTTCTGTAAGAATTAATATCACCCTGTCTTTTTACCCATTCAGCAAATGGGTAGCAAATGTAGCAATGCACAGAAGAAACTCTCCTTTCCCCTGAGCTCTGTGTTGTGGGAACACTTTGGAGATGCATTGCACCTACCCTACCTTGCTGGGTGTACCATCAGTTTCAGCGGTGAAGCCCAACAAACCTCTTGGAGATGTGGATGAGCTGCTTCTTGTTCAGGTGGTCCTGTTAACACTTGCAGGATAATTTGAGTAAGTAATCATGAGCAGAGTGAACAGCTATACCAGAATGCATGATTGCCTGAGTGGCATGGAAATGCAAAGTCCTCCACCACTAGACTACATCAGCCTATAACATCCTTTTTGCAAATGGGGAAAAAAAATCCGAGCTGTTCAATAGCATTTAGAGCACATGAAGGACAATGGTCCTGGACTTTGTGGAATCAAAAAGGGTCCTTCAGCTGTGCCTGTGAAACAAGCAATATCTCCTACTGGCAAAATCCAAAACACATTGTGAACCTTTGAACTCAGCGATGATCCACAACAATGCTTCCTGGGAACTGCTGTTGTTAAGAGTTGATGTAGACATCTGGATATATCTAAGGTTTGTTAAACATGATGTTTATATGATGTCGTATGTACCTATGCTGCTATAAAGAAAGAAATGCAGTTTTCTGCATCAATGATCTGAAAGCTAGCACAGTCATTTTCCACACTTCCACTTATGATTAGTGTATTTTTCTTTAATCATCCTCCAGCAAAACTTTAAAAAACCCATTACATTTGTAGATTACCGTCTAATATTTATGAACTTATTTTCTTTCATCCTCTTCCCTGGACCTGAACTTCCCAGGGCTTCTCAGATCAGAGACTGGAAAACAGTAGGTAGGATACACATTTTGTACCACCTGGGATAAAAAGTCGCGTGAAGCTGTTAATATTCCTTTTGAAGGAAGCATCAGGCTATGGCCCAGTCCTCTGCAGGAGCTGGTGGAGCACAAGAATAGGGGCAGTATCTGCTGTATGTTCCCACCGTAGAGTCTTTCCTTGCAGGACAGCAGTGTCACAGTGACAAAGGACCAGACAGGACATGACTCTATTTTAGACCTGATGTGATCATCTCCACTAATAAATAAGATTTTAGTAATAATTTTGCAATAAGATGGGACATGGGTTGTGCTTCCTCCTGTTTCTATCAGCTCTCAGGGTGCCTGGATGTCAACTGGAAAATGTCTCCATCAGTAGACTTAAGCCTATAGTAGATATTTGGTTTTACTGTGATATGCATAAAATATTTGGGGTGTATAGGCCTTTGATTTGGGCATATGGGGTCACTGGCTAACAAAACACAGTGCCCAGGCAGGTTCTGATGTCTGACAGGACTTGGTGAGTGTCTGGACTTTTCAGAAGGACAGCTTGGGAATGATCATGGGCTGGCCAGCATGGCAAGGCAGCCTGCAGCATCAGCATGGTTTTAATTTGACTCCCAACACACAGGGGCAGATTCGATGGCCTCCTCTGCTTCTTGCTGCTCAGTCCATGAAGTCAGTCTTCCTTTGCAAAGACCCTTTCTTGCCTCAATAAATAGAGCCTTCCACTGGCATTGTTTATTTTACTGGGGGGGTTCTCTTTGTGTTCCCTTTCACTTTTTAAATTTCAGCCTCTTATGAACTACATGCTGGTTTGCAAAACCTGCCAATCTAAATGAGTAGCCCAGGGAATACAAGTTCCTATGGGATAAATGCTCTAAGTTATGACTCATGGACTAGAATAGTAAAAGCTGATGCATGAAAGACCCTGGGCACTAGCATACCACTGATGTTTTAAATTTATCTTCTGCAAATGAGAAAGATGTTTTTCTTCAAGACATACAAAAATACACCAGCTCAGTGCAATCTAAACGAAGTTATGTGGGAACACTGCTCTGCACTGTATTGCCAATCTCTTGTGTTTATGTATAATTTTCCATGGGGCATTCCTGTCTGTAAAACTACTCAGAGTGCTTTCCTGTGGGCTCCTTTTGACTGGCAGGAATACTAGCAGCCCTAAGTGTCATGTTGTTCATTTTTGCACCATGTTTTTACAGCTATTCAATAGCATTTGTGAGTCATTTGCTGGCTGAGCCTCAGCTCTTTGGCATGCATCAGGTACACATCTGGGGCCGGCAAGGGGAAAGAAATAGGGTTTTGGGACTGGGCTCTGTAGGAAGGGGTGCCCAGCTGGCAGCTGTGGACTAAGGAAAGAGTGGGTGCTGTGGTCAACTGCCTTGGACTGCCCCGTCTACAGTGCAGATTTTGGCCCCAGGAAATAAGTCAGTCTGATCTAAAAGTTCCTTCAGGGCACATAAAGGAGAACAGTGGACTATGATATCCCAAACTCTGCCTTGCCACTCCAAGACTTGTTTAGAGAAGTGATTCACTCCCTGAAGAGCAGGTAGATGACTTCTCTCCCAGAGCAAAGTGGAACAAGGACTAATGCTGTCACTCACATGTAGATATTTGGTCTATTCCTGAGCAGCAGGGTCCTCTCCAGCCCCCTTTACAGGGGCTGACTGGGAGGTGTGCCACTCCTGGATCTGCACATCCCTTTGCACGATTTATTTCTAAGGCTTGTGTATTGACATCCACACAGGGAGATTTACTAGGAAGGCAGAGCTTTTCCAAGCCATCCCACTGATTTCTATGCCCCAGCTCAGATATCTAGCACTTATTTCCTGAAATGTGGCACAACTGAATGTCCTAGCTATATTTTGAGGAAACATTTGCCCTTGTCTCTAGGAGAGATCCAGCCCATGTTTTCTGGCAATGAGGCACTGCAGAGGAAGGGTGGAAGAAGCACACCTGGGTTTGGCAGTCATCTGTGGAGCTGATCAAAGTGTGAGCATGCAGCCTGCCTTTGGGGCAGAAAGCCCTTGAAGATGTTGGGATGGAGTGCAGCAGGGGTAAGCCAAGTCAGGGAGGACCTGAACGTGGGATGCTCCTGCCTGGACCTGGCAGCCCTGCCTTAGCAGCTATCAGGAACAAAGACCTCCTGGACTGGTCACTCTGCAGTTGCAAAACTGAACTAAAATCAATGACTTTTAATAGTGCAGAAAGAGACTGCAGTAATTTTATTTCCTTTTTGTTTTCTGACCCTCCATGGTTTTTATGCTGGAGAAAAGAAGGGAAAGGGGCTGTTTGCATCTAGTCATGAGGCAGATAGCACATCTAGTTCTTGTGATTTAAAGTGAAATGAGGAAAAAATAGAAAAGTGTAACACTATACAATGCTAGGCATCAATGTTCCTGTAGGAAGGGTGAAAAAAGCACATTTTTTCCAGAGTTATTTGCATCTAATCCTTGGACAAAATTGTTCTGTGTGACTCACTCATTCCTCTGTTTTCCTTGTCATACTGAGTCCATCACATGAACTTCTGAGAATAACCCTTCAGTAGACTTTGTGCAATATATAGAAAGGCCAAAGAGGTGAAAAAAGAAGAAAAAGAGTTTATAAAAACCCACAGATTACAGAAAATGTTTAAAAATACTGCAGAACCTCTGAATCATCAAAAATATTAAAAAAAATTCTTAAAGGCCAATATCTGCTTTCTCTGCCACACTCTTCCCTGTGAGATTTCAGCTGCACCAAATCCAGAAAGACAGCCCAAGTTGGTTTTGGATCCAGTTTACAGGACTGATATCTGTGACAGATGCAGACTGAATGTTGAAAGTGAAAACATCTTAGATTGGAAGTTCCTGTTTTTGTCATCAGCACTTGTAAGATTAACTGAATTGTTTTGATTTTGCATTCACACTCACTAGAAAAATAGTGGTCACTTTTCACATTTAAGACTACAGATGATGCGAATCCCATATTGGCTTTGAAACTACAGCTGAAAACTGAAAAAGAGCAAAAAGAAATGACGAAACATTCCTATCTTCTCAATTATTTATTCACTGTTTTTTTCCTCTTCATTTTCACCCACGGATAGTAATGAGTTTTACGAATGTAAGGTGTCAGCTATGGGCTTTTTTGTTGAAACCTCTAAATTTATGGCTCCCCTGGGCATTACAGGCATGGATAATGCATAATTTACTAACAGACTTGAAACTTTCATCTTCCTTTTCCCACTCCTTTTCAGAGCTTTTTGTTCACTGAGTGATTTGTTTTGCTGTAGTGGAAACCATATGCTCTTCTAAATCTCAGCGGAGTGTAGAAATTCTGCAAGGTTGCCAGATATTGCCAAAGAAACTTCACCTGATGTAGAATTACACGATTTTCTCTTCTTCAGTCAAAAGCGTCTTTCTAAGGGGATGTTTTTTTCCTGCCAATTGGTAGTGGGTGAGAGAGACCAGGGTGGTGCAAGTGCAAGGTCTGTGCCCCATTTCTGTCAGGACTGGAGCTGGTAGGTTTAGTGAACCACTCCTCAAGAAGATGAGTCAAAAGCTCTTAAAGGGTAATCTTACTTCTGGCATTGACTGTAATTTGTCATTAAGGAATATGTCTTACCTATATTGGATGAAAACAGTCTAGTTTAGAGTAGGTGTGACCATGGTCATACACTCACCTGTGACCAGGTGCTGCAGAAAAGGGTGGAAAAGAAATCACAGTTGAACTGAAAAACCAAGAGTTACTTTGACTGAGCTTCTTTCTGTCACTTGACAGCATATGACTTGAGCTAAAAGGCTTTACATTCTCCCTAAAGATGTGTCTGTAACAGATGATAAAACATTGGATGCTTCTAAAAAAGATCTCATTATTGTATGTGTCTCCATGACTCCTTTTCTTTGTGATACCAAGTCAGAAGGTTTGGGTATTCTGGGTATGGAGATAGGGAATGACTCTTCATCAGAAAGGGAAGAGTAGTGAGGACAGCCTCCAGACTCAGAGGTGCTGAAGGGAGACTGGCAGAGCAGAATAGCACAAAGACACTGGCATAAAAATACATATGCAAAAATTGGCACAAACCCAGCCAATTTATTACCAAAGACACTAGGGCCTGTGTTTCCTGGATACCTTTGTGAAATCCTCAGCTGCCAGCTGCGCATCCCTAGAAATCTGCTAAAAGACAATGGTTTGGTAAATACTTCAGTTACATCAAAAGTGACGTGTCAGTAATCTGAGAATTGTGTTAATGACATTCTGGGGCTGTTTAGTCTGGAGAAGAGAAGATTGAGGGGTGATCTTATTAACATTTATAAATATCTAAAGGGTGGGTGTCAGGAGGTTGGGACATCCTTCTTTTCTATAGTAGATAGTAACAGGACAAGGGGTAATGGGATGAAGCTGGAACACAAAAAGTTCCACTTAAACATAAGAAAAAACTATTTCACCGTGAGAGTGAGGGAGCCCTGGCACAGGCTGCCCAGAGGGGTTGTGGAGGCTCCTTCCTTGGAGGGCTTCAAGACCCGCCTGGACGTGTTCCTATGTGACCTGATCTAGGTGACCCTGCTTCTGCAGGGGGGTTGGACTAGATGATCTCCAAAGGTCCCTTCCAATCCCTACCATTCTATGATTCTATGATTCTATGATTCTATGATTCTATGACATGGTTTTGCCTTTGCTCCCCAGTGTGATTAAAATTTAGCTGGGAGCTGTGTCTTGAACATTCATGCGACAATGGGTAACTGTGAGTGTCCCAGCTACACTATCGGTAGAGTCATGCCTGCCTACACCATCCCTGGGACAGCTGAGGGCTGAGGCCTTTTCTCATGAGGTTAAGGAGTCCTCCTCTACCTCTCACTCATGGCTTATGGCCAGAGTGTGAGACTCTCCGCCAGGTAAATCCTCAAGCTACTTTAAACCCAATCAAAAAGACATACTTGCCTCATTTTAGTGCCTCTTCCTGCCTTGTTGGGCCACTAGTGCTGAGGCTTTTATTCATGCCTAAGCACCTGAAACAACTGTAAGCAGGTCCCTCAGATTTGCACCATGTCTCAAATATAATAATTCCCAGTTCCTGTGGTTATACTGCCCACAGTTATCTCCCTCAGGAAACAGATGACATCAGACAGGGAAAAAATAAATGCAGATTTTGTTCACTACTCAAATATGTCATAGATCTTCCTCAGGGTATTTGAGAGAAACAGAACAGAATATTTTGTGAGGGCAGTGCCCATCCTCATTCTTCCTCTGGAGTATCCCCAGGTCTCCTTTTGCAGCATTTCTCTTCATTTCCCAGATACTGACAGGTAACTTCTTCCAGATAAACTGCTGAAAATGACTGAAGACTTTGTTTTAAAGTCAACTTTTTGATATGTCTAGGCAGATTCCTGTCGAGTTCTTTGTTCAGCCTTCCTTATTCTTCTGTTCCACATGCTCCTCACACCTCCTTGCAAACAAATTTCGTCTCCTGGATTTCAGACAGCCCTTAAGCAGAATTCACTTCAGCATTTTTTCACTGGGATTTACCAGATGTCTGCACTTGCTGGTCTGTAATATGGGTCTTGGTAACAGAGCTTCATGCTGTTGTAGCAACAGCTCTGCTCCACATTGACTGGTATTGACTACTAAAACTGACAAGATTTTGATTTTCTATGTATTTCATGTATACATATCTACCTGTTGAACCTCATCTGCTATGCTGGAGGGCCCCTACCTGCATATGATGGTGTGATGAGGTGTGATTAGGGCCACTCTGTTGTTCGATTTGTTCTGCTGCATTGTATTACACATCATTCAGAGCCCAAGACTTCCTGCATAAGTGAAATGCAGTGTTCAAACACTATGCTGTGAGGTTAAATTGAATAGTTTCAGTGCATATAATCACATATTATAAATTGGTGTATCAACATTACATAAAAATATCATTGATATGGAAATTGTGTCTTTTTTACTGTAATATCTAGTTCACATGAGGCGTCTTTCTGATACATAGGCTCCTTAGCTATTTTTTTAACTTAAAACCAGGATTCAGCAGGGTACTGTGGAAATACAGCAAATCAGCAGAAATATATAGCCTCTCACAGTCATTCTTGTATAAAATATGACCCACAGTTTTGAACCATATGGTTACAAAAGTTTTAATTTAAATGGCATCTTCTTTAGTCAGCAAAATGAAGTCAGGCTTGCCTGCAGGAAGTGGAGTCAGCACCTTCACCTGCTGAAGTGAAAAAGCTCCCCCAGTGATCGGTGTTGGTTTCCACTGCTGGTATATGGCTGAAAAAAAAGTGAATCTTTGAACTTGATGCTCACAGGGAAAACCCAAGAGCTTTCCCATTTGTTGTCTACAGACTGCTGGAAACACAACTTAGCATATACCTTGCAGTCACACACCCTGTTGTCTCACTGCTTGCAACCCCCCACATGACAACCAGATGCACCCCCACACCTTGCCAAATATATATCTATATATATATGTCTATCTTGTCATGGCTTATTTTACTGATGCATTGAATGGATATAAAAGCCTCCCTTGGTCCAAGAAAGGAAATAATAATTAACACCTACTCTCACAATAGGAAACTATCATCTCTTCTGGAGGAGAGGAATAGAGCTTGTCCTCCCACACCTGACAGCTGCTGCTGAGAGACATTTCTGGGCTGTCAGAGCCTCTATGTGAGCAGATTCCTTTGTCAGTCTTCATTGCTCAGACCAATAGGTCTGCATTGGCATCTGTTGTTCCTGTGATGACTTTTTTTCACCTTTCTCAATGTTTTTGCTATCTAATGAATTCTCTACCAGCTCTCTCTTCTGGTAATTATTTTTTTTCCCCTTCTTTTACTTGGACTTTTTTTGACAATGAAAAAGATTTTTGGGCAAGTGAAATGTAGATCCAATCAAGATTTTGTATCAGGCTTTCTCAGAGTTTTAGCACTGGGTAGAAAGAGTTAACCAAAGAAGAAAAAATGACTAGCCAGTGAAAAGATAGATATTTCACAGTAGAGATCTTATTGCAGAGTAGTGCTTGTAAATGTGAGGAGAAATGTATCTATAAAGAGCTCGCCCAGGCTTTCCCACCACATTGAAAAGGAGTCATCTGACTTTGTTTAAAGGTTTTTGATCCAAAATGCGGGAGAACATTTCACTCATAAAGAGTATCTGCAACTATGTTTGAACCTTTGACACGGGAAACCGAGGAAATTAAACCAGCTGCTACCAGTTTCTCTGGAGCCAGAAAGATGTAAAGCCTGCAGAAAAACAAAATGGTCTTTTTTCCTCATACGGTCATTTTCTGAAACGAAAAAAAGAGAAGAAGCTATTTTTGGAATGGGAAAAATATGTTTGCATTTCTGGCTGTAATACAATGTGTGACTGATAAGAAACTTATGTTTTAAACTGTTATCAGAGGGAACGTGAATGACTTCTGAAGTCAGA
The DNA here is from genome assembly GCF_028858725.1 of Colius striatus. Classification (NCBI taxonomy): domain Eukaryota; kingdom Metazoa; phylum Chordata; class Aves; order Coliiformes; family Coliidae; genus Colius; species Colius striatus. The sequence goes on from NC_084763.1 coordinate 24,424,124, forward strand.
GCAGGGCTGGAACAAGGCTGGCTCCTTGTGCTGTCTTTGTCCTGTTCTGAGCTGTGCTCTACCAGTGAATCGCACAGTATCTTAAAATGACCTTTCATTCAGGCTGTATGGAGGTACTTTTAGTCAACTGGTAGGAGCAAGTGACCCCTGACCTCCTGATATTCACTGAGTGCATGGAGGCATTTTCTGCTGCTGATGGGTGGTCCCAGTAGACGATGGCCACAGATGTCTGCTCCTGATAAATCTAGAGTTTGGCTAGTGGGAGGGGACCTGTCACTGGCTTCACTGGAGAGTGAAATATATAACCTATAGGCAAGTGTTTCTGCTGGCTTTTAAGTTCCATCACCGGCTGTGAAGATGGAAAGTCCTTGATGGTGCCTTGCACTGCTTCAGGATAGGTTTCAGTATTCCTCTTAAGTCCTTCCGCAGCTGTTCTGCTCCTGTGCTGGGGACCCAGTTGTACTGCGTGCAGACACCTCTGAGACCCCTTTGTCCTGATTGCTGGGAAATGGAGTCTGTTGCTGGACATATTATTTCCCCTTTTTGTTCCCCTCCATCTCACAGTGAGTTAGCCTGGTTAGTTTGTAATTAGGGCTTTCTTCCACTGGAAGCCTTCATCTGAGAGTCATTTCTCAGAGCAAGTTCTGCTTCTTTGATCGTAACAGCTTTTCAGATTGCTTAGCCAAATCCTCGCTGACTGGGACAGCTCATTTGACTTTGCCCAACCCACTTGCCAGTCCTCTTCTACTTGCTCACCTCTGTTCTTCTGGTGCCAGCAATTTCTACAAACTATTGTACGTTGCTCAGTAGCAATAAATATTGATAAAGGTATATCACTTTACTGCTGGAATAGTGGTAGAAGTGGTGAGCAATGTAGATTGTACTTCTTCAGAGGCTTGGCTCCCTTAGGCATGCCTTTTCCTCCCAGAAGAATTGCCAAATTATACTCTAGTTTCCCTTCCCAGATGAACTACATCCTCACATCTGTCTGGCTCTGCTCCAAGCTGCTCCAAGTCACTAGGAGCTGGGAGAAAAGTGTAACATGCAAATTGAAAATGTCAAATTTTGGCTTTATTTATTGCTCATTTCGTAGAACGGAGGAAGTAGAAAGCCTTTCTGTCAGAACAGCTCATTGTTATTGTTTCACTTTAAGTAAGTGAACCTCTGAATTGCAGTAAAGGGAGTGTCTGTGAGCCTAAGAGAGACTGAAAGGACAGTGCTATAGAAGCAATCTCAGTTGTCCTGGAAGAGTGTGGTGCTGGGAAATGCTTAGCATTGGGAATGCACCTTTAAACAGTTGAACTATATGGATACTGGAAACCAGGGGACAGGAGAAACTACAGAATGGTTGTGTTGTTAACACTGAGGCCAGGTGTTGTAAGACTTCTGAGCTCAGCGCTGAGAGCTTTTCATATGAGTGCTTTATACTGCACTGACCCAGTTTCACTCTTTAATGACATCATTTCTGTTTGAAGCACATTCCATTGAAAACTGAGAACATTTCTTTATGCAATCCTTTGGGAAACATGGTTTCCATGAAGGACTTTTGGGGAGCTTGAGATGCTCTGCTGAGAATGTGACACATTTTAATGACACAAAGCAAGAGAATTTTATATAGGTGAAGTGCCGGTCTGGGGCAATCCAGAAGAAGACCAGAAACACATGACTAAAGTTAAGTAATAAATATGAGTGATTCTGTATCAGAGAATAATGTACCAGGAAGAGAAACTAACCCAACAAAGTGTACGAGCAGCTCATGGTAGGACTGATGTTGTTACCAGTATTTGTGCCTCTTTGGTGCAGAAAGGGATTGCTATAAAGGCCCCTAGCAATGGGCAAGTTGTTTGTGTATGAGCATTGGTGTGCAAAGATATTTGAAGATCATGGGAGACAGACATTAGCTGAATTTGAGAAATGGTAACAAAAAGATCCAGAGTTGCGATACAATACTGCTTTCACTGTGTGTATTTGTTCAGTTTTCTTCTGGATGTATTGCAACTTTGCTAACACAGGAGTAAAGAAGAAAATGCCACCTGCCACCTAAAATGGAGTGTTAATACATGAACAGGGAATAAAATCATGGGCTTAGTTTGGTGATGTAAAGAAGTTCATGTCCTTATTTATGGAAGCTTCAATGCTATCTGAAATGGATTATAAATCACTTGCTACCATTGCCAACTTGGGTCTGTCCAGCACTGTGCCTGGAACAGAGACAATTTTTAACTGCAGGAATGTGATTTGTATATCTAATGCAAACTTGAGGGAGAGATGTTAGTAGCAAGCACATACTGGAGCATTTGTCGAAAGTCTCCCAGTCTGTGCCACTTAAAAAACATCCTACAGTTTTAACCAAAATATGGATTATAATACCTGTGATGATTCCATGATAAAAATCCTTATGAAGTCATTACCACAAGAATAGTATTCTGGCTTCCCTCACCCATTCAGAGAAGTAGCTCCTCGTAATAAAGGAGGTTTTCTCTGAGATTGCAGCAAAGTGATTCATAAGGACTTGGAGAAAATTTGTTGAAAAAGACAGATGAAGGTTACTTAGGGATGGAACAACAGATGGGCTACGGATTCCCAGTGAATAATGACACTGAGAAAATTGTTTAGTCTTGTTGCAAATGTCAAAAATACAGACAACACTGAGTGGAATAGTATTCTGTTGGTGTTCCAGGGAAAAATAAGTGCTTTGGTATCCATAGCTACTTACTGGCCTTGCGAAAATTGTTTGAAAAAGTCATAAAATAAAGATAGTTTTGAAAAACTGAATGTATTTGGGTAAAATTACTTTTTAATTTGAAACTTTAACAAGATACTCTATTATGCTTTTAGTTTCTTTCATAGTTTACCCTTTTTTTGGTTGTTGTATCCTTCTTAATTTTTCATGTGTTGAATTAAAGCAGAGATTGTTTTTAAAGAAAGGTTGCTTACGAACATTGAACTTGAAAATAAATTCAAACTACATCATTGATACAGTTGGGACTAGAAAGACAGATTACTCTAGAGTTGTTAATAACTGTTCTTTTAGTTAAAATGGATTTTCTAGTTACAGAGTCCTTCCTGGAAAGCCTCTATAGGGCAAGGTCTATTGAGTTAATTACTGCACTTAACTAAAGCTGGATTTCAAATAACTGTGGAAGATTATAATTCTATATTTCTATGTCTGATTCTGACATTCTTACTTACAGAAATAGTGTGAGTTAAATCAATGAGACTATTCACATAGATAAGCATTAATCATATGAGTAACGAGAAAAGGTTGAAGGGTCATTCTTAAGTTGCTAAGGAGCTTTGCAGCTGCTTCATATGGCCTACTATCATTATATCTCCCCAGTTATTGCTTCTAATGCAGTAGTGATTAATTAAACAAGGGTGGTATTGACCCTATACTGGCTTGTTCCCTCTTTGAGCTGTCTCTAAATGGTGTCTTGAGGACTGAAGTGTGTGTGAAAGGTGCACAGGCCAAAGCCTACAGCAGGGGCTCTGCATGAGGTGCATTCCACTTTTGGAAAGTTTCAGATTTCCTTTCTTAAGAAAATTATCCTGATGCCTGAAATGGAGTTTCCAGATCCCATCACCCTCTTGACATCCTGATCTGAGCTGAGTTATCTCTTGCTATGGCACACAGGGTGTAGGAGAAGTATTTATAGCTAGCTAAGGCTATCAGGAGAGATTTGCAGTGCTGTCTTCACTTTTTCTACATGTGCCAATGTTAATTGATTCCCTTCCCAGCAAACGTAAGTCCACATCTTCCAAAACAGCATCAGTCTTGAGGCCAAATATTTTTCCAGGTGTTTTGTTCGCTCAGTATTAACCACCAGCAGAATGTTGTTTCTGCTTCCTCTCACTGCCCAGGGATTGTTCCTACTTATCCATGATGCTATTACCAGAATTCTCCATTAGTCTTGATACTGAACAATCTGGCAACACATTGCTTCATGTCTGAATTTGCCTTCTGAAGGGACAGGAAGACATGGTCATATCACACCATTTGCTTTTCTCATATTGAGGAGCACAACATTCTGTATGGTTTAAATTAATGGCAGGTTTTTCAGAGAATCACAGAATCTCAAGGGCTGGAAGGGACCTTGAAAGATCATCTAGTCCAACCCCCCTGTCAGAGGAACACAGGAACTCGTCCAGGTGAGTTTTGAATGTCTCCAGAGAAGGACACTCCACAACCCCTCTGTGCAGCCTGTTCCAGTGCTCCCTCACCCACACAGTGAAGAAATTCTTCCTTTGAGAAACCTCTTATGTTCCAGCTTGTACCTGTTGCCCCTTGTCCTATCATTGGACATCACTGAGAACAGCCTGGCTCCATCCTCCTGACACCCACCCTTTATGTACTTGTAAACATTAATGAGATCACCCTTCAGTCTCCTCCAAGACAAAGAGCCCCAGCTCCCTCAGCCTTTCATCAGAAGGGAGATGCTCCACTCCATTGTCTTTGTGGCCCTGTGCTGAACTCTCTCCCCAGCAGCTCCCTGCCCTTCTTGAACTGAGGGGCCCAGAACTGGACACAATATTCCAGATGTGATCTCACAAGGGCAGAGTAGAGGGGGAGGAGAATGTCTCTCCACCTACTGCCCACACCCCTGCTAATACACCCCAGGATGCCATTGTCCTTCTTGGCCATGAGGGCACATTGCTGGCTCATGGTCATCCTGCTGTCCCCCAAGACCCCCAGGTCCCTTTCCTCTGCACTACTCTCTAAGAACTCATTCCCCAATCTGTACTGGTACCTGGGGTGATTCTTTCCCAGATGCAAGACTCTACACTTGCCCTTGTTGAATTTCATTAGATTTCTCCCTGCCCAACTCTCCAGCCTGTCCAGGTCTCATTGAATGGCAGCACAGCCTGGTGTGTCAGCCTCTCCCCCCAGTTTAGTATCATCAGCAAACCTGCTAACAGTGCCCTCTGTTTCCTCATCAAGGTCATTAATGAAGATATTGAACAGTACCAGTCCCAGCACTGACCCCTGAGGGACTCCACTGGATAGAGGCCTCCAACTAGACCCTGCCCCATTCTCTGCCTTCTTCCCTCCATCCAGTTAACAATCCACCTCACTATCCGATCATCCAGCCCACTCTTTCTCAGTTTTGCTGCCAGGATGCTGTGGGAGATGGTGTCAAATGCTTTACTGAAATCAAGATAAATCACGTCCACTGCACCACCACCATCCTTCCGTCTGGTTACATCTTCATAAAAGGCATTCAAGTTGGTCAAACATGACTTCCTATTGGTAAAACTATGTTGACTGCTCCCAGTGACCCTCTTGTCCTTTAAGTGCCTGGAGGCAGCACCCAGGATAAGTTGTTCCATCACCTTTCCAGGGATGGAGGTGAGGCTGATTGGTCTGTAGTAACCCAGCTCCTCCTTCCTGCCTTTTTTGAAGGCTGGAGTGACATTTGCTTTCCTCCAGTCCTGAGACACCTCTCCTCCATGACTTAGTAAAGATGATGGAGAGAGACTTTAATTTTTTGATTTACCATTATCCTCGCTTCTTAATATGGCTGCAGTGCCACATAAGAAGACTCTAATTCTATTTGTTCAGTCTTTCAGGAAGAACTGACTGTTGGTCATTTTTCTTGGCTATCTCCCTGCTCTATGTTTATTTATTTTGATGCATTATTTTCTTTGATTACACCTTAAGATAAATTAGAAACTTTGGTTTTGGAGTTTCATACTGCTCTGTGAAGCACGTGACCGTTTCTGAAGAGCCAATACAAAGTCATGACCTGCATCAAGGTGTCTGAGCCATTAAGCTAATATGGTACACCAGTGAAGTTATCACAACCTAAGAAGTTGGACAAATTAGTCAGGCTATGACCTGTCCTTCTTCCACATAGTGATGGTGTTTACTTGTACATCTTGTCTTTTTGCAAGCAAAAGTTTTGTGTGGAAGAGTTATTGGGTATGATATGTAGTATCTCTATTTACATAGAGCACTTGATTTTTCTCTTCAGTGTACTTTGTGATTTTGGGGTTTGTTGTTTTTTTTGGGGGGGAGAGGGTTTAAAAATTTATTTTTAATTTTCAACATGTTTCCTTATTATCAACACAGTGTGCCTTGGCAAAAAACTCTCAGCCCAAAAGGTGTTAGTAATGGAAATAGCTGTTAAGTGCACAGTAATTTATGGAAAGACTCCTCCTGAAGTCATGTGGGACTGGTCATTGGATCATTCTGACATCAAAACAGAAGAGAAGGAAATAAGAGCAAGAATAATAGGCATTCTTATCACAGGTAGCTAATGTATACTGCTGGTGCAACTTGCTATCTGTTCACCAGTGACCATACTAATGTTAGAAGAAAAGGGCAAGGAAAAAGAAATGATTTGGAAGATTCTCAGTCTTGATTCTTATTCAGTATTTCAGAAGAAGGTAGACTTCTGCCAACATGCCGAGGGAAAACATTATTTCCGACTTCAGATGAATTATTTCTTACCCGAATCTGTACTTAGTCCTTCTTGCTTGCTTCTTGACATACTTTTCTTTTGGATTTTTCAGGAACAGTTGTCTTTCAAGCCAGTATCACACTCAACAAGTTAGTTGTTTCCAACAAAGAAAGAGAAAAACAAGAAGGCTTCCCTTCATGGGAAAGACCTTTTCTTAAAAAAGGCCTGTCCTGCTGGAATAAATCAACAAAAATCAAATGCATTCATTTCCCTATGCAGAAAGTCCTAATATGTCATCATGTCATGCACAACGTTCGGCTGCTTTAATAGTGGTATCCTTTTCTCTTTTTAGAAAGGAGTTCATTTCAGTGAGCTTGTAAAGACAATATACTATATTAGAGGTTTCATTATTCACGTGGACGAAAAGAAAAAAGAGGAAGATCTTTCCACACATGATTAATACCTCAGCTGAATACCATGTGCTGGATGTGGGCCATCTATCAGCAATTTAACATCTGTAATCTGGCCGTGGTGAGTCACTGTTAACATCATGAACAAATCATGGATGCTCTGTGGTCTTAACATGGTTTATGGGCCTTGTGTGAATTGAATGTGTATTCAGCCTGGGGGTGAAATGGGGATGGTCTAAATTAGGAGCAAAGAAAGTTATGAAAGGGAACTTTGCCATTTATTTATTTATTTATTTATTTATTAGATATATTTGAGGACTCTTCGTGAAAGTTTGACTTTCAGCCTTTCCCTAACTGGGAGAGGTAAGAGAATGGGAACCAGCGGAGTTTAACAGAAAATTTACAATAAAGAACAACAAAACAAAGGAAGGTGATCAAATCCAATACACAGGCACATGCTTTAACCTATAAAGGCATGCACAGTGTTTGATGTCAGTCTGGTTTTGTTTAGTTCCACCTAGTGCCGTGAGCTGCAGTGACCTGCACATCAGCATGGTGGGCAGAGCATGACTTTATCCCCACCAGTCTCTCTCTTTCCCTGAGAGCAAATGACCTTTTTGCACTACGCCACTCAGTGCTGTGGCTTTGCCATCTTTAACTCAAACAGGGACTTAATAAGTGAATGAGAAGCAGAAGAAGTTGTCCAGAGAATAAACTGACAATATTCATCTCCTGTGTAGGCTGCTGTTCATCTCTAATTGCGCTCATGAATTTGTCAGCAGGAAAACTGCTCCTCTACCTAGACAAATTTCCCTGTGCCATAGTCCGTTCATTGTGGGCATACCAACAACAAGTGGCATGTCTCCATATTGACTCAGGTCCTGTCATTACCCTTGCCTTCTGCCCTGGCCCTGGACACTCTCAAAGGTGCTCATGCTGGCAGTCCTCTGATTTGTGCCTCTGGGGATGCCTGTGACAATGTATTCAAGGGACAGTCCTTATCCCTGGGATACTCTGCCTTCCTGTGTGTGAGATGGAAGAATCTGTTGATCACCAAGGAACACTTTAAATTTCAGTTAGTCGTTCAGGCATTTTCTGAAGTGGAAAGCGCATTTGGATTGGGAGTTTTTTCTTTCTTTGGTGGCTTGGGGAGTGCTACTGTGGCTGCTGTCAGCTTAGATGAATTCTGTGGTACATACTTAAAGATACTGATTGCTCCTGCAACTTGATTATATGATAGTTACTTTGGCAATGCAAATAAACAAACAAATTGAGACATGCCTGGTGCTGTATGGGCTTCAGAGATGTATAATTAATAATTTTCAGTCTTCTCCGCTCATGAAGAATAAATCTGATCCAATCGAGGCGCCTGCTGTAGTTTTGCCTCTGGCTTAGCAGAAAAGCAGTGGAATAGCTCAGTCAGGGTAAACCAGTCAGGATCACTTTTTAAAAGTTTAGTTGAATGGCAGGTTCTTGTGGAGAACATGAATAACTTCTGTAAATTGTCTTCAAAAGTAGCACAGGATCTTTGAGTCAATTTTAAAAGAACTGTTTACTGTTGCATATGGCAGTCATTATTTGGAATAATAAACCCAGCTGAGAATCTGAACATGCATGGGCCAACAGATGGGTCATCTTGCTTAGCAATTTAAGCAAGTAATTTATTTCAATCACTAAGACAAAGGACATGAAGATTGCTAATTCCCTTCAAAGACACATGCAACAAAGTGCCACAGCTTTCTGAATCTTGTAGCCATTATGGAAATGTATACCCAATCTTTTGGATTTGGAATAATTTTTACTTGCTTGTAGTAATTTGTTTCATATTTCTTACAAAAAAAAAAAAAAACACCACTTTCTGATTCAAATCAAGAGAAGATAAGAAAAGGATAACTATAAAGTGATATTGCAATGTAACGTCACCTGCATTTGGGTAGTGCTATATGAAGGCTGAGCATCACGCAAAAAAACCCCTGGAGAAGCACTTATTTTATTTTTAGCAATAATTCTGCATCCTATCTTCCTCTGACTAGAGCTTTATCAGCCAGGAACAATATGTAAATGTATACGTATTTCAGTTTTCTCTGGTAGCAACAAACTTGAACTTGCTACCTCATGGTTTGCCAACTGCATTAGCTCCTGAGGTGTCCTGCTCCTCCTCTTTGAAGGTATTCATCTCCCAAAATGCACTGAAGTGATGACTCTGAGAATTTAAAGTTTGCTGTCATCCCAATGGATCAGGAAGTGCAGACAGCACAAGGACCTTGGTACCATTGCACAAAGATGTTTCCACTCTGATTTAGGGCTATTGTCATCAGGGTGATTCCAAGCTCACTGAGCATCCCAGACTATCTACTGTGACTGACAGGCAGGTGCAGCTCATCTTACCAGTGAGGATGGCTTGAGTAATGCTTTCTCACCAGTCCAATATGAAAATTTACTGTGAGCTTCCCTGGAAATCTAGTTGGGGAGCACAGCATTGCTGTTAGAGAACCAAACGTTACCCCAAGCTGTGGTCCCTCTGGATGGAATAGTCCTGTTCAGTGGCCAAGGTTTGCTGGCATGCATAAATTCTGCAAGAGAAACAGGGCTGCTTTGGGCAGAAACTCACTTTGTGAGAACAAATCACTGCATGGAGCTTTGTGGTGTTAGTGTGTGTGATGATTTGTGGTTGTGAAACAATGCAATCAGAAGGAGGTTGCAAAACAATGTGAGTGGTTTTGGCACCAGGTGGCAGAGCTGCTGTGCATCAGTTCCACAAAAACTTCCCACAGGTCACTTCAATGTGTGTGTCAGCAGACCTGGAGCAATCTGACTGCAATATCTTGTGGTTGCACTGCTCTAGGTCATGTTAGCCCATTATCTATCAGGTAGGAACCTGATAGAGGTATGTGTCGTACAGGAGAGCCTCTGTATCTCTCTTTGTGAGCCCTTGCAGGACATGGTAAATGCAGTCCAATACATCTATCTGAACTGGAGATTGTTTAAATCTCCTCTCAACAGACAAGGATCTCATGAAACCTTTATATCTTGATTGTGTGCCTGATTTTTAACAAATAGCAGGCTTTTGTAAAAGCTTAGCATGATTACCTAAATCTCTGCAGCACAATCACTGTTGTCATATAAAATTTAGTTGCTGATATTTAATTTTGAGATATAAATGTTGAATGAATTGTTAAAATGAATTCTAAGGTTGTAATATTTACTCATTAGCCAATGCCATATGTGAATAAAGTAAAACTTGTCACCAGTACATTTTCCTAGGGATTAAAAAATTGTGAGGGCGTTGTGGAGAGAAGATCCTTCCTCTGTTGAGAAATCCATGTCTGGTTGTGAGAAAAAGCTTATGGAGCTAAATGGCTTTATGAAGCAGTGGGTTACCCTAGAAGATGGAAAGGGAGAAAATTTTTAGCCATTAGGAAACTAAAATAATAATGCATGTCCCAATGCATACTCGCCTCAGTGACTACTTGTCACATTAACAAATTGCCCATCTTTTAAAAATCAAAATACTTTACTTTGACATTTTCAAAAAGATTTTTTTGATACATAATTTCACAGTAATTGTTTCATCAAGAAACAACTGAATCAAAAAAGCTCAGAGACAGCCTCTTCTTATGGCCCAAACCAGGATGAATTTGTTTTTCTTTCACCAAGCATGATGAAACATGACTGGTTTTGGACGTGAAACCCACTCTTTTTCCCCTCTCTTCCAAATCTTAACAGAAAACCTGAGCCTTCCACTAGGCTCCTGACCTCTGCTTTGTGCTCCCAACCTGACCATGTTACCTTGGGCAAATGTTGCCAGCAGGAGGGACTGGCATTAGCCTGTGTGACCTGACCAAGCCCCTTCAAAACTGAAATGGAAATTCCTACTGGAAGTCAGAGTTTTTGATGCATTGGAGATTCAGGCCTACTTTCCCTTTTATCTGTACTTTTTTTTCAGCAATGTGGTTGTGGTTTCTAAACTCTTTGGTTACAGCACACACACTGCATTTCTCTGCCCATTGCCTTCAGAGCTTGCTAATGTCTTCAGTCTGTTTAGAAAGCAAAGTCTTCATGAATTTAGAAAAGAAAAAGTTCCAGTCATTTAGCACTGGCTTTTGTTTTTGTAAGAAGCTTTTTGCAACCTGATAAAAGCCTATTTTCTTAGCAAACAGATTATATGTCAGTCAGAGGTGTGAAACCTTAATAGAAAAGTACCATATGCTAGTTTGTGAGAAAAAAACCCCAGTCTCCAAATGTGACTAGTGCTTCCCAATTCTCTCAAAAAATTAAATATCTAAGAAGAAAACTAAACCAAAGTGTGTTAAAAAAAGATAAAGGCAAACCAGAACTCCAAATGTAGAATTTGAAACACGTTGACACAGGTTTTTAGTTACTTTTTTTTTTGGTTCAGACAGAAAAAAGACACAATTCACAAACTGCAGGGTGTTTTCGAACTTACACTGAGTTTTTAAAGGGAGTGGATGAAATGGCCTTCATCTACTGAATGGTGAGTGTGAGTCCCATTAAGGGACCAAAACGCGGCTTTATGGGCACATGTTTCCTGTCTCTTGTATTATAAATTTTGAAATACTGGTAAATCCACTCAGCAAAAAAAATTCTCTGCTTCAACATTTTGTTTCATGTCATGACAGACAAGAAAACATTTCACAGGAACTATGCCTGATAAAGTACTTTTCATGAGCAAAGCTCAGAGTGCTCTATGAAGAAAGTAACAGGTACCTTGTTTTACAGGTGGGGAAACAAGAGATGAAGCAGCACCCCAGAGCAGAACTGCAATGGACAGGAATCTTCTCAGTTACAAGCCTTTACTCTAGCTACCATTCACTACTGAAAGGGAGTACAGATACTGGAAAGGTGCCTTGAGACACAGTGGTATGGCAGTAGGGAAATCTGTCACCTTTGCCTGACATATTTTGATTTTTTTTCCCCCCTGACCACAGATTTTTATTTAATTTATTTCTCTCTTGCTCAGCTCTTTCTCAGTTGCAAGCTTTATTCTGCCCCAGACCACACTTTTTCCCTTGTTTTTGCAGGGATATGAAGGATTCGTGGCTCTGGTAAAGGAGCTTCTCCATCCTGTGCTGGCCACTGTGGGTTGGAGATTGAGCACATTCAGAAAGCTGAAGGCTAGATGACCTTATCTTCAAAATTGCTGGGTGCCATATTACAAGCACTGCCTGCCAGGCTGGGCTCACTCCTGTCCTTCTAAGAGTCTGGTGATTTTACACAGTGTGGGCATGGTATAATGCTCTTCAGTTTGCAGCTGGTAGTGAGCCCAGCAGACACAGCCTGCTGTGTGAAGATGCCCGTGGGAATTAGGGGGATAATAAATAGACCTGCTCGCAGACCACACATAGTGCTTTGATGATTAGTTTCCTGCTGATAGAAAGGCTCTTTGCCAGGGGCCAAATTCCTTGGTATGTATTGTTCTGCCATGTTGCAGGGTTTCAAGGCACCTGCTGTATTTGAAGCTCTCAGAATGAAAGTCTTCCTGACCTATGTGGAATGATGGACTCTCACAAAGGGATGGTAGTCACCAACCTCTTTTTGCTGAGTTAATAACTCAGGTTTTATAACTTTTTTTTGGTATTAATTTTTAAGGTATGGGTTTCCCTTTCAGAAGCTTGCTTGTTGTGTCTTTTTAGATCTATATTTCAATATTTTTTGTCATGATTGTGAATTCCTGTGTATTTCTGTTAGGGTGAGCTGTAGCACGCAGTTAAATAAATGCAGGACTATATTAAAACTATGGATTTGTGTACTGAAAAACTTAAGAGTGCAGTCAGGCTCATGCACCACTGCCTAAATAACAAACAGTAGTAAATGAGCTCTTAAATTTGAGAGTAGAACTGCAGCTCACCCTTTGGAAACTAAACGTCACAGAAGGCTTCAAGTAGTTTTGCTGATGGTGACATGCACCACTTGCACTGCTTTGCTCAGGTCTTGCTTCCTGTCTATGCTCATGCACATGAAGTGCATTGCAGGCATATATTATGCCCGGTAAAAAAAACAGAAGATATTTTTACTTTCTCTCCCCTGTCAAATTCCCCCAAGGGCTGTCTGGCCCTCTTGTGTACCTTAGGCCAGAGCAGTGAAGTGGAAAAGCCAAAGCAGCAGTGAATCACAGGGAAGAGGTATCTAAGAGCAGAGCTGGCTCACATCAGCACTGAAGAGCGCTGAGCACCTGCAGCCTCCCCTCCACATAAGCTTCCCTGCAAGCTTTGGAGATGTTATGTGTAGAACAGAGAAAAACCTTTCCTGAGTCTAAAATGAGTCTTACGAGAATTGGGTGAAGTAGAAGATTTGAAGTAGGAGACCACAGTAAATCAAGCAGAGTTACACAGACTGCATGTTGGTCTGCATGAGACACATGGTGAAATATGGAGGACGATTACCTCCTTTTGCAATAGGTTGCATGGGGTGTGTACAACATCTTTAATTATAGCAAGATAAGACGCTTCAATCAATGGGGTAAAAGCATATTCACTTTTTTTTTATCTCAGCAAGAAAAGCCTAGTCCCCTGTAAAGGCAGAGACCTCATTTTCTGAGGAAAAGGTGAAGCCTGTCTTTTAAAGGTGGCAGAAACTCAGAAAGAGGAGCTGGAAGACCACAAACTTTCCACATTCAAAGTCTGAAGACAAGTTCCTTTTGCACTGCAGAAGAGGTGGTTTGTCTTTTGATCTCATAGCCATAGCTAAAACCCCTAGGTACCAGTAATGGTACAAAAAGGACACATTCCCTTGCTGAAGTATAAGCCCAATGGAAGGAATTCAATATGTAAAAGGATCACATCCCATTACTTCTGAGTGCAGACCTTACTGAAACCAAATATTTTTTTAATGTGTGATGCATCAGCAGGGTTCTGGCACTCTCCTTAGGTGAAACACAAAAAAGGTTTGTTCAGATTTAACATCTTATACGTACAAAAGAAATTGTTTCCCCTGCCTACTGATTGGGTTGTGCTTGATGCCTATGGCAGCTCACTAGGAAATGCAACAGATTTATGAGTGTCTAGAGGTTACTAGAGTCTACCAAGCTAATGCTTTACTTTTGGGAAAAAAACATGGTCAGAGTCTCATGGATAGAAACTCTGGATGGAGCCACATCTGCTAGATGAAAGCTAAACAAACACCACCAGCATACTATGGAAATACATGTAAGAGAGCAGGTAACTGGGTGCCATGTCCTGAGAGATGACAGTAAAGCTCTGACCATAATGAACACAGCTTCTGAACAGGCAAAAAGGTATTAGACAGACTATGAATCATGCATGAAAATACAGATCTTCATTAAGTACCTGAAGCAGCAATCCAGTATCATAAAGACAGGGGGTCAACAGAAAATTTGCAATAGCCCTGGCAGCAATAAAGGAATTATGGAGATCCCGATTCTGAGGTTTTCTGATGATGAGCACAAAATTAAGAGGTTCCCACTCACTTCCACATCAAGGGCACAACAAATATAAGTGGTCTCTAGGTGCCTAAAAACACTTCTGCTGCTGCCTTGGGGAAGACTCATCTGGTCACATAGCCGAGCTGCTCTTCCTGTTGCTGCTTTATCTAAGATAAATGGAGCATCCCTTAGGAAAACACAGTAATATGTGCAACATTGGAGAGAATCATTCAGATTCAGAGAATCAGCTGAAGAGAATCATTCTTTGACCTATCTGCATGATGAGGAAGTTGATGAAAGGGCTTATTGCTTTTCATACAGTAACCGCATGCAGGTCAGAGTCTGCCATTCATACACAAGAAGCTAGGGACAGCCTAGGTATAAACAGTTATTGCTGTTTTTGCAAGCTCCTACAAGAAGAGGGAAGCTTATTAAGAGAGCTTAGAAGGATATTGTACTTTGCGTAGTCACAAGCACCATGTGTGCTTCAGGTGAGGGAGAAGGCAACACCACAAGGAAACATTAGGAAAGAATCAGGAGCTAGGGCTTCCTATGGAAAGTTGGGCTTTTCATTTGAGTGCATTAGAATGAAAGAGCAGACAATAGACAAGGGAGAGCTGATCAATGCAGGGTCAGAAAATCATTCTCCAAAGCTGGATCTGCTAGCTACTTTTTAACTCAATATGAGAATGTGTTGTTTTTTTTCTCTTATCTTTCATTGATGGACATCATATAAGCAGTTGTTCTTTGCATTAACTCTCAGACAGAAACTGTGGCATGTCTTTGTGTAATTACTCTTTCTGGAAGTTGTTCCATTCCTTTCCTTTGACTCCAGTAGATACGTGTTTAAGCTGTGGTACATGATTTCCAAGATGATGATACTTTTCTTTTTTCATAGAGTGTCTCATGAATGACCCAGGAATTTCCTTTAGGATACTTGATACATCCCTGTTTTTAATTTCAGTTACAAAATATTAGCTTTCAATATTTGTTCAAAACATGTTGTTCTACAAAGCAGAGTGGTGTTCTGTGGTTACCAGAAACAAATAGACCAGTGAAGTGAGAAATAACTGCCATAAACACAACAGAAAGAAGAAAAATGTATATGGGACTGTAAAAACCAGTAAAGCTGTTTATATACTCAAGGTGATCATTAGCAACACTTAGTTAAAGTTTCACGACAAATTCATTCATAATGCTAAGTTCCTGGCAAAAATTTTTCACTCTCAGGAATATGTAAAGTCAGTTTTCAGCTAGAAACTGATATAAAAGCCAGCAGACACGGGTCCTTTCGTGGGCTTTAAAAAATAATCTTTTATATGACAATGTTGTGAATCTGGAAATGCCATTGCCAAATATCTTGATGGCTCCATCTGGAGTGGAACAAAAAAAAGGCAGATTCTATGGTTTCACACTGGAGAAGCTGAGGCATTTCACAAGATGACCAGCTTTGCAATTGCTAACAAATTTTCCAATAGCCAAAGCAGACAGCATAGATTGCTGCACACCATAAACCCTTCATATGGATGTACCACAGCTGGACACAACTCTCTTTTCTTAAAAGGAATCTGCAATTTGAGATGAATTGTGGAAAGGAATCCCATGGTTTTTTTTCAGACCACCAAAAAACACTTGATTTCTTGTGTTTTGATATAAATAATTTCCAATATTGCAGATGTTAAAAATGCTTCTATTTAACATGGTTACAAGTGAGTCTGCCAGGGTTCAAAGACAGATTGCTTCCTAGAGAATTTGGGATTGCTTTTCAAATTTTACTGGGGAGCATCTTCTAAGAATCTGTGAACTGAAGGTGAAAAAAAGGAGTATGTGTTTCTTCATAGGAGGCTTGGCTGCCTCTTCATCCTCTTTATTTTAAGAAACTTTCTGCATTACCTGAAGATACAAACACAATTGACTACTCATTTTGAAAATCACTGGCTATATAAAAAGTAAATGCTATTTTTTCTTTAGCAGTAGTTGAAAAACATCCAAGGTCCACTGCTGCAGAAGGAAATAAAATTTGAGAGAAGCTTTTTATGTCTGGTATTGCCACCCTCTGTGGATCTAGTAGATCTTGAAAGGTTATGGAAGGCTTTCCATTCTGTACTGATGAAAACAGAGTTATACTCTTTTTATTTTTGTCATTATGTGCTTGGTAAAGTCTTTGTCCCTATTTTCAGAGCAACTAAGATGGGAAACAAGACTGTGCAATTTTGTTGTATAGACATTTTTAAGGGACTAATTCAAATTGTAATCATCTACAGTTGTGAATAAACCAGTGGTGTGAAAGTTTAAGGACAAAAATATTTTTGGGCAGATCAACTAATACTCCTGTATTACCTTATTACAATAGTTTATTTGGCAGTAACCAGATTATTATATTTTTTTTTCAGAGCCTTTCAGAGCTTTCTTCCTTCATCCTCTGTAGGAATCTTTGAAGAAGCCTCAGACACTTATTTTTCTACAGATGTAAAATAAGATAACACTTACAAGGCTATAAGTCGGTATGAAAAACATTCTTGCAATTCTGTAGAATTTTCTTTTCTACTGAGGATTGTTTTTAGAAGCTGAGAGAAATTATTCAATATTGGTTTAGGCAATTCTGGAAGACTTAAACTATTTTCCATAACATCCCCTTGAACACTTGAAGCGTTCCCTCTACACCTACTTCTAGATCGCTGGTGGACTGTGACCTCCTTAGGCAGTAATGAGGTGTGACAAGATGGCTGTTTCCTGTCCCAGGCATTTTAAAATGAAGATTCAGCCAATGATTGAATAAAATAAAATGTATAGAAGAACTGCTATTTATTTTCAACCTTTAACCAAGGGTTACTTGTTTTGATGTTTCTAAACATAAATTTTTGTATTGGATTTATTAATTGCCCCTGTGTGAACAGTATAAAAATTTCTCATGAAAATACACTCAAAATTCAAACAGAATTTGCTTCAGTTGCATCTGTTGACATTTGTTTTCTAGCAACCACTTTTTACTCCCAGCATAGCTGATTGCAAATGTATTAAGTTCACATGCTTAACAATTTGAATTGGAAGTGATGAATTTTATAGGGGATGAGACATCAATAGATCAGGTTTCCTCAAGACGTTTAACAGGCCCAGGCACAAAGGCAATTAAATAAAACACACAGATTACTTTCTTCTCAACTAGGAACCAGACACACAAGTGATTATGTGATGCTGGTCACAAAGGTGCTGACAAAAATTACAGTCAACAATGCAATAGTGTAATGAGTACATTTTGTATTGGACTGGACACTTTATCAACAGGCACAGCAGTAGTAGGGTCATATACATTAAGAGAAGGAGTATATTTATACTCTGTTCCCAGCTAATAGATTTTGGAATATCTTTAACAGTTTTATGTGTGTTACTGAAGGGAAGAGTTATGATACCCAAAAAGAATGATTTTAAATGCTATTTAAAACTTTATTTAGTGGGTTGCTTTCTCTGAAATCGTCAGGCTCTCAATTATGCCTCCTTGTAATGTGAATTAAACTCATCTGTCTGATCAGGGAAAAGAAGTGTTTAAATCAGCACTAGGAATTTTTAATAAATACAACTCACATTCCAGAAATCATTTAACAAAATATTTCTCTATTTGTCAAAAACCGTACTCAAACTGAAGGTGTGATGCTGAATTGCAAACCTGAGAAGCCTCCATCAGAAATACAGGTTAAATTCATTGATGATATTATTCATCCTGCTGCTTGCCTACCTCCAGGATGCAGCTGTGACTCCTGTGAAGTGGGGCTGTGGTGCCCCAGGGATTGTCTGGGGAGTCCAGGTTGGGCTGGAGAACCCCTTGCCAATCACCAAGACTGCTCCACCACCACAGTGGTCACCAAGGAAGCCTGGGTAGCTGGTCATGATTCTTGTCCCTTCAGGGTTTTTCCTGATTTCAGTGGGCAGTTAGATACTTCCAGTGACTTGGGCCATTCACATACACGCAAAGTACTCCTTCCCTTTGGCCTGGAAAAAGTGCCCTTGGGGTTTAACCAGGTCAGAATACGTCTTTGTGTCAAAATCTGTTGAGAGTTGCACATTGCTATTATTTCATCTCTCTAGTTATTAAAAGAGTCTGATGCCATCAAGACTTCACATAAAAATTTTCTTCTAGGTGTGTCTTTATCTCTGCATCTTAATGCCAAGCATATTGTTGCTTTTATGTATTGTTAGTTCTGTTACATTTAATTGACCTGTAACACTTCATTGGGTACCCTGCTGTTGGGGTTAAAAAATACGATTTTCAATTTAAAAGTTCTTCTGTTGATCTTTGTTTTCTGTAAACCTATTTTTGTACAAAATCTAAATTTGGGTCCTTTTAAAATGTCCTCTGCAAGCTAGTTGGTGAGAGCATATCTTTTAAGTTAAGGGAATAACTGTTGGCTTTTCTAGATCATGTTGGGTCCAGACTCGTCGTTTGGAGGACTTTTTGGACTTTTGGAGGTGTTGCGTTGTTTGTCTTTCTGTGAATGGCTGGACCTACTGAGACATTGCCTTAATTTTCAGATTAATCCCATGTATCCCTCAGGGTTTGGAAGTACAAAAGCCTTGGCTGCAGAGCCAGGGATCTTTTCTATTCAACAGTTAGTTCCTGGAGCTGATGGACTATAAAATTCCTCTTCTGAGGTCAGTATCACTGGGAGATTGATTAGCTGTGGTCTGAGTAGCGCTCCTACAGTTGTGTCACAAAGCTGCTCAAAAATGTTACATCTTTGTATGGAAAAAAAATAATGCCATTTTATTTGACCTTACATTTTTAATAAGTTCTGGCCTTCCCAGAACATCCATGTGATCAGAGACACATAAGTAAATAGTTTAGCTAGCTATTCCTGCTCTTTCTGGTTTTATAGAGTTTCAAATACAAAATACACGTATGTACATCTTTACATTGTATGTGTATGTACTTGTGGGCTGTGTCAGCATGTGTTAAACACCATAGCTATATTGCAAGAATGTTAAAGTTGCAAATTCAATCACTCTAAAGCTGGGAAATGCCTGAAAGAAGTGCACTTTGCTAATGGCTTTCACAGGTACTTGCTGACAGAGATTGAGGGCAGAGGTAGTGGACTCTTTGGATGCAATTCAGCTCTGGTGGAAGCTGGCCTCATCCATTCATTCCCTCCTGACCCGATGTGCTGGTGCTCTTCTTCAAGTCTCTCTGCCCTGCTGCTCCTTGCTTTGTTTCATCTCTCCCAGTCCCTTGTTGCCTGCTTTTGAGGTGCTCCTGTCAGGCTCAGTGTCCACCATGCCCCTAGCCCTTCTCTGCCAACCACTGTGCAATACCACTGACCTCGATAGGATCAATCCACCTTTGCTTGGCCTTCCCAGCTGATTCTGGAGGAGGCATCCAGCTGCAGGCTGACCTGGAGAAATTCAGCAGGCTTAACAAGGACATACGCTTTTTGCAATTCTTGACACCAATTAGTTCATGTTCCGTTATAAGATCTTTCTAATGGCTTTTTTTTTTTTTTGCAGGGTAGCCAAAATGTTGTGGATAACACTTATGCATAAACACAAATTTGAATGTGATCCTGAAACAGAGAATTTCAGCTTAATTCGTTATAACTTATTGAAGATTTAAGCCATTGAAAATTTTGCTTATAGAAGGAATTAGCAGAGATCCTTAATGATAGGCTTTCTCTCCTATAAAAAATATCAAAACAGATTTGTTCCATCTTGAGAAATTCTTCAGTGGCTTATGTGCCCTCAATTGGGTGGAAATCACTGATAGTTACAAACAGAAATGCCTTCAAATTAAAAATAGTCCAATATATTTCATATTCTCCTTGAGTGGGTACTTGCAATCAAACTCAGACACAGATTTAGAATCCGAGTAACAAAAAACCCCAACCTTGAAACCTAGCTGGGTCTAAAACTTTTTCAGAACCTTGGAGCTAAAATGAATAGTCAGAAGGCATCACTTTAAAGAATAACCTAGGAAAGAATGCACCATCTATATACTAAAACACTCATATATAGGGAAAAGATGTTTCACGGGTAACAAAAAGGATGAAATGTGTTAATGCTGTATTGAAATGAAGAGGTTAAGTATGTTATACATAAAGTATGATCTGCTGTTTTATATTTATTGATCTCTAGTTGTCTTAAGCCCAGCATTACTGACGTTTCCATTTGCAACAACACAGAGTCTATCATTCCAGCTTGAGCTCTGGTAGCAGTATTTTTCTAAGCTTCACTTGGTTAGGTCTAGGAGTAGATTATGCCATGGATTTGTCAAGATTTATGGCAGCAACTTTTTACGTGTTTTCTTTGACAGAGCTATTAGCATAGGCAGGCACCAGAAATAAACCAGTTTTCATATCTTAGTAGGCATGCATTAAAAAGTTTGGTTCATCAGCCTGCACAAAGTTCACTCATATCTTACCGTTCATTGACTCTGACAGCTCATATATTTACTAGGTGGCTCATAGTGCGGCAGTTCCCATTGCTTTCAGGCAATGAGCTCTGCAGGTTTTATTTAGTTTTAAAAGTTACTACTTGCCAAATTCAGACTGGCCTCTTTCTACTCTTTGCAAGAGGAAAATGCCATGAGAAGTTGTTAGCTCTTTCTGTGGGCACACCTCAATCTTTGAGCATACATCTGTCTCAGCAAATGCTGCTCTGGTACTGCAAAGGCTCTTTCTAGAGATGCATCTGGTGGAAACACTGCTCAACCTGTGGATAACAGGAACAGAGGGGCTGCAGTGAGGCAGCAAGGATTTCAGCTTTCCAAAAATGGCAGGAAAGAGGTTCCTTTTTGAATCATCCCCCTGTGATTGAATGGCACATACCATGCAGGTTAAATCACAAAAAGGACAGCAACAATTTTCTGCTTCTCGGCAAAACCATAAATTTTAGTGTGTAGTCTCAATCCTTTTCCTGTTTCCTGAAATAAATATTCTGGTTGTGAAGGCAAAGCAAAATCCAGTCTAGAGGCTGTGCTAGAATAGAAATCAATGAGGCTCTCAGTCTCAGACACTCTCACTCCTTTTATCCTGCTGACAACTGATGGAAATGTTTTGTCTTGGTAGATTTTCTGATGCTGGGTTTTCCATCTCCACCTGCCCATTATGTTCCTTGGTGAGCAAAGGGAGTAATGCCTTTTACCAACTCTGGGGAGAGCTAGTACATGAGCTTGGGAACCCAAGCTTCTCACAAAGCCTGCTGAGAAGACCTGGGGCAGACAGACCTGGTTTCCCAAGGTCCAAGCTTTTGGATTTCCTCTGTGTTGAACTGGATACAGCAAAGGCATAGATAGAGAGAACGAAGATACAGATAGAGAGAATGAGGGTCCTTGTCAGTACTCTAGGACATTTACTTAGGGGCATTTGTAAAGACATTGCTTGGTTTTTTTGTTTGCAGTGCATCCGACTGCACACATGGGCTCCTCTAGTGGTACTTGGTGCTGTACAAAGACCCAGAAAGGCTTCATCTGCTCCCCAAAATGCTCACAACAGAAAAGACAGAATATGCTCTCATCAGGCATCCAAAGACAGTAGAAGAGAGGAAGAAATGGAAGCTGAAAGCTGGAGAAATAGCAGAGTGCTGAACAAGCAGCTGAAGGAAGCAGCACTCATTCATCCTTGCTTTGGCTGAACCTGACTGCTGGCAAAGTGTTTCAGACACCATACACTGAAGCAAGAGGAGGGGAAGAAAGCATAAATAGGGAGGCCTAAATAGGGGGCATAAGGCATAAATAGGGGGAAGAAAGGTCTAAATAGGGAGGACAGGAGAAGCTTGTCCTTGTTACCTTTGATATCAAATACTTCTCTGGCATCTTACAGTTATGTGCAGAGAACAAAAGAGAAAGTATTACAGTCAAGAGTCTTTCAATAAGCACAGTTGTCCTGTAACCAGTTTATCATCTTCCCTTGCATTTATTAACAGAATGTTATAGTTTAGGAAACATATGAGCAGGGGCACGCATAGTCCACAATCATAGAACAGGATGTGTGCTGTACCAACCCTCCCCAGGCAGTGTTGCTGGATGGTGTTTCTGCCTTTTGTTGCTACGGTCACAGCTTCACATTTATTGGCATAACTTTCATGCTGTTGAAAGACACTCTTTCACATAATACCCTATTCCTGGACTAAACTGATTACTGCTGAATTTCAATGACCGCAATTGTTTACACCTCAGTTTGTGCTATAAAGTTTAGCAATAATTAACATCTCTGTTCATTAAGTTTCTTCCAGATGCCTGCTATGAAATTAACCAGTCTCCCATCTGGAAGGACGTATCGTAACTGATGCAGTGGCCATTTACTCTCACGCTAGGACACCGTGGAAGCTCTCCTTTCTTGCTTTCCTGTATAGTGACAAAGCAGCTGCTGTTGAAATGGTAATATCCAGTGCTGGGTGATGACACAAGAGTGAGAGTAAGCATTTTTTCCTGTTTTGTTAATATTTCTTAATAGTAATTAACCTGTAAATAGATAATGGCTGTGAAGTTGATCAAAATGCTCTGTGGTAAGCAAGCTTCTTGAAGATAGCTGACATCTTTCCATGCTAGTTTTTTCTACAATAAATTGCAACTCCGCAGGGGCATTTGATGCAGAAAGCAAATCCTGCCCTGCAGAGTGTGTCATAGAATTGTAGAATTGTAGAATGTTAGGGGTTGAAAGGGATCTTTAGAGATCATCTAGTCCAAACCCCCTGCAGAAGCAGGGTCACCTAGATCAGGTTGCAGAGGAAAATGTCCAGGTGGGTCTTGAAGCCCTCCAAGGAAGGAGACTCCACAACCCCTCTGGGCAGCCTGTGCCACTGCTCCCTCACCCTCACAGTAAAATAGTTTTATGTTTAAATGGAACTTTTTGTGTTCCAGCTTCATCCCATTACCCCTTGTCCTGTTGCTGGATACATTAGAAAAAAAGTGATGCCCCAACCTCCTGACACCCACCATTTAGATATTTACAAATATTAATAATCCCAAAATAAGAGATAAACGAGGCAAAATCCAACTTCCAATTCTATATGCAAACTTCCAATTCTATCAACAAAGCTTTTGTCGATGATCTCGCTCTCTGAATAACTAAGAAGTTGTACTTGCAAGTGATCTATCTCTTAATAAATCCCTCTGCCTGCAAGAATAACCTGCAAAAAAAAGGAAAAAATAACCCCATTCTCTCAAAATCTTTGTCAATAATGGCAGTTTTGCAGACTTGTACCCATTTCCACTTGTCCTATCATTGGACATCACTGAGAACAGCCTGGCTGCATCCTCCTGACACCTGCCCTTCATGTATTTGTAAACATTAATGAGATCACCCCTCAGTCTCCTCCATACTAAAGAGCCCCAGCTCCACTCCCTTCCTCATCTTGGTGGCCCTGCATGTGTCATATTGAAATTACGGTTCTCTCTGTTGAAACCTATCTTTTCGTAAAATTCCCAGTCCTTTAATGAATCTGGCAAATGATAAGATGCAGAAACCCTCCTGTCAGCTTCAAGACAAGGCAGACAGGACTCCTTACAGTGAAGCAAAGGAGAACCCTCTCAGTGACATGTGCTCATTGACTGACATTTCCAGAGTGCAGGGTCTGGCTGACGGAGAGAATTTTCTCAGGCTTGACTCCAAACTTTCTGAACTGGTTTACAGAATCACAGAATGGTAAGGGTTGGAAGGCACCTTTTGAGATAATCTAGTACAACGCTCCACTGAAGCAGGTTCACCTAGATTATATCACACATCCAAGCAGGTTTGGAAACCTCCAGAGAAGGAGACTCCACAACCTGGCTGGGCAGCCTGTGCCAGGGCTCTTTCATTCTCACAGTAAAGAATTTTTTCCTCATGTTCAATTGGAACTTTTTGTGTTCCACCTTGATAAGGTCCACTCTCAGTCTTCTCCAGGATAAACAGCCCCAGTTCCTGCAGTCTTTCCTCATAAGAGAGATGTTCCAATCCCCTCATCATCTTGGTAGCCCTCTGCTGGACTCTCTCCAGAAGTTCCTCGTCCCTCTTGAGCTGAGGAGAGGGACACAGGACTCCAAATATGGCCTTATCAGAGCAAAGTAGAGGGAGTGGAGAACCTCCGTTGACCTGCTGGCCACACTCTTCTTGATGCATCCCAGGATGCCACTGGCCTTCTTGGCCATAAGGGCACATTGCTGGCTCATGTTTAGTTTATTATCAACCAGGTCTCTCTCTGCAGAGCTGCTCTCCAGCAAGTCAATTCCCAGTCTGTACTGGTGCATGGAGTTGTTCCTCCCCATCTGCAGGACTCTGTGCTTGTCCTTGTTGAACCTCATGAGGTTCCTCTCTGCCCAACTCCCAAGACAGTTGCTGAATGGCAGCACAGTCTTTCCTGCAAAATATGAGAAAGGACAAATCTGTCCACTTTTAGGAATGATTGTTGCAAGATTTGTTATAAAACATCACTCTTTTGTATAACGTTTTTCAGCTAGCTGAATTTAAGTTGCAGATGAAGGGCAGCAACAAAGTGTAGAACTTTCTTACTGGAATATCAAATATACCATCTTGTGACTGGCCCTGACACAATGGAGACAGACATGGGAGAAACACAATCAAGGACATATCAGTGGGCTGAAAATAGGAGAGCAATTTATCAAAGTTTGTTACTAGAGTTGCCGTTTTTGTAGCTCACCTTGTTGGAGAAAGAAATCTATCTTTACATCTGCACAAGCTGAAGCTAAACTTCTCTTTTTATTAGATGACTATCCAAGACTTTTGTCAAGGTATGACAGTAAAATGTAAATGAAATCCTATTGTCAAATATGAAGCATGTTCCCAAACCTGTTGCAAGTACAACACATACTGAAGAACAGAGAGGATACAGCAGTCATATGATGTCAAGCTTGAGATGGGAGCTGCAGGAAGGTTGATATTACAGATAAGGAAGAAAAAAATCTCCAATGAAAAATTTTCAAT
The DNA here is from genome assembly GCF_028858725.1 of Colius striatus. NCBI lineage: Eukaryota > Metazoa > Chordata > Aves > Coliiformes > Coliidae > Colius > Colius striatus. The sequence continues at coordinate 24,449,244 of NC_084763.1, forward strand.
TTATTTAGGAAGATAAGTATGAGGAGTTACAGCTTTGGTTTTACTGTCAATTGCTTTGGTGGAAAGATGGGGTTGTTTTTTGGTTGTGATCATGCCTATTTTTTTTTCTTTTCAATAACACGTTGGTCATAAGCTAGGCTTGTGAACTACAGGCCATATGCAGAGCTTAGAAGAGCAATCTCTCCGTTGCTCTGAGCTGCTGAATTACTATATTGCATCAACTGATACTGCACACTGGTGAGTCATTGGTGCACTAACCTTACCTCCATGACATTTTGAAAAAAAAGAGGCATTACTGCTATAATCAATGCTATAGCCAATATTCAACATTTTATTAGAATGCAGAATGATGTACTTTGATCCCTCAAAAATGAACCAGTTTTGAAATTCAATGCTTCAATCATTAAAACAATGTTCTTATAAAATGAAATCTGTCTATCAGATAAACATAATCAAATAAAGACCTCTGTGAACACACAAATATTTCAGTTTGGGGCATGAAAGGTTTCACAACAATAAAATTGAAATCTACATTCTTTATCTTTTTCCTCAAGGGATTTAAAAATTATTTTTCCTTCCTTTCCTTTCCAAGTCAAAGGTTTAAGGATGAAAAGGAAAGGTAACATTTGGTCTTTACTGATGACAAAAAGCAGGAAGATAGTCGTTTTTTTTTCTCTTTTGAGATAACTGTCTGTTTAGAAGGAACATGCATAAAAGTATCTCTTTGTTACAATATAGATTTAGAATCATAGAGTCATTTTGTTTAGAAAATACCTTTAAGATCATCAAGTCCAACCACTAACCTAACACTGCCAAGTCCATCACTAATCCGTATCCCTGAACACCTCATCTATGCATCCTTTAAATATCTCTAGGCATGGTGATTCTTTGATTCTGTGTGACTCCACCACCTCCTTGAGTAGCTGTGCCAGTGTCTAACAACCTTCTTCCTAATCTCCAACCTAAACCTGCCCTGGCACAACTTGAGACCATGACTTAAGAAAGCCTAAAGGGATACTTAGTTTTTTGAGACTAGCACTTGCTAGTCATGCTTGTAAGAGATACCAAGTTGTATGGGCACATTTTATGGCTTGATCTGAGAACAGGCATTGCCAATTCCTTGCACTGTCTTGCAGTCAGTCGCTGCAGTATCATTTCTACGTAGACACAATAGTGTTCGTGGCAGGTATGGGGTGCCTTGGGCTGAAAGGTGCTGTAGCTTTACACCCTAATCTACAGCCAAACAACCCAGAGCGTGGAGAAGGCTATGCCCTCAGGATAGACCTCAGGGAACCATGTCAGCTTTTAAATGATTAATAACAATAGAGCTTAACTGAGATGGTGCTTTCAGAGCTGTAGCTAGTGAAAAGAGATTTCATAAGGAAAAGCAACATTTTACACAGAGACACATGGTGCAAAGTCCTGGACTCCGACTGAGGCATTATTCTGTTACTGAAATGTTTTGCATCTGAAAGGCAGTGCTGCCAGAGTGCTGATGCCAGTCACACAATTTACTGGCTATGGTTTATATTCACACAATTCCTTCTTTATTTCACAGCAGCAACCCAGCTTCAAAACCATGGACTGTGTGGGGCCATTGGAATTAGTTTTTAGTTACCTAATTATTCTCTTAATAATTAGAAAAGAGCCATGCAAACAGGAAGAGTCTTTTTGACTCCAAGGTTGGATTAGACTAGTAGTACACTGAATATTAATTTCTCATCCACAAATTTCCAAGTTGTCAACATTAACTCTGAAATAATAAGATACACCGAGTACGTCTTACATTGAAATCCATAGGAACCGTAGATGCTGCACAGAGTTATAGAATTTGGCTTGAAACTACATTACAAAAAGCAGAAAGGAAAAAGTGAGTCTTTTTCACAGCTACAGTTGCTGCAATCCTATGATGGAAAGAGCTAGAAGTGTAGATAAAAAAGATATCTGAAAGACCAGGTGTTAAAAGCCCCTTTTAAGTTCATGCCCAAATAGCTTCTGCCAAGACTCTCCAGAAGAGCAGCGAAAGCTCAGTATGGTGACTCCAAATAAGATACAAGATAAAAAAATCTGCTTGAAAATACCATCAGAAAATAATAAAAAGAACTCAGATATGTTGTTACTTTTAGAGAGCTGCCAGTGTCATAAGGTCTTTAATATTCACCAGAAGTTGCTTTCTCTGACTGCCACTTGGAAACATCATTACCATTCAGGGGAAAGAGAGTAATTTAAAAAATAAAAATGCTGGTCTGTGTTAGAGAGATGAATGGGCGATGGTGCACTCAAGAGATCATCCAAAGTGATGGTCAAGGTCTTAAAACTGAATGCACCACGAACCTCTGCAAAAGGTCATACACTTCTCATTGTCCTGATTCTAAACTAAAAAGCTGAGACACTTAAACATCTAAATTCAGTCATATCTGCTTGAAAAGTATCTGCTTTCCAGAGGTCTTGATGATCCAGTTCAGCCAATATAAAAGGTGATATTTTGCTATGGTCATGCCTTTGTCCCTGTGTACAACATCTGTGTCACTCAAATATTTAGGTGTTGCTAATGTCAGCGCTTTCTCCTCTGCCTACCCACAACCAGTCTTTTCAAACATGCATAGAATGGCACATCCATGACTTCCCTGGTGTAGTTTCTTAACTAAAAGTAAAATTTTACAGATGAAACAATTTCACGGCATTTTGCATTGAAGCTACTAACAATTATCAAAGGAAAATAGAATAAATTTGAGATGAAAATTAGACTTACAGTGTCTGAAAAATGATAAACTGAATAAGGAAATTAAACTGATCATGTTAACTATACATGCCAAAGGTTATTTTTTCATATTATGTGGCATTGAAGAGCTGAAATCTAAAATTACCTCCACCTGGAGGATGAAACTTCAGTAACTCATAGTTGGCAACACCCAGTGAGGCTATTAGCATGTGAACTTCACCCCCAGCAGCAGTGATAGCTTCATTATTTCATTCCTCAGCCTATGTGTTTCATTGTATTTGGCTGAACACCTCAAACACTTGAGATCACATCCTTGACATATTAAGACTTTTATTTTCTTTTTTTTTTCCCCAGCATAGGAAGCATTAAAACCCAAAAGTTGGGATTAAAGATGAAAACTTCTGTCTCCACATGGCAAAGAAGAGCCTAGCTGCCTGACTGTGAATGCAAAAGTGGAAAACAAGGTATTCACTGACATCATGCTCCTCCTGGAATCCACATTGGGAGTGTTTGGGACAATGCCCTACAGTACAGCACCCCACTTCCCATTCCTGGACTGTGCCTCTTCCTCTGTCTGACTTCCCCACATAGAAAAGTAAAAGGTCTTTTTAGCTATTTTGCTATAAACAGCAGCTGAAGGCTTATTTGATTATTTTATTTAACAGTACACATTTCCAGTTACACACAGCATGCTGGAGGCTTGCAGACACTGAGTAGAGCTTTTGTTGGTTTATTATCCCACTCATTTTCTATTGGTACATATCAGTGCAAAAGCACCCTTTCACAAGTTTTTTTTTTCATCTTAATGTGTATCAAAATCAAATGTTCTCAGTGTAAAATTGCCCTTTGGACACAAAAAGCCAAATTCTTGCTGCTTTCAGTGGAGCGAATCCCAGTGATTTCAATGGTCCTGTGTGTGAGTGGGTACAAAGTTAAACTGGTCCATTAACATCAGAGGCAATGCCATTTTAATTTCTACAGAGCTGGTTTTCACCCAGATATTCTTTGGGGTACTGCTTATAGTCTAGAGCAACCTGCACATGTTGCTCTTCTACTATATGACCTTAGGTAAGGCCACACAGATTCTCCACAGGCTTTGTTTCCTTTCTGATTTCTTTACTGCACAAGGCTGGAAAGACAGCAAGTACTTTACAAACTGTGAGTGACTCTACTGATGGAGGTCATGCAAACTCTTTAGATAAGTGATAACTTTTATATAGAGCAGTGTATCATTTACGATAATTGTATGTATTAACCTGTCTAGTACGGATGTATATAGATACACAGATAGCAGTATAAAAGTCTAAATTCCACAGTGTTCCACCAAGTACAATTGCCATTCTTCCAGATGAGTGGAAATGTTTTCAGTGTAAAACAGTCACGTTAGTTGTATTTTAACTGCTTTTTAAGCAAAAATGGAAGGGTGAAGCTTCAGATCATTTGGATCCAAAGCTGAAGAGTAATTTAAAGTTTGCGATTGTCCCTGCCTTAATATCCTAGTTGAATGGAAATCCAAGGTACATTTCCACTTCTCCCCTCATACACAGACAACAAACACATGCCTTGTACACCTCAGTACGGACAGACAACTTGGAAACATTTTTCATTGTTTATGTGAAGAAACCTTGTCCAATATAATTTTTCCCCCCTTTTTTACATTTTGCTTTTTACATTTTGCAAAGTAAACACTCCTTAGTGTTTACATTGTCATCCTGAGCATGATATTCCAGAAGAATGATATCATTATTTATACCTTGCCCTCAGAAATCTGTTTAATACAATTGTGACTTTTTTGGTTTAAGGTAAACATTAGCATTTGATGAAAGCTCAGTCCTTTACCTTCTCCCTTGGTAGCTGTTTGTTAAGGTCTGCTATGGAGCAGCAGTCAAATTAAGAAAGTGGTGTTATTTCAACAAAGCCAGAGACTTTCTTTTGCTTGTAAATATTAGTACATCCTGCAAGAACTGGTGAGTGCTGCCAGCCATCCTGTCACTTAAACAGAGTCAAGACTGATGGAGGCCAAGTTTCTGTCAAGATCTGAAACTCAAAGCACTAGCTCAGGAGCTCAGTGTAGACATGCATACATTTTTATTTTCACATCTACTCTTTTTATGTCAACAAACTTTATGGGTGCTGGTTTCTGTCACACTCCAAAATAATTAACTCTGAAAGAAACATTTTATTTAATGTTTTAAGAAGTCAGGATTTGGTAACAGAGTAAAAAAAGCCAGATCACGAGCTGACATCATGTAAAACAGCCAAGTGGCAGGACATTTAATAGATGGGTGGCCCAGAAAGCCACAGAAAAAAGGGGTATGTGTAACACCTAAATTAGGGCTATCATGAAGATTCATATGTGTTAGAAACACACTTTCCCTTCGGACAAAACAGGTAGGATGAAATCATAAAAAAATATGGAGCAACAAAGAGCAAGAGGTGATTTACCAGCGAGTAACTGTGTATGTACATGGAGCTGGTGTTAATGGAAGTGATGGTTCATAAATATGCTACCAAGAGCTGGTGCATTTAATTGGCTTTCTGTGATCAAAATAAGCACGTTTCTTCTTTTGGAAATTGAAAAAAACAATCATATAACATAAACTAGAGCTAATTCCCTGTTTTTAGGTCTCCACTGGTTTCAGGTATGCTCAGCCCACACAGTACTTTATCTCTTTAGACCGACTGCTGAAATTCTGAGGTCTGCATCAAAGCACTCCTGTTTATCCAGTGATATGCCCAGTAAAGCCCTGTTGTTGCCACAACCAAGGAAGCTTGTCCTTATTTTTGATTACCGTAACATGGAGAAATCATTTCTGTGAAAAATGTATTTGGAAAATCTGGAAAAACAATTGGAAATTGGAAAGAGATCTTTGGTGTCTCAGATCCAGTTCTTTCAAAAATGTATGCAGAGAGGTTCTGCTCATGAGCTTGACAGTGACTCATGAAAGTCAGAGAGACCAGTGTTAAAGTTGAGCATGTGCAGAGCTGTTTGCAAGAACAAGGCCTTGATAGCAAAGTATAATAAAAATGCTTTCCCATATATTAGAGAATTCTCTAAGGACTGTGACTCCCAGCTATCCTTTTAAAATTGCATAATTAACAGCGTACTTCTAACTAACAACTAATCAAATCAAGCCTTACTGGATGTAAACAGGACTCTAGGACTTTTAATAAGGTGTTCGCTGCCTGCTTGCTCTTAGAATAGCAATTAGTTTGGTTGCTGCTCCCATTGATAAAAGGGATAGTAGTATGGAATGAAACCCTTCAATTCATAAATTAAGTGAACTTACTGAGAGGTGACCTTTGATGAGGCAAAGGAGAGGGACTTGAAGGCCTACGCTGAATAGGAGGGCTTACTTTTACTTTCAAGTCATTCTTTAACTTGTCCTATTTAATGGCAAATCCAGCTGTGATATCTTCCGCTTGTATAAAGCTAAAGGAAGTATTTGCTGCGCAAGTGTTATCAATGAGGCAAGAAAATGCCAGTGCAATTCACTGGGTGCCTGGACTAGATGTCAAGAGTCACAAAAAATATGCAAAATGTTGAGCTTTTTCCTAGCACAAAGAAATGGTAATATGAGAATATAACTGTGACCGAATAAACTTTGGATATTTTCCTCTATAGTTCATGTTTTATATGGCAGTCTATTTCCTTCATATTTTCAAGGAAAAAACACATTTTGTTTTCTTGTCTTTATGGTGCTGATCTCCCTTCTGATCTCCTTTGATTGTGAAAAAAAAAGGAACAAGTCTTTCTTTAGCAGATCATTCTTACAAAATCCCTCAGATCAACACTTCCTCTCCCTTCTCTTCTTGGATCAAAAAAAAAAATAGCCACCACTAACCTACCCTGTATTCTTTATTTCACAACTGTTTCCATGTTTTTTTCTCTTCTTATTTTCCTATGACAAATATTCCACAGTAGGCAAATTCCTGACCTGCAATACACAGTGTTACCAAAAGAAACATTGCTGTCAGATGCCTGCATCAAACCCAATAAGCCATATCTAGCTTCATGTTGACAGTTGCATTTTATTCCTAATGCATATTTTAGCCTTGCTTGACCATCAACCATATGGCAGGTTTGTCCTGTGGGTAAGTTTATTATTAACAGCTTGCAGCTGGAGATACAATAACTACATGTAGCTGTGACATTGCACTAATTGATCAAGACATCTCCAAAACGAGATGCAGAAAATGGCCATAGCAAACTGCTTTGGATTAATGTTTGGGGAGCAGTAAGGAAAACAAACACCCTTGTCGTACACAAACTATTTTAAAACCTGAAAGCATCATACTTGGGGCTTCAGTAAAAGGAAGTAATTTCAAACAGACTTCTTTTGATGGGAAAAAGACATTATTTAAGCAAAAGTTAAGCCTGCACACCAGAAGCTCAGACAATTAAATCACCAAACCTGCTGGGTGCCTTCAGTCTGTACTTTCCCTTTTAATCCTGCTGTCGTATCAGAGGGTGACTGAGGTTTAAGAACAGCGTGTGTAACATTAATCCATCACTTTGCATTAATGTCAGAGTGCTAGATTTTTGATGGGAGGGAGAAAAAAATAACCTTATAAGGGATTATGTAGAATTTAGCTGGCTGCTATTCAGGGGTAACTAGTAAATAAACTGCAAAATGTGAATTACTTGCTTTATATATGACTTCTGGTAAATTTATTTCTCAGATGTTTTTTGCCAAGATTGGTTAAATGATTTTGAAACAAATGGAACAAACCTTGTGAATTCAGTGGTTTAGTGTTGTATCTGTGTTAGCTGAAGTTGTCAAAGTTATAAAAGTGCTGTCAAGTGCAGAGCACTTGTCAAGCAACCTGCAGACTCCAAGGTTTAAAAGAGAAAGCTCTCCAAGTTCTTGATTTAATGAAGAGGTTAGTTAAAGCTTATACAGGAATGTAAAGTGTGTGTGAGGAAGAAAATATGATGACTCCATGCAAAGTATCAGATAACTAGCACTGGGCTTGGGACTGGAGCCAAAATCAAAAGTGCTTTGTTGGCATGTGAAAACTGAAAAGCGTGTTTTGCAAATTCTGTGTCAGTTAGGCAGATTGGATAAAGCATGAGCAAAACAGTCCCTGGTGCTCTCTTGATTTAATGCTTGGAGTGAGGGATCTGTAACCCCAGAATCGTGAGTCTTTCTTGAACATTTTATCTGCTATATTTAGATCTTACTTCACAAATGCTGACAAAATAAACTTCAGTTTGCGCTTCCTGATCTGTTCTTTGCAAGCCCCTGACAAATGTGTTGTGCCAGCAGGGCTTATGGTTTGTGCACGAACTGATCCCTGGGACTAGGCATCTGGGTATTTCCATTTGTGGTGGAATAGGTGCGTTTTATTTGCATCGTATCTTTTTCCGTCCCTAATTGAATGATACAATTCTTGTAAACATCTGGAGAGTCAGACTGACCATGTGGGCTGCAGTTCTCCTGTAGAGTTATGGAAGAATCTGGAGAGTTTTGGTATGGTCTTAGTCTTTCCCAAAATTAAATTCCCATAAGGGAAATCTCGGTTTGAAAAGGTTATCACTGATCTTAATGGAGAGGTAAAGCATAGCATAGGAATGCCTGCATTTGGAAAAAGTTTCCAATGCAGTTTATGATTAAAAAAACCAAACATTTCTAAAGCTTGTCTGTACAAACATCTTCTAAAGGAAGATGGAAGTACATGCATTCCTGAATTGCACACTGGGTGTTATAGATGTTACACTATTAGAAGAAAACATGCTTGTTATTTTTATATGTTTACAAGAACAAACATCATCTTTCCCTTAACAGAAAGTGATGATGTGATCTGAAGCACTCTAAAAGCTGTGGATTCTTGTTGACTCTGGTCTATGGGTACTCTGCCCCACTGGGTGCCACAGTGGGGTCTCATGGATGCCTAGGCATTAGTAAACATCCAAGTCCAGTATTAGAACTCTGAGAACTCTTTTACTAGATCTTCATGAGCTAAGTTGCTGAAAAAGCTTTAAAAAAAAAATAAAATGAGAGAAAATATTTGACAGAGGGTTATAGGTAACTCTCTAACCCGTTTGATACCAACCAACAGTTTTGGTAAAAAACAGGGCAAAGGACGCTCCATGGGAGGAATAACGCACAATAAGAAGCTTTGAAAAAAATGATTTTGTTACACTATTTTCACATTGGAAAGTTATATTACTCACGTTGTGTCATCACCTGCTAAAACACATGATGGAATTTGGATTTTCTGGTGGAAGATTTGCAACCCAAACCTTCATGAAAGCTGAGATTTTGCAGGGAAAAAGTTTAATTCTGCCACTGTACTTGCAAGGGCCTCTGAAATATACACATATAACATTGAATCCTGTCCTAACTCTGTCACAATTTATAGGATGAAGTTGCTTCAGCTGAAAGATTGGTAGCGTCTAGAGGGCTATGCAAGGACTGTACTGCTAGTATGCATTATTAAGAAACAGCATAGTGCAGAAACAGATTTGCAAACAGAGAGGTATTATCAACATGTACAGGTGCGTATATGAGATACAAGATGCACTTTTTATAAAGAAAACAAAAAATGGAGGCAAGAGAGGAAGAGAGCATCTCAATGCACTTTTGTTTTTTGTCAGTGAGTGAAACATCAATAGTCTTGCAAGAGCAGGTGGATTTACAGACGTATGTAGATTAAATGTCTCTAAGTCTTTTCTTGCTTTTAACATTTGGGATCAATGATGGTCGAGTGCCTTCTAGTCAATGATTCAGAGATGCTTCTGGGTGGGAATAAAACAAGGAATAAGAAGCCTGAACCACGGACCATTGTCATAAGGGCATCCTAGGAAGTTCTACATAGTCTGTCAAGGGTGTCACTGGCCGAGGGGTTCTGCACCCACCTCTCTTCTCTCTGAACATGCTGTGCTTGAGCTAGCTGAAAAGTAGAGATATGTGTTATGGAAGGACACTATTACATCTGGATAGATGTAATCCTTGTTACTTCAGCTGAGCAGAAATGGGAGAGTGAACCTTGCTGTCATGGTGTTATTTTAATACAGCCCATAGTGGGTCTCTGGACACTGTGAGGAGAGCAGGGACTGTTCCCCAGGTCCAGGATCAGATCTCAGCACTCACTAGCAAACTCTGTCTTTTCTAGTTGTTTCTGAATGATCTTAACTAACACCTTTGATGGATTATATGTTTTAAGGGGGCATGTTATGTGGTTTAAGGGGAAATATGGGATAGTGTAGGCTTACGTTCTGCTGTTCCATAAAGCACAAAAGCTTTATGGAAGGCCAAGTACAAGTCAGGGGTCTGCAAGATGATCCATGCCTGAGCCATTCATTACCAGTGTCCCAGACATTCATTTCCCTCTGTGGGATGGGGAGGTGTGATGGAGTTTCTGTTGTCATCTTCCAGTGGTACCTCTCCAGACACAGTCTCTGGTGTGGGGAGGGAGCTAGTAAGAAAAGGCAGTCTATGAATCTCTTGCAGGAGCCCTGCCTCCTCATTCACTGCTTCAGGACCTTGTCCTGCCTGTGTACTCTGCATATAATTGGAGTGAAGGTGTGACTGCATACAAAATCCTGTCTTAGGTGGTCAAGGGAAGACCATGCTACTCACCTTTGTAAACCCTAGTGCCATACAGATGTCAGTGGGAGTTTCAGATGCAACCTCTTTGCAAGGGTTATCCCCAGGGTAACAGGTGTATGAGTTTACAGGGGCTGCCACCTGGTCCTATAAAATTACCTTCAGTCAAGGGATTGTTAAGTGACATAGTTTCCAGTGTGTTCAGCAGAAACTCACGTTCAGCTCAGTCTATCTGGTTTGCAGCTGCTTTGGGTTATATTTGATAAGTAGTCATCCAAGTGTCAGGTTTTCAGAGGGGTGGAGTGGAATGACTGTCAACCACAGATGTTTTCCAAGGAAGTTTTCACTCACTGTTAGTACACTTGGTGCCCCTGCTGCCTGCAGCTGTATACACTAGGGGAGATATTTTCCAAACTCCTGATGAAATAAAAATATCGTTCTGATCTTCTGTCCCTGATACAATAAAGGGTAAATTCATCCAGAGCAAACAGCCTAGCTGAACTCTGAAACCTTCTCGTGTGGTCAGATGTCTGCAAATCCTTGGACTTACTTGCACCTCACTCTTGTAGAATGATGATGGACACCTTGAAGATGTTCCATAGCTGCTAAAGAAGACACAGAGCTTGCCCACAGGCATCTGCTGCATGGTGCTCCAACCCTGACAGCCCATTGACTGTTTCTGATGCCTTTAGTAACCTCAGTGCCAATGAATGACTGGACAGACACATACATTTTTGCCATAGCCGTGCTTTTATTGGTCCTTGATGTTGGTAGTCCTCTCATGCTGGTGCCTTTTCCCCATTAACATGAAAAAACAAAGCATTCACCTAAAGCTTTCTTTCTGTTTTAAGATAATGAGAAACGATTTATCATGATGATCATCTTCAGCAGCCCTCTGACAGAAACACACTCTCATCTCTGTAGCTGCCGATGTCAATAGTGTATTTCTCACAGCTCTGCTTCAAAAGCCTTTGGTGCAATTCAGATGCTCCAGGAAAAAAACAGCATTCCTGCAAAGTATCTGTGGGCTTGAGAACAGAGTTTGATAAGGAAAACAAGGTAGTATAACATCATGACACGGCTCTCAGGATTCCAGTTGTCTTTTCTGCACTCTTTGTCAGGCTGGAGGAGAATTACAGAGCCAGATGACAGCTGGAGACAAGCCATTTTCCTGGGACAGGTTCCACTTTTTTCTTCCACGTCTCACTTTTCCTGGAGCATTGCCTGTGGTGACTGCAGTTGCTACAGTCAGGGTTTTGTCAGCAGAACTCTAGTTGCATCTTCTACAGCTTAAACTCCTGTTGTATCTGTAAAGCTGTTAAATGTCCACTTAGGAGACTATATTAACACAGAAGCTGCTGTCTACCCCTTTACTGAAAAGTATTCTGTTGTTGAGCAGTGAGTGAGTAGGGTCTGTCAACTAATGTGGAATGTGAAAATGCTGTAGAAAAGATTTTCGTACATTTTCTATAAAAATGGAACTATTTACCAGGAGTGAATGACATGATGGGTTACACAGAGGCCATGGAACCTTCAGGTTGAATCCAACAAATCCAAATATAGTAGTCTGTGTGGTTTTGATTACTCAGAACCAGTTGCCTCTTGTGCAAGTTACCCTGCATTTACTGTGAGGACAGACACTGTGAGGCAAACAGTGGTTGTACTGGTACTGCCATCTAGCACCCAACTGTCAAATAATGGCATCTTCATAAATTTGGGGTTCTATTTATAACTTCCTTTGATGACCTTGGAGGTGAGAGGGAGCTAATGGTTCCTTGGAGCTGTGCAAATCTGCTATGTATCAGCACAACTGCAGGCAGCATGTTATCTAACATATGAACTTGTTAGTTCCTAGTTTGCTCCTCCTGAGCATCCAGTGAGGTCTAATTTTATAAGGGAAACTACATAAAATATAAATCACACACACCAAAAGAACTTGATTTGATTTTTTTTTCTTTATGCATTGTATTACTCTTTCCCTCTTTTTTCCTCAAGTAAAAATCTCACTAATTAGATATGAGTGGATTTTTTTTTTTTTTTAAAACAAACCCTCAAAATATAGCTAAAGACCCTTAATAAAAAGATTCTGTCAGCTTCTTTCCACCAAAAGCAGCTTTTGCTTTGTCCCTTAAATACCAGAGCTGAATTTTAGGACTTTAGGAAATTGTGCATAAACAGTCTGGCACAATACTCTGTGACGTGAAGAAGAGAAGACTTCTCTAGTTCACTGCAAAAATTACAGATAACAATCACATTCACTATCACTAGTGTGTCATGACTGTATGAAATATGTGCAGATGCACTGATTAACACCTGTACTTCCATATCTACGTATCCATATGCATACATGCAACAGGTAGACAATGACTGGTTTAATCCTGCCTAGGTGAGTAATTTGTATTTGGCTAAATTGGAAGTATAATTTAAAGTGTGGGACTGGTGCCAAAAGTTATGTATAAGTTCTTTCAAGCCCTTCACAGAGCAGAAAATAGCAACCAAAATAACCTACTCTCATTAAAAAGAAGGGGCCATGAGGCAACGTCCTGTCTGCTTGTGGTTAAATCTGACACTGCTGTTATTACTACTATTATTTTTCAGAAAATCTAAGCATGACTAAAACCTGGGTGTCACAAAGTCAAGATGCATAAAGGCCAAGAATGAAACAATTCTTTCAGCCAGAAAAAACAAGTAAACCACCTCCAAGATTTTTGGAGGCTTGGAGCTGGTTTTTGTTTGGATTTTTTTTTTTCCAAGTGAAATTTTTAAAGCAAAGGAAATATCATTCTAATTATTTGATTTACCTTGAGGCATTTGACTTTCCTTATATGATGGGGTCACAGGCTTTTCCTTAAAAAAAAAAAAAAAAAAATGAGGAGTTGAGGGAAAAATGACTTTGTGTACAGCCCATTAATTTCTGTGGGCGCTGAGCACACACCCGTTTCCCTTACACAAACAGAAGAACTTTTATGCTGCATCAGAGCGGTCCAGGCTAGAACTTGCAAGAACAGTGAGTCTTTCAACTGCTTGTGTGACTTCATGTAAAATTGCCTTTAAAAACAAATACACTTCCCCCTCCCTTTTCCTTGTCAGGATTTGAACCATTCTGCCCCTTTTTATGTTTTACCACTGCACTATTATGCATCCCACCTCCCACCAGCAGCACCACCCTCTCCACACAAGTGACTAATGAAAATCACAGACTCCTTCCCTCAGGAAGGCTATCAGATTCATATTTCTTTGGGTTAGACTATTATTCTAAACTTAAAATTCAGTGTCAAGCTTTGCTTCTGGGTTTTTTGCTGGCAGTTTTATAGGTTGACCAAACTTCACGTTGGATAGAGTTTTGGTTGGCTGCCATATTTACCCTGGCTGTTAATCAAGATTTTAGCTGTTTTGGAGTAGAGGTGGAAGGAGTGGTTATGGTTTTGCTTTGTTAACAGAAGCAGCCATGTTTACTGTCAGGAGCAAGTGTCTGTACTTTATAACTACAAATTCCTTAATGACGTGCTACATTTCAAAGCAGAGTTGGATTTGGGGGAAATCTAAACTGATAAACAAGAACAGTTCACCTCCTTCTCTCCCCGACCTCTAGTCCCCCACAAGCAGTTTTTTATGGTGCTAGTATTTATTCCTAAACAATGTTTTTCTTTTCTTTTAAATAATGCAGAAAAAATATTTCCATTTATTTTGTGCATGTGTGGGTTTGCTGAGTGAATTTCTGACTAGTTGTAGACTGAAGCAATTCCGGTGTAAGTTTATTAGTCAATGAAGAAAGCAATGGAATTGATTTAAAGAGAAGGCCTCTTACTGAACATAAATACATGTTTTCGAGGAGAACGAGGAAAGCCTTTTGTGAATTTCCTGTTCTGCAGTATCCTGCTTTCCTGTGGCTTCTGTGAAGTAGTACTGCACATCTTTTCTTCTCCAGGTATTAACTAAATCAAGATGTATTTTGATTAATTGTAGTGTCTTTTTCTTCTGACCACAATGAAGGCCACCTTTGCTCCATCCTGTTTCCCAGATATTTTCCCCACAGCTTCTGAGGTGGCTGGACACAGTCTCTGCAGCTGCCCTCAAGTTGGTGGGATTTCTCTGTCCACCTTGAGCCATGTATGTGTTTCCAACTGGGAGGGGAAGGCAAACAGTGGCACAGGGCAACTGAGGGGAAGAGGGCTTGGGAAAGAGGAGCTTCAGGCAAGCACAGAAGGCTTTGTCATGTAGTTGAGCAGAACCAGTATTAACTTCTGCCCTCATTTTCATTTTGCTTTTGTGTCAGGTGGTGAAACACAGACTCTTGCCTGGCCTGCTCATTTGTAAGAGCCCAATAGCTGGCACACAACATGCTTCCTTCTACCCAGACTGCAGTCTAGCAACGTCCCTTCTTACAGATTAATTTAGTGCCTGTGAATCAACCCTAAGCCTGACCCAAGCTGACCACCCACTCTGAAGGTGTTTATATTTTCAACCCCAGGCATCCTAGTAATAGCTCTCTGGCAGGCTGTGGCTTGCTCCAGGGAAGCTTCTCTTCATGTAGGATTGAGCAAATAACTGACTACCATTTCAGTGATGTCTGTCTTCATTCCAGTGATTTAATCACAAGTAGCTGAGCTTCCATCTGTTCAAGCTAGATAATGGCAGAAGCCTGAGACATAAATGCCTTCCCCATTCTTCCTCCCATAATTATCCCTATAAGTGACTCAATGTTTTGGGAAAGGGAATGTTTCTCTTGATTGGTAGCAATGTTTTTGTTTAATATAAATTCATAAAAAAGCTAGGAAGACTCACTAACCTCAGGTAAAATGTATTTCTCATTTGTATTATCTGTAGCAATTACTAAGGCAATAAAATATCCATTGAAGAAAAAAGAAGAAAATGTCTGATTTCATAGTCAAACACAGAAAAATATTTATATAAAACCCACAGAACATTGGTTATATCACACTGAAAACAGTATTGCTTGGACAGTTTGCAAATTCCAGGGCTTCACCCTTTCACTGCAAAAGCAGACCTGGATTTTAGTAGTATATTCCAAGGGATATTTTTCATTTGTGTTTGCTTGGCTAGAGTAGAACTAAAATCTTGTTTATCCACTGTTATACTAGAAGATGATTGTTATATTAGGATTCAGCTCCGCAGTAGGGAAGTACTTTCTCTTAACTGGCATTTAGAAAAGGGCAGATATCCAGAAATGCAACGTTATCCTTCTGAACTCATCCTGCTAACTTTATGGGGAATTTTGCCTTTGATTCTTTGGGACTCAATAGGGCCTTTCACTCAGGAGAGTCAAGGACTAAAGCGAGATCAGACAGAGAGATCAGTCAAACCCTCTTGTCACCTTCCTCCATGCAAATTCAATGTTACTCCAAGAAGAATTACCAGGCTGCTGATAACGGTCACATTCTGACTCCTAATAAAAGTTCGACTCTCTACTTCATTTTAATTATTCTTGACCCCTTAAATGTAAAATCCCTTTTCCAAATGTTCACTTAAGTGGCTACTATTAAGTCTTTATCAGTTCTGAGCATTTCAGCCTCTTGTATGCAGAAATTTCTCGATCTGACAGAATAAGAAATGCATTTACATGGCCTAAGCTCTTAAATTGTCCCTTTCAATTAATGCCCCATCATGGAGCAATCTGGAAACCATTACTCAGTAACTCTTCATTATGATTGCTTGCAGCTGAATATCCAGGCCTTGGTAATATAAGAATAAAAGAAAACTCAGTTAGCAACAAGTGCAATTGATTCCATTCAGAATTCCCCTGGTGCTTTGCCATGTTTGGCCTGCATGAGAGGAAACAAGAGGATTTTTTTTCTTCATTTTTTTTTTTCCTTTAGGGCCAGGAAATGAATTGGCAGACATAAGATGGTCTGTGTGCTGCTTGCCTTCATTTTTCAGCTGGTCCTTGTTAAAAATGAGACAGCAGGGCTCCTACTTTTTTTTTTTTTTTTTAAGGAAAGGGCTTTTCTGGTTACAGATAAAACTACAATACCTCAATTTGCTGCATGCTAACAGCAACCAGAAATGGTCACCTCCTGTGTTTTTCATAATCAGACCTGAAACTTCAGTTAATTCCAGGACTTTTTTGCTAGAGGATTATTTTCCTCCTTGGTACCAAATTTATGAATACTCAAGCTACTCAGACAGTGAACCTTTCTCACCTCCCTTTCCCTTCACCGTCCACCAGCACTCAAATAGAAGCATGGGGATCAGTTGGATCGGCAAAACATACACTCACCTTGTCCACCATGGAGGTGAGTCCAAAGGCCATAAACCAGGAGTGATGGAAACTTCATGTGAGGTAGCACTAGCTATGGAGGAATCTAAGCGGTTCCCTTCAAATAGCATCTTGGCTTCCACAGATGCAGTACTGACATTTTAGCACATGCCTGCTCCCAGGGTGGGTTATCTCATGTATGTCCAGGCTCCTCTGAGCATCCAGACCCTGCACTTCCTCAGCTCCATGTTTATTCCAGAGATGGCAAATCCTAGCACCTACAGCAAAGGCCACAAATCAGGGTGGCTTTGTAAGTATGTGAAACAGTGAAGAGGATTAATAACAATTTCCAAGCCTTTCCATTGAAGTGAAGGGGTTTAAAAAGCTATGCAACGTGGTATAGCATGAAGCTCAGCTCTGGTGCTTCATTTTTACTTGCCAGGAGTGCTTCAAGTCTGGTCAGGACTAAAAATCTCTGGCAAGCTCCCCACAAAGCTGTTTTCCCCGCAGGGCCAGTAGCATCCACAACAATGGATGCTGGTATGAGAACCCATTACAGCTCCAGGCAGAAACAGCTCCTGGTACCTGGAGAACCTTATTATCCCTGTGCCTGAGCTTTGGTGTGGGGAACCACTTATCCCATGATCATCCCACACTGCTGTGATGCAAACGACATTTACTATTAATAAAGTGTCAGACTGGTTCTGATTTGTACTTAGGAGGTCTGGATTTCCCAGATGGACTCCTTGGAGGTGGCCTCCAAGGAGTGACACTGGCAGGCCTGAAGCAGATGCTCCATATGCACACCAGCTAGCTGAGCTGGTTGTTACTGTGTGGCAATGTGGTGATATCCCATCTCAAACACGGGGAAAAGCTGAAAGTGCTGCACAGTGAGAGCTGAGGCTGCAGTACTCATCGTCAGCAGATCCTGGTAACAGATGGTTGTTGCCAGATCTGCTTTAGAGATGGGAGCAGCATCAACAGTAAAGCAAAGCAGTCAAACTATCTCCATCTGACTCCTCAAGTAGCTGCAGAAGAGATGTGTGTAGCTGCAAATTCTCACCTCCAGTAAAGCAGATGGAAAATATAATTTTTACAGTTTTTCATTAAAAAAAATCCCAACACAATAATTTCAACTTTTTTCTTTAAAATGCTTGTGGAAAAGCAAAGGGAAATACCATTTATTCTAGATAGATGTTTTTGATAAGAAGTTGGCAAAATTTCTTTATAAAATATAAATTTTCTATTCTTTTCCCTGCTTTGAGCAATTGTATGGAGATTACTAATTTTCTTTGAAATGTAAAAGTACTGTTTTTTTCCTCTTACAGACTTCTCTGTTCTTGTAGACCTGAATGCAGCTCTAGATGCTTCTTCAGAAGTGTTGAGAGTTAAATAGATGGGCTAATTTGGGAATTTCTGTAAGTTTATTGGACACTGTGAGGCCCAAAGGCCACCTCAGAAGCTTACCATCTACACAGCAGGATCTAAACTTAATAACTTCTTATACCTATATTGTACTTCTCAGGAATTCACTGATCTGGGGTATGTAGGCTTGTACCTGGGAAAGAAACCCTTGGACTTGGATATGTCCAACACTACAACACTGCACAGAATATACTCTATTTTGTGCTGTCCCTCATTCTGTTTTGGTGGTATGGATGTGATTAACCTGTCTCATTTGCTGTACTTTCAAGGCCCATTGTGACAATACGTGAGGCATTCAAAGTATCACAATTTCCATTTTTAAGGAGAGCGTGTAAGGTCTACATCCTGACGTGTAAGAGTTAGGGGGTGGCAATGCAGAGGAACCAGTCTCTTCCTGAAGTGAGTTTCCCAAGAGAAACATTTTGGTGCCTAAGGATGCACAAACAGAAGACGAGCTAGGTGAGTCCAACGTATGCACTAGCTCAAAAATGTCTCATTTCATTTGGGAATTTCACCAGGAAACTAAACAAAGTTTGCAGGGCTGATTTGTTTGTTATGAAGTGTAAATCAAACCCATGTCACTCTCAGTGCTATAAAAGCTGTAGCCTGATAATTTTTATTTCCATAAAAGCCTTACAAGGCAAGATTACTCTAGAAATAGTGTCTATAAACAAAAGCAATATTAGGGTTAGCCATAAACATAGTATCACTCCCAAGACAATACTGACTCTAATCTTTGGTGGCTTCATACATCATCTTGAGCCATGCTGGAATAAAATGTTCTCCCTCAGAGCCAAATAATTTATTATCTGCTCCAGGTGTAGGTTACATAGGATCTGCCTGTTATGTACCTGCTTCTTTACACAAAACCTCCATCTTTTAATCATATTGCTACTAGGGACAAATAAGGTATCGTCTGCCACTGCCATCAGCTCAACAAAGGAGACTGAGATCCTGGAGACCAAAGAGCAGCATTTCTCAGGAAAAGCCTTTGACTGTAAACCATCACTGTAGAGAGTCCTTATTGCTGCTCACATTTGTGATATTATTTGTGATATATTGTGCCATATTATACACACTCTTCTAGCACCTCCATTAGTTCACCCCATGCAACTGCTGCATGTGTGGTTTTTCAATACTACTCCCTGTCTTGAGCAGTTGGCTTACTTGGGTGATCTCAGCCTTCAATTTTTGTTTGTTTTTTCCTCAGTGTTGCACTAACCTGTTTGTCTGCTACTGCCTTGGGAGAGTTGAAAGAGGTGAGAATACCTTCAGCTGGGGGTAAGTCTGAAGTTCCATTCTTAAGTATCATAGTCCATGACAAAGCAAAAGCTTTGAGGCTTTCCTGCTATTTTTATCATTCCTTTATCCATGCTGTGTTCTCATCTCAGATTTTTGTGACTCTGCATAGGTGTCATTAAGGGAATTTGAAGCTCCATTCAATACTACTAGCTGAACATTGGCCAGAATATCTAAACTCTCCCAATTGCTAACAGATCTTTCATGAGAATGGTGGAACTATCAACATGACATTACATTTCTGTACTGAAAGAGCCATGCTATGACTTTGGAGGCCTTTCAATGAGATCAGTCCTGTTATTCTTCAGTTATATTCCTTAACACTTTGCAGTTTGGAGATTTGTGACAACAAATTCCCAAAATGCTCTAAGGAGAGCAGCTAAAATATGGATAAAGATAAAACCTCTTGTTTGAAAGTCTTGGGGAAGGAGTCAAACTCCTCTTTAAAAATGTTAGTTTTTTTTTTTTTTAAAAAAATATGAACAGCTCCTTTTCAGTGAGATTGGGGGAAAAAAAAAAGTACTTTTAACATTCCTCTCCCACTTTTTTTTTTTTTTTTCAATTCACAAAACCTGAATGTGAAATATCTCTAAAGTTTCAGCTCATCCATTGTTTGGCAGACTATCCAAAAGCTCAAATTTGTATGCTAATCTGAAGCAATCTGACTCCCACATTGTGAGACTGGAAAACTGGATCAGATGCCTTTGAGGAGTCAGAACCCTTATGGATGTACATATATGTCCATATGACTATTTCTTAGGTCAAAACCAATAAAAAGGTTATTTCCTTTTGTTTTTGTGCAGCTCTGTTGCTCTTGATCACAAGTAGCTGGTGCAAAAATAGCCCTTTATCAGATTGGCCCATTGGTTTTGATTGTGCCCCTTCCCAGTCACAAGCCTTCTCTGCAGTTATGATGCCATGGAAGATCTTGTTTAACTCAGGTCATGGAGGCCTGAACTTTCCAATGGTGGCTTGTCCCACTCCTCTCTTGCTGCAGGGAATATGGACACTGCAAGCTTGTTACACAAGAATGATAAATGGTTTGTTTTAAAGTTGCCTTAGAAAGCTTCAGTACAGCCTCTGAGCAGAAACTCAGATGTGTCCTGTCATTCCACTCCCTCCATCTGTCCCCAGCGCTAAGGACTTAGGGTATGAGAGGCCATGGATCAAAACCTTCCTCTTGTATTTGTATAAATTAACTTGAGAAGTAATACAGCTTTTATGGATGTGATTGAGTGAGATCTTGTAGCTCATAGATCGTGTACCTTCTTTCATGTGTCCTAAACAGGTAGACATAGGCCTAAGGAGAATATTCCTATATTTTGCCTGAGAGCCTTAGCCACAGTTATTTGTGTAGCTACTGCACAATTCTGCAAATGTCACTGAAATCCCTTTGTGATGCTGTCTTCTCCTTTCAAAATTCCCTTTGATTTAATAAAAAAATATTTTCTTGAATGCAAAACATTTTTGACTAGTTGAGGAAGGAAATATTTTCCATTCTAAGTCTAAAAGAAACAAATGCTCTCTTTCCAGTTCAGCAACCAAATTAAAAGCAATTCATGATTTCCACAGCTCTGGTGAAAACCATGCTTTCTGCAGTGGCTCATGACAATTTCCATGACAATACTGTACATTAATATGCTTTATGGATGCAGCCTCACACTGCAATGTAGGACACTTTTACAATGATCCTCAACTACATCACATACGGCTGCAGCAAACAATGAATCTAATGCTGCACTTGTAAAAGATTTATGATTCAGAGAGCGGAAGATAAATGATTCCAGTCTCTGGATGCTTTAAAAGCAAGTTCCTTTTGCTCATATGGTTAAAATTGATCTTTCCATTGTCTCTTGTACAGAATGACCAAAACTAATGATGTTAGGTAATCAATATGAAAAGCTGTGCATAAAGAATTAAACCAAGAAATAATGGATTACTGTGTCAAAGGCCTCCAGACAGCAAGAAATCGGTGCTGACTGGACATGTCAAAAAGACATCCAGACCTTTGAGTATTTCACTTCAGCCTGTACCCACACCTAGAACAAAGGAGCCTCTTTTTATTCAGAAACAAAAACATGTAGAGCAAGCCAAAAATAATACTGTGTTATCAGACTCATGGCCTCCCTATAACCTGCAACCTTTGCTAGTTATCAGTAGTCCAAAAGAGCAGAGGGAGGACTTAAAGGACAAGGAAGGAAATGGAAAAGGAGCTAGAATAAAAATCCTGTTTCCATTATCTGCAGTCCTGGAGTCCTCTCAGTGCCTCAATCTCTCCAGGATTTCTTTATTGGCCCTGTAGAGTCCCTTCAGATTACACATGTGAAAATAAAATGCTAGAACTCTAAATAGTAAGATCCATTAAAAATAGCTTCCGGTGGCTCTGTAGATTGTGTTTGGAGTCTTGGCTGTCTAATAAGCTATGAGACTTTTCTCTAGCTATGATTGAGGAAATCATAATAGTGTTCTCCTTGTGGATTTGCTAATGTCTTGTACTTATGGGTCTACATGGTTGAGCTTACTCGGCAGCCCTTCTGCCAGCATGGGAATCAATGGGACCTGTCTCCTCCACACGGCTGACTAACGAAATGTGCTGAATGTTGCGTCTTTGAGCCCCTCAATGCTCTATTGAATTTAGCTAAAATCAGTCACTAAGTTCATGGAGGGAAGGGAGAGATGCACTGACACATGTATGTTCTGGTATTGTGCATCACTGCACAGATCTCATTTTCTTAGGAAATCAGAGGACAGTTGTTATGTAGCAAGGTCTTCTTTGGGGATTTCTATGATTCTGTGATTTGAAAATAGCTCATAGTGATGTTCCCTGGACAAGGCTTGAAGTGCATGTTGGTTGGAGTCTGCCTTGGGCAGTATGACGTGAATCTGCTCAGTAGCCACAGTAGGAGGTGGGAGAGCTCAGAGACAGACAGTGTGGTATCTGTCTGCTTCCTTCGCATCTAAACTGATGCCCACTGCAGAGAAATGGCTCATTCCTGATCTTTAATATGCAGACACATGATATTGTTCTGCACACATTGGTTGCTGCTATCTCTTGCTGTTTATTCTTCCTAATTTTTTCACACATCATATTATTTTCAGGAATTCAATTTGTCTCTTACTTCTTTTATTTATTTTTTTTTATTTTTTACAGACCTTTCAGCACTTTTGAAATAGGGATTTTCTGTTGCATTTGTTCAAAGTCTACTAATGACTGAAGTTACTGAGTGATTCCGCACTTCTCACTCTGACCAGAGAGAGAAAGATGGGGAAAAAGGAGGGAAAGCTGGGATGCAGAATCATTTCTGAAAAAATTTCTTTGCTCCTTTGTGTGTTATAGTGTAGGAAAAGGTCTTAAGTTTCCAGTTGAATCTTCCAGGTTTGCACTGATGTCTCCCACGAGCCTCATCAGTTCCTAACATCCAGACATAACAGATATAAGCAAAGACTTGGAGATGAACTGGCACAGTCTCTTTTCCACCAGAAGGAGTATGCATTTCTGTGGATGACAATTTGGCTCCATCTATGCTAAAGAATATACCATTCTTTTCCAGAACTGTTATGCCAAGGAGGTACGCTGAGCCCAGCACTGGCTTCTGGGGCCTGGATCCCCATGTGCAGCTGGAAGCCCCATGTGTCTCTGAAATTCAAAGACTCACAACTTGGGAGAGTTCAGCTTTGCTTCCACATTGTGAATTCCAAGATCAGAAATCACTCAAGACTATTCCAGAAGATGCAGTAACTATTTTTTAGAAGATTTGAGTTCTGAAGAACTTTACCTAGACATTATGGCAAGCTCAGCACCTCATGACCACTAATAATTTTAGTGATTGACATGTGGCTAACTTCCAGAAAGGGCTTAAAAACCTAGATGCAGGGAGCAAGCACATTGCAGAAGATGTACTTATGTGGGGACTAGCTTGCTCCTGGGATGTGCCTGTGCATTATAAAGGAGACTGCATCTGGGCCCTGGTGCCTCCAGGATACCTCAACAGTTGGTGGGGGGGGGATGAAAAGGGGTCCCCCCACTTCTGTGTTGCCCACAGCACATCTTTTCTTCCCTGTAGATAACTGATGGATGCCCACCGGTGTCAGAGGGAATAGTCCTACCCCAGCAGCAGGAAACAGGAGAGCAGGAGTAATGTCTCTGGGATCTCAGCACAAAGCTAAGGATGAAAAACAAGATATTGGGAGTTAAGGATGAAAAGCAAGGTATTCGGGACTCTAGTCTCTCAGAGGTTCTGGGTTTTGCTGCAAGTCATGGCACTGTACTGCTACCCCAAATCCACCCCTCACTCATTCATGAGAAAAGGCTTCAATTCTTTATCTTCTACCTCAATGTTCGTTTCCCCTTCCCTATATCCTATTATATTGAGTTTAGCCTCAGTCTTGCTCCGTTTAACCCAGTGTTAGAGGTCTAGACCTTAAATATTTATTCACTTAATGTAGCCAAATGCAGCCAATAGCAATTAGAGGCATGACCTCTAACACCTGATGAAGTAACTGGCCAAAGTTAGAGGCTCATCGTCACATGAGAAATCTGAGGTAATTAGATCCCCTTCAGTCCCTGCTTCCCTCCCCCCCCCTCACCCCCTGCCCCAAATACTCTGTAAAATAATACTGTGGCACTAAATTAGACCTCATTACCTATTGAGTCACTCGATCCAGACCTCCCTTACATAGTAATGAATACTGATTTATTGTGATCATTATTTGGGCATTACAGGTCACTAAATAACATGCTCTGCCCACACATGTCTTCTAAGCTAATAAATATCCTTATAGGAAATATTTTTGAGTGAACTAGCCTTCAGGTTGGTTCAGTAACTTAAGTCACATTAATTTTCTTAATGCATGTAGTGCTTAGATAGGAAAGCCGCAGGGATGAAGGCAGAGAAGGAGGCACAGAAAAATCCCCAAACACAGCTTTTCTCAACCTGAGGTTTCTAAATGGAAACTGGGGAAGTCATGCAGACCAAGGTCAGTGGTGAAGATCAGAAACAAACTTAGAAAATGCATATTCAAAATCAACCAGCCCCCCTAGGGCTTCATCTAAAGCTCAATGAAGTAATGGAAAGATTCCCACTGAGCTTAATGGACCTTGGACCACATTCAGGTGTGCTTTCAAATGTATGTGCATCACGTGTGCACACACATACACTACTACTTATTTCTTTAAAATTTCAGGGCAGATGAAAATAATACACAAATTTCCTCCAGGAATCAAGCGATAGTGAAGTTTCTGGGATTTCATGCTATCTCACTTGCTACTGTAGCTATTGTACAAAGCTGGGGAAGATTCAAATTTGGCAGAACTGAAATGCTATTGTTTGCAATATTTATCTTGGTAAAGCCTTCAAGGGACCCATCAATTTCAGTTAAAAGCTGAACAAAGCAAGTCCATGGATATTTCTGAAATATGCAGATATATATTTCCAAAGGAGAAAATGGGAGATTAAAAAGAAAAAAAAAAAGAGGAGGATTCATGAATCAAGAAAGATAAAGAAGAAAGGGATTAAAATCCCCACTCCGCTAGCCATCACACAGAATGTTTTATTGGCTTACTCTTAGCAAATCCTATAATACATTTTCATTATTTATAGAAATAATTCTGGATTAGTTTGCCATAAAGAAATTGGGACAGACTGTTTTAAAAATTACAGAAATTAGATGAAATCAGGCTCTTTGAATTATCCATGAGCATTG
This sequence comes from Colius striatus, assembly GCF_028858725.1. Taxonomy (NCBI): domain Eukaryota; kingdom Metazoa; phylum Chordata; class Aves; order Coliiformes; family Coliidae; genus Colius; species Colius striatus. The sequence goes on from NC_084763.1 coordinate 24,474,163, forward strand.
GGTTAATATAATCAATACTTCAGCCATTACAGGTTGATGTTACATCTCGAGACAATTTTCTAACTTAATAAGATTAGAAATAATAAACTGGTATTATTTCTTTGTGAATTGAGGCCTCTGACCTAGTAATTTAATGGCTTCATTATTACAGCCGTGGAATGTAGGAAGAGCCAGCATGCTCCCTATTATCGCAACTGTGCTTTGTCCAAATTAGGTGACTTTTAAAAAAGCAAAATAAAAACCTATCAAACAATTTTGAAGCAGTATGGTGGATATTTTTCACTGGACATGATATAGTGCGCCTGATCATGCTTGTGATTTTATTTTCGGTCTACTGCAATGTAATAGTACAGCGTGTATGCTTTCATTTGTAAAAAAAGAATTCAGTTTTGAAAAGAATTCCCATATTTTTTGAAAGACAATACTGGCAAAGTTTTCAGTGCTTTGTGCTCCTGCTGTTTTTTGGTGACTGCTACGCAGATATGTTTACTTTGCAATAGGGAAGGAGAAATACTCTCTTGGTCATAGAAATAGGGGTCCGAGTCTAGCTTTTCCACAGAACTCTTCACCTCTGTGGTTGAATACAAGGCCTGTGGAGGTCACGACGGACAACTCTTTTGGTGCCAGGACATCCAGGATTTCACTCTTCCATCAATTTCTGATCTGGAGAATGGGAACTTGGTGTGGAATTTCTCCTGCTATGCAACTGTTTTATGTATTCACATATCAGGTCCAGGATGGAGATTTCCATTTGCCACAGGCAGCTCTAAATATCGGAGACTACTGATCCCAGGTAATGCCTTGTTGGTATGCAAATAATAGCTGTGGCAAGCCTGATGTGGTGAGGCATGGGGCAACTGCACACAGAGTGCGTTTACTTCCTCCCATTGGGAAGCTTGGGTGAAAACAACAATAACTCAGCATGTATAGGACACTCACACATATGTTGATGTGCACAAGGATGCACAAAGGCTTCAACTGGTAAACCAAGCCAGCGACCAGGGCACTCACAGGGGCTGAGATTGTTTTCAGGATGCAGGACATAGCTGTTCCCCAGAAAGAACATTTGGAAGATTAAATCCTTATAATTCCTTCTCTTTTTTCCTCTGTGTAAGACACATTTCTATCTTACCTGTTAGAAAATCATCCTGTTTTAGTGCACATCTGCAATGCACAGATGGAGGCAAACAGTATTTATTTTGCTCCTTATCTTCTCTCTGCACCATTTCTAACAAAGAGCATTTTAAAAAAATAGAAGGGCTTATTCAGAAGGATGCTAATTCAGTTATCTCTACCTGTGAGAGAACCCCACGTGGTCACTTCCAAATCTCTGGGCTAAGCTCATTCACATGCACACATCTGTTATAGCAAATACTTTCCATAAGCTTTAAAGGAAACATAACCCATGATGATAAAGCATCAAGGAAAACAAGAGACTCAGCCAAACAATCAGACCTCTGAATGTCTGCTTGAGGGATGTCTGCTGTTAAATGTATTTCTGTGCATCTGCATCCATCTTTAATTGGCAGGTTTGCAGCAGCAAGGGCATGTGAACAAGGATGCACTGAATAGTGTGCTTTTCATCACTGTTTAAGAATGAGGGAAACATCTCCAAATTTCTCTTTGGAAGTGAATGGAGTTATGACAAAGTTACCTGTGCTCCAGAATTAAGACTGTAGCTCTTTTTTATTTTATACAGAAACCATCTAATTTGGACTTTATTTTAAGCCTAGCAACCCTAGTCACTGATCAGCATACACATGCTAATGTGTATACACTGAGCAGTGTATACACATACACTGTGCTTCCAGACCACTGCATTATCCTAATTCCACAAGTGGGAAAAATGAGTCCTCGTGGGGTTTGCTCAGAAACACCCAGGACTGCAGTCATCGGGGCAGTGGAGAAAAGCAGAACTCCTACATCTTGGCAGGGAGAGCAGATGCATGTACCTCCCTTTTCATCTGCAGGGTTCCTTCTGCATGGTTGCAGGCCAGCTGGTCTTTGATGTCCTTCATGAACTGATGGTAGCATGGGTCAGGATTGGGCAGTGGATTCAAACACATATTGAGAAGCTCTTGATTGACACTGCTTTTGCTCAACTGTGGAATCACTTGACCAGGTTTTTTTTTTCTTTACTTTTACCAGAGCAAAAAGTATTTTGCCGTTGCAATAAAAGAGCACTTTGATGGTAGAAACACTTTTTTTTCTTCCTCCAATAGCCAGAAAACCATAAGATATATGAGTGTACAAATACATTTATATATACATAGAAAAAATATTTACTCTCAGCATGGAATTAACCCTAAGATAGGAGGCATTTATACGACCTGTGGTACCACTGTTAGCTTTGTGGAAACACTATTTTCTATCTCCCACAAACGTGTTGGCATTTTTTATGACACCGTATATTTCCAGTCACCCTGGACGCATAACCTGTGCCCGTTTAGAAACATGGTGCTGGAATGAAAAGCCACAGATGCTGCAAGCTCAAAGCAGTGATGGGGTATTTTGCCCACGTTGCATGCTTTACACAGCATATACAATGCCCCCTCCTTGAGCAACTGCCACCGGTCTCTGGTTAATGTCTCTGAAACAGCCTGTTAAGACTGTTACTACAAATTAGAGTCTGGATCATTCTGAAACGAAAATAGACTTCTTTCATCTTCCAGATGGCTGTCTGATTGGGAACTGGGCAGGATCACATTTCAGGTTGTGACTTAATGATTCAGGACAATATTTATGGTTATTACCTGACAGAGGGCAGTGAGGAAAATTAAAGCACAGACCCATGCTTCATTTATGACAAAAACCAAATTAATGACAGTTCTTTATATTAGATGTGGCATCTTTTGCTCAGGGCAAAGTCCAAGCATAGCTGCACGCCTGAGCCAGGCCTGCCAGGGGTTGCTGCTAGAGCCTGGTCAGGCCAGCTTTGCCATCCCTGCTTTGATATATGTGCTATCGTCAGAAACAATCTGGTGCTTCCCTTGGAGGAGGTCTTAGGCAGGCAAGATACAAATATGAGTGAGAGCTTTCAGAGGGGGAAAAATAACATAATTATACAGAGTATTTGTTTGATGGCTGCTGTTGTCTGAAATATTATTCTTTGGGGCAGGTTTTTGACATAATTATTGCCACAGGATAATCCCTTCTGGAGAAAACATGAAGTAATTATGCATGCCAGTTGCAGATATGATTCTGCACATGATTTTCCCTGCAAATGAAGCTCCTTGTAATACCAGTCAGTGGGGTGCAGGGTACTTTGAAGCGATGGGCAATGGTGTTCAACTAAATCAAACTGAAGCCACAGCTCTGCTGGCTCTTTCCTGAAGGAAAGAAATGTATTTGTTTTCCTCTCCTGGTTACTCCTTCACTTTGCATATGGAACAGACTGTCACTTTTTTTTTTTTTTTTAATTGTCAGCTGCTAAAAAAATAAATAGCCCTTATGAAAGCGACTGCAACCTACAGCTTTGGGCTTCCTGTAAATTGGCTTCAGACTGCAAGATTTCCTAATAAAACAAACAATTCTGAGAGATGAGAGGTAGCTGTTGAAAAAAAAAAATGAGAAGATAGCTATCCTTCCCATTGCTTCAGCTTATTTTATCCCTAAGCTAAAATAAGCTCTTTGACTTTGCTGATAGTGATGCAAGGAATGTTGTTTCAATTAAGTATCTTATTTTAAGGGAGAATATTCTGTCCACATCTGTTAAATATTACTACAAATCAATCAAAATATTTATTATTTGAGAAATGTTATTCCCAGAGGAAAGGTACTTCTTAGTTATTCTTTGAGTTGGACCTTTCTTCTCCTTTTGCTGCTGTTGGCTGTGCCCTCATCCTGACAACTGCCACATCCAGCAGCACCCAGACACACCACATTGCCCCAGAGAGAGTCCTCCCCGAGTCCAACTGTGACCCTTCTGGTGGCAGGGCAGCAGTGGACCACCAGGTAAATCTGCTCACTGATGTTTGCTGCTAGCTATTTTGATTTATTCTGGATTTGCAGAACTGCCCTGGGGAGAGAAAAACATGGGGTGTGAGGTATCGAAATGTCCCTGCGTAGCACAGAAATATTAGACACAACCTTACAGAGAAAAGGCCAACTAATGAATGTGTAATATGGCTGGGTACTTGTTTTGTTGTTGCATCTTAGAGGGAGAGACTTACATAATGAAGTTGTATTTTTGTTTAGTAGAACGAGATGCACTTTAATCCTGTTTAAAAAAACCTACACAAATAATTTGAGCACTGAGACGAGGGCAATTTATCTGTTTCCCTCTGAGTCTTCAACCTCACATGTTGTCATGAGGTAGCAACACTATCTCTCAACTTTTATCTACATTTTAACTGATCCATGTTTATCATGAAGGGCTACACAAGGATCTGAGGAAGGTCCTTGCTGAAACCCTCAATTTTAGCCTAAATCTGCAAGATCCCCATAAAACTCCTATGCTGGGTCTTTGTAGTACATAAACCTCCCATGGAGGCACGTCATCTCGTAGCTTTATGATAGAGGTCTGATCTCTGCCATCCCTTCACCTTTTTTTTTAAACTCTTTATAGCCCTCTGAGCACTACATGGTCACCCTGTCTGCACTCAGGCTGCATCCCTGGTCCTGGGAAGGGCCAGACTCACCCCAGCACAGAGGGATCTCCAACAGTGGCTGCCTTACACTCACAGCCCTTTCTTCATCTGGCATATAACAACACTTGGGTGTTTTAAACACTTTCTTAATTACGTAGTGTTGATCACCTCACTAAAAAAGGGGTTGTGGGATACAGTTAAAGGGAAAATGTATTAACTATCTGATGTTGTCAGTATCTGCAGCTCAACATGAAATTACACCAGGAACAGGAGACTGTTGTCTGAAAAATCCATTTTCTTGTCATTTTTATGGCTCTGTTAGATAATAAAATCAAGAGAAAAACAACCAGAGTAACAATGGTATCTCTTCCTGGGTGAAAAGATAGGGGGAGAAGGAAGAATGCAGAGATGGATGTATGAAATCTCTTGTCTAAGTAAACAATCTGCATACATTTGCATTTTCATGTAACCATTGATAAAAAATGTAGTCTTCATTAACATTAGGAGCTAGAGATATATATGATACTACCCCATTCCTGACTTAGCTGCCTCTTCTAAACTAAGGGCTGGTAGCTCTTAAACCCATCAAGCAGCTTTAATTCTCCTCATTTGACTGTATTATTTCAAATGCTTGAAGATTTACTAAGGAGCAGTTGACATTAATGAGAGCTGAACATCCAGATCCAGAGGAGAATAAGCCCAAATTAGGCTTCATTGGAATAAATAAGGGATGGGTAACCATATGGTAATACAAAAAGGATGATAATAGGAACAAGATTAGGGGAAACATTGGGGGGAAATGTCGGTTGTATTCTGCCCAGTCTTTCTATGGTTTGCAGTTTACCCAGTCTGATCCTTCAGCCATAACTCACACTGTGAAAGCAGGTAGAGTTTTGCATTGCTATGCCATGGGAGAAGGGGCCAAAGACATCAATTTCATTTCTCTCAGAGAGCTGCATATCTGTCAGCTAGCCTTATGTCTGTCTGTTACCTCATGGAGGTGAAAATGCTTTAGCAGGAGGATTGGACTAGACGGTCTCTAGACATCCACTCCAACCCCTACCATTCTGTGGTTCTAAGGTTATCAAATTTGCCCCAAGATTCTGCTTCTAACCCAGCTGTTCCTCAGGAGATTGGTGTGATGCCAACACTCTTTATGCCTTGCAGTGTATTAGGACAGCTCCTAAAACTGCAAAAGAAAAAATAAAAGGACAAAGATATAAATATATTTTAACATGGAGATGTCACTAGGTAGCTTTCCCCATTCAAATACAATGTTAAAGGTCACATCTCATTTATTTTTGTGAAAAAAATACCAGCCAACCAAATATTCCAACATCATCTTGTGCTTTCTTTCATAATATGTTACTTTTACAAACAAGTGTTGCAGCCAACCCAGTAAATTCTGCTGCTCTTCCTGCAAGGCTTTTTGTATTGCAAAGCTGAATAGTCTGATGGTCTAATGAGCCAGATATTCCATAGTGTTTCAGAACCACATTTTTTCTTAATTAAAAAGAAAAAAAAAGAAATTATTTGAATGCAAGGTTTGAAACAGCTATACAACTTTGCAGGATGACTGTGGTAATGAGGTGTCTGCAGGAGTCAATCAGGGCAGATGACTTTCACAGAAAAACTCGATGCCTTTCAGATTTCCAAAGAAAAATAAGCCAATGACAAAAGCAAAGCAGCTGTGAGCACACGAAGGAAATTAGTTATAGCAGACTAGTAATTAAGCATTGGAAAGTGATCAAAAGCATTATCCTGTTAGTTTATACCACAGCTTCTATCTACTACAAAATCGATTACACAAAAAATAAACTACACACACACTGAAGTTTTCTCATATGAGTGTATCCTATCCAGTCTTTGGACTGCAAAGTATATTTGTTTTCTCAATAAAATATGCAAAGCATAGAGCAGAGGAAAAAATGAGATGAAACGAGAAGCAGAAAAACTGGGAGAAAAGGCTGATAGAATAAATGATTATCAGAACCACACTTTCGTGAAAAAACAATATTTGTGCAGTGAGATAAGCAACCAGGGTTCTCTTTTGGTATGGGCAATTTTCCTCTTTGCTTTGCTGAGTGTGTTGAGTAAACAGGCCAAATTTCCATTAAATGATAGAAATCATTTAACAATAATAAAGAAAAAGAATGTAATAAGAATCTAGAAATTTGAGGGAAATGTTTACACAGGAAAAGTCAAGCAAAAGTTTGTCTTTTGAAAAGTCACATGTTATTCCCATTAACTGTAACACGAGATCAACGGCTGAGTAAAACAAGGGCTATGTAAGCTGGAGTTTTCTTAGAAAATTTGGGCCTGGTTTAGCACATGTTTTATACCAACAAAGCTGTTTCAGTTAAGAAAACAAAAATAAACCCTTGGCAGGTTGCAAACACTCATCTTTTCCTGGCTGGGGCAGTGTGGTCCCGCTTCCAATGCCAGTCCTACCACCCCTCTGCAGGGCATTCTTGGGCTGAGTCAGCAGGGAAGCTGAGGCTGCTGATGCAGGAAGCCTTTTCTCACTCTGACTTTATCGATGGGATGGAGAGTAGATCTGTTGAATGCATGTGATCAAAAAGACTATATTTCATAGCAGGGGTGAGAATCACACATTTCAAGCAGGTTAGTGAAAGAGGCCTTTCACTGGCATGAGGCACTATTCACAAAAGCTGGTAAAAATGTTCCTGAAGATGAGACAAATATTTGGAAGCCCCTGAAAATACTAACTCCCATGTGTGACCTTTCCAAAGTGGTTGATGAAGGTTGTCTAACCAAACAGGGTGTTAGGCTTTGCTGCTTGCCCCATGTTCTTTGCTGTGACTGCCAGAAGAGACTTCTGTCCCTCATGGTGCCAGTGACATGACGATCTTTGTTCTGGCCAAAACTTGTATGTCCAAAGTGAACTGGTGTGGTGATGCAGAAGAAGTCACAGCCACGAGGTCTTTGTGGATCATGGTTTGACAGGAGTGTGCTAATCCCTTACCTTGGCACTAAACGCCCTGAGCAGTGGTATTGCAAACCACAAATTCCATTTGAAGTCAGCACCTTTGAAATTTGGGCCATAATTTAAAATCCTCAGCGTGAATATAAAAATTCAACTTTAGGCTGTTCACTTTATAACTTGGCACAAGATACTGAGATAAAAAGCAGAATAGAAGCAAAAAGTATTACTACTATTACTGTGCCATGTGCACCAGCAAAATATATCAATATGTGAACACACAGAAATGAGAGGAGGGAGACAGAGATGATGTGCTTTTAATATATCTGAAGCACCAGAAAATCTTTCACGAGCAGGAACAAGACAGAGTTCATGAAAAGGTAAACCCCAGAATAAATTATGAAGCTCATTCCATTAGAGGTATATATTAAATACCATATGTAGATACAGAGTTGGTTTTATTTTCCTTTCTGCTTCCCTGCCCCCCAAAATCATTTGACTAGCGGCAGATATCTCTTCCTTCTAGGTTATACTCTCTCATGTAATATTTACTGAGGTGAAAGACATCTGCCTTGAAAACCATAAAGTGGATTAAAAAAACCAAACCCACGAAACAGAGATAAGGGGCTATATTCAGTGCAGGGGTAGCTTAAGTGAAGTCAATGCAGTTATACCACCAAATAACTTGTCTCACTATTTTTATTAACACAAATGCCTGTATTGTGCTTAGCCATTATTATACCAGGAAGGCAAACACATGCACACTCATCACTGAAAGCCCACTAACCCAAACACTGGGGATTGTATGACCATTTAGGCAAGCAAAAATGCTGTTTTTACAGCTTGGCAGTTGTTAGTGTATGTGCATCTTTTTTCCCTGAAAATTAGTATTTGTGGCAGAAAGAGAAAATAAAAATTATATGTTTAAAATTATGCATATTAAATAGAGTCTTGTGCAGGCAATGATATGACCAATAAGCAGTAGCAGTAGGATTGCATTTAGGTAACCATGTCAGAGAACCCCTTCTCTGGGTTTGCACTGCTGGATATCACAGCCTCTTCTTTGCAGAAGAGTCTTACATTAAACACTGAAAACCTTTCCGGGTCTCTCTCAGACTCTAGCTTGCCATTTTGGGAAACCATGTGGGACAAAACAAAATGATCTAATGTGCTATTTCATTTAGCAACTGTTGCTCTGCATGATGGATACCTTTTGAGAAACAGCTGGTCTGTGGCATATTGAAGTGTACAGAGAAGAGGTACAGGATAGGTTGATTGGTGGAGATGGGACCTAAAAGGAGGTGGTTAACCCTGAGTCTTTCCTGGATGTGTGGGGGAGAAGCTGAATCCTTATAAAAGAAAAAGACCTGGTGGGATTTTTTGGTGAGGTGTCTCTAATGCCTTGCTACTGCAGGCAAAAGCATCATATGGCCTCTGTAAGTTTCCTGAGACAAGCAGCAAATAGAGGTCAGGATGTTGAGTGGTGGCCTGAACTGGGGTGCTGGCTCAGCCTCAGGTGGTGGACTCAGTGAGGAGAAAGGGAGAGAAAGATGGAGCAGAATGTTGGGAGGTGCTTAAATATGGTAAGTACATTAGGAAATGAAAGTAATAATTTTGCCCTTTTCTTCATATACCTCTTGCCTTTTAACATCAAGAGCCAATTGTAATGCAAAGGACAAACATCTAGACATCTGCTGCTGAGGATGACCAATGTGTCAGTTTCTTTCCCACAGATCTCCCATGCTTCATGATAACCATTTACAAATGACAGAAGAGTGCAAAAGGCAGTGCCTGGGCTCTGCAGTGTTTTCTCATGGCATCCCTTCTGCAGTGGATCCATGACAGGCCTCCCCCATGGACTGCTACCTCAGGCACATCCTTCTAAAGGCAGAAAGAGCAGCAGATAGAAAAGCCCAGGAGACATCTCAGGAGTGACGCATTGCTGACAGCTTCACCCAGTTGCAGGCATATTTTATACCTGCCAAATCTCCCTGCTGCACTTCTTCCAACCTCTTGCTCTGTGCAATATCAGAGAAGTCATGAAAGGTCAGGAAAATGTTCCCAAATCATGTGGAAGTGAGGAATTTAGAGTGAGCCAGATGGAAGAAGAGTTATTATGGACTGTTGGGCAGATAAGAGTGTGCAAGAGATAAGTGGAGGAGATCTCTTAACCCCTTATCTGCCTTTTGGCACTGAGCATATTTCAAGGTAGATAGGTGGCCTCTAAAAGGTTAAGTTTTTGTCAACAGCTGCCACATCCTACACAATCTTCCCACAAGCCTCCCTGCTCTCTTCCTCAGGGAATAGGAAACAACTGTAGCTACGGGGAGGTAAAAGGTGGTGTTAATCACTCGGAGCTCATTCCATAGGGCAAAGGCATATTATGATTTATTCTCACCAGTCAAGAATTTGCCCCTTGATAATAGCAATTGCAATCCAAATTCCCAGGTAAGCAGAAAACCTCTCATGGTGCGGGTAAATATGGACTTTTCTGTGGCTTGAACCTTTAAGCATTTGGAAAGTGTATCTTGTAATTTACTTTATTTTCTGTGTTTATAAACACACATCTGTTATTTGAGTTTCCACTTTTTGGGCAAATTTATGATGATAGCCCATCTGCAGGAGCTCTGGGCTTTTTTTTTTTTTTGTATGTGGAAGTATTGCCTTTAAGGTTTCAAGAAGTCTTTCGTGATTGCAGCATAAATATTAACCACATTGAATCTGCCAGAGGCATCACACAGCATGCAGTGATGTGACTTGCAGAATTTTGCTGTCTGATAAAGCTCATGGAAAATTCCCTCACTAGATTTATTTATGACAGCAGATTAAACCAGTCTCCAAGCAGACTCTGGTCCATAGGTTCACGAACAAACGTCTAATTTATTAGAGATTTCTTTGTTTTTTGCTATCACATTTTATTCACAGTTTTGCTCTTGATAAGCAATTGATTCCTTCCTTGGGGAGCATGGGGAGGTAGTTGCTGCCTTGAAGTTCTTGGAAGGACAGATTTAAGCTTTTTAAAGGACCTTTCATGTAAATACTTCAGACACAATGCACACGTGTTTTAAAAGTTTTCCCACTCTTTTCCTCAGCTGTTGGAAATAAAGAATCATTTTTTTTTTAACTTTCTTGCAATTTTCTTGTCTTCTGTTTGTGATGCACATAAGAGCTCACCGGTTTCCTGCCCAGTCCCATCACTGTCAGCACAGAGAAGGATCCAGGCACTTGGGGATGCAGCAAACAAGGATTCCTGGAGATGTGACGGGGGGAAGACAGCAGCAGACATCCTCACAGTGGTGCCTGCTTGCATTCCTGCTGTTGGCCAGAGCAAAGCCAGTGCAGCCTTTGAGAGCCAGATTTGGATAAAGGTATCAGCAAAGTGTGAAAGATTCGGTGACAACAAGGTCAACATATTTTTTTCTTTTGTTTTCATTCTTTTCTTTTTCCTACTGGACCTTTGAAGGAGGAAAATATGTCTGTTTTAAAGAATTTCTTCACAAAGGTAGAATGTGCTGAAACGCAACTGCAAGGAACCCCTCTGAGAAGAGATATCGGTCTTATATCGAGCTGCCAGTTGAGATTATCTGGAGTGGACGTCCTGAGAGACCAGCAGGAATTCTTTTCCACCAAAGACTGATGGAGGCTTCCCATTCAAATGTTTTAAAAGCTGTAGAGAATTAAAAATAGAAGTCCTGCTTAAGGGGGAGAGACTCCTTTGGGGGATACTTTGTTTGCTTTGGTTTATATCTCCCCGGGTTGGAATGCAGTAAAAAACTGAAGAAATGAGAGTCTTGCAAAGAAATGTAACCTCATACAAAACTGAAGGGCAAGGAGCTCAGTTTGCGTTCTGGTTTTATAATCAGTTCTGTTTATAGTAGGAAAGAAATATCCCCTTCTTGAATTCAGTGTATGCATATTTCCTAGCCATTCCCTCTTTAGGTAAACATTAAAGGAAATGTGTCTTCAAAAATTTATTATTAAGTGGCCGACTAATGGTAACTGCAGATGTATACCATGGGCATGGTGATGTTCTGTATGTCAACATATATGAGACAGTGGCAGTTTTTCTCATGGAGTCTTTTCCTGATAGCACGTATTCAGGCAAGCAAAGCTGCACAGAAATGGCACTCAATGAAGAGGAGAAACATGGGGGGTAGCCCAAAACTCAAAGCTACCTCATTGTGTTAGACTGTTTTGATGCCTCTGTTACATGGCCTCTGGACATATCATGTATTTCCCTTGGAAGGGACATTACATGGCAACAAGAGTTTTAATTACATTGGAATGAAATATATTTCATATTTATTTTCTGCTTATGTTGCCCAATATTCTTCAAGGCCACAGTCTGCAGCAGCTAATGGACAGTAAGCTAGAGACTTCTTAAATACATACTCTTGGCTCCGACATATGTGAACCATGCTTAAGACACTATTTCCTGTGTTTTAAATTTAGAAGGAATAGAGACCTACTTGATCTTTCTTTCTCTTCTTTCCCTTCTTCTTTCTTTCTATTCTTTTGTGTCATAAGCATCTTTAGAGGTAGGGTGGGTATTTTCTGTGCATCTGTGGACTGATCTTCCAATCTCTGTGGACAAATTTTGTTACCATGAAGACGAAATTTGTACCTGTACCTCAGAAACCATCTCTTCCACACTGCAACTCAACAGAAGTGCAGGCAAGTAGAAATGATGCAAAAACTGCATCTGTATTTGAGATTCATTCTTCCAAACATCATCTTCTGCGTGAACTTATTGTTGTTCGATATATTTACACAATATAAGTCTAGTATCATCCCCTTGAGATTCTTCTCATCTGTGGGTTGCTGCACCCAGAAGTGTTCTTCTCTGTCAAGACAGCTCCTTCTGCAGCTTTTGTGGGGACATTCCCTGCTCCATTACCATGATGCTCCTGGGCATGAGATGTTGTGGCAAAGTGAACTTGCAGGGGCACACAGGCATCTGGGAACAGAGAGGAGGTGGCAGAGCAAAAGCTGAGACTGTGGTGCCCGCTCTTTTAAGTTGTGGTGGGTTGTACTCTCCTCAGTTAGACCAAACAGGAGGTCCAGTCATTCTGGCATGTGTGCACTGTGGGGCTTTCCAGGGGTACTCTGGGCAGTGAGAAGCAGAGCCCAAAGGTACAAGATGCAGAGCTAGCATTTACAGAGCAGTCATGGGGACCCCCTTGGCTACACCAAATGTGGGGGACATCCGGGACTGCTAACCCATCATCCATGATCCCCGGCTTTTACACTCTGAATCTCAAACATACAGATGGTTCTTATGGATCATCAACCAAACCTGAGTTAAAAAGGGAGATGTGATTACTACTCACTGTTTAATGTATGCAGGCAACTCCTTTCAGTTCTAACAGTAAAGAATGGCTCCAGCTACAGACACTTACTACAATGGCAAATTGCTCACACCTGCTTATCATATGTGTAGGGCTCTGAAGAGGTAACATACCCTATAATTGCTAGGCATCATCACAATTAATAATTTCCTGCATGAAAACTGAAATAAGGTAAATATATTGGTTACAACTGAATATTATCACCTGATGCAGACATGGCTTACCTCTCTTTGCTTGTTATGCCAACAAAGAAATGTGCATGATGCTGCCACCTACTTTTCCTCAGCTGGTATGTAAGGAGCTTGCGTCTTTGTTTTTGTGCTCTCATGATGTTCTCCTCTTCCTCGGTGTCACTATGGGCTGGTTTCTGTCCTGGTTCTACTCATCCATCCAACCTATCTGAGTTCAGTGGAAATAAGAATGCTTCTTAGTTTGTTTCCTCCTTTTTGAGTGCTCAAGAGAAAGTACTCAGTTTCAGACGATAATTTTCCCAGAGGTAGTCAGGCTGCTAAATATTTGTTCATGTGCGTTGCCGTTTGGTTATCGCCCTGGTAAGCAGAATATGCTGTCCTGACTCCCATCCAGCCCAGAGCTGGAGGAATACTCTCTTCAAATATTAGGCTGTCTAGACTCTGTTAATGTCACAACTTTCACAACACCTCATTGCAATGACATCATGTGAAAATCCTAGTATATTCTGGTCTAGACCTGGGCTCAAGTCTGCGCTTCATCCTTATATTCAGCTGGCTCTTTTTGCACAGTCTAAGCAAGATTCTTCCCAAAAGAACATCAGGGCTGTAGGACAATCCCATCTGGTGTAGTGAAAATAGGGGAGTTATCTCAAAGAAGCAATAGAAATTCTTCCTTTTAAAACTTTTTAAGCTAGTCTAGGTTATGTAGAGCTGTGAAGATTCTGCTTTGCAAAATCAGACCTGGCTTTAACTGTTTTGGATGTGTGTGGCCACCTCTGCAGGCCAGTTATGTCGGAACAAAACCAACCCTTAACATCCTTAGCCAGGTTATCACTAGGCATAGGGCTACATGCTGTAGCTAGATATATGGCTGAACAAGGGAGAATTAGACTTCCCAAATCAGTAGCTTGGTAAAGTGAATGTAACAACTGATTGATCAAACAGAGTTTTTATATAAATTTGTCCAGACCGGTCAAAGAAATTTTGCCCCTCAGTTGACATTTGCAGTGTTTTCAAGGAGGAGTAACTACGTTGGCCATGGAACTGTATTACATTAATTACATTGATACATTTACAGCAGCATATTGTTATGAATGGCCTTGACCACACAAACCTTATTAAACTGTACCTGTTTGACTGGTTAGCATCTTGAGAAATGACCAGTGCTTTACAATTTTATTCTCAGTTTGGGTTTTACGCCCTTTTACCATGCTCACCCTACTGCACGCCATTGCAATCCAGACCTGTGTGTATGTGACTTGCCAGCATCCAGCTGAGGGGTGGAAATGACCACGGCAGACAGTAAAAAGGAATGATGATTGTATGTTATTTTTTATCAGCTGTGCTTACATGGCAGTATCAGCAACCCTGGCTTATACTGTAAAAGCTTTGCCAGCAAAAGCAGCAAAGCCCTCCTGTGGAGATACAGCTTACACTGGCAAAAGCAGTTTTTCTGCTTGCATATTTAGACCACCTCTTGGGATGACTTAATTTACACTGGCAAAAGGCAGCCTTTTGCTGCTTTCATTGTTTACCACATGTTTGTTTGGTTTCCACCCCTGTTCCCCCTTCCCTTTTTTTTTTTCTCCCTGGGTAGCTAAGTCAGCTAAGGGTAGGGAGTTTACCGCTTGGATCTCCAGAGTCAAAACATTTTTTGTTAGAAGCCTCATCTTACTAATTAGGACCTATGTTTCTGGGATGTGGGGGAAGAGGGATAGTATATTCTCAGAGTTCCCACAGACTTTTAAGACTCTTCAGCATGCACAAAGCCAGATTCTGACTGCATTACTGCAGAATTCCATAATGCTAATTAAATTATTTTAATCTTCAGGTAATACACACCCATTCATTCTTTAGAACTAGCTCTTAACTGTTAGCAGCATATAAGACTCATGGGCAGATTTGTTACTTGCAGCCATCTACAGGAGCACAAGGAAGAGACTGTGATTGGATTCAGAACTCACTGAAACAAATGCACTTCAGCTAAGGGCTTTGCAGCTTGAGAGAGAAAAGCTCCACACCATTTCTGCATTGTCCTAATGTACTAATTCCCTGGGGCCTTCACAGAATGGGAGCTGCTATGTGACAGATACATTTTATTCTCACTGCCCTTATCATCTAGAGCCCAGTGAAACAGCCATATGATGAGAAGGATTTCTGCTGAACAGAATAACCTTGGGATGTGATTTCTTTGCAGCCTAGTGTGTAAGAGTTTCTTACAGAGATGGTAGAGTTGCTGGTATAGATGAAGCTTTTTATCTTGGGAGGTCTGTGACATAATTGATAGATAAAAATTGATGATGCAGGGATTGTTAGAACTTTCTGCAGTACTATGCATCCTGCTTTGCTTATTAATTCCTCTGTAATTCCTCTCTCCGTGTTTCCTGTCCTCCCGTCCTTCTGGCTGACCTGCGAGGGTATAGAAACCCACCCTTACTTCCCCTCAAAAAGGCAGAAACAGCAAAAAAACAGGAGGAGAAACAGGCTAGTCTCTAAGAGAACACCTCCACAGATGATAATGTTTCAGAAGATAAGTATGTTATTGAGGTAATTAGCAACTTCATTACCTTCTTGAACAGCACAAGCATATATACATATATAAAGTAACCCCAGAAATCCGTTTTTACTGTGAGCAGTATTTATTCCCACCTGCCACACTGATATGGGTGTTGTCACACCCATTTGATGTGACAGTGCTCTCTGACACTGAGAAACAGGATGAAATGTGGACATATTTTGCCTTCAAAAAAGAGTAACTACATTTAAGCTGCATTTTTTAGAATGGTCCCAGCTCCATGCCCATGATTTTTATGTTAAAGTGATATTTGGATGGGGCTAAATTGCACTAGCAATTTAGTAGTACAGCCAGTAGTGTTTCATGACCAGCACTGTCAACTAGATATTGCCTGCAAGTCCTCAGTGGGCTTGGGTGCCCTGAGGGGTCAGAACCAACCCCATCTCTCTGGAGGGGGTGTTATAGTGAGAACAACAGCCTATCCATCCTGAAAAATCTTCTTGCACCTGCCCACATGAACAGCATCAGGGACAGACTGTGTCACTCAGGAATTAGAAACACCATACATAAATACAAAGAGTACATGTGCCTGAATTTGAGCAGGGAGAGGTTTTCTGAAATCCTGCTTTGTTTTCTGGTGTTTTTTGTGCCTAAGGGAAAATTGGGAAGACAGGAGAAATGAGTCAGGACAAACTCAGCTAAGAATTTTTCAAGGAAAGAGAAGCACCATTGAGCTGCAGTGAGGCTGTCAATTCCAGTTGTTTAAGCTCACATGCTTTTTGTGACATCTAAGGTGAGCTCCCTGTCCAGAGCTGCCAGATTGAAAAAAATCAACAGAGAGAAGGAACTGCACCTTAGGCAGCAACTGTATGCAGTTTGAATGCAGCCAGCATCATCCAGCTCCTGCTCCTACAAAGGAGATTTGGACTTCATTTCCAGATGAAAACATATATGTGTTGGTCATAGCATGAAATGATGTCATGTTTGTAAGGCAGGAGTTCCCTGAGATTGAAACTTGTAAATGCAAAAAAGAAAACATTCACAGAATACGTGTAGGAAGCATATGCAGAAAGTAGAAAACCTTAAGACGGCAAAGGCATGTGCTTGGTTTTGAGTGGATTTTTTACTTGCTTTACAAGAGCAGTGCTAAAAATCAGGTGAACAAATAGTTCTCATCCAAGCATTAGGACTTACGGAGTTCGAGTTTTTCTAAGGAAAGAGGCATGGTTCCATTCTACCATGTTGCCTGCCACACAGTGCAGCAAAGGGCAAATTTGTTTTAAAGAGACACCATTCAATGTTTTTACCGTGCAGATAATATTTTACTCTAAACATATCTGTTCAAATGGATCTATGGTGGATTTTCCAAACAAAGCAGCTGCATAGCTCAGGGAAATAATATAGTTGTATTGTGTATTTGTATATGTATATACACATATATACATACATAAAGGCATGCATACTCCTCCTCTTGTCCACCCATACACAAGAAGCACAAGGGATGAATTATGTTTGGTCAGGAAAGATGACACCCTGTCTGGACCATGGACATGCCACCACTTGCCTTTCCAATAGCCTCATCTCATTGTGAGAGACATCTCTCTGTTCTAAGCCTACAGGAAGGCACTTTCTATGTGGTTCTGTCAATGAAACTGGGATGTGTGTCCTGTTTATTCATGTTCCTCTTCATTTCTTTGTCTCATGTTCAAATTTTAGACAGTGAACTTGTCAGATCTGGATCCCTAAACTAATTGATCTTGAGTCAAGGAGTACATTTGGACCCTGTGTAAATGCTAGTATTTAACAATCGGTATAAAACACTACTATTGTGGGAGCCTAATGTACTAAACTGTAGCTTGTTCCCTTCCTGTTTAGGAAGAGCTTCCAGTAAGCTCTTTCTTGTTTAAGCAATATTTAGCATTGTTTTGAGAAAATTGTTTCTTCATTTATTTAGAATTTTCTATTATAGCATGGCTCTGTGACTTCAAGGATTAAGGCTGGTGCAGATTGCAACATGGGTCTTTTGAGTGGTGTCCTGGCAAGGGAGCAAGCAGGCAAGGAGCAGAGCTTGGGAGTCCACCCAGGTTAGGAATGGGCAGAGCCAGCCTTTGGAGAGCCATGGTAGCTCAGTGACTCACTGGGGTAGCACAACAGGGAATTTATGCATCAAAGTCCTGTGGTACTCAGGTCTGGGGAAAACTACACAGCACCTCTTTCTCGGGCCTTGCCTAAAAGCACATCTAACAGTGCTCAGGAGTTGCTCAGTGGTGTGATAAAGTGATAGCACAGGGGATGGTAAGAGCCAAAGAGACAGCAGGGTCAGGCAAACTGAGTCATGGCCTGTGACTCTGCTTTTACCCTAACTCTACCTGTAGTTGACTGCTAGTGTTGCCCAAGGCACATTACATCTCTGGGCTTCATTTTCCTGGTTTGCAGAGATAAGAGGATGGTTACCTGCTTTTATATTTACCCAACAAAACAGGCTGTTCCTGGATCCTTGTCCTAAGCAATGTGCAACTGAGTGCTGCACTCTTTCCAGCCTGAAGTTAGTTGCCAGAATGAGCTCCTAGAAAGAACTCTAATTAAAGCTGTCATCTGCAGTCATATTGTAAATTACCCATTTGTTTGTGACGGGGTAAGTGCTTTCACAAGTGTCTGCTGTGTGTTTCTTAGGAAGGCATCAGCAAAGTCTGGCGACTATCTACTACACTGTAATTTTAATTTAACTATCTACTGTAATGAAAACCCCTAAAATAATATCATGATAATGGCTCAAATCAGTTAAATGCTATTGTAAACTGTAGGATTAAGAATCATTACTGCAGCATAATTTTTTAAAGATATTATGTCTCCTCTGTGTGATGTTGAGATTTCTGTTGAGCTTATAACACTTATTAGCCACGACTACTTCATTGCACTCATTTATCGAATGACCTCAGACAGCTGCCAACTCCACCTTTGCTCAGCTCAGAACAATAGGTTGTGTGTTATTTAAGAGAGTGAGAGATTTTTCGAAAATGATGCTGTGCCTTGCAGTAATATTTAAGGTACATACCTTTGCAGGAGGCATGGATGTATTTCCCAGCTGTTTTCCTACTTTCAGATTTCTTCCTGGCTTAGAAAGATTTAAAGCCCAGCAGATTCACCCTAGCTAAGAAGGGAGGGAAGAGAGGAGGAAGGTGGTGTCTGGAGATACCATTGTGATAGAACCAGAAGGCCCATCTACACAACCAACTCTGTTATTTCCTGGACTAAAATCTGAGAAATGCATTTTGCAAAGAGCATGGGTATTCAATTTTGTGGCCACTTCACCTCTGCAGGCTTTTGGGACATCTTTCAGTTTTCATGAAATGTTATACCAGAATTACTGTAGACTCTGTCATCAAGTCTCCCACAAACTGACATAAGTGTTTTCCCTTGTGAAGAAGTTGGGTGATGTGATTTCTCAAACAGTTTTGATTAAAAGACGGATAAGATTCCCATCTGAGTTGTTATGAACATTGAAAGACTGAAATATGTGAATGACAGGGACAGTCTTCCTCTTGACAATTTTGTTTTGACTTTTTTAAAAAGATGAGCCATTCGAATTAAAAAATTCTGCTAGACAAAAGACTGAGAGATCTTCCCTGCAGGAGTTCTGCATAGGGAAATGCACCGGGGAAAAGATGTGGGCAGAGCACCTCGCAGTGATTGATCTGTGGTACATGGCTGCAAGGGACCTAAAGAACACCCAGTCCAGTCCTTTAGAAGCTGTCAGGAAGATATACAAGTGTCTGGACAGCCCAGAAAGGAAAAAATGCACCCTCACAACTCGCATATTCCAGTAATCCAGGAGGCATCACTGCCTATAGCATATGCTGTAGGGATGCTTCTTTTCACCTACCATACAGGTAGGTGAGCTACTCAGCTTTGGCTTCGCACCGTTTTCCCCATGGAGCTAATGAGACAATACTCTCTTACCACTGGGAATATCCATGAAAATATGTTTCAATTTATGTAATGGTCCATCTGCCAGTAAAAGAAGCAATATAAAAACACAGAGGTCAGGGGCAGATCTATTACAGAAGGACAGCATATGGCAACACAACCATTAGATGAGCATCTCATACTCTTGAGAACGCTTTAGGACTGACAAGGGGTTCAGGCAAACGTTGGTTCGTTGCTAAATTCAAGAATCAAAATGAAAGAATGCAAATGCCTTGTCTGAGCGTGTTTAAAAATAACACTTTTAAAGAGCCGTAGGGACTCTATGCAAGAGAGACTGAAAAGTTTTGAATAATGCATGCAAGATAATTTCTAAAATCACCCTTTAACTAGTACCATATTCTTTTCACTGTCTCCATATTCATGATTCACCGCTTGCTAATCTTGATGCATAAGGAATGAAGATAGCCCCTGTGGATAAGACCTAATGGACACCATCCTGGAATAATATACAGAACGCAACATTCAGACATGTGTCTTCAATTTAAAATAATTCAGCAATCATGTTCAACCAGAACCTGATTACACAAAACGGGACTTTTTAACTCCCAGACTTGGATCAAATTTTAAGGCCAGAAGAAGAAAAAAAAAAAAGTGCTATGTTTATACATTCCAGATACTGTGGTTGAGTTATCTGCACACAAATTTAACTGTTTCTTTGAGCCTCTTATCAGCTCATCTGCAACTATTTTAAATGCTTTTGCTTTACCTGCCCTTTGTAGTTCCTCTGTGAGTTTTCCAGCATTCCAAAATTGTGATGAATGGATTTCCTGGATCTGGAACTTAATTAAAAATGAAGCTGAGTGACCATGCTCCATTACAGTAAATTGTAGCTTTTTTAAAATAGCAACTGTTACATTCTTGTTCTTTTCCTTTCCTCTCCATAAAGGCTGAGGAGACAGAGGACTCTGACTCAAATTAATTATAGCAAGCCTTGATAAATTACCAAATAGTGTCACCCTTTGCAAAAGTGGTGGCTTCACTTTTTCCTGTGGTTCCATGTTTTCTGTGTCACCTGCCCTTCATCCTAGTACATGGGAGGCTATTAGCCTCTCTTCTCTAGGTCTATAACAGGAAGGGAAGGAAGATCTGATCCTTTAGTCTGGCCCTGAGATGGACATGAAGGTCATAGGCTAGTAGAGTGTTTTGTGAACAGAGATAGGATCTGGGTGTTGGTTAAATATCTGTGTGATTTATTTGTTACTGCTATAACCTTTCTTACATCAGAGAATCAAGTTCTGTTCTAATGTTTATATAGGCAGAGCCACTAAAATCACCAAGGATCACACAAGGATCCCTGCAGCTCTAGTCCCTTATGGCTGAAGATGAAATGGCTGAAACAAGACAGAGGTGCAGTGGCTTGGCTCTTTCACCCTCCTTTTTTTATTCTTTTTTTTTTCCAGAGATTCATTACAGCTGAGTGACTCTTTCTTCCACTTTCTCATGATAAAATACAGAGCAAACACGTCTCAAGATTCACTGATTTTGCTAATATCAGATCTATTCCAGTCAAAGGCTTTGTCATACTTTTAAAAAATGAGCGGGATGAGATGCAACAAATAGCTGGGAACACTGCCCTTGCAACAGGCATCCTCTGTTGCAGGTTTTGTCATTCTTCTGCCTTCAGGTGTGGGTGATACCCTAAGGTACCGTCATTGAGAAGGCTGCCTGTTTATGGGGGTTAGATTTCAGAGAGGGGTGTTCAATGCCTAAACAATGGCTACTGCTAAAACATAATGCATGCTGAGGCTCCTGTCCCCCAGACCCTCCTGCAAGTGTGCTTTTGCAGCCCTATCTACTCTCTTTGAGTTCTTACCATTATTCTGCACCAGATACTCAGCTTTCATGGACAAAGAGCTAAATTTCTAGTGCTGACAGGGCTACTGATAAGCTGGAAAATCATCATGTAATTTAGAAAATAAGGAAGAAGGGCAGTTAATTATCTTAATTCATTTTTTATTCATACAATTTTAAAGCTGATTTCATGGTGTCTGAAGACAGAAGTCACAGAGATTAAAAGTCAGAGGTTACTAACATCATTTTTGTTCTTTATTTTGAAGTCTTTGACTTAAGACATTTCTTGGGAACATACTCACCCTGTGTGTAAAAACATCATTAACAGCATGATGAGAGGAGCCTTTTGCTCTGTCTCCAAGTGCTCTACAACATGGTGATCCCAAGTCAAGGGCAGGAAAGCCTAATCAGTAATGTGTTGGCATCTGAAGGGTTTGATTGTAGAGCTGTGTGGGAAAATGTTCTCCTCAGTCCTTGTAAAAATATTCGTAGGGATTTTGACATTTTTCTCTGCCCTTCCTAAATCAAGACTACAAGTCAAAACCAGCAAATAAAACCTGCAACATGACTACAGGTAGAAAAGATACATCTTTAATTAACATGGGTGAATACACCCCGTGTTTGCTTACTTCCAAGTAATACATTTTATTGTTAGTATTTTTTAAGATAAACCTCCTTTTCAATACCATATATTTTCCAAACAAGACATATTCTTTTGAAACAGAAAATTAATTTATTGTTCAAAAATCACAGGCATGGGATACTTTGACTGTTTCAAAACATTTTCTTTTCCTTCTCCCTTCTCAAACATCACTTTTCAACTGTGACATCGGTCCAAACGGACAAATGTTCCAGACTTAAGACAGATGTTTTTTTCCAGATCAACCCTTTTATCAAAAAACTCCAATGGGGATGAAGCCAATGGTCGGAATGGACTGGCATGGTCTGTTTTGGTAGGGTTTTGTATAAAACCCTCTCAAGAATGGGTTACGCTTCCAATCCTCTCCGCTCTGCTGGCATATGCAGCCTTGAGGATGCAACTTTCTTGCCAAATGCAAGACCCGTGGCCTGGTAACAATGCTGTCCCACATCTTCTCTATCTACTATAACATTGTCCTGAGAGGCTTAGCTACCACCATACGAGCTGAAGCTGGACAGTGTATATTTTAACACAAATGTAACAGATTGAGAATTATGGATTTCTTACTTTATCCTGTCCCTCTCTCACAAGGAAGATCTGGCCAGAGTAACCATCTCTCTTATTTCATAGTTGTAAGTAAAAGGACAAAAAATATTTTCCATGTTCTTTACCCTCCTTTTCATCCCAGCTGCCAAATCCTGACCCAGACAGACCTGTTTTTGCATTAGTTCACAGAAACAGCTGATATAAACATTTCTGCTGCTAACCTCCTCCAAGCTGACTGTTTCTCACTCAAGCGAACTTCAACTTTGTGCTTCATCATGACAGCACAGGCCAGAACTCAGTAATGAATGTCACCATGGTCTTTCTGGTCTGGATAGGAGCCTAATGGGTACACAGCAGTGAGATAATGAGCTAGGGAAGGGATTGTTTTGACAGTTGAAAATCTCTGGCAAATACATCCCATCAAGAAAACAAATTACTTGCTTCTAGGAAGATATATACACCATCGAACCACCTGCAAAGGCACAGGTAGTGTTGTTAGCTATTGCCAGGGAACAGGAATTGTGCGTGGTGAGTATTGCCAGGAAATTAGTACCAGAATAAAGTATCACAGATGCAGTATGTTTTTTAGGGAGGAACCATTTCAAATTCCATATTTTTGTTTTGTTTTGATTTGTTTTCCAACCTACTTCTTTAGGTTCCTAGATGTTGCTTGCTGCTATATTCCCTTATGGACATCATGACTCTGTTGAGTTAGATCACTGAAGTAACTTGTCTTATTTTGTCACAGCTAAAAAGTGATGGTGATGATGATGATGATGTCTTCTGTAGCGCACATTGCCATTTGCTGAGGACGAACTTCTGCATTAGTCTGTGAAACAACCTTTGCACTGCTTCTTTTAAAGGTCTTGTACATAGCTAATGGTGACATAAATTGCTTTGAGATTTGGAGCTAAAGACTCTTGTTGCTATTTAAGCACTTTGGTTTGAAAGGGATGCTCATGCCTCAGATGTTCTCAGAATGACTTTTTCTAGATTTGTCCTGACATGGAGTATGTTTTTAAAGCCTGAGTGGTGAACTGCTCTCATGGTGAAGAAGAGAGTGATTTCCCCTCGTGCTGGCCATGTCTGCTGTGTGTGACTGTGGCAGTGCTCCTTCATGCAGCTCCCCACTGAGACAGGGTGCTTTCAAGCTGGGTCTGGAGCTGCAGCCTTGAAAAGCACCAAATTGCTTAAACAGTGACATTGCTATAGCAGTATGGGTGACTTCTTCTGCAGATGTCAGGTACAGACAGGATAAAGGCCCCGAAGAGATAATCAAAGTTATCTTCTTTTAAATGAAGTTGCATTTGAGAACAGAAAAGAAACAACGGCTAGAAATGAACACTACTTCACAGCAGCAAATAGGAAGCACAGATCCCACTGTCTTGTTTCATCTTGAATGTGATTGCAATTGTTGCCATTAGTGTTTATTTTCACCTTGCTTATAATAATCAGATCATTTAATACTGCAGCTATCGGACAGGCCATTGCAGGGACAGGGCTGTATAAACACCAGACAAAATGATAGTCCCTGTCTCAAAGAGCTTACAGTGCTGGTGCAAACATCTGTATTTATGTCAAGGTCTGTTTACAACCTCAGAAAATCAATGGACATTGACTTTCCAGGGTCCACAAAGAAGTCTCATCATCCCTTCTGCCTCCCTTTTCCCTTGACACTGCTGTGCTCCCATGCCATGCTTTTCCAGAGAGTGAGGCAGGGCTAGGAGTTCCTTTACAGTGCTGGCCTTGCTCCTGTCCTCCAAAATACATGACAAAGCTTCAGTCTCCCTGCCCTCTTCCTTCTTCTTCTTTTCCAGCCTGACCAAAACATGCTCTGCAGGTTCATTGTGCTTTCAGGCACACACACTGGTTTTCCAAGAGAGATTTGAGGTAGCTATTTGCCAGATCACTTCCAGGCACACTTGTATTCATAATGGTAGAAAGACATGCCTCTCCCAGCCCACCTTCACATGACTGTTGTGACCACTCATGCAGGTGGGCTGTGCAGTTGCTTCATTCCTTCAGGTGAAGATTCGAAGCAGTGGCTAGGCAACAGTAGAACGGTCTTTCTTAGCTCCCATGTTTCTCAGGAGAATTTAATTAGATTTTTTTTCTCCTCTGTGATGGTTACCAGCTTTATCTGATTGTTCCCATCTGCTGGCCATTTCTCAAAACTCAGCATAGTGATCTCACTCCTCTGTACTCTGCACAATCAGAGCAACTGTGGGGGGCTTGGCACAAGGCTCTGTGCCAGAGGGGATGGAGTCAATGGGCTTTGTATTCCTACTGATGTTGTACGGCATTCATGAGAGCTTGTCTAGGAAAGATGGGGTGTGCCACAGGCAAAGAGCCCAGTGCCCCTTGGGAAGTGGTATTCTGTCTTTTCTATTGCACTGAACATCAGAGGATCTCGGTGGCAGCAGCACTCTGGACTCTGACTTGGACTTGTAGGGCTTGATGCAAATCAAATCACTTTCATACTCCTCCTTTCCTGTGGGAGCTGAGATGTTTCATTGGAAAGTAAAAAATAATATGAACTGGAAAACTCTTGCTCAGCAGTAGCCTTTGGCCAATAAACAGCCATAGTCCATAGCAAACTTTGACCTTTTTATTAGACTCTACCATGTCTCTTTATTTGCCACAAGCTTTGTTCCCTTTTGTAAGACATAGCTTTTTCCAGACCTAACATTCTCTCTCTGGTGGCAACTGATCTGTCTCCAAGTATCTGAATTCATGCACCCAGCTAATTAGAAATGCCAAGTCACCCTCAATTCTCCTTTCATACATAGCATTCATATTCTCTGTTAAAACCCTAAGCAAGCTCAAAAAAAGCCACCAAAGACTAACAACTCCTGAAGAGAACCCTGCTTGCGTATTTAGGGCTTCATCAACGATGATAATGTCTTTGATGGCATTTTCAAAGCCTTCTTACTAGCCTGAAACAGTGTTTTAAGGACATTAAGAATAGAATAATTAAAGAGCAACATTTCTTCAGTTTCAAAGTGAAGCAAGGCTCATAGGAAAAGGTGCCACCTCTTACTAGACCATGGGGAGAAAATGACAAATTTTCAGGAATCTGATGTCACTCCATCACTCCTGGCAAAAAAGGATCAAACAGTTAAAAAACATTTTAACAGTAGAGGATCCTAGAAGATTAATAGTGAGGTTTGAACCAGCCCGTGTTAAGCAGGAGATCTGTAAGGGGTCTGTATGATTAAACACTCCTTCCCCTTCAAATCCCTCACTGGGCTGTTGTCTTCTTCTGTGTCAGCATCTAGATGAAACACCAGCTGTCTGAGCCAAGATTATCATGTACCACACAGCAGATGGAAACTGCTCTGGGAACAGCCCTACATAGGTCCCAAATGAGTCCTGGAAGGTCTGGATGGGATGGTTAAAGAGAGTCCAAGTTGCTTATAGGATGCATTGCAGTGAAAAATGCCTGGGGAAGTAAAGATGTCTATATGGAGAGAGGTGTGTCCTGGGGACTCAAGAGATGAGACGTAGGTCAGAAGGTGGGCATGCAACCCAGAGACAAAGGGTGCCATGGAAGCTGCAGCACTGAGAAAGCTAGGGGAGGTCACAAGTATGGGTTGTTGCTGCTGCCATGGACAGAGGAGTGATGAGCTTTCTGGTATTTGTGGAGGGAGAAGGAAGTGCATTTCATTGTTGGGAGGAATCCTGACAAGTCATCGCTGCTCCTCTGAAACAACATTTTCTTCATAACATCTGAGACAGCAAATATTTTATGAAGAGTTAAGGTCAGCTCTGAAGTTTTGACCTCATTCCCTTTGAAATTGGTTGAGATTAAGCAATTTGGCTGAACCTAGTAGATGGTGCAGTGAACTGAGCAGGCCTCTCCACCCCCTCAGCCTCACAGACAATGAACACGCTGTACTGGAAGCAGAGCAGAAGCCACAGTCCTTCACTGTTTGTGACTCTTGGTACAAAGACAAACGCAACAGTATCAAGGATCTGACAAATAGAAGTAGACCTGAACCCCCCTGGATACCCACTGTACCAGAATGAATCCAGACCTAGAAATCTTATGTGATCAGAGCATACTTGCTACTTTTGTCTAATGCTTTTTGTTTTAAAGTGCAATTAAGTTGAGTGCTTAAAGTTTTGAGAAGCTGCGGATCCAGAAATTGCATTTTTTTTACTCTCCTGTTTAAAAGTAATGTTAGGAAATAGCAACCTTACATAAGCTTTAATTGTGGATGAAATGAATAAGAACAATCAAAATGTGGGTGTAAAATAGAACAGCAAGAAGCAGCATGAAAACAACAGTCCTGCCAGGCAAAATATGCTGGCCTGATGACTGCAGAGCCCAGACTGCAGGAACACCGAGAACTTGTTAATCTGAATGCAATGCACATATTAGTGGAGGGGCAAGTAAGGAAACTCATCCTTGAGATCACTCAATTGCTACTTTATATTGTTTAAAAGTTCACACTTGAAGGACTAATAGAACCAGGTAAAAAACCTTACTCAAAGACACTATGGGCAAAAAAAAAAGGCAACATGTAGAAGAAGGATAGGAATCTGACTAGTGCAGGACTGATAAATCCCAAATAGCTCTGGGGCAGACTACAAACATTTCCCTCAGAACTACTTTTCTTCCATTCAGAAGGATGGCTATGAGAGACATCCATGCTGTTCTTTCACATAGAAATAGAGATGTCTGAAAATCACCCAGGATATCTTCTAGTTTCACAATAGTTCAACGGAGACCCTAAAGTTTTTAAATTCATGTAGACTTTGAGCAATTTTGTTGTGAAGAAGTATGCCAGATAGTTGAAATGACAGGAAGCATGTTGCACTATCACCTAGGGAAGTGACTCCAGAGCCCTGGAAATCCTGAAATAAGCAGGAGCCTGGCATCTCTGCAGAGCAAAGAAAAAAGGCTTTAAAATATGCTGATGTGGAAAACAATCAGTTCAAGAATATCTGGAGACAGATAGCATGAGCTTCATGACAGCAGTCATGTACCTTCCATCCTTGGGACAAATACAAAAACCACTGAAGTCCACGAACTCTTTCCAGTGTCTGGTGCAGCTGGTGGATCAGGCATGCACTTGCCACCTGAACGAAGGTTTATCTTTTTGGGAGTGGTACTGTTCAGTCAAACTTTCCAGTGAAAAAAAAAAAATTGCACATTTTGTCAATGTAAACTTCAATCTACACAAATACATTAATCATAGAATCATAGAATGGTAGGGTTGGAAGGGACCAGAAGGAAATGTCTCTAATGGGTTAATAAGACACATTTACCTCCACTTTGACTCCCTGAGCATGCAGTCCTTATAGCATACAAAGTGAAGCATAGAAAATGATTGAAAGAAGAGATCTCCTATTTGGAAATCATGCCTACAATGCTGCAACACTAGAATTTTCCAGGTATCATCCTACGAACTGTGTCCATTAACTTCTTGCTTGTCTCCTTTTGGTGTGCATAATTACATCAAGCTTTCTTAGTGCACAAGAACTTTTCACAGGGAAATCCTTGTCAAAAAGAAAAAGGAAAAAAACCCCAAACCAACAGCTTAGATACCAGGTCTAGCAAAAGTTTCACATTATAAAAGTGATATTGATCTAAAAAAACTTTATGTTATTATCCAAGTAGTTTCCAATTGTTCCTGGAACTACTGTAATATAAAGACTATTGCCCGTTCCTTAGAGAAGAAAACTCATTAAGGCTGCAAGAATTAGCTGAAATTGAAATTCTGTGACATCTTCACGAAGAAAAAATGGTCTGTTTCATTGCAAACAATTCAGATTTTAAGATATTATGTCAGGTTATAAAAGCCTGTATAGTTGAGAGAATAGCTTTTCTGCTAATAATGTATTTATAATTTCCACATAATAAGCCCCAAGAACTGATAACTAGAAAGATATTATAGTAATGGGGAAAGTTCTGTCACAACATTAGTACAGATTTTGAAGTCGTTAGATAAATTACTTTGCAAGAAATTTGCAAGCAAAAAGCTGGAGCAATGAGAAAGTGATGTAAGAACTGTTGGGTGCAGTACTCCTCCTTTGGGTGTCAGGAATTGTACATATTCCATCTTTCGCAGAGGCAGAAAGACACTTGATGGGAGATACCTTGGTGAAGGCTCCTCTGGAGGTACCTATGGCAATTGACATTCATGGCCACACACATACTGGCATCATATCCAAAAGCGAATCTGGAAGTGTTAGTGCTAACCATAAAGACTTTTGGCCCTAGAGATCCAAAGCAGCCTTAGCCACAAATGAAGCACAAGGTGTGAGAGCAACTAGGACCAGCCACAAGAAGAAGTCATAATATGATTCAAGGCAAGATGTGATGGTTTTATTAATCTGCAATGTCAAGAGAGAAATCACAGACTTTGTAACTCACCATAAAGAGCACTGCCCTACACAGGGTGAATTTTCTGATTTCCGACTGTCATGTGAGCTACACCCCGGGGGTCAATCAGCAGGCAGAAACTGCTAGGCAACTGCAGCTGGTCCTTAGCATACAACTGACTGCTAGGAGCTGTTAGACAGCATCCATATGGTGTTTGAATGAGACATCCCTCCATCCGCACCGGAGGAGAGATTGCTTCTAAAGACACTCCCAGGACCATGCAGTGGAATTTAAACCTTAAACAATTCAATGCTGTGATTATTTTTCTCACTTCTGTTCAGTCCCCAACATTTTATTACTCGTGACACAACATTTATGACCCTTCTGAAATCCCAATTAAGTATTGTAATAAGAAATGACTATGTGTTAGTGCTGGCAATTTGTCTTTCCTTGTAAAAGTAGTAATATTTTAATGACCTAGACACTACACGTATGTAACGTGGTCTACTGAGTGAAATCAAACACAAACCCAAACGCAGGCCAGCGGTGCCAGCAAGTTAACAGTGATTGTCTCAGCTTTAAAGAGGGTCTGGAAGGAGGAGCTTTATTTTACCATTTGCTGGTGCTGTGCTATCCTTGGGGGCATGATATATGGCTAAGCATCGTGTTATGATATAACAACACAAATATAATTTAATAACTTGGGTGTCAAATGGCTAAGATTCATGGTCAAGGAGGCTAAATGTTCACAAAAGATTGCTCCAGAGATGCTGTCCTATTGGATTAAGAGAGAAAAACTGGCTAACACAGTGTTTTAGACAACACATCTCTGAGGGGCTGGAGGCTTTGGATTACTGTTTGCACTGTATTAATATTTCCTTGTTGCATTTCCAGAAACTCTCTTTCTAATTATAGTTTCTTGGGTTCACTCCATGTGAATTAAAAGAACATTACTATTTGGTAACTACAGTGTATGAATTGTGTGCTGTTTTTTAAACAACAGGCTATGGAGTGGGCCAGATGTGGTTCCTTTCATCTTAGTGTCACTGCAAATGTTTGTATGAGCGGTTTGCAGGGTCTCTGACTTACAAGCTATGACAAGTGGGCAGATGCTTTTTTATTTTTCCAGAAAAAAAAAAAACCGAAGCAAGCTTGCCAAAGCCTTTCCAAATCAGTGAGCTGCAGGTGGAGGGGTGGAGAGCCGAATGAGGATTTGTGAGGCACCACCTAACTGACCGGAGAATTGCATGACATGAGTCAGATGAAGGATTAGGGCCCTTCCAGTTGCAGTAGCTGGAATATCCCAAACCTTTGAAAAAGAAACTGTAGTTCATAAAAAAGAGAACCTTCACTGTCTTTCATGGTCTCTCAAGTGATGTGTCATCTCTTCTGGTGACTGTCCTAGTTCCTTGGCTTCCCCTGGGGAAGGCACTTGGCCTCTTGTCCTAAGAAGTGACAGCTCTCTAGCTCTGCTCTGTCTGCAAATGTCTCACTGGCAAAGCCTCTTAAGAAAGAGCAAGCAGCTCTGCTGAGACACATTAGAAGTGCCCAAACAATTGAAAAAAATGGAAAAAAACTGCTGGGAAAATGAGAAAAGAATTGTCACCACCATTCCAGCATCTCACCTTGTGCTATGGTGCCATGTGAAGCAAGACCCCCTGTCTTACCCGCAGACTCAGAGGAGTATGCTTTTCTCACCCACTCACCTAGCTCTATGCTCTAAACCAAGTCCACTCTTCCAAGGCTGGTGTAGTCTTGCTCCCTGAAGTAGCATGCCATGTGCTGATGGTGCTGAATCCATAACTTTTGGACAAAATACTTGAGTCATCTGAGTCATGTGCAGAAGTGCCAGGTGTCTCTGCTACAGTTGGCTGGGAAAGGGCTTTTCTGGACTTGGTTTTCCTGTGTGTTTTTTGCTGTGAAATAAGAATGCCAATATTTTCAACTGGTATTTTTGGCAAGAGGCAGACTCCCATGCTGTTTACAGAAGGTCTCAAGGGTCCCAGTGCTTTTCCACCATTAAAAGACATAGCTTCTTGGGTTTCCCTCCCCTTGTCTTTCCCCTTTTCCTTATCTATCTTGCAGCAGTGGCCAGAGTTCAATTTCCAGTCCAGTCACAGGCTGCCTTCGTGACCCTGATCAATCATTCAGCATCCTTTGTTTCGCTTTCAGCAAAACTGAGACTCTGTAGGACTTTCTGAGACTTCCCTGTAGGAGGTTCAGGAAGATGAATGCCACGCTGGGACGTGAGGCAGCTGGCTCCTGTGCCACTGGGGGACTCATGAACACTCGATCGTGCCCTACTCTCTCACCTCCATCCTCTTCCTTTCTTGATGTGTTGCTTCCTTCTCCTGTTCATTTGTGAGCCCTGAGCCCCACGAGTCTTCATTGTCTTGAAATTTCACATCTTCTGTACCTCTTGCTCTCCCTCTCCCTCTCCAAAGAGGCTACGCATGAGACCTGTTGCTTCATCTGCAAGCGAGGGAGGCAATAATTCACCTGCCTGCTTTCACAAAGCATTTTGAAACCCTTGCTTGATCAATGCAATCTCAAAAGGCCAAAGGATTTGGGGGGCAAAGGGGGAAAGGGGAAGGCAGAGTTAATGATGCATTTATTAATTCCAGTCCAAGCAAGAAGCTTTCTGGTAGGAAGGGGAACCAAACAGAACTTCCTTTCCATGCTGATGTAATTATTATGTTTATATTTGAAAAAAATAACAACAGTTTGGAACACAAATTGTCACAAGGTTTGAGCCAGGATTAGGTTTGGGGTTTTCTTCAGCCTAACTCCTAATCAGTTCCTCTGTACCTCAGTGGTCCTGACTTGCATGTTCTGATTTACTGGTCAGTTTTACTACTGGTGTTGTAATACGTGTATAATAGGGATTGTCATTTCTTGTCAGCATTTGAGGCAAGCTGTTTCCCAACAGAACTTAAGTTACAGATAATACCTGCTTTGTTTAGTTATTTATTTCCTGAATGCAATAATGAAAACACTGGACTGAAGCCCGGGCTCCATAAAGTCATTGTAAAGTCAGGATTTGCCTGGTCAGTGGACTGGAAGAGTCACAGCGATAGGTCATGCCTACCCCTGCCCAGGAGGCATGTGGCAGCCCGGTGGGTCCCCAGACGTCCTCCAAGCTCCCAGAAGATGGTGCTTCTCTTGCAAAAGCCTGTCAGGATTCCCTTGTTCCAGACCCACACTGAGCATACCACACTTGCACTAAAGGAATCGGGCTGCTGAGAGGGACAGAGAACAGGTAGCGAGTGGCACAGCACGCTCTCCAGCACTGCCTGCGCCCTCTGGTTGTGGGTGTGCTGCCGCCAGGCCCGGCCTTTCACAGCGGTCACCGCGCACCCATCCCACCGAGACTGCCGAGAGCTGCGCCGAAGGGAAACGCAAGGAAACACACAAAGAGAAGGGAAATAAAACACCCCTTCCAAGCCCTCGAGTTGGTTCGTTTATCACCGGGTTGTAACGCACTTGTCCTAACTTTCGGAGGCCGCTTTCCCTGTGGCCAGTGCCCTTTCTCCTGCGCCGCGCTTCGCCACCTTCCCCCGGCCCGGCACCGGGAGGGACGGCACGGCACGGGAAAGCACGGCACGGCACCCGAGGCGCTGGCCACGTGCGGCCGCCAGGTGGCAGCACGAAGCCACTGCCGCCGCGCTTGGCCGTCGGGCTCCCTCAGCCCGAAGCTGCCCCTGCCGCCAGCTCCCCCTGCCCGGGGCTCCCCCTGCCGCCAGCTCCCCCTGCCCGGGGCTCCCCCTGCCGCCAGCTCCCCCTGCCCGGGGCTCCCCCTGCCGCCAGCTCCCCCTGCCCGGGGCTCCCCCTGCCGCCAGCTCCCCCTGCCCGGGGCTCCCCCTGCCGCCAGCTCCCCCTGCCCGGGGCTCCCCCTGCCGCCAGCTCCCCCTGCCCGGGGCTCCCCCTGCTGCCAGCTCCCCCGTGCCGAGGCTCGCCCTGCCCAGGGCTCCCCCTGCCCGGGATCCTCCTGCCCCGCCACTCCCTCTGTCTCCTGTGCTGCGGAGAGCTGTTATCGCGGGGAGCCTTAATCTTTGTAGCTGTCGTGGCTCCGGGTTTCTAAAAGAGGCGGCAACGAGTCTTCGGTTTTAATTTGAGCTGAAGTTAAAAAGTGCTGTCATTCCGACTGAGGAGCGTGGATTTGTGTGGCAGAAATTAAATCAGGATTGCCATAACTTTAATTATGGGAATGAGAGCAGTAAATACATTTGAAATGGGGAAAAAAAAAATAACTGTAGCTAAACTTGGAACAGTCTGGATAGATCAGGGATGCAGCCCAGACATCGAGATGTCACACTGCGTGGTTAACGCCTGCACAGACCTTGACACTCTGAAGGAAGAAACATTTTGGGAGATCCATGGGCCAGACTGACAGGCATTGGGGCTCCTGCCTTGAGTGCCAGCAGAGGTCTTGCTGGAGGTCCTCTGAGTAGCCCTCTTCATAAAGGGCAAGGGCAGGTTTTGGTCCTCTAATCACAGAAACTGCATCATTTCCAGATTAAGAAGTGTTTCAGCATCATGGAAACAATGGAAGTGTAAACAGATTACACTAAATGTGCTGTAGAGAGTGATGAGAGATTAAAAAGTGTACTCTGAGTGAAGAAGAGCTGATGATCACCATGACCCCAGGCAGAGTGGCTGGAGAGGTCCCGCTTTCACCTGTGGGCAGGATAGCTGAGGAAGTCGGTATGTGCAGGGCCAAAACTCTACTTTGTGTATATGAAATCAGAAAGGCCCCTTTTAAACACACCATTGCTTAGGGGACTTGCCTTTCTAGAAGGTATTTCTGCAGTAAAAATATCTGATTTTTGAGAAACATTTCTTACAATTAGAGAGCAGCTGATCTACCCAGGGAGAGAAGCAAAACTGCAGTGAGAGATCTGCTGCAGTCCCTTCCCTGACAGGCACACCTAAGAGCTGCATTCAGGGAGAAAGAGAGACAGTGCTCAGGGTCTGGTGAGCAAAACCAGACCATCAGTTCGCTTTCTGGACACCAGGTGGATGTACAGCCTCACCACAGGCACGACTGGATGACTGATCTTGTCTGAGGAATACCATATGTGAGATGAGACATGCAGGACTGTTTCCTACCCCAGAGCAGCTCTTTCAGGAAATAAAACCCAGAAACTCAGGCAATTACGAGACAGACAGACATCCACTGGAGAGAAGGAGCTCTGCACCGTGACTTTCATGGGACTTTCAGACAAAGGAGAGGGATGCCCACCACCTAGCTCCCAGAGACCACTTGGGTGCCAGCTGGATTGGGATCAGCTGCAATGTCAGTGCAGCACTTCTGCTGAGCTGGAACTGACCTGGAGGGGAACAGCTGCTACGTCCTCCAACACATGGGATGTGAGATGTTAAGTGGGCTCATCCGAATGCACTGAGCACAGCAGTGAAATGTTTCCTGGCTGGTCTTGTCTGGTCACAGCAGACCAACTTGAGCTTGCTGTACCAGTGGCAGGTAGTGGGCACAAGCAGGACTCCAGTAGGACCAGCATCATCTGTCTTTAACCAGTGGAAATCATGTCCCTGGAGAATGGGAAACCTGAGCAAGAGGCAAGCTGGGCTTGTGACATCAAGCTATGGTTGCTGCTAAGTTATATGAGGCTGACCACAGACTAAGCCTGGCAATCTCTACTGAGCTCTGCTCTCCTTCTGAGATACACTCAGGCTCACTCAGGAAATATCTTGATGGGTGGAGAAATCCAGGTGTTCTGCACACGCAACAAAGTACTGCAAAGCCATAAGGCAGCTGCCACATGGTGGACTTGGCCAGAGGCCCCAGATGGGCATCTGAAAGTGTAAAGATTGCTTAAGCCAGGCACATGCCATAAAACATTGCTGCTCTGTGGAGCAACATGAGGTAAAGGGTGATACTGGGAAAGGAAATTGAGCAGCATCACCACTCTGAAGCCATCAGCCTGTAGCATTTATAAGTAGAGATGAGGTGAATACAAAAAGGAGAAATGTCTGGACTGAGAATGACCCTTTCCCTGTGCCTCTTTGATGAGAGCATTTTTGCCAGTTTGCCTTTGGCTGTTAGTGAAATGTGCCTTCTGCTAATAAGCAGTGTGGTGAATAAGCCGTTGTGGACTGTGTTCGACATTAGACTGAAATGAGAGAAAATGACATTGTCTGTTGTCTCTACTGAGGCTTCACAAATCTTTTACGCAATAAAAAACACAATCTATCAACCTGCCTAAAAGACTTTCTCAAAGGTAGTGCTAGGCAATCAAATCAGGCATCAAACACAACAGGGTACCAGAGGCAGTAAAATGCTTAATTCTTTTGAACTGGGACAATCATCAGCTGCAAATGTAGCAGCAGATGAGTTGGTGCTATCTGCTGAGGGATGAGACACAAGATGAAGGGTTTTTTTGAAAGTGCTAAGCAATTTCAGAGCTGGTGTCATGGAAAAGATCATCTCATTGAACTCCATATCCAGACTCTAGACTCTCTCTTCAGTCCTTGAAGATGTAATTCCCAGTGAACTGGAAGTCATTATTTGCCCTGTCCTAAAGTAATTCTCAAAACAAACTTGATGTGTTTTAAAATTATTTCTTTCCATTGGCTGTGCAAGGATCTTCAAGGGACTACTTCATCTGTATACATCTGCAGATTTGCCTAAATGTCAGAGAGAAGGGTCTTCCCCTATGTGGTTTGTCCATATTTCCCACATCAAGAAAAAACCTGATGGGGACAGATCAAAGGAAGATACAGTGGCATGGTGTGAGTGCTCAGAGGGCAAATTAAGGACAGTGTAGCATGTGCAGAGTGAACAGAAGAACACAAAAGGAGCCACTAGGCCACATTATGAGATACAAACCTGATCTTGAATAAAGGTTGGTTTTAATCACCATGCTGTTAACCATACTTCTTTTTTTTTTTTTTTACTCCATTTCCAAGCAAAAATGATGCTGTCTGAAGGACACTCAGACAAGGACTGAGAAAAAGACATCACAATGCCCCTGGCAAGGTCTGGCTGTGATGATTCTGCCCATTCTCAGACAACAAACCACAGAATTCCTCAGTAGAGCTCGAAACTGGTAACTTTGAATGTGAATTTGAACACAGGGTACCTGTAAATCAGTGGGAAGCTGGTTATCAGGAGAGGCACAACGTTGTTAATCAGTGCAAAACAAGCAGGAAGGCATCTCTGCCTGACAGTGTGGGAACACAGCAGCAGGGCCCTCAGAGATCAAATAGCAACTGAGCACAAAGATGAATGAGTTTTAGAATCTTAGATATTTCCCTGAAGAGAAAGTCCATGTGGTCCAGCTGTATAATGCCAGGCAGTGCACAGGTACACTGAATAAATGCTTACACAGAGCTCCCAAGAGTCACGCATTTAGACTTACATGTACAAGTGACCAGGACAAGACTCAACAATCAAATAAGGACCTGAAGCAACAGCCACAGACTGTGCTGCAGGATCACTGATGACACTGGTAGCCTTTAAGTAACGGCAAAAGACAAACTAAGAAAGCAGTAAATAGTAGGACTAGATGCCCAACACACTTGGGCTAGAGGCAGATTGAAGAGTAATTGAATACAGCCCTTTACTATTGTCTGTTGAAGCTTAGAAAGGTGACACATAGCAAGGGCCAACAAGACACTGCTCAGCACCATTCTGCAACACAGATATTGTTACAGCCTTGAGCTACAAGTTAAGGCAATAGCAGCTTGTGTTTCTAAGTGCTGGTTTGATACCTTTTGTGTCAGCCAACAAGCAAGGACCATGTCCATCTTCTTTGAGCCAGCTGAGGTTCCTAGCCAAAGCACAGGGAAGCAAGCTGTGCTGCCCAAAAAGATTTATGATCCTGCAAGCACAGTATATCTCCATATATCTCCTCTCTCTCATGCATTTATATGTCTTAGATGAAAGACTTTCTTCTGTAAAGCTGGGGGGGTTTGGTCACAATTCATGTATCTTGTTGAAAATATGCTGAATGAGCTGATACTGATTTTCAGTTCTCTCCATGTCTTGTTGATAACAGTCACATGTTGGCATCAGCCAAGTCCCATTAGAGACTAATACCAGTGTAAGATAAGAGGACTTTCTCCTTTTCCATCCATTTCTACCTGCCTGTCCTCCTCCCCTAACCATGCCATTCCACTCCTCTGTCATAAACATTTGGTCCGATGAACTTCAGCACCAGGACATGGCAAATGATGTGAGCACATGGCCAAGAATGGGAACAGTTAGGAAGAAAAGTGAAATTCTCTTTTGGTCAAAGTGAGTTATGTCATCCACAGCATGTCCTGAGGCCATACATATCCCAAATGCAGAGTGGCTGTCCAAAGTCTGAAGTAGCAAAGCACATAAATCTAAGCAAAAGAACCATCCTCCTTCTCTTCAAAGCTCCTATGCTGGAAGTTCAGCATGTGTACTCTGTTAGATAAAGAATTAAATTAAATTAGCAAAGCATGGGTTTTGGATTACCAGACTCAGTAGCAGTAGAGGGCTCAATGCTGGAAGGGCTTATTCGGATCTCTGTGCTTCTGAGATGCTGCCAATTCAGGCTTCAATGAGTAAAGTCCTTTTGTAGAGAGGTCCTTCTGTGGGTGTGAGACATATTGTGGTCTGTAAAGAGCTTTGGGCTCCTTTTAAGACACTATGAGACAATCTGTGAATTCCTTTACTTGCGTTTGTGTACAGTTACTCACACACATAGACTCACTATAGTTGAAGGCTTGCCAATACTTGTGTGGGATTTACAGTCCTCAGCCATTTTTATAAAGGCCTTCTGGAGGTTGTGAAATGTTAAGCATTCTGAGTAGTTCTGGAGAAAAAACACATTTTGTGGGATTAACAAAACCAGGTGTTCTTCACTGCAAAATGTCTGTCCCTCTCCTTTACTGCAGACTGATGTGTACTCAAGAAAAACAGCAGGAATGTTCCACAGCACAGTTTCCAAAGATGAACACTTCTAAGGTGAAAATCAGCCATGTGCACAGTGCTAACTTTAGCCTAGGAAGTCAGTTGGATTAAGTGATGGAAGCAGACAAAGAACTCCTTAGAAATGCCATGGGTGACAATTGTCTGTGGTGGGTTCATTCATCCCGGGGTGGTACTGTATGTGGGAAGTGAGTGCTGCCTAACAATGCCACAGCTGCTTTCCCAACCCACATGCTGGTCATGTGTGGGTCCTCTTCAGCACAATAAAGAGGACTGCAGCATTAGCTGGTTGTCTTTCACTCCATTGAAAATGGCCACAAAACATTAAAGGCTGGCTGAGTGAGAAGGCTCACCCAAGTCAGGGTGAGGGTGTTAAGAGATACAACTATTTAAAGTAGCTGGCTGGACACAGAGGAAGGATATTTACAGATTGTTCTCCATCTGAAAGTGCAATACTGAAAGTGTTACACAATCAAAACCGTACATGTGCAGTGCTTGTTGGGAATGAGTGACTGAGAGGTTTATTTAATGCATAATTCAGGTTAGGCTTTTTGCTTTTGCTCCTTGTCCTTTGAGCTTTTACACA
Source organism: Colius striatus (assembly GCF_028858725.1). NCBI lineage: Eukaryota > Metazoa > Chordata > Aves > Coliiformes > Coliidae > Colius > Colius striatus. The sequence continues at coordinate 24,512,551 of NC_084763.1, forward strand.
TGCATTTTTATAAACTTCCAGAAATTATTTGTGCAATTTCTGTTGGAGGAGTTCCTGAAGGCTTCCTACACCAATGATCAAACAATAGGGAACTTAGTCTTCTGCTCCTGGTTAAGCTGATTACAACAGAGTGAGTTGACTCTTTACACATGCCACAAAGAGCGGTATTTGATCTTACATACACATACACACAAACATATATATGCTTCTATGCACACAGACTCAGTTTCTGCAGCTGCGTGTGAGAACTCTCCCTAAATGACGGATCCTTGGAGCAGAGAGTTACTTCCTTCTGTGTTTGGCAATGATATAAAATGTTTAGAGATATTTCACTGTAAATTATTATTCTGAATAACGCCAATTTGCAGTGAATGTAGTGTATCAATAATGAAATAAAGCAGTAGTGTCACAAAGAGTGTATGTGATCACATCCACGCTTTGTTGTCTCTGATCTGTAGTATTGGGTCTAAGACTGTAGTCCCTTCTCATAAGATTAACATACTAGATCTAGGGCATGTTTTGTACACATTCTCAGACGATCTGAGGCTCACTGTGTAGGTATGATTTGATGGGCTTATCAGCTCTGATGACCTGCACAATGGTGCTGCTGGACAAAGAAGCTCTCTCTCACAAATTTACTTCACGGTTATTTTCCCTCCTTCTATACTGTGAGCTCTAAAAATAAGAATAAATGGAATCCCCGGTTTCCAAAATCAAAGACAGTGTGAATTGATATTGCCCACTGAAATGCAGTGAGACTAAATCAATAACATCTGCAATAAAGCATAATGAAGACAAAATTATATCTCAGCTTTCCTGAACAGCTGTGAATCTATTTTTAATGACCCACATTTTTGGCAGTCAGCTAAACAATTTTTAAAATGTCCTCGAAAATGGATTGTTAAGTACATCAGCAATGCAGAATACTGAAATACCATTAATTGCAGCTTCTTCTGTGTGGTCTGTAGTACTTGGCATGAAAACACCCTCAATCTATGGCTAGACTTGAAAACATATGTGACTCCCTAGGGTAGTTAGAAAAAAAGAAGTGACTTTAAATAGGTGACTTAAAGAATAATGCAGTGTGATTCCTACCACTGATTTGTAGTTTTTTAAGCAAGGTTTTTAGGGAAACTCTATCTGTTTTCACAGGCTTGCCTTATCATTCAGTGATATCACTCTGTGTGATGACAGCTTTGTACACTGATAACCAGGCTCCTGGACTTGGCCTCTCAGGCTCTCAGCATAGCTTCTCAGTCCGAAAAGTCTGAAAGAGTCAGCTTTCTCCCATCAATGATTGGCTTCATCACAGTGAGATTCAACATGACATTTTAAACCTCAGTGTGACGTATATTTTTCTTAAAATGCAGAGTATACAGTGACAGTGGAGGTGGTGAAAGAGATCAGTGGACTGGGATGTGTGTTTGGTTATTCTTTACTAAGTCACATAGGTCATGTTCATCTAGGGTGAACAATGTCCCTTGTCAAGGCAGAAAACAGGGGAAAAGGGCTTCCCATGGGATCTGCTTATGGTGATGCTATGCAATGTGAATCAATGAGGTTACTATGGGGCTATGATTATTACTCACCTTGCACAGTAATTTGGACAACACTGACTTCCCAGTTTGCTGAGCTTTGCTCTTCCTCATACCTAGCAATGAAATTGAGTTTCTGTGTACCAGTTTGGTACCAAATTAATCAATACTATTCACATCTCCACAAGCTGCATGCTTCTTCCCTAATGAATGCACAGTCTACATGCTACTGTATGGAAGCCTTCAGGTGACTTCTCAGGACAAACCTGGTTTCTTCAGTCAGTTCCATTCCCCAGGAAAGGCTGGTGGTGAGGGCTGACACTACAACACAATCATGACAGTGGGGTTGGTGTGACAGAGCGTGCTTATTTCAAAATGAACACATGAATGGTCACCAGAACCAATCAGCAGAACTTCATTTGTCTATAGAATCATAGAATGGTAGTGGTTGGAACGGACCTTCAGAGATCATCCAGTCCAACATTCCTGCAGAAGCAGGTCCACCTAGATCAAATCACATCGGAACATGTCCAGGCAGGTCTTGAAGACCTCCAAGGAAGGAGACTCCACACTTTCCCTGGGCAGCCTGTGCCAGTGCTCCATCACTCTCACAGTGAAATAGTTTTCTCTTCTGTTTAAATGGAACTTTTTGTGTTCCAGTTTCATTCCATTACCCCTTGTCCTGTTGCTAGACACAATAGAAAGAAAGGGATGCCCCAACCTCCTGATATCCACCATTTATATATTATAAATATTAATGAGATACTTGTAAATATTAATGAGATGATCCACTATATCCACTTATTATCTAATCCTCTGTTTTAAAATATTTGGTAAGTACTCAGACACTGGAAATACACACCCAGTCTCAAGCTTATTTCACATACCTTTGTGAGTTGTCCTTGTGGAATTTGTATTTACCCTTCTTGAGGAATTCCAGCATATCCCTTGCACTGTTGTGCTATTAAGCACTTTTGTGTTGATGTTAGTTCTACAGTGAGCTGATCGTAGTGGGTTTCTGGTCTTCTTATAATCAATGGTGTTTGGTTTCAGATTGTTTAAGTAAAAAAAAATATCTAGTCAGCAGATAATCTACTTGTACTTGCAGTGTGCTGCCTTTGGACCAGAGAGTGAATCTGGTTGTTATTTTTATCAGTTTCCAATTCCTGCTCTATACCACTTCAGTGTCATTCTGATCACATTTTGAGAAATGCATTTCAAGGCACAGGGAGTGTGGTGTTTCCTCAGTGGAAAAAGTATCGCATGCTTGTCTTCAATGTTTGTCTTAAAAATCACAGCAGAATAAAAATACCCTTGGCAGGATGGGAGGGAATATTAATTTCCGCAGCCTGCTACTCTAAATCCTTGATACCTTTGTCGTCTCTATCTCTAGATATCGAAGCGCTCTATTTGTATGTTTGGAAAGCAGTTTCTATGGTTTAAGTTGATTAAGCAAGTTAAGGAGAGACCACACAGTGTTGTGTGAGGAAGATTTTAGTTTTGTTCATGTTAAATGCAAGTTTTCAACTCTTTGTTGAGCAAAAATAGCATAGGCATATATAGCTGTTATTCCTGAGTGGCAAAACACCACAGCTTCCCACAGATAGTATATTTTAAATACACATTTAACAATGTGTCTGTCCACTCAGCAATTGAACTCCTCTATTCTCCTCAGGCATTCCTTCAGGACGACTAGATGAGATTATTTGTTCATTCTGTGGAGTTCATTCTGTGGTCTTCCATGCCCCCTCCGATCCACCCCCATGTCAGTCTGAATCCTAGTTTGCTTTTGCATTTGATTTTTCTATTTACTAGTAGCAGGTTCCTTTACAAACCTTTCACCATTTCTTAATAAGTGAATATGATACTGCTATTTGTGATAACTTCAGTCTTTACAGGAAATTAAAAACATGCCCTGAAATTCCTGCACAAACGTGCAACCATCTAACTGGAAGAACAGTGTATTATGTATCAGGAAAATGATAACTGGAGCATTCAGAAAGAGAGGGAGACAAAACAGTTTAAGGATATCAGGCTGCATATATGATCTCTCACAGAGGAGTGTTGCAAGGTATAGTCCATGAATCAGAGGAGCATCCCAATGGCACAGGGGAATTTTAATAAAGAGAATGAAATTCTCATCATGTCCAAACCAGAAATTAACATGCATCACTTTTTTCTTCCCATGGCTTTTACTGCCAGCCTCAGCTATTTTGAAATATTTGGGGCCAAAGCAGGAGCAAATCTCTGGAGGGAAGAAAGCTATTAACATCGCCAATAGTTCACAACACAGCTTTGTTTCTTGAAAGGCACAGACACGGCAGGAGGTGCTTCATGAGGCTACATCACGGCTTCGTGATTTTGAAATAATGGCCCCTGGGGCCCTGAGCCTACAGACCATTTCTCATGTGACCGAGGGACCCCTGAGCAGTGCCAGAACTCCTTGTGAGAGGCAGGGATCGCAGGGCACCATCCTTCTCTCCTCCTCTGAGGGCCACTGGGTTCGGGAGGAGATCTCAGTAACCTGACCAGAATTTGGACCAGGCTGAGAAAAAGCCTTTAGCTTGATGGGCTATGAAGTCCAAGTGACTTTTAGCTCATGGATGGGCTGGTGGTCATGCTATGAGCCAAATAAACATGGCCCTTTGTTATTTTTTGTCAAAATAGTCTCCAACAGACTATCCTGCAGCACCCATGTTTGGGACAGCTGAGAAGGCACAAGGGTTTTAGTGAAAAGCAAGATGATAAGATGATAAAGAAAGGGTGGTGAAACAGGAACCCTTTCATTTAGTTCTTGTTCCAAAATTTCCTACCAATCTCATGAACAAATCTAGGGTGATACACAGGAACTTTAGTCCCAGTATAGTTAGCTATTCAATATTATCATTTGCTATTCATGACCTGAGACTGGCAAACTGTCTCCCGTAATGCATGTACTCTATCTTGACACACCACAGCAGCTGATTTCCACAGTGCTGATAGGTATAAAGGGCACGATTTATGGGTATACCGTATTTGTCTGTTAACTGCTGTGAGTTTCCCCCCAGATTTTCCCTCTTAAGCAAAACATGTAGAATACTGTTCATCAGGTCAAAATTAACACTAACATATTGCTGTTTGCAAGATGGTAAATAAAGAGGAGATGGGCATATAACATGGCCATTACACATGGAAATTGATATGTAAATAGTTCACAAAAAATGTCTGAATAGGTTTTGTGCAAGAATATACATGGAACTGCAGAACCATAATGTTCTGTGTGGAAAATTGCTTCCTTTGTGTATTGCTATGTCATACCCTTATACAGAAGAGGCTTGAAACATTTGACTAATAGTTCCTATTCCCTATCAAATGCTATAATCTCATAAATTACTTTTCCTTACCCAAATAAAAAGAACAACACCTATTTAAAATCAAGGCTTTATTTTAGCTTAAAAGTCAATTCAAACTCTACACCTGCTCTTCAGTCCAGCTTCAAATTTTGGTTATTCTATATAATGATTTCCTTCAATTTTAAAATATTTCCTTTTTCTGCATGAGAGACTCACATAATCAGTAAAAGAATTGAATATATGGGAGAGAGAAAAAGATTAGAGGCAAAGAGTGGTGTCAAGTTAACACATGGTGCAAGTAGAATAACAGAAAACCATTGTTCAGCTATAGCAGGAATATGATTGTGTGTGGTAGACTAAAAATTTCCACTCTATTCAGGAAAAACGTGATTTTTAAATGTAAGTGTTGCTTTTATTTTAGTGTACTAAAAATTTGCCTTACAGGACCACAAGCCATTCTTTTTATTAGCTGTGTTTGCCTGTAATCCTGATTAAAAAAAACAAGTACTTGGGTTTTACTTGGGTTGCAGGATCTGTTTTGGCAAACAAGACATATTTGTCCTTTTATGGCAGTTTAATTTAGGACAACCACTGAGACTTCATGTCAAAGTAACACGCTAGTAACGTATCATCAAAACACCTGGTGTGGCTGGAATGGCCATGTAATAAAATACTTAATGATTTAAAACAAATTTAAAATAAAATAACAGCTCCTTAATACTGCCAAGAGGTTAAATGTGATCTACCTGAAAGTTATGTGTTGTTAAATAAGAATAATAATTAAAAAACAGTGCAGTGTATCTGTGCTCCTTCATGTTTCTACTGGTAACTCTGTGGTTAAGTCAAGTAATGATTGATTTTGAGAGAACGATAGCTATTATAAACTGTAATCAGCAGAGGATGAGAATAATTACGCAGAGAAAGAGGAAAAAAAGCTGAAACATGGCCGAGTAATATTCTGATTGATGGCAAAGTCATTTCCTGGCTTTTAATGCCTGATTTTTCAACAGTCAGCACAAGCTCTAGCCCTGTGGGGAAAAAGGGAAGGGAATGGTCATGTTATACAGAAAACTAGTGTCCTCAACTTATCATTTTCATTAGGAATGGGTGAACTGGCTTGGAAAAAACCCACAGACTGTCGTTCAGGACCATCTCTATGTGACAAGACTGCAGCTTGGGGTGAATGTGTTTGGATGTACTGTGACTGTGCTCTCAGTTTACACTGCAAAAGTGCAGTGCGCCTTCATCTCCTTCCAGCTCCTGCATTCCCACACCCTCCAAAGAACCCCGGGAGGGCCATTTTTGTGATATTACAGGGTACAAGCAGAGCAGAACAGTGCATACAACAGAAATCCTGTCTCAGTGAGGTGTTCAGATAGTCCATCTGATCTGAAAAGTTTTCTAGTTGTGGAAGCTCAGTTGATCCATCAGTTGTCTTTTTTTGGCATTTTAGTGTTCTCAGATGAAGCAGGTACCAGTCTCTCCAGCTCTGGGCTGGTCAGGTGTTACCTCTCATGTCCTGTCTGCGAGCTTCCCTTCTTGATAGCTTACATCTGCTCTGGTCCCATCCTCAGACCTCTCTTGTTTTGCTCTCTGGAGAAAGGCATGTCCCCTCCAGAATGACTAATTATTTTCCCCTAACCACATTTCTGCATGTGTGCACATGTGCTGGTGATATGCACACAGGCCATAGCCAGCAAGCACCATGGGGGGTGGGACGCTGAGCAAAAAACCAATAGCTCTGATCTTCCATGACTCTCTACAGGAATGCCTGATGGGAATGCATGTGTGTTTTCAAGTCTTAAAATAATTTTAATTTCTGGTTTATGCTACATGAGGTCACAGAGTGGACAAGCCTACAAAACAGTGGGCTCCGGCTGACAGCCGTGTGCTTTCTGAACTGCGACACTTCCAAAAAAGAGGCTAATTTATCTTATCATTCCCAACCATAAAATGGGGTAAGAAATGGAAAAAGTTTAGAACCCATAAAACTGAGGGAAGCAAGACAGCTGCCATCCAAGAAGGGATGTGGGGTCCTGTTGACTTTGAAGAAATTTGTGGATCATTTACTGCTGGCTTCACAAAGTGTCTCCTGCCATGAGAACTTTCCAATCAGATTTGAGCATCCAGAAAAGCTCCAGAAATATACTTTTTTCAGATCCCCTCTTTCTCTCTTAGTGCAAACATGGCATGCAAACCTACACCAAATGCTTCTATAGGCAGTTTTCCATCTGCCCAAGAAATTATGCCTATATAATGCTTAGCACTTGCTGGCAGACTTTGAAGTACCACAGAGAAACTTTTGTGGTGAATTTTCAATTAATTGCAAAAATTCAAACTATCTGGAGTGTACAGTCCTGCTTCTACTCTGTGTACTACCAGCTTGATAAGAGTGCTGTCCCACTGATTTTAGAGGAGTTATACCAATTGGTGAAAACAGATGGAGTGAAGAATGCAGTTAGCAGCTGTATCTCCTCCGAAGAGCAGGTCAAAAGCATCTCTGCAGCCAGCGGTACCAGAAAAGAAAAGAGATCAGCAAAACAAACATTAGAAACATAAAAAGTCTGTAATTCAAACTTGATAGCATTGGGATTCTTCATTAGGGACAGTAAAAGAGACAAACAGGCAGAGGGAGAAAGATTAACTACTTACAAGCAGTGTATACATTGGAGTGATAAATCCTTGTAGTGACTCACTTGGAAGCTCAGTGAAGAGATTGCTGCTTTCCTCATCTTTAACTCCTCAGGCAGTGCCTCTGAAATCTCCACTTTGCCACAAGACCCTGTAGAACATTGTCCAAAGATGAGACAGAATTTACCTCTAAGCCAATTTACTGGTAACTTAAATGTCTGTTTAACAAACTCTCCTCTTTGGAGATGCTGGCAAAGATTTGAATGGAGGCAGTGGGAAGCAAAATTCCTTTCCTTTCCTTCTCCCCCCAGTCCCCCTTTTTTTTTCTTATACTCATTTTGTAAGTTACCCTTATGCTCAGGGTAAAATACTGAGCAATGTGTGGGTCACGGACAACTTATTGAACCCTGTGCTTTCAATAATGCTTTTTCAGTAGGCAGGAGGAAGCATGCAGGTTGGGATTAGTATGCTGCCATTTGCCTCCTGGATATGTATTGGTCCAGACATTTTCTTTCCCAGCACAGAGTATTTTTGTAGCAGGCGTTGCCTGAGATACTTTGAGGAAATCATTGCCTAACTGGAAGCACATGGATAGTCCAATTGGTTTCAGTTTCTGTGTTTAATAATGAACATGTACTTAAATTTCTTGCTAAATCTGAGGAGTCAGCAGGGGTGAAAGCTGCTGGGCTGATACCAGTATAGACTGCAGTTTTCTGGTTGCAGGGAAGGCTAGAGACTGCCTGTTTCCCATGCCATTCCTGGTGGCTGTGGCATTGGACCCATCTGGGTTCACCTAGGCTCTCCCCTTGTCCCCTCACTCTGTCTGACCTGGGCACAACCATTTCTCTAGCACTTCCATGTCCCAATTCTGTCATGAGTGTGCTGATATGGCCTGCACTCATGCACCTGGGTACCTGCAACTAGACCAAGATATCTAAAACTGTTGTGCTTTTCTTCCCTTCCATCTCTCAGTCTTTCCTCTACTTGCCTGTACTGGGACATGAAGAGCCTCTCCTGTTGCCATGTTCCCACTCACATGTCCAGTGTGACCCCATTGTGTACTGGGGAGTATGGCTGCAGCAGAGGAGATGTAGAGAGGATGGAGTGGGAAGGGGAACAAGGTTTTGGTAGCACTGTGGAGAGACACTGCTGTAAGCTTGCTGCCTTTCAGTGAAGAACTTGGAAGAGCTGAGAACTATTATTGCAAATGCTGACAGGAAGTGATTTCCACCAGATCCTCTGCCTCCTGACTCTGCAAGAATCTTCGTAGTCATAGCACATTCCCTGGTGTTGGCCTGGACTAGCCACCTTCCCCTAGCCTCTGTCTTCCAGCTACTTCCAGAGTCCCTACATTAATAGATGGACTTCTTGGGACTGAACAGGTCTCACTGGATCCAGAAAGATGGTTTGTTCAGTCCACTTGGAAAGTCATATGGCTTCTCAGACATCCAACCAAGGAACCTAAGTTTAGATGTGTTCTTTCACACTTCCTTCTTTGAAAACAGTGGCTTCATGTCGGGAAGGTTTTAGGTAAGCCTTGAGTGGAAAATATTTTGCAAACTCACTGGTTTCAGCTAAAGGTGCCTCTGTAAATCATGAGGTAGCTAAGGCTGCCAGCAAAGCTGCCGGGTATTACCAGCTACCATGATGTTTTGTTATCTGACATTCATTGCCTAAAAACTGAATCAAGACTCTTAAGCAAAAGATTAATTTCCTGGGAAAGGGTAGCGTAGTACTAGCACATCAAGTACAAGAGCAGCAAGATTGCTGTGTTTTGTTTTCCTTGTTTCCACCCTTTTGAAAGGAAATTGTGAGTCATGATTCCAACAATCTGAAACATAACACTCTGATGGCCAGATCAAAAAACAGGCTAGCAGAAGGCCATGTGGAGCAGGGATGGACCGACAGCCAAATGCCCTTGCCTAAGCAAATGCAGTTGTCATCCAGCCTCTTCAGATGTATTCACCAAGAAAATGAGTCAGCTTGGTTGCTCCTTTTCAGGAAATGGCACAGAAAAAGGATTCCTACAGTAGGTGACAAGCAGAGAAACTGTCACAATATGGGGGAACATACTACAGCTCTGCACCAAAGCCTATCTTCCCAGAGATGTAACTCCACAACTGCTCGGATGTTCCTCCAGCTTGACCTACTCTTCTGTTGCTCTCTGAGCAAGTTTCTTGCCAAGGTTGGCTCAAGAATGCTCTCAGACAACAAACAGCAATTTGTTCTCTTACATAGGGGTTTTTTCACCCCTAAAAAGCCTTTTCTGTCACAAGTGCAGCTTCCCACTGGCACTGTACTTCAAGAACAGACATGGAAGAATGAAGTCAGGAGATAACACACAGTGCAGTGTAATGAGGACACCAGTACAGAGATAGTTTTGCATTTTTTTAAAGTGCCAGATAAATTCTGTTCCATAAAAGTGACAAGAAGCCAATTTAAGGAGAAGAAAAGAAAGTTTCAGCATGAATCACTGCTCTATGCATTCTGAAAACTACAATAAAAATAAGCAGCTCCCCCAAAGCTGTATCCTCTTGGCAGAAAACAGCTCTGTAAGTAGTCTCCAGGACAAGACTGGGAGAGAAGTTACACATTTTTTTGTTTAGCAAGACCACTAATGCAGCAAACAGGGTACTGAGGTCAGCTACAAGGCTGGTGGAATTATGAGCACCTACCCCATCCCATCCCATCCCATCCCATCCCATCCCATCCCATCCCATCCCATCCCATCTTTCTGCAGCACTGGAAATTTGCTGTCACGTGTTGTGCTGAGAGGTCAAGATTTTAGCCTAGAATGTCTTATGGGAGCCGTGTCAGCTTTATCTGATTGAATGCAAGAAATGTACACAAGCCCAGCAACAATTCACAAGTCCAAAGGAAGCCACAGTGAGTGCCCTGCTCATGGGATTCCACTTCAGCTTTAAGCTTTCATTTGCCAGCAATCATAAAAGGTTTTAAAAATACTATATTGGAAAAAAGCTTGGTTCTGCTGTATTAAGGTCTCTGGAGAATTTACTTTTGCTCAGATCCTTTAGTTATAGAGAAGGGGAGTCAGAGTGTCATGTTTTGTGGTTTTAGTTTTGGATGGCCAATGGTAGGATTGTCACAAAAATGTTTATTACAGATATGTTTGCACCATGAAAGAGTCTAATATGGACAAAAGAAGCAGGGAAGCTTCTTCTTCATACAGCTTCATACTTTCTTTTTGTGTTGAAGTGACAAAACATATAATAAGTTATGTCTGACTTGGTGAAAGTTTACACGTTTGTGAATTGGCTGGGAAGTGCACTTTATCTGAACTTTGTGGCCAATGGCCAAGTTAAATAAACCCAATTAATATTAATTTCCCTTACCCCTTCCATCCCTTCCCTGGTAAATAGAACTACCTCTGGGATTTCTAATGGTAATTTCCCGCTGTGGTGTCTGGTTTAACTTGGCTACTAGACCAACAAGATGTTTTTCCACTTTGAGTCTTTTTCCTTTCTTTATAAACTTACAAAACTTCAGAATCTGATAAAACCGCATCCCTATAATTTTCCTTTCACAAGTTTATTTGGTGTCTTTTTGTTCATGCTTAGGTATAAAAGCAAAATAATCTAGCTTGTGGGATATGACTTAAATGGTAAATATTTACCATGTTTAAGAGCCTTGAGGTGGTGTGTGACCTGAAGGGATATGACGGTATTTAGCAAATAAATCAGTGTTCCAAAGTAGAAAGAATAATTCATTACCCAAACAACATCAAAAATAAAGACAGGCTACAATCACATCTCAGCCTTATCTCTGATACCTTTCAGTTTTTTTAAATGAAAAGTTATTTTCTAGGGTGGGTGCTGTGAGTATGGGCTGAAATTTATATTATATTATATTATATTATATTATTTTGTGTGGGATTCATTATCAAAATAGTTGAGCAGTCACAGATGTAAGCTCCCTGTGCTATTTCCCCTGTTTTTCTGATGGAAATGTTGTACCCTGAGTCTCCAGACTCTCTTTTGTCTCTGTGCACTGGGAGCAGGACCTCTCTTGCCTGATTTGGAAAGCAGCTTGTGTGTTAGCAAATGTGCTTTCAGGATGGAGTTAGTATTTTAGTAATATGGATCAGGTTTATTCAGCTGTCCCTTCAAGTCTGGCTGAGTTCGGGAGCCAAAGAGTTTCAGTGCCTTCAACATTCATCTCTAGGGTCATTTTGACAAGGCTGATCGCTTTGTTAACCATAACTGGGGCCAGGGGACAACATGCAAGAGAACAACATTGGTGTTAATGAAATAGTCTTTATGTTAATGAAAAAAAAAAGAAGATAAAGGGGAAAAGCTGACAGAAGGAGGAGAAACTCATTCAGAAACCTCTCAGCCTTGTTGATTCGTATGACCTGTGGAGCTGACATATAGATATGCTGTGACCAGCATGGGCCAGTACTTAGTGATGTGGTCTGAATGAGCTTAGTTATCATTGAGACACAGGGATGGTTCCAAGGACACATCAAATTCTGCCCAATCTGATGGTCTACCTCTGAGCATGGCCAAGAGCCACAGGGCAGGGCAGACAAGCCATGGTCCTCTGAAGAGTGCTACCCAGGACATCACAGTCTGCACAGACAGCTGGCTGTAGACAAGATGAAACTTTTAGTTTTCTCTTGTAGTTTTCTTCTGAAGGTGAGACATTGACGACTTTGTTTAACCTTGCCTTAAGTGGTTGAGACAACAGATCCAGTGAAGCCCTTAACCCACTTCATGTGCCAGAGCCCTGTGGTAAAATTCTGCATATCGTTAAAAATGCAGCACAGAAAATTGAAAGTTTTTGCCACATACAGAGCCCTCCCTCAAGCCACTGACTGTTTTGGATAAAGTTAGAGATACATTTCATGCATAAATGGGAGAACTATCTTGCTATAGAGACTAACTGCATTTTCCACTGAGGGAATTTATACTTTACCTAATAGCTGTGACATGAAACCCTTTCGCAAACCACCTTGTTCAAACACCAAAGGCTTTTTTGCAGAAGGACAGAAGCTGTCTGCAGAAGCTGTCAAGAATGGATGTGCTTTTGCCTCAGGTCAAGGTGATTAGGATGGACTTTTGCCCAGAACAGGGAAATTGGTTCTGAATGAAAATTGCTTTTCAGAAGTGGCTCTTTGTTAATGATATTATTATTATTTTATTTTAATATAATTAGGGTTATGTTCTTAAATCATAATTGTCATCGTTATACTTTCCTTCAGTCAGCATAGCATTACATTTAGTGATCTTAGTAATGACACAAAAGAGTTGTGAATCTCACCTGCCACGGATGGTCCCTTCTGTTTCTACATCATTTGGTTGTGCTTGAAACAGAAGTTGTCCTTGAAGTGCCTCAGAAATGTAATATCTTGATCATAACAATTACCTGAGACTGAAAAGACATCTGGTTAAAATCAGGTCTTCTTATGTGCTTTATGTACCTTTAAAATATATTCCTCCTTCCTCCCTGAAAAATTAGAACAACTGACATGTTTAAGTAGCTTTCTAGTCACACAATTTAACAAATTGTTTTTTAATAGCTGCACTGGGCAATGAACTATTTGAGTTGAGCCTGGGGTAACCATTTTCATGCAGTGTTGGGATGTTGGCTAATGAACCTCTCTGTTCCAAGGACCTTGAGAGACAGAGAAAACCTCACGAGACAGATCCAGAGGGTACACTGTTAGGTGTATTTTAATACCTTGAAAGAGAGCAGCATAGCAGGATGCTATGGAAAAGCTGACCTTCCTGTCTTGAGAAATAAGGATACCACAAGTGGTAAAAGAAAAATCCCTTTGTGTTCCCTCTCTCTAGTAATGTATTAATACTGCAAGGAATAGCCTCGTCTTCCATTTAATTTTAGTCATTCATGTATTTTTTTACCCACGACATCTCTCTGAAGCCATTAGAAAATTATAACTGGGATGTGAACTCAAGCAGAAGCTTATGGTCTTTTCGCTGTGTTTTAAAGAACAAGAAATGAGGTGACTCATGTCATCTTTCAACAGGTCTCCCAGTGGGTGTTTGTGTTCCATGCTGCACTCTTGCTAGTTATGTTTTGAGCTACTCCACAGAAGATTAAGCAGAAAGGAGACTACAGCCAACATATGAGACTCTGTCTAGCTGGAGAGATGAGTAAAGGGATGACATGTTGAGTGATGAGACTAGTGAGGTGCCCATAGAAGCCTGAGCAAGCACAGATCAACGATAAGCTGACCTGTAATGAAACTAATTTTGGTGTAACTCCATCATTACCTCCTGTATAAAAAAATATGCCCATTAGCATTATTCCAAAGTAAAAGGAAAGAAAAGCCATTTTAATTCTCCCAGAGAAAAATAATTAGGGAAACCTCAGGATTCTCACATTTTTGTGCCGTGATAGCGCTTGCTCTTCCTATAATGGCTTGAAGATCAATGTTCTGAGTGTGGCACTGTCAGCAGAGGATGATGCCAGCCACTTTGAGAAATGCCTGGTCAGGTTTCTATCATAACTCACTGTCTTGTAAATATGTTTAATTTTTGTTTTAGCAGTCTATCTTCTAGGAGAATGACAGAGATTTGAGCATTTATCCTCCACAGAAGTCATAATGCTTCTGGAGTTTACAGACAGGCATTACAAATTCTTCCTTCCAAGCCTCATTCTCTGCGAAGTTCAATGTCATCTGGCAGCAGAAGACATTAATCACTACTGAGAAAGGCCGGCTAATGTTTCTAAGCCAGGAAGGGCTCGTATCTGATTCCCAAATAGCTTACCCTAACAATTCTTTTTATGGAGATTGATTCCCCATATTTTGCTATTTTGGGGATATGGTCCATTTATATTTTTCTTTTACTGTAAAACTAATAATTGACATTGTTATTGTACTTATTTTATGAGCCAATTTCTTACTGTCCAAGGGTGGTTTTATTACTCTCCTTTTGGCCTTTCCTTTAGAGTACCAAAGGTATACAGGGCAGGAGGGAGACATGTTGCACATGCTTTATAAAGAACTTCACTGGCTGATTAGTATTATTTCTTCATTTATATCACACTTGTGCTTTCTGTTACTCTAGTTCTGGATAGAAAGCTAACTATCCATGCTAACTATCCATAGTCAGAGGCTAGCCTTAAGGCAGGTCTAATTTAATTTCATGCTCTCCATATCCCCTGTATGAAAGAAAGAATAGCCAAAATGCCCCATCCCATTCATATGTGGGGACAAGGACTTTACACAGAGTGTTATGAGGGGGCAAGATTGGCCATTTCCTGATAAGGACATTTTCCATGCTGCAAATATTTGTTTGAGAAAAATTACTCTTAGTGGAGATAATATGGCAATGAAGAATTGGGTGAGGAGGGATTAGATGATACTATGTTTCTTACTCTTTGCACTCAATTTAGTATCATTTAACACTTGCAAAACATGATATACATAATTTTGGGTTGATAATAAGCTATCAGAGAACTTAATGTCTTTTGTGTCAGGCTGAATGTTGCATAAGTAAACATGACTATTTGTACTTTCAACTTGTTTTGGAAGATGACTTATTTACAGAAGGAAATTTTCATCCAGAAAATTAGAAACCTCCACTGACAACGAGGCAAGACGGCATAAAGTTGATCTCTCCTTTTGCTGTTGATAGGGAATCTGTGGGTTGATGGCATTCGTACTGTTAGGAGTACTTTGAAGTTGTCTGAAAACACATGATCCAGTGGAGACTGACTTCATTATTGCCAATTAGTGTAGGATAGTGTGAAAGAAGGGTCAATTACCTGGGCCCAGAGGTTTCTCCAGCAAGTGAATTGATGGTGCCAGTCAGAAGAAACTCCAGATTTCATGGCCAGAGGGGCTGCTAGATCAACAGGTGTGACTTCTTGAATAACACAGGCCGTAACTTTTACTCTGTAACTTGTATCTTCATAATATCTGCCCTCTCACAGATGGATGATTAGGCAAGAAGATGGAAAAACAAAGGAAAACAGAACTGTTTTTGAAAATACAAAGAAGCTTCAGTCTTGCATAGCTCAACACAGGAGCACACTGACACTGATACCCTTGTATCAGCCTCAAAGCCCAGTGTAGTAGCACATGTGGTAAGTCTATTGAGGTCTCTTTAGTTCTCAGATAGACACTACTAATCTAGGATGAAAAAGGCCTGCCTGGAGAGTATCAAACCTGGACAATAGTGCTGCTGACAGCGTTGGCATTTTGGAGGTAGCCTTCCCTAGGTGTGAAATTGGTCCTAGCCTGGGAACAGGACTTGGGAGATGGTCCTCTCACTAGCCTGTGATGATTTAAGGCGCCTGCATGTGTACTGTGAATAGATTCTCACTGCTGTTTGTATCAAACAGGTTCATTTATTGAGAATAATATTTGTGTGATTCCTTATATTTTATGGCATTTAAGACAAACAGTGACTGTCACAGATGTCATTCATAGGACCATGTCTCAGTCTCTTGTGTGGCTCTGGGTGTCCAAGGAGTATCATTGTAAACCTGAATGTCCCCAGGAGTGGAGCTGGGAAACCAGCCCTTACCTATGGAGGACATTTTAGGCTGTTGGTGGCTGATCCAAACTCTTCTACCATTCAGACAAAAGATTAGATAGCCAAGAAGTGAGCCTCAGAGCTCTCTAGGGTCCCTTTGAGTCTGCAGGGACCAAAGAGGAACTGGAGGACTTGTGGATTCAGTCTCATGTCCAGCAGATGAGTTTGATCAGATTGGAGACTTTCATCTCATGATGAAGCTCCATCCTTACTGGAAAATTTTGACTCTTTTATTCTTTCCAAGAAATTATTGCTTTTGATGAGATTTCATCTGTAGTCACTCACCCCTTAGTTAAAATCACAAAATCCAGCTAACTTCATTTTTGAGCATGACCGTTTCTTTCCTTAATGTGCTTTATATTTATCAGTTTATATGTTTCCTCCAACTAATTTTTCTTAGACAAGAACCTAAACCTGACTTTAATGAGAGCTACAGAGCACTTCTTGAAGTCCCAAAAATAAATATTTTCCTTCAGGTTCAATTTGAGTTCTGGGAAAATATTTTTTCCTAATACAATTTTAAATTACTAAATTTCTTGAGTGGTTTTAAATTCTTCTACAATGAACAGTACGTAACCTCTGTTTTTGCATAAAAAGGGGCCTTCTAATCTTGTTCTTATAATGTGGATTCTCATTTTTTTTACAAAAGTATCAGTAAGAAGAGAGAAATGTTTTAAAGTATCTGAGTCAGAGTATCATGATGGGAGATGGCCACCTTTCAGTGGGTTAATAATGGACAACTTTTCTCACCTGTAGTTCAGGCCCAGGCTATAAATCTGAGGTGATATAATGGCATACTTTCCAGGGGAATCATACTTTTTCCATTTGTATCTTGCAATCAAATCACTAAGTTGTTTCCTATAAGTTTTGTTCTACCCAGGCAACCGCTCTGCCACTATGTGGTAGAGGAGGACATTGTGAACTCGACTAATTGGCAGAAGCACAGATGCCCAGGGCCATTTGAAATGACCTGCAGAAAATGGGCTGTCCACACAGGGCTGGCAGATACAGCACAGTACCTATAGGAGACCTATGATCTTCCTGAGGATAGGTTGGATACCCTGGGATGTCTCAAATGAATCAAGGTACCCATGTTTATGCAATGGATGTAAAACCTAAAGCTATCCTCTTCACCTCTATAGACACTCGTTGACAGTTCCATGAGCCTAGACAGTGCCTTGAGAAGGAAGGAGACTGTAACAGTGGAGTTCATCAGCTGCACCTTGTGATGGCATTTTTAACATCTGGACCTATAACTGCAAGTGACTAGTGACAAGAAGACAATGGCTAAGCATAATATCAACATTTTGTTAACTGTGTTTGCAAAAGCAACCAGTTCCCTTCACCCTTTGCCCTCATGGCTGCTGCAGGAACTCCCTAGCGGCTGCAGCAGCCTGTGTGGAGTGGGGAAATGGGCTCCCCACAGAGATAGCATGGCATCAGCCTTGAATATGCAGTTGCTGATACTTTCTCTGAAGCAGTGAGTGCTTGGGAAGTGCCGAGCTCTGCAAATTCCTTCCTCCCACTCTGACATGGGGCCACCCATACAGCTCTCTCCCGAAGCCACCAAGCTATTATGACACAGAGCTGCCCCAGCACCATGTCATTCCAGCAGACGAAAGCACTGTCAGGTCCACGTATTCAAAAATCATCTGTCTAGTTCTGCTTAGAGAGAGATGTTTAGAAGATAAGAATCTACTATCTGTCCAAACACACAACTTTGTCTCTGTGTTTGTGCTATGCAATCCATGTGTATGGAAATGCACAGTCTGGTATGTGTGCTTGTACACAACAACATTTTAATTTTTATTTTCTAGTTATCCTTACGGGAGCATAAGAAATCACTTGTGCTGTGCAAGGGAATTTCACAAATGCTCAGTCTAGCCTATCCATGGCCATGGCAAGAACAACTATCTCAAGAGATGTTAGTGCAGGATGCTGTTGATTTCTCAGTTTGATTAAGGTCTAACTTGCAAAACCTGGTGTTAGAACAGATACTCCTGCCTCAGCACTAACTGACCAGACAGGAGAGGTGTATATTTCACAGAGAGAAGTCTGTGAGGCTATTTAACTACCTCATGCAACAGTGGAACTTCTCACCCTGCCTTTCTCCCAGGCAGAGCATGCTTAAGTGTGTACAGGTGCATATACTGGGTAATGTGAGAGGATAATGAACATGAACTAGTATTGTACCGGAATAATGGGAAAGTATTAAAACTTACTAGCATTGTCCTTGACTTTCTTTGGTCAAAGTTTGTACTTCCATATTTTCTTATTCAGACAAATTACTGTAGTAATATATTGAAAAAACATTTTGGTTTCATGTAATGTTGTAATTTTGGCTTTAATGTATAGTCTTGGCTTATCTAGCTACTTGTCTGGGGTCTTGTGAATCTCATAGCAGATTGATGCCTCTTCAAAGCCATCTGGAAGAAGATCTACCCACACTTTTTTTCTGCTGCTCTTTTAATTGGAACTGCTGGCTGGCCCTATGTATCAGTGCAGTACAAAGGCTGGGAAAAAAGAGGGGTCTTACACTAAGCCATTAGAAAGGGCAGCAGGAGACGTCATCCGTTTTGTGTACAGATATGTTTAGATAGATGTGGTAAGCCATGAGATGTGGATGCCTTGACAGGTTACTTTTCAAAGACTGCTGATTTGCACTGACCTCTGACTGCTCTCACAACAGCTGAATTCTGCAGACTCTGGTAATCTGAGATAGAAACTGTTTTGAAGTCGGCTGGGTGTAAAGAGTCTATTGCAGCCCTCAGGGTCTCAGTATCACAAGGAAAAGTAAAGTGAGGTTGAAAAAAAAGATGCTATAGCTGGAAACTCCTGTGTCTGATTTTGTATGGGACAACTGAGCGTTTGCAGCACAACACCTGGGTGAAAACCAGACACCTATGTACTCAGATGTTTTCAGTCCTCCCAAACCATCCATTGCCTCTGGGATGTATGTAAAATCATCCTGTTCCCCGTTGAATGATGTTTCCTTGTTCTGAGAGAGCCTCATTTAAATATCTTTTAAATGCAAAGTATGTTATATATCATATTGTAGTCACAGTTCTATAAAATGTAGGCTGTGTAGGGAGAGGTACAACAAGCACCCTCTTCCCTCAACCTTCATATTAATCTTATTGATTAAAAGAATTGTTAACAGGGTCTTCTAAGCCTAAAAGTTTTCTTATTTATTTCTTTTTTGGTTTTGTTTGTGTTTATTTTTGTTTTTGTTTGCTTTAAATGCTAACACGTGGTTTAATAAAAGGTATTCCAACTTCTAACAAAGTTTGCCCCTGATCTGGGCAACCATATACTTTTTATTATGGACCCACAGAGCTGCTTGATGCTAGAGATACCCAGAAAGGAGAATCTCCTTCTTCCCTCACCAGGCTCCTCAGTGGCCATACCACTAGCACAGACAGGGAATGTGCACACCAGCCTCTGTCTGTCTTTGGACACATACTTGCAGAATCCCAGTTGCCCTCTCCTGCTGCCGTGCACATTCAATTTTAAGGGATCCTAAACATCTGCCTCCTGATGTTCATATAGAGATTGCATACCAGACCTCTGCATTTAATGTATTTATGCGCTTCTTGAAATACCACGAGTCTTCATTTAGCTATGCTTGTAGCAGGCATGGGACTAGAGGGTCAGACCGTCAGTCCTGTGGTGCAAGAGGGAAGCCTGAAGGTGCAGGACAATGAAGTCTGGGGAGCAGAGCCACCAAGCAATCCTATAGCAAGTTGGGGAAAACCCCAGGACACCTTCAATTCCAGCCAAGTGGCTCAAATGCAAGACTCCTGTTCCTTGGATATTCCCAGCATGGCTACAGGCAAGGCAAAAATACCATCAAAATACTCAGGGAGAGCTTTTGAACTCACAACAGCTCTTCTTACTTTTCAGCAATGGGCTGAAAGATGGCAAATGTGGCAAAATGAAGGATATTCAGTGAAGGAAAAATCATCATTGAGTCTCCACATATTTAAGAGCCGACTGGGAAGCCCATGACAACTGCAGCATGCAGGGAGGCAGTTGCAGAGAGACAGGTTTCACCCAGGTGGTCCAGAGGCTGGACTTAACTGGGTGGCTGAAGAGTTTTAATATAGGGAAAAGTTACATCTTCAATTAGCCCCCTTCTTGTACAGGTATATGAACCACTTAGATGAAATTTCCAGAAAAAAATATCATACTGAGATACCAATCCAGAGCAGAAAATTTCAGCAGAACCAAACAAATCAGACTTAGTTCAAAGCTCCATGTTTCAGAAAGTAGCAAAGTATCAAGCTAACTTTTTAATGATATTCCTAACTCATCTGCTTTAATAAAAGCCTCGCGTGTTTTAAAGCTTGAAGCATATAATTCCTACAGCTGCTAAAGTTATTCTTGATTTTGAATCATGAAAAAGAGGAGACATTGCTCTGATTTCCAGTGAATGCATGGTCAAACTTTACTTAGCACTTCTGATGACTTTTGTCAGCATGACTGATTTTCTTCTCCATAATAACAATAATTTGCTGGCTATCATTTCATATTCAACCTTGTCACAGAATTTAATCAAACTGACTCGGGGTATCTACAAGCAATTACTGTTAACATGTGCTATTTTTCCTCTTAATTATCATGCTCTTGGAAGGATCTGACTGAGGATGGCAGATTTCATTATGGAAAAACCACCCCCCCCAAAAAAAAACTTATTTAACAAACAACAAAAAAAGAGATGGAAAAGTTGAATGTCTTGTTAAATCACAGAAAACAGAAGACAAATGAAAGAATTATGTGTGTTTTTTAACTGATTTTATGATTTTTAAAGCCACTTCAAAAATTTGGTGGTCTTATTATTGCTTTCTGCTTGATTTGTATTGGCATTGCAATTGCATATTAATTTAATATGTTAATAGTTTTACAGAAATATGCTTAAGTGCCTAAAAGCACAAAGCAGGATTAATGGTTGTTAACAAAACATCGTAAACAGGTCTCACATGATTAAAGGCCTCCCTTACAATTGGGAAAATATTATCTCTGCAATTGTCACTGGTGTCTGGCTCAAGTAAATGATTCCCCACCAGACACTTTTTCTTCAAATGTGGATCATGAACCAGCATAATTCAATACAATCACATTAACTTTACTAGCTCTTCTGAGCTGTTATCCTGGCACACATAATCCACATTTTAAAATACAGATAAGTATATTCTTCTGCCATAAGATAAGAGTCATTTATAGCCGTGTTTCAGCATTACTTTGATCTTGGCTTAAGACAATTGAATGGAATGTAAAATCTTGGTTAATTGTATTATTATTGTTTTCCTCTCTCAATAACATAGAAATTATAGATTTTAAACTTAAAATTATTTTTAGAATATTTTTAGAATAACTACACTGGAAGTTGAATGTGGCTTAAATATGTTCACCATTAGTTTAGGAGGAAATACATGGTTTTTCAATACTGCTTTTTTTCACCCTAAATACTGATCAGATTTTAGTATTCCCTATATTTATGGAGAACAGAGTTCAAAGATTTGAGTGGATTTACAGTCGAATTGTCGAAGTATTTTATACACACATTTACATAAATACATGGGCTATATTCAAGGGAAAAAAATAGAAAAAGGTTTACTCAGAATAAGAGTCACTTTCATTCTGGTTTTGACACTAAAAATTAATTTTTTCAATTGTTAAAAAACAAGAGAAATTAATTACTGACCTTCAAAGGGTGATTTCATTAAGCATATGGGGATCATCTACACTTTCAAAGCAGCTGTTTTTACGACCTAGAGAGTATACATGAAACACTGGGATTTAGGCTGCTTATGGCTTTTAAAATATTTTTTTTCTTGCAATGATTCATCATATTATAAAAGTATCATCAACATATATTCCTCACATTCTCAAGTATATGACAAACATGCTTGTTTGTTATTACAGACTGAATGAACATGTAACTCCACAAGCATGATGCTCCACAGAAAGAAACATATGGAGATACACAGGACTTGCTAATTTGTTCTCAAAAGAATATAGATAAAAGCAGATGCTAAAGGGTAATAAATTATACTTTTTTGTGCATTTTCTTCATTTTTTTTAACCCTCCTAGTAGACACAGAATTTCCTTTGCAGCATTATTTATTGCCAGTGATGTTGCTAGGCTGCCTGGGAGGGCAAAGTGGAAAACTTTGTGGAGTATACTTGGAGAGTGCTCTTTTAAACCAGATGATTTGTGAGTAAGTCTTGGAGAGCTGGAAGTATATTTTAGATATGTTAACTGTCTTGTAGTGGGCTTTTATACAGTGAATGAAAGACTCTGGAAAATGTTGCTTATATAGGGAATGTCTACCAAGATGTATTTGAGTTTCTCAACAGCATGTGGGCTATGATTTTCTCGTTATAAAGTAAGAACAACTGTTTTTCCACTTGAAAGCTCTAGAAATGTTTTTTTTTAAACAATAGTTAATTTTAATTTGCCACCTCTTGGAGCTTAACTATTAGAAAGCATCAACACTATTTTTCAGAAAACTAGATTCTTACAATTTGCCCCAAGCCACACACCAAAACAACAGAGGCATCAGAAACCACTGGTCACTTCTGAAAATTTTAGGGCTTGAATGACTGGCCCAACACATCCTTTATGAGAGGTTTTATGAGAACGTTTTCTGACCTGGGTCTGAGTTACACCAACAGCTGATGAGAATGCTCAGAGCTCTTAAGGGCAAATGATTATATCACACAGACACCTACATGTCGAGTCTGTATGTACGTTGTATATATTGCTGAGTTGACTTGTTTGCATACAGGGAAACATGGAGGAAGGGCATTTTACACATCTGAGATATCCCATGGATGAGTGCAAGGAGGCAGCTGGGAAGCACTGGGGGAGGGATGCCTACCAAGGACCGGGCACTTGCACAGTTGCTCAATTACCTCCTTCATGAATTACTCCTCCTCTCCCCAGCACCAAGGAGGCAGCTGTGGAGAGGAGGGATGAAGGAGGTGAGTTGAGAACCCTGCAGTGGGGGATAGCGGGGAGACTGGAGGCAGAGTCTAAGCTCACTCTAAACTCACTTTCCAAGCCTTAAGCATCTGACCTGTTCCAAAAAGCCACCAGGAGGCTGAGTTGAAAGGTGGGCTAGTGGCATATTGGAAATGGTTTGTGTTGGTTCCGTAACTGTACTTTACAGCTTATGCCCAGAGATTTGCCTCCAACAGTGGAATGAATACATTTCAGAATCAGACCTGTTAGGGAAAGATCCAAAGCAGCAGCATCATCCAAGGAAAAATTGCTGCAAAACCAGATGCTCTCTCCTGCACATCCACACAGGGTACAACTCCCTGCTGCCATGCTCTGTGTCAGGCTGTAGTGTCCTCAGGGGATCTGTCACAATAGGCTTCTGTGGTGTGGTATCAGCAATCACGATGTACACAAGGGATGCTTTTAGCTCCTGTTGGTCTAGTTAATTCAGCACCTTGGATGTTTTGGGGTTGAATTTCTATTGCATTTTATTTTTGTCATGGAGATGTATAGTAAATACTGCTTCAACACAGTAGTAGTGAGTGGGTAGGTTTTAGTTTGTTTTCTCTTTAGCTTTGTGAACATTCTTTCCTAGAAAAAGGTCACTTTTAAATACACGACTGGATATGCTTCCACATATGCACACATGTGTTTCTGTACACACTGTAATTTTTAATGTAAAATGATCAATTGCATTTGAGTGCCTGCAGTCAGAAAGTATCTAATGGAAATGGGTAAAATATTTTTATGCCCCAGTGGCCACAGTAGTGAGACCAAATATGTCCGAGCAAGTCTCAGTGAAAGTGCTGCATGAATTTGTTTGAATGTAAAGGATAGGTAAACGTGAGGAAATATGAAATACATCTGTGGGTTTGCGAGCAAAACCCAGACCTGGCCTACCTCAAGAGGAAAAGGTCCTGGCTTTGTCATATATATATTATGAATTTAAATTCATAAGTAGCATTTAAAGTAGCATTGATTTGAAATAAAGCAATTTGCTATATTTAGCTAAAGCTTAAGTTGCTATGTTTTTGCAGGATCATTTTGTGTTGAACTCTATGCACTTCTCATGGATAAATCCACTTTTTAGTGGTAGGAACTGCCAAACTGGTGTGCAGCGCTTTCTGACAAACTGAGGAATGTCTTAGCTGATACGACAGCAGAAAGTTCAGTAATTTTGATAGAGTCATAGAACCATAGGATGATAGGGGTTGGAGGGGAGAGATCATCGAGTCCACCTCACCCTTTAAAAAAAAAAAGTACCATTTATTTACTCATCCACAGTATGTCAAGACTCTTCCTTAACCATCCCTTTGCCATTTTATATAATTTCTTCATATTGTAGGTTACAGATTTCTTTGCCCCAGCTGTTAGTATGGTTTTAGCCCTTTGCGTTATACTGCAAGATCTCACAATTACTGAAATGCCTTGATGCACCACAAATCCACAGTTGGGATCATGGGCAACTTGCAGTAAAATTTCTTCCACATCTCTGTTTTTTCCAGGAGGGTTTACCAGAAAAGTTATCTTCTGTTTTAGAGTTCTTGGCAGAGCCTAGATCAACTCAAGATGGTGACAGGTTTGCCACTGACCTCAGTGTCAGATGTTTTAGCTGTCAGGGTAGTCCCCTGGTTTGGCCAGCAGACAGGTCGTAGACCAGCACAGTTTAATGCAACATGGGCAAACTGTTTTTATGAAAGAGAAAGCAGTGGAGAGGCTGTACAATTAACTAGGAAGAGGGAACAATTTTATCTATTTTATCTCTGTTCTCAAAATGAAAAAAAGCACATGCAATTAAATATAACAAAATCAATATAACATCCAGCTTGGGCATTTAGATGAACATGTTGAATAACTGGTTGGTAGGTAATATACTGCAAGGTCATTTGATTATGTGAAAATCATAGGAACCTCTAGAGAGAACCTAGTCCAGACTCCTGCTCAAAGCATCTAAATAAACTGAATATCAATATTAACCTGAGAGGTCAACCAGAGATACTGACAAGACAGAAAACCTATCTGTGGTTCTCAACTTACAGTAGAGTTGCAAATTTAACCAGAGAATAGTCATGACTAGCATTCAGAAATTAGTCTTTAAAGGGGATCTATCTTTCTTTCTTTCTTTCTTTCTTTCTTTCTTTCTTTCTTTCTTTCTTTCTTTCTTTCTTTCTTTCTTTCTTCCTTTCTTCCTTTCTTCCTTTCTTTCTCTCTCTTTCTTTCTTTCTTTCTTTCTTTCTTTCTTTCTTTCTTTCTTTCTTCCTTCCTTCCTTCCTTCCTTCCTTCCTTCCTTCCTTTCTTCCTTCCTTCCTCTCTTTCTTTCCAGAATACAGACCAAGCATTGGACCCAGCTGGTCACACTGAGAGACAGTGGCAGTGGAAGGCTTCCTACTGATGCAATCTGCAAGGCAAAGCCAGGGGGTAAACCAGGACATGACAAGGATGGCTCAGTCTAGGTCAGTTGCTGTGACCGACCTTCTTTTCAGTGAAGAACTACTTTCAAAGGACAAATATCTTATGTCAAAGATTGGTACCTATGAGAGATGAGTCAAACTGAAGCCTGGAGATGCTCCTCTGTTGCTCTGCTGGCTGTGGAGGCCATTTAAGTGACTAGTTCAGAAGTCATGTCTATGCCTCATGTGGCTAAAGTTCAGTGGATGAAAATTGCCATTCTGTGTTCAAAGAAACATTAAAAGAACTTACATCTTTCTGAGTGCTGCTGTGAATGGAGAATGAGATAGTGGACTTTTGAGCAATTCTCACAGAAATGTGCAAAGCTGCAGAAAATCAGAACCTGTTTGAGAATCCTCAGCCATCAATAACACAGGCAATAGTGAAATAACAGCAGGACGTTTTACTTTTAAATGCTTCTCATAAAAATGAGGGGAGCAGATTGTTTATATTAACCTTTCTGGGAAATGCAATCAAATTGTCCTTGAAAAATGTTAAAGAAGAAAAACATAAGCGTGACTTTCAATAGCCCTTAACAATCTGTGAACCGGCCCATTGCTAACTGTCACACACAATGTACATTTTGTTTAGTGATTTCTGTTACACTGCCACTCTCTATGAAAATGTTTAAAAGAATAATTCAAGCTGCATGATCCCAGGTGCATAAACATGTGCTCCTCAAGCCAGCAGAGAAACTGCTGAGCCTAGCAGGATCGTCAGGCCCACGGGTCAATTCAGGGACTAAGAAAATCATTTCCTATTTCCCTTCATGGATTTGGAGCACACTGGGATCAGCCAGTCTAGAAAAATAGAAAGAAGCTGTGTCTCCTGCAGCAAAAACAGAACCAGGAAATGAAAGATGCCTCCAACCCTGGCTAGTTCTGCCAGAGCAGGATGGGGAAAATGCGTTGTCCCCTCTGGCCCTGGCTCCCGGTGACCTTTCCTACTGCATTACCTGCTCTGCAGAGCTGTGCCTCGCCTTGCTGAGAGTGGTGGGCGGTGGGCCTGGTCCTGCTCCTGGCAGAGATGGCTTGTACCTCACACCAAGCAAGGCTTCAAAACTCCCTCCTTAAGCCCCCGTGCCCCCGGCTCCCTGCTAAGCACTGTTTGCAGGCTCTTGAATTTCTCTGCAGAGGCCTTCAAAGGTTCCTGCCTTTCCACTGACTAAGCACTGGCTTAAGTGGGATTTCAAACCTTTGAGTACAGCCCTGTGCCTCCACAGGAATGTGTGGCTTTCCACAGACTGAAACCTCTTTGCTGTGCCTTCCCTTCTCTGGAAGGTGGAAGTTAGTGACTGAACAGGTCCCAATTCACCATCCTTGATATCATTCAGGTGACGTTACTGACCAGCTTGTGGAACCTAAATTATGCCTAAATGCTATTGTTAATATTTGCCATGCCACATAATGTATGATCCCTAAAATTCCTGGTAATTTCCTCTTTTTTCCCTCTCTTTTGTTCATTGTTAAACCTCTTGCTCCTGACTGAAACACAACACACCATTGGAGTGGTGCCCTGGCATGGGGTGGAAGGGAAGTGCATCAGCCCCCTAGCACTACAATTTCAACAAGCTTGGATAGACTTGACAGCACCTGGGCCAGCCCATGGGTTAGGCGGTTAGGCTGTGTCCTTTTTCCTCAATGAAAACAAATTGAATGGATTTGAACAAATCATGGAAAGTTGCTTGATTTTGCCTACTGTTTTACCCAAACAAAACAGAAGTTGCTAGTTTATCTCCTCTTGCTGTTCCCTGGATTATGAAAGCTGGGTAGAGATCATGAAGGAAGAAACGTGGCGTCACTGGCCTGCTACATGATGAGAGACATGGAATAATTTTTGACTTGCCCACAATGGGTAATCTCCAAGTAGTCAGGATGTATAATTTATCAGATGAGATTCAGCTTGTTGAAAGACTCTCTGCACAAGATTGATGGTAAGTGGGCAAGTTTCTGAGGAGCTTGTTGGTAGTTATTTGTTACTCAGAGGTGGTGACCATCACTGAGGCGACAAAAGGGGAGCATAGATGTCACTCAGAACTGTTGCCTCATCACTGAGGCTTTCAGCAAGTCCTAATGTTTCTCCTCTGAATACTTTTGTCTTCTGTTTTCAGCTACAGTTTCCCATTACTTTTTCTTTCTCTATATCAAAAACCTTTTACTTTTTTTTTTTGTACCAGATATGTACTCCTTACTGAAGAGAATCAACTCACCAGTCTTGTTTTGGAGAGATAGCACAGACTGAGCTCCTCAAGCCTTCTCACTGGGGTATCAATGTCCATACTTTGTGTTAGTTCTTTAAGACTATTTCTTGTTCATGTCCCAGCCTGGCAATATCCTTTCTTTAAATCCAGTTCTCAAGCATTATTCCACTACTAGCTACACCAGTCTATGAACACTTCTTCCTTGTTTAGTACAGCATCTACTTCTTGCTCCTGACTTAAATCCCGTTCCTGTCAGGATGCAACAGCATCACAGCGGGAGTAAACACTGCTTTGTGAATGGCAATTCACTTTCTTTTCCTGCTTATCCCTCTCTTTCCTGTCAGTCCTCAGCTGATGGAGAGGTAGTTACCTTGAAGATGCTGAATTCTGAATTCAGTATTTTGTGGAGCTTTTTCATGATGTTAGGCATTTTCAGAAACTAAGAGTATTTAAATATTCTTCTCAGCATCTATAGCAGACCATAGTTTTACTTTTCCTTGTAACAACCTACAAAATGAGTTTTGAAAGGTAGAAAAAAGAAGCAAAATTCGACAAAATACTATGTATTGATGATTATGCTGAACAGATTAACAAAAATGGTACGGAGAAGAAAAAATAAAGTGAAAAATTTACACTAATGTAAAATGCTTTGATTTCAAGAATTGCACAATGGAAAGATGTTCAGTTTTCCTTTAGTCCTAAGAGCTGTTCGCCCATCTCCTTGCACTTCAGCACTCAACTCTGATTCAAGCAGTGTGTAATCTCTTTGGAAGCCAGACATTCTCCCAGGAGAAGAAAAGATGTGATTTTTTATGAAAGCTCACATCATTGAGAAGACCGCAGTACCAAAGGATTTCCTGTGTGTAGTATATGATCTATTCAAAGTCAGATGAAATCGTGTCTTGTATGAACTGTCAGGGCATTTTTGGTTTCTGTAGCATCCATGCTTTTATGCTCTTAGTACAGTCAAACACTGCTTTAGTAGGGATATGCACTGAAGCATATCAACAGGGATAAAACAAAACATGTTTGAGGAACTTGACCTATTTCATATCACCAAATAAAAAGGAGATGAAAGAAGGTTTATCTGTTGTTTCTGTTGTCCTGATCTGCTTTGCAATGGCAAAACATTAACATTGGAAAAGCTGCTTGAAAAACATTAAACATTTTCCCACAGAAATATTTGACTGTTACAGAAAAAAGCCAAACCTGGAGATTTGTGGCTTGAATCTTCCTGTCTGGAAACATTCAGGGCTGGGATAGGTGACATGCATTATTCTGTATTGTCCTTAAGAATGGTACCCTGTTAGGCTATGTCTTCCATGGTACAATGGGAAGGTTAAACGAGAAGAGATGGGATAAGGGACACATGAATAAGTAGATAAATGTAGTCCACATACAAGGAGCTCACCAGACAACAAATATTATGAAGCTGAGAGAGGCACTTCATAGCAGAAATGTTTATTTGTTTGACAAATGTCTTGGATTTTTTCAGTTTTAGTTAATGAATAGGCAAAATACAAAGAGACAAAAGAAGTCCTTTACTTGTATATCACATTTTGCATTGAAAAACTCCTAAAAATGTAATTTTTCAAGTCTTCCTTTTTTTCTCTTTTTTTGTAACAGTGGATGAAAATCCACTGCTGTTGATCTGACTCTTTTATGTGACCAAAATTGATAGGATCCCTCTAAAGGTGCTCCTTTTGGGTGTTTGTGGTTTTTTTTTTCTTTCTCCCCAAATTACTTTGTTCTGAGTTTCAGAATGGAGGCAGATTAAATCTGGGTTCCACTTGATCCAGAAGCTTTGGATTTTGATCCACATTCTTCATAAAAAAAGAAAGGAAAAAAAAAGAAACACTTTTTGAGAATTAATACCTACTTTACTGACTTTGATTCAGTTCAGTGTTCACAGTCTTTTTTCAGTTCTGGGGTGGACCACAAATGCTCAAGCAGTCGAAGAATCGGCAAAAACTTTTCTTAAAAGCAAAGAATACACAGATGCTTGGGCATGGAGAAAACTATTCAATTTATCTTAGAAAGAAAGAGCTTTGTGACCCCGAAGGATATTTGAGGATTTGTTTTAAATCTTTAGCAACTTGTTCTGCATGATTTAACAGCAATGGAAGCTCTGTTTTGTTGCATACCCTATTACAGCTATCCAAAGTGACCCTAACCTTGTTAATATACTTCAGCGATCATATTTTTCACAGAGTTTTGCTGCAATTGACTACCAATGAAATGCAGAGTGTTACCCCGACCCCTGGTAGCCCCCCGTACAGCAGTCATGTATAGCAGTCACCTGCACTGGGATGCTTTTTGTGTGTGTGATTGAAATAAATGAGTGGCAGGAGATGCATTAGGGTAATATGAACACAAACTCTGCAAGATTAACAGCAATATTCTTGAATTCCACCATTAGTCCTTTATGACTCACAATGATTTTGATTTATCTCCTACTGGTATGCTTACTTTGGGGCTTCTGCTGCTTTTTGGGAACAAAAAAAATCTGTGGAAAAGAGGCATTAAGTTTTTCTCTCGCTCATTTAGGTCACAAAATGGAGCTGAGAGAGAAAAATCAGTAGCTTTCAAAAGCTATTACCTTGCTAATGATAGCTCTCATTGCATGACAGTTCTTAAACTGATAAGACATTCCAAACATCCACAGAAAAGGCAAAGAGGTTTTCTAGTGCCCCAGCTCTGTCTCTGCAGCTTGCACATGTTTTCAAACATAATTTCGTGCCTGCTTTCTGACAGCTCATTAAACAAAGGCCTCTTGGTACATATAGTGCCCATCTTCCTGCTGAGATTGTAACATATTTATGGTGTTTGCAGATTGCTGGCTGTTTGCTCTTCTACTTCACAGTGTCCTGCCTGCCAAATGCTTATCAGTCTAGCGAAGGTGACAGTTTTTTCCATTTGTGTAGGTAGCAATGGTCTTGTGTCTGACCCTCAGAGGCAAGAAGCAATATGATTAGAAGAAGCTCCTGCAAGCAATAGATAAAAGCAATCACACAGAGAGAGACAGGGAGGAAGAGCTCAGGGGAGGAGGCTGATGTTGTGGAAGCTGATAGCTTGCATTCAGGGAAAGTGCTGGCAGTTAGTTAGCTAGACAGCTGGTAACATCCAGACCTTGTGGGATTTCAGCTTCAGACAAAGCAAACAAGGATTCAGGAGTGTTGAGAAGCTATCTGGACCGGTGTACAAGGGCAATCAGAGCTACTCGCTTCTAATTATCCGCCTCTTTCATACCATTAAACTATCATTATTATACATTGGAACCAATAAAGTTTAGTGAATTTAGCACCTTCTATTTTCTTTAAAAGCTAGTGCCAAAACCCTGCTTTCCATCCTAATAGAACAGATGAAGACATCTTTAAGCTAGACTTTACCATTCATCTATCTGTCCCTGGAGGATGATGGGGACTGGGAGCAGCAGGTTTCTGCTTGTACCACCACTGGCCGAAGTAACTGTTCCACTTCACCAGAGTAACAAAGGGGCTAATTGCTTTTTGGTTTTAAGAGAATTTTATTTTCTTTTTTTACTTCTTGTCAAGCCTATCACTTAGTCTTAAAAGGAAATGCAGTGGCAGCTCTGTTCAGCTGCTAAAACCTGATCAACACAAAGGAGCTTTCGCATAGCTGTCAGACAAGATTATGATATTGATCCTAAGTATATACATGTTCCAGGAAAAGGAGCATCTCTTTAACTAAAAGTCAGAGAGTGACAGATAATGAAAGGCAAATATTTTACAGCTCAAAGTATGATTCTGTCCTCACATTAGGACAATTGCCTAATTACATCTGAGAGAATAAGCAGCACCTGTGTGTGTTTGCTGCTGTCTCACTATACTCTGAGCTTCTTGTCTCTTACAAATAAGCAGGTACAGAGTGAGTCCCAGCATGAATGTAAGGATTTGAGAAACAGCCATGCCATGCAGTAACGTGTGTGATTTAATAGACAGCTATTTTCTCTTTCAGTCAGCAGAGAATCAAGAATTTTAGGACTTTTCTCTGCCAGGGAGGATGACTTTGGGATCAGAGGCAAACTCAAGGCTCTGTGTACCTCTGATTGTAAGTGACAATTATATGTAACAGCAGTGAGGTTGAATCCAAGGTCTGAATCCTAAATGCAAAGACAGGTAACAGTCTGGGCTTAAGTACAGATAAAATGAGACAGGCTGGGTTTAAAAAGACTAAATGCATCCGGCGGCAGAAATGTAAAGTAGGAGAGACGAAACATAACCTATGTTTCTAAATGTTGCCTCAGTTCTCTCCAAGTCTGAAGTTGGATAAAATGAAACCTACACACAAGGACTCAAAGTCCAGTATTCCAACATAGGAATGAAATGAGCAGGAAGAGCCTTTCACTACTGAGGGCTTGTAGGCAAATGCTGAGTCCACACATACGCTAGGAAACTCCTAGAGAATCAAATACCACATTTGCTTCTTTATTCTGTCACACATGATGACTGGAAGAGTGCAATATCAGTAGTCTGATGCCAACTGTGCAGGATGGACACAAAATAGGGTTTGGGGACTAAATATTTTAATAGAGTGAGGCCTTTTTAATGCAGTATAATTGGCATTTTATGTGCAGTGTGAATAGTCCATGACTAGATCTCTGTGCATTACTGCCATAGCTGTTGTAAGCAACTGCAGCCCTCTGAGCATCCCCTGGATACTCTAACCATCTCTCCTTACTACCTGGCTGCACTGCCCCATCTGCTTGGGCTCCAACTCCTGTCACAAACTGGTAGCCTCTTTAGCCTTTAGTGAGTGATAAGATATGGTAATAACAAAGCAATTATGCCCTGAATTACAACCCCCTTTAAGCCAGGGCGTAACTCAGGTCAGAATCTGCATTCAATCTTTTAATCTTGGATTTTCCAGATACTTCCTCTGGTCTCATGGGTCCCCAGGAAAGTCACTTTACCTTCTCTGTGACTCATGTTCCCCATCTCTGGTGTAGCAATTAAGGTTTTCACCTACTGTGCAAGAGATGGGAAGGATTTGGTGCTCAAATATCACAGAAGCCAGGAAGGATGCCCCGAAGAAGCACTGAGATTAGCAGTACTTTGCAACACTGTGCAAAAATCAGTTAAATGCTTTGGCTCACAAAGGGTGTTTAAATTACAGACTTGTTACTTAAGACACTGTATCTTGTAGAATTTTCTGCACTTAAGGACTAGGGCACATCACAAAACCCAGATTTTATATTTTTTTTTTCAGGATGAAGTAGGGAAGATATACTTTAAATAACTGTCCCTGGATCCTTCCTAGTTGTCGCTGAACTGACGGTAAAGAAAATATGTTATTTTAGTGTATGTTTTTCCTGGTGTAATGAGCTACCACATCAGTCAATTTTGTTCTCTGCAATACATCAAAGCAATGGGAGTGCATTAAGAACCAAATGAGGGTCTTGGCCTCTCATCTTAGTTTTATCTCCCCCAATAATAATGAAGCTGGGTAACTTCCTAGAAAATAACAAATTGATATAAACAGCCCTGGTTTGCCAGCTACTGTCACTGCTGATGGATAGTACTACAGCCTGAATGGGTTGTCCACATAGCTATTTGTCAGCACTGTCTGTGAGGAGCTCTGTGATAACACACTGTGCTAAATTCACTCTCGTGTCTACAAAGGAATAAAAAATGGCTCATTTGAGTCAATAGATGTCACGCAGAGTAAACAACAACAAAACCAGGATGCAGTTATATTGCAATCTTGCCAAAAAGATACCCTTACTGCTGAATGGGTTGCTACTAATTTAGATGCCTGGAAACTTGGGTCTATGCTAGTAAGGTTTGTTCACTGTAGGTTTGTTATCCTTCTGTCAGAAGAGTTAAATATGTTTACTGCTTGCACACATACACAGACAAAGTGCTTTTGTGTTGATTGCCTACATTCTGTTATTGCTTGCAAACACCATTGCAAAACCAACAGTGATCCCTCCTTTCCTTGTAATCTTATTTATGTCACTGGATAAATTTCTTGAGGTGTACACATTTCTTAAAAAATAAAGAAGTGTAGAAATATGCTTAATTTCTGTGGTTGAGATCTGGTAGCTGTACTCTCTTTGTTGCAAACTGGAACTCGAGCTGGGCAAACAAAATAGATGGTTTTGCTCACACGTGGCTTGGCATTCCTCTCACCATATCTCTTGGTTTACCTTGGGCTTCCTTTAAAAGAAATCCATTTATACTGATGGTGAAACATCTATTAGGCTATCTTAGGGATACTTTCAGGATAACACTTCTATACGTTTTCACAAACATGATGGCATTGCAGAAACCTCAGATTGGAGAAAAAGGTCAAATGGGGTCTCCTGTGCAAGTTTCAGGAAGAAAAAGTTTTCTACTTCTTTTGCAAAATGGTTCATTTCACGAGATTCTCAAGGCAGGATGAATAACTCTTCTTCACCAGCCAAATTATTGCATAATGTTGCCAAAGGCTTTTAGGTTGCTGTTCCTTCTATTCAGAGCCCAGTTTTTAGTGCTAGTACCATAGCATCTCCTGAGATGCTCCCTGAGCATCTGTAATGGCTCATCACACCATAAATATAACTTCTGAGGATGATAAAAGGAGTTTTATTTAGGAGCTCCCTTATATATATTTTTAGTGGCCAAAACCTTGCTACAATGTTCACCCAGGCTATGGGAGAGAGATTCTCATATAAAACATTGTAGCTTTCTGAGCCCTCTGATTGCCAAGTTTGCTGAGAAAAACAGGCGACCCAGGACCAAGTAGAGAGAAGTGGTTGATCTGCCCAGGACTAAGATAGTGTTCTCATTTTTCCCAATTGCTATTTCTCACCAGAAATCCAAGTGTGACTGACATTGTGTCCCCATGCAGTTGTCGTGTCCATTTTAATGAAGAAGAAATGATCCAGAATTTTTGTTTTACAGAGGCTGGAAGAACAATAAACTGCTGCTTTGGTAATAAATTTCTCAGCACTATCTGCATAGTATATTTAGTCCCAGGATTAGTCTAATTCAGTTGTCAAGTACAAAGCGTGCCACAAATGGTTCATAGAGACCGAAAAAGCTGTCACACCTTGTATCATGCTATCTTAATTGGGGGAGTTGAAGTGAAAGGCTGAAACTTGATCAGTTGTTGTATTAGGAGACTATGTGAGGAGAAACAAAGAAATGACCCAGAGTAAAATGGATACCTCAGTACTAGAAAGGTTATAGCTTGACCACACACATTCTTTAATAATGCATTTCCAACATAAACAGAGCCACAGGCACTTGGCATAGAAGACAGCTTCTCTTTTTTGCAGGTCATCAATATACCATGTTTACATTGTCAGGCTGGTCTCAATAGTGTTAAATTATAAATTAGACTTGGTGCAAGGAGAGACGTAAACACTGATCTGTATACTATAGCAGCCTGAACACAGGTTAAGCAATTCATCCCTTTCAGGTAAAGGTTTTAATAGGAAGCTTGGGAAAAGCTGGACTCTGGAAGTTTCAAAGTAAATGTTTAAAGGTGTTTTTGTTCTAAATGGGGCATCACTTGGGAACAATTTCGGTTAAACGACATTTTGTAAAGATGTCCTTGGAGTAGCTTGCATTCAGTACAGAGTAAAACTACAATTATCTCTTAAGCACAACCATTTGCAGCATAAAAAATTTACACATCAAAATGCCACTGACAGTGATGGTGACAGGGGCAGGTTATTCTAGCTTTTTAGATTAATAAACGATGACAGTGTTCAAAATACTCATCTGAAAAACAGAGCGGTTGCTTTGGGAATGCAAAGAAGTGTAGGCACCAAAAACATCTGGAGAAAACACAAACATTTTCTGTCCATATTGTGACCTGTAGATGACAGCAGAAATCCCTTGGTCTCCTTCTCTGCTGAGCTGATTGAAAATGTAATGAAAATATTTCCTGAAAACTTACTGTAATGTTGACATTTGATTGATACTTTAGAAAAAGAAAATAATAAATATTATTTTAACAATCTTACACCAATATTATCATATGATTTAGGGTTTTTTTTTAATATTATTGGAAATTGTCAGGCAGCACCTCAGTGCCCGCTGACAGAGCTGGCACAAAACAGCAGTGTGTAGGCGGTGTGGGGAACACTGCAGAGCTGACCTCCTGCCACCCCTGCTTCTTTTTGATGGTCTGTGATGCACTAAGAAGGGTAATTTGGACTGCTTTGCTTGGGGAGGCTGTTCCCCTTTTATAGCCTAGCAGAGAGCAGGCTGGAGGGCACACAGCCTGCCCAAGTGGCCACTTGTGACATTTCCCTTACATGAGCATGATAGAGATGCTGAAAAGAAGTGAGCCTTCAAGGCATCTCAGCCTGTTGTGGAAGCAACCTGAAGTGGTCCTAAGAGGCCCCCATTTCTTCCTCATAAAGAAAAGTTGTGTTTGTGTATATTCACTCATCATCTGCTGCTTCAGCTCTGCAACCAAAGAATTTTGTTTTACTTTCATTTGAGGGCAGGAGATGTCTCATACTTTCTGGTACCAAACTTGAGAAGCCCCGGGTCAGTGGCAAATAGACATGAACAATGTCTTACACATGCTCCAAGCTTCAGGATGCCTTCACAGATCACTTGTTTAATCATACAGCAATCCTGGATGCTGAGCTCTTGATGTTTGATGGGCAAGATAGGTTTTCTTCTGAAGACTGTGACTCTACCTACTCATAGTTGGCAACTGCCAAGATGAGAAAGGAAATCCTAAACTTCCAAGAACTCTCTTGGGAGAATTTCTCTTTGGCCAAAGGAAAGAACATTTGGAAAAAGGAACGTCAATTGTGATAATGTTTAGGGTTTGTGGTTTCTGTTATCAAAAGAGAGCACTGCTGTGATCATGTCTGAGCTCACTCTCACACAGTATGTCTATTGCCAACATGCTGTCGTAAAACATCATCTTAACCTGAATACACGGCCCCAGAGTAGCAACATTTATGTATCTACAAACATTTAGAAAACATAGAGCCTCTAACTTCAAAGTCACACTAAAAGATGGAAAAATCTAGTCCGAGCCAAGAGATATGGCTTGAAGATATTTTCTGATGGCAAGGCTGTCTGGCAGAAGGATACTGAAATATCTATTAATTGTTAACATGTACTTGCATCTTATTAGGACAGACGGTCTAGTCTGGATTGGGCTCCATTCTGTTATCTATAGATACATACATATTAAATCCTGCTTCTTATGCCAAGCCAATGGTAGATATTTTATGGGATTTTTAAATTCATTTATGCATTTTATATCATGCTAGACAAACCAAAGGAGGCATAGCTGATACAGGAGAGGAGTAGCACACATCTGACCAGTCCCATGAGCTCCTGGGTGTTTCTTCATCTGTCTTACTTGCTGAATCACAAACTGTAAAGTCATTGTATGAACTTTTCTGAAATTCTTTTTTGCATAATTTGTGGATCTATAACAGATTTTAGCTTGTTCTATAAATTTTCCTAAGATTCCCTTTTTTTTCTAGCTAAATTGATGATACCACCATTATAATGTGTTTTATGAAACTTGAAACATGTTCCCTCTTTCTCCCTTTCCACCTCTCAACCAAAATGGTCACTGAAAATTTAAATAAAGAAACAAAGGCCCTCTGCTTCCTGTGATTGTTATTTTCTATCTGTCAGGGGTTTGGAGCAATTGCATTTGCCTTTCTTTTGTTTTAACCAGGACTGAGCCTAAAGCTAATTGGAAGAGTTTCTAATGTATGCAGGAGACTAGGAACACAGAGATGTTGGTAAGCATAATTTCGGACCCTCAGTTTGTATCCTTTTTTTTATAGGGGAAGGTCTGCTCAAATTTGCAATCGGGGCACTTGTGGTCAGGCAGAGCTCAAAGGCAAACCCATTTCCCCCAGTGATGGTCTTTTTTTGCCTGGGAAGCCATTTTATCCACTTGTGGCTAGAGCAAGGGTAATTGCCAGCCTGCAGGCAGAGTGGATATGCAGGGAGTTTGGGCCCCAGCCTGAATTTGCATGCCAAGTGAACAGAGTGGTACAGATACAGCCTTGACTCACAGGTCAGCAGCAATTTCACTTTTAAGTGGCTCAGATACCTGCAACAATATTGATTTGCAGGGAAATGTATCTACTTAGTCCTTGTGAAAATCTCTCTTAAACAATCCACATAGTTCCTCACTGATTAATTTTCAAGCAATTTTGCCACATGAAGATTTTTGGGCACACAAAACTGTACATGTTTGAGGGAAGCTGGACTGCAATCCACGTGGAAGTTGGGCTCACAGTACCAAGGTGGGTAAGATCTCTCAGCTACTCAAATTGCTATTGATCCATCTGTGTATCTGATAAAATGTATTTGTCTTTATTACCAGCATAGTGAGCAGATTGAATGGGGAGCTGATTCCATTTACTGCTAGTCACGCTGGGGCAAATCTTAGACTCTCTGAAATGCAAGTGAATTATACTTGTTCAAAGCCTGTGGTCCTTTTGAAGTTTAGCCTTCTGATTCATTTGTTGTAGTGCTTTATAAAAGAGTCTAAACAAATATCCAGTGAATACATGGATTGCTCTTTGCCCCAAATCAGTATGTACTAGTATCTTGCTATACTGAGCAGCAGCAAAATTTCTCATCTTCTGGTGAGAAACATCAAACTTCTTCCATGCAAAATAATTGAAGACCAATGCAATAATAGATTAATCCCGTTTCATTATTTTCTAAACGTAACATCACAGACACCATGGTGAGATTAGAGCTAGATAAAAAGGTACAGTTGTAAGAGCTTTGGAGAAATCTCATGAAGGAAACATATTCCTACTCACAAAAACTAACAAGCTTATGAGCCTGGAAGGATCTTATTCAAAACCATCGGACAGCAGAGGTGCTTCCCCCTATTATCATTATTCAGCGATGTCTATGCAATGAGATGGTAACGTGAGGTCAGCTTCTCAGAGGTCAATAACAGTTACCATGATGGAGCTGCATCAAGGGAGGATGGACTGGTAAAATCTCCTTTCCATTGTGCTGACAGGTCACTGGTGAGATTAACAAACATGAATGAGAGAAGCATTTAACTCCCTTGGAAGCAGATATGATTAAAACTCAATAGGAATTAGGCACCCATCCTGCTCTGGAAATTTATAAAATCCCATAAAGTGAACATCAGCCTTCAGTGACTGTGTTAGATCAGTATATTTTGATACATCTTCAAGAAGCCAAGCCCTGGAAACCTTTCATCAGTTGGACTGCCTGTAGTGACCACTGTGGATGGCTCAACTGCCCGCTGCTTGTCTCATCTCTAA
This sequence comes from Colius striatus, assembly GCF_028858725.1. Taxonomy (NCBI): domain Eukaryota; kingdom Metazoa; phylum Chordata; class Aves; order Coliiformes; family Coliidae; genus Colius; species Colius striatus. The sequence goes on from NC_084763.1 coordinate 24,551,485, forward strand.
TTCTGTCAGTCTTCGCAATCAGGTCCCTGCCTTTCAGCCTGGTGAAGTGACTTTTACTTTATTGCACCCTTTGTACTAGCTTTCAGGTAAGCCCACATTGTCCAAGCATTTCAGTCTCTTGTTTTTCAGATTCTTGCCAATGGCTATGTGATGAAGAGAGAACATTGATATTCCTCTGCCTAGATACACCTAAGTTTCAACCTCTTGGCAGCTCTGATTTCCAGAGGCTTACCAGAGAGCTCCTGAGCCCTGTTCCCTTTGCATCTGGAAAGGCTGCAGTACACCCTCCCGCCCAGCTGAGCTATCTGCTCTTCAAATCACTCCTGCCAACTCCAGACACCAGAGTGTCTCCATCTCCTTTAACTACATATTAGTTATAACTTCCTCTGTAGAACTACAATGAGTTTGGCATGAAATGACAAAACAGAGTTGTTTATCACTCTATAAACCCTGGAGGGCCAAATGGTTTTGACACTCAGGCAGTGGAGTGATTACAAATCTAGCCTTTGGGCTTCAGCAGTCCCAGGGCTGCTGCTTTCTCTCTCAGCAATACATCCTCTGCTGGCTCCTTGCTTGCCAACTCACTGCAAGGTTCTTTTTGCTGTCCCTTTTAGTGCAGTATGTGGGTTTCAGCTTTTTGTTGGGCCTTTCCCTTGTGTCCCTCCATAAACCTTGCAAACATACATCTGGCATGCCATGAGATAGCTATTGTACCATGGAGAGATGTCTCGAGCTTGCAGATTTCTAAAATGAGGCTTAGCACTCCTTTGTTTTTTCTTTCTTTTTTGTAAATATTGCTTTTGTTTGTAAATCCAGCACAGAAAACTTTGATTACTTCTGTGAACCTGAGCTATGGCTTTCCTCCAAAAACCTTGGTCAGTGGGTAAGAGCTGGCCTTTTCACTATAATGGCCAAAATTAACTAATTCTGTTTCTGAAATAAAATATGCACAACAAACAAGTTAGCTGTAGATTTTTTTTTCCCTGAGTGTAAGGCAAGTGTCTTTAATTTGCACCAAATCATGTTTCATATTAAAGCAAAGAAGTTGAATTCCTGCTCTTTATCATGAGAAGGGGAGGAAAAGCTTTCTTATAAAGTCTTACACAGTCATTAAAATCATGAAGGCAGTTCCTCTAGCAAATCTCCTAGTTCCTTCAGTTGTATTTCCTGTCACACTTATTCTATTTGTTTATGCATTAGGGGCTCCTGTTAAGAAAATGGCAAGTGGGTTAATGGAGAGTTCTCAAATACATCTCTTGTGTGGCTGAAGTTCCCTTGGGATTGATTTAATTGTTCCTACAATAAAAGCGGTACCGTCTTAAGGTTCTCTAGCTCAGATAAACATCTTTAATCACTTTCATGTTGAAATAAAAGGAGCTTGGGAATGTGAAACTTTAGTACACTTTGATTCCTGAAAACAGAACTTAGGGACACAGTGCAGATACATATATAAATCATCTTGCTAACATTAGGGGAAGGGTTTCCTATAAGGCTTTTAGGATGCTTTAATGTAAGTAGCTCCTATTATTGCAGCCAAAATATTTTGCACATGTGAGCTGCTCTTTGGATGCTGGGAATGCAGCTGTACAACTTCAGCTTCACTGTGAAGCTAAATCTGGTCATTATTGAACGTGTTGTCCCATATCAGTCTGAAGACAAATTCTGAAGTTTAACTTAACTGGATGCTTGCCAAGTGGCAGACTCAAGCCACGGTCTGTTCTGCTCTCCATGTGCAGATGGGACTCCCACTGACATTAAAGGAGAAAATAACAAATTCCCTAACAAACTCATAATGAGGTAGGCTGGTATCAGGCTTAATTATCCATCTTCATGCCAAAGAATGCCTAGGCCAGCAGGTGCTCCTTGTAATAAGTTACCTGGAATGAACTATCCCAGAAAGCAGCAAGGTCTCTTTTGTTTTTTTTTAATTCTAAGCATTTAATTCACCACTGGAGCTAATTAGTAGGCATGGCAAAAGAAAGCTGTGCTGCTGTTCCATGCCTTGTTTATCCTACTAGTACGTGAATGATACTATTAATACTGGAAACCAGTATTGTAGGTTGCCTTTGAGGCTCTGCAGCACAGCTGAGGCGAAGCACTGCCGTGTGTACCTGCCTTCCCCACGTGCGAGCCACAACTGCTAGAACATGGCAGAACTTTCCTGCTCAGAGAGAAAGGGAAGCTTGCTGAAAACACACCTCAGTGCTCAACTTTGTGTAACAGGCAATAAAAGAGCACATTTAATTATGAATCTTTTCAGGGGAAGGAACTACCTGTGCGCAAAACTGTGCCCAGGACCCCTGACAGCAGGGTAGCATTTCTAGAGTGTGTTGGACGTGGAGAGTGAGATCCTGACCCTTTGCTATTCCTTACTCTGACTTCAGTCAAAGGACATGGAAAAATTATATTTTGTCCCATTAAAAGGAGCTGTAAACAAACTCTTTAGCTGAAGAGCAGTGTAGCGTGTGTAAATCAGGTCCTGTCCCCTTTTGATTTAAACATCTCATCTTTTTCCTTAAGTTGAAGAGCAACGTTAAACCATTTTAGATGTTGTTCTCATCCTGCAATAAAATAAGGATGGCTTATTTCAACACAAGAAAAAGAGAAACCATGGCCTTCTCACACCTTCAGGTTTGAGGTTTTGTTATATCAGGTTATGGCTGCACACACAGCACTGTCAGGAACTTTATTGCTTCTTTTCATTAACCTTATTTTTACTATACTCCTTATGTAAAGAATATGTTTGCAGGCAAATAAACTCAAAGGTAGAACCTATTAGCAAGTAAAATGTTTTATGAAGTTCACATTCAGGAAGTTTTGTCCCACCACTTCTACAGTAATTTCTTTTTTTAATACCTGATATATTCTCAAGCCACAAAAAAGAAATTTTATAAGAAACTTACCACACAGAGTATAACCATTTGCTGCTTCAAACTCATTTTTAAGGCTTTTCTTTCCTTGGGAATTTCTGTTGAAATCATTTCAGTGATTGAATCCTGCTTGCTTCAGGAAAAGAAGAGAGCTGTTACCTGGAGGGGAAAAAAAAGCAGTGCTTTGTCTACAACATGACAAAGAAAATTAGTCACATAGGTATCATTTACTTACTCCCTTTCATGGCTCCTAATCCTCTATTTACATGGAGTATATCCATCACATACTCCCCAATACTTTATGCAGGTTGAGGCAAAATAACAGACCCAAAAAAATAATTTCTCTGGTGTATCCTCTTGCCTGCTAGATATTTACAAGTTTCATGTTCTTCCGTCTTTGAGTTCAAAACCAGGAACCTGTCCTTCCAGCAACTCTAATCACTATAGCTACTTTTTCTGCTGCTGAATTACTTAAAATTTTAGTTTAATATATATTACTTATTACAGTCAGATGATAATACTACCAATCCTTCTGTTTTACTGGGCAATATTCCAGGTCTCTCATTGAGACAAACTACCCAGTCTTCGACCTCATAGTTTATCCACTTCAGAACCAGATTATTGTCTCGTAAAACTGTTGAGATGGTGCAGTTAATACTTGCTATTACTTTAGAAGCCAGACCGTAATCTTCATCATAAAGATTTAAGTCCTTTTTACATGCTTAAAGTTTTCAAACTATGGGTCATATCCTGTCATTGATTTTTACGCAAAACTTCCAGTGTTTTTTGCAGTAATTGGGTTCTTTCCTCTTGTGATTTCACACGGCAGGATCAGAATGATGCAATCACATTCCTAATACAAATTTATGAACTTTGTATCATCGAATTGGTGCTATAAAACAAAATAATTTTCAGTCTAAAGGGCATGTGTGTGTATATTTGACAGACCTGTGCATCATTCTGCAAGCTACCATTTTTCTTAATATCAGCCAGTGAAACAAAGTTATATGTGAGTGATGTTGCTATTATTGAACTGATGGTAAGCCCAAGCACTGTGTTGTTCCCTCCCTGAAATCATTTGATACAACAGTGGCGTTCCTGTTCAAACACTACAAATCAAAAGACACAGACTCAACTTCAAAGGGAAATTGAAATGTCCAGATGAAAGCTGAGATGAAAGTCCAGATGGAAAGACAAGTGTGCCTTGCTTTGGCTCATCAGATAAGTGGGGAACCAGGTGCGTGTTTGAATTTTCCCCATCACAAAAAAAACCCCAACCGTCATTCTTTGTGGGGGGAGGCGAGGGTCTGCGGACATGCAGATCCGTCACCCTGCCTATAAAAGGTCTCTGCTATTTCACTGCTCAGAAGAAACAAAAGTTTATGAGAACTAAATCCCATTTTTTTTCCCTTTTATACCAATTACAAGCACACTTTTATGTTTGTTTCCCGTTTCTCTTAAGGCAAGCAAAAATGAAGACCTGTGGAATGGCAGATAAGGAAACATGTAAAGAAAAAAGAGAATAGAAAATTAAGCATCCATCTGAGAGTCTGCTGTGACTGAATGTCAGCTGCTCCATCAGGGCTGATCCTGGGGAATACCTGATCTCTACCAGCAAATTGGCATATAAATCCAGTATAAATCTCATCTTTGCGCTTTTCTGCGTCTGCTGTAGGCCTGTGTGAGAGCAGCTTCCCTATTATCCTTCTGCTGACTGGCTTGAAACAAGGGGCCAAAATAGTGTCTAAACAGCATTAACCCTTCTCCCTTTGCTCAGAAATGCTACCAGTAAAGAGAGGGAAGACCTCAAGACTCTCTGAGTCACCAGACAGTCCCTCCTATATAGGGTTACTTTCCCTGGTTAAGAAGCTTTGCCAAATACAAAAACTGGAGAAACAAAAGTTACAGTGACATGTAACTTAAACTACGCTTCCCATTTCTCAGGTATCCGGAAAAAGTGCACTACTTTATTGGTAAAGCATCAGACTGCAGAAAAGAGATTTGGGATTTTGTAGAAAGTAAAACCAAAATTTCAAATAACAAAAAAAATCAAGTAAGATGAATCCCATGCCAGTTCTGTGATCAACACATCTTCTTCTCTCAACGTTGTCTAATATAGAACTGTCCCATGCAAACAGAAAGACTTATTGACCTGAGAAGTTTTTATAAACCATGACAGAGTTTACAGCAAGAAACTTTCAGTCTGTGTCTCACAGAGTGGTAATACTGTTTTTCTTCAGTGCAGGGTATTGATAAAAGCTTAAAAAGCTACTCTCCCTGTTTTCCAGTGTTACTTCATGGTCAGTAATAGGTTGAAATTTATCATTAATCTCACATTTTTTGTCTCAGGATGCTGATCCATAGACATTGATGATCCTTTGCTGTTGAGTTGTCAGTGATTCAGAAACTATAATGCCATTTTTCACAGCCTGACCCTTTCTAAACAGATTTTAACTGATAGTTTCAACATTCTCATCAAGTAAAATTTCCCCCTCTAGTTTTATTAAGGCCACCTTGAAGTTGAATATATGCTCGTAAAAGACCATTTCCAGTTCCTTCTGTTATTGCCTAGACCCCTGGCATTAGTGTACAAGCAATTAAGGAATTTATTCTCTTCATGTCTCCAGGTATCTTGATTAATTTTGTTCTTGATGTGTTAATTTTTGTGCTAAATGAATGTTCATTTGCTCCTTCTTTTTTTTTTTCTTCCCTTTTGTTCTTGATTTAGTCCTCTCCTGTCCAGTTTAAGCAGATTGGATCCGGGGAAGATTGCTTCTGCTGCTGCTGAGATGGAAGTCATCCAAATCATACTGGTCTGTTCCTAAAGAAGCAATGCCCCAAAGCCAAGTGTTCCTCCTTTGCACCCTTCTTATATGCAGTGATTCAGCTTACAATTTGTACCTGTTGACTTCTTTTGCTTGAAGAGTAGAAAGGATCTCCAGTAAAATAACCTGGGCATCCCAGGTTATGCATCAAGCTGCTGGTTTTTGCCTTGTTACAGTAATTTTTATATATCAGATTGAGGGTGGAAATTCAGAAAGAGAGATGACATTGCCCTTCAGTGTGAAACACTGTGCTAGAGTTCACTATGCACTTGAAGTAGACTGATTTAAACCAAGATATTTCTGCAGTTACCAGCTGGTGAGCTGATCCTTTCCCTTTGGTTCTGCTTTAGTTTAGAGCAGTGCAAATCAAGAGTCCTTCGTCTGAAATCTGTTCAGTTACTGAAATGCACAAGCGGCATTAGGAGAAGCCAGGCTTTGCTTCCAAAATTGATTTTGCCTCAATTTGTACTGCAGGGCAGCCAGTTGGTGTAGCTTCCCTTGAGTCCATATAACGGTTTATCCTAGCAGAGAGGCAGACTGCCACTCCAATGCATGCCACCTGAGCTACTCCCCCTCATGCAGGAATGGATCCCTTCAGAGCACAGAGGATTAGGCCAGATTTTAGCCATGTTCACTGCAAAGCGAATTCAAGACTTTTCAGCTGTGACAAGCCTGGATATGGATCATGTCTGCCAAAGGAGAAGAAGAGGGAAAAATACAAGGGTAACGTGGGTGCCAAGGCTTCCTGCTGCTGCTGCCTGCACCTGGGACAGGAGGTGCAGGCAACATTACCAGGATGCCAGGAGGTGCTTGCTCAATATCTCCACTCCTTCTTCTCACACATCCCAAATGTTTTCTTGGCAGCAGTGGCAGCAGTGACAGCAGAGCTGCCAGCAGTGCTGACTCTCCAGCACTTTGGTAGAGGTGAGGGAAGTATCAGGATGTGGGCTCGTTTCTTCCCACAGCCAAGGAACTGCTTGTTCTGACTCTACCTGGACCTGGCCGTGGTCTTACGACTGTATTTATAGTTTTCTAAAGAGGGCTGGATGAAGTTTCTTCCTTTCAAAGCCTCTTTTGATGCCATTCAGTTATTTCACAGGCCATGCATCACTCTGTGGTCCTCTGCATACACAACAGCAGGCTGGGGTTCAATTTGTAACAGATCCTTCCTCAAAATAAACACCAACATCCCTGTCTCAGGGCCCTGTACAGCGCTCTTAGAGACTGAATTTGTGTCTCTGATCCTAAAGTCAGTTAAGCAAACAAGTTTAACAGAGAGGTCTTTGCCAGAAGGGAGGGAAAGGGAGGGGGTAATAACATCACATTGGGAACTCTGGACATGGCAGGGCAAACAGCTCTTGGAAATCCTTAGCCTAGGAAAAGATCCCCTGCCACTAGGAGGCTTGTGGAGGAAACTGGCCCACAACCTTCCTTCCCTATCTGCCCTCCCCTCTGCTTGCTGCCACCCATGATCCCCACTAGTGGCAAGGATGCTCTGAATTACAGAACAGGGTGTCTGGTTTCTAGGACTACCCAAAATCGAGGCAGAAATTGTTCTGCTGCTAGGAAGAGAGGACTCAACCACTGTTTCTGCTAAATGCACTCATTACCTATCACTAGTGATGTTTTTCCCTCTTGCTGAGCTTGCTAATGGCTCGTCTCCTGGTTCTACCTGTTGTGAGTCATTCCTTCTTGGTGCCTTTGTCATTAGCCTCTCTCACTAACCATGGCCCCACAAAGTGCTGTTGCTAGCCACTTGTGCTCCTGTTTTTTTCCAGGTAGTTTATTGGTTACTGTGTACCTTAGCCTTTGCCTTTGTTCTCATCTTTTTAAGTCTTCCAGCAAGCTCTGCAGCATTTCAGAGTAGGGTTAGAAGAAGTGGTGACATGCTGAACCCAAACAGAGCCTTTCCCAGCCTTGGAGAAAGTAAATCCTACCCCTCAAAGGCCCCCCCTCTACCCAACATTGTCTTTCCTGGTGCTTGCTGGCTTTGAATGATCCTACACACTGGGGTAACATTAAACCCAAACATGCCAGGTTGCATTGTTCAGGGGAAGTTGTATCTTCAGCTCATGCAGGCTGGCAGGAATATAGCTGTCTCAAATGAGAATCTGTCCCAGCAAGCAGCCTGAATATCAAAAATCCAGTCAATTAAATGGATGGGAAGTCATCAGCATGGTAATATCTTAGCACAGCATTGGAGTGATGAACAGTTTGCTGCTTGAAAGACATTCATCAGATAGTTGAGTCTCCTAAAAATCTAGAACGAAAATCACAAGGTCAAAAATAAAAAAATAGGTAACTCCTCTGTAATCTGAAATGATATTTATAAATAAGAGTATTTTCTTAATCATAGCTCAAGCCAAAAAACTCAAAAGTAACATAATCTGAAGTTAATGCTGGAAAAATAATTAACCCCAAGAATGCATGAATGTAAAAATAAATTTCAGCCTGCTGTCATTTAGATTTCTTTGTATTTCAGGCATGGATAAACAAGGTCAGCTCACTAAACTGAATCTGGTTTCTTGGTCTCCAGCAATCTCCATTACAAATAGTTCCATGCATTTTAGACTTACAAACCATTTCTTTTCATAATGGGAGAGAATGGATATCTCAGATGATTAAGTGATACTGAGTTTTTCAGCTATATGGGAAAATACCACAGTGATTACCAATGTGAGGCTTCGTTACATACATTACTATTATTTTCTTCTACTCAAGAAAACTTTAGGGTCCATTTCAGCCTTTAGGTAGCTAAAAATTGCAAATATCTACTTCAACCCCATCCAGTAGTCCAGACAAACACATGGTCTTGAAGTTTATTTAGGATGGCTTGTTTTTGATTGAATATGGGAGTTAATTTTGGAGTCAGAGAAGACAGAAACCACCCCTTCCTTTGACTCCCCTGACAATGTCAGTGCTGTAGGATCACAACAGAAATAAAGGTGTTCCCTACTGAAAGCCAGGAGATTTTTATCGCTACTTGCATTTTTCTACTTTGTTCCTTGTATTTCCAGATGCTCTTAGGACATCTGCAGCTACATCAATCACACTTGGGATTTAAGGCTAGAGGAAACAACGAAAATCAAACCTGATGCTTCCAAATCTGTTGACTAGAAGGAGTGTAGTGTGGTAGGAGACTTACACTTCTAGGGCTTGGAAAAAGCTTGGAATAAAGAAAACATGGGCAGAGAATTGGCTGGAGGATCAAAGAGGGTTTATCTGCTGTTTAAAGAGATCTTACACTCTGCCACATTGTATTACATATATACATATAACTATACATAAGCAAATTATGTGTAAGTACATTAATTCATGTATCATGTCCATGAGAGACGAGGAAGGCAGCTGAGGAAAGTCTTGCATATACGAAAGTCTATATTCTGCTTCTGTGTAGTTACCAGCTGGAAGCCAAAGATCTCTTTTAGATTTTAAACCGACTGCAAAACATCCTCCAAAGTTCCCCTCAGGGCTTTTGAGAAAAAAATTTGAGAGACAGGTTTTTCTCTTGGATAAGCCTTGATGTTTCTTTTGACTGGTAAAAGGCAGAGTGAATGAAAGGGCTCAAAATGCTTGCTACTGAAATGATCCATTTAGCTCAATTCCTAGCCTCTCCATCCCTTTAGTGAATGGTTGTTTAGAAAGGCATCTTTCAGCTGCTGCAGATGTGCTGCTCTGTCAATTATCAGCCTTAAATGGCAGGGTTTACACATTTTTGTCTCCAGCAAATTCCACTATAAACTTCTTTACCCCTTCCTTAATGGCTTCCTAATGTATCTTAGTGAAAGATGGATATACCCTACTCTCATTAAAACACTTCATTCCTTAGATATTTTATCTTGACAGTTCTCCCTTCCACAGCTGGCAATCTCCCAAACACAGAAGCACGTTTTTGTCTCTTGTAGGCCTACCAGGATTAAATGATATCGTGGCAATTTTATACTCGAGGTTATCGTCATGTGAAACTGCGACTGCTACCTGTCAACTTCTTCCACAGAGCACAGGGACAGCAGTAGAACAAAGAGATTTATGATGCTATAGCAAAAAACAACAGGAGCCCCTAACTCAGTATCAAATTAGCACCCATTAAAAAGCTCACTGCAGGTTGGCTTACTAACATGGAACAAGGGCTGTCCTGTGCCAAAGCAGATGTTCCAGATGGGGCACTGTGAAAGTGTGTACCACATCAGATGCCCTTCAGTGCTCACAGGGGTACCAGTAACCTTCCCATTTATCTGCTGCTTGAGAGAAACTAGTTGCCATTTCTGATTCATGAGAAGCGGTAATTAAAGAAATGCTTCAACAAAGATGTACACCATGGTTAGCATCTGTATGAATAATGCATTTCTCTGCTTGTTCCATGCAGCTGAATTTGCTTTAATTTTGCAAAAATTAGGAGAGCAGGATGAAAATCTGCTCTCAGTTCCAGTTACTGGAATTTTATGCAAACAAACTTTTGCACATGGTTTTTAAAAACGTGCCTAAAGAAATACATGTCAGCACATACTATGTTGTACCAGCCTGACCCCCAGTGTAACGTTACTGCTGACATGCTAAGCCTAAACATTTTTACTCAAGATTCACTAGATATTTAAGAATAGCATGTTTTTAGAGACAGTACTTTTTCTGTTTAAAACAAAAATCAGAGTGATTATGACAAAAATTAATATTTTTTTAGTATTTTGGAGGTGATGTATGGTACTTACTGAAGCTTGGACTTCGCCATTTCTATCCCATAACAATGTCTATCACGTAGCACCTCAAACTGACTTCTTATCTGTATTTTCAAGTAAACCAAATGGAAATGCAAAATGTGTGTGTGTTAAGAGTGTTATAACTGCATATTGCTAAAACCTATACTGGATGAAAAATAGAATGAGAAGGCAAACCTGTGCAGCTATAAAAATATAATTCAGACCTGTAATGGGTCTTCTGGCCATAATGAAAGGTGTGAGTCTATGAGGAGGAGAACATTGAGATCAGTACTGTTCAGGGAGATGTGCTTCAGCTCTGAAATGCTGACAGCTCAGAAAAACTTCATTTTTCCTCATCAGTGCCAAGTTTTAAAGTTTTCAATTTTGTCTTTCATCAAGAAATCAAACCATCATCCCTTTTTTTAAAAGGCCAGCATTTCTGAAAAAGACCTCAAGACTTTGTGTGCTCCACTGGACAAAACACTAGAGATTTCTCAAGTTTATCTTTCCATACTGCTGTTGTTGAGAGGAGAGGGAATGCAGCCAGATAGAACCAATATAGCCTGATAGCCTGTACTGTAAGAGTATGTTTGAAATGGAGTCTGCTCTCAGTAAGAATCCTCATCCTGTGACCACACTGTCTGTCACAGCTGACCAGTTTCATACCCTTATACTTACTGGACACATTGCAAGTTTTAATACAAATTCATCACTCTCCTGTCATATTATACCTGCTGACAACTTGATATAAGCTTAAGGCAGTGCAAAGGCATGTCTTCCCTATAAAGAGTATGTACAGTTGCACTGCTGGAAAAATTAAAACCCATCTTCTATGTATTTGTGCATATGTGAGAAAAGAAAGCTATCTGTCCCCTGAAGGAATGGGAAGTAACCCACCTAGCTAAGGGAAACAATAAATGTATTTTTGAACCTATGCTGTGTTATCTGTAGCTTGAAGTTTTAGAAAGCTTATTTACTTATATAGTCCTAAATCTCAAGCTTTAAGTATCCCAGACACGTGTGTTTTAGGCATTATTTAAGAACAACTGTTCTGCTGACTTAAAATCGGGTACAAAGAAAAGTTGAAAACTACTCCTGCTTTTGCAAGATCTATCATTTTCTCTGAAGAGTGTAGCTGCAAATGCCAGAGTCCAGTTTCACATGCCCACACACTAGGCATAGCACTAAGGGCTGGGCTGCAGAACCCAGTTCGTATGGCAGAATGATGGGAAATATGCCAAGCAGTTTGGTTTAAAAAAGGCCAGATTACAGGCTGCTCCTGGAGAAAGACCTCCCCCACCTTGCCAGAAGGAGAAATTCAGCAGCCTGGGGATAGGGAATGGATCAATTGCCAGAAATTAGTCTGCCAACTCACTTCCCCATGTTCTTTCTCATTATTGCTCAAATAACCATTTGTACTCACACCAGATGCTTGTTAATCAAGGCCAATTAGTCTATTTTGCTCAGAAAATTTCCAACCAGCAAGACAAATAGTTCAAACAGCACAGAGGTCAACCAAAGCAGGATCACTAGTGACAGTTTCATGTGTGTTTAGCCAAATAGAAAGCAGACATGGCAAGGGCAGGTATTGCATTGTATATTTATGCCAGGGCAATGGGTTAAACTTGCTCCGGTCAGCCAGAGAGTTCAGAGAGCAATTCAGCCACTTCAGGTGTTTGTCTGCATGTTGATTTAGACTACCCCCCTGTGCTGATTTCCCAATTCAAGTTGACCAAAATATCAAAGTAAAAAAGGCTTACAGCTAACAGTATTAAATAATCTTTCAGGAGTACTTTCTCAGCTGGGCATCCTGAGAACCGGGTCAAGCCCAATCACTGCAGCCAGCTGTCCATCTGCATCTTGCCTGGGAATACCTCTCTCTTGATTTTTCAATCCCACGGCAAGCTTCCAACAACCTGACAGCTTTAAATCTCCTCCTGCATATGTCAAAACAGGTTGAGAGGCCAGCAGGATTGCTGTACTGCTCAGGTTTTCTAAAATTTGTTTTTAAAGTGACGTATGGTAACAGAAAGTAATGTGATGAGACAATATTGCTTTGCAGATCCATGATGGCAAGAAAGGACAAGAAAACACAGCAAGAGTCCCCAACATCTGCCTGCACACAAAGATGGTTTAGATTGTGCAAAGATCTGAACCAAAAGTTCTATTTCCTAAATACTATCTCTTTCTGGAGAGCTGGATATGAGAGAAGGAAGGCCAGGGATGTACTACAGAGATTTTTATTTCCTACCTGGTACAAGGTTGTGGTGCTGAAAATTTTCTGGTAGGGGAAGCTTTCCAAACACAGGCATAAAATACCTCATTATTCCCCTTTTTATTTGAAATTGCCAATAATAAGAATAATTTTCTCAGAATTTGTCAGTGAGTTTCATTTTCATACACTCACAATATATTTGTGCTTGAAAATTACTTTTGGCTGATAAAATGATGTTAATACTTTATTTTATCATGCTGTGCATTTTCTATTACATTAAATCAAGAGACCCATACATTACAATCTCAGTTAATACCAATATAACTCACAGGTACTTAGTTGTTTCTTTTGGTTGATGTAAGCTCATTAATGCATCTCTGTTTGGCCTAAGGCCCCCCTCCCTCACTTTGCAGAGAGATTGAATTCAGTGTTTATGTCTGTGTACTCTCATGCTCTTATTTTCAACAAAACAAAAAACTTCTTTCCTAAGCAAACCAGGACCACCCAAAGTAATTTTATTCAAGAATTGGGCTGTCTTCAAACATCAGTGGCCTCTCAAGATAAAAGGTCAGCATGTTAATTCACTACAATGCAGATCTGAAATCTTTCCCCTTTCTAGAAATGAAAGGCATGTTTAAGAAGACCTCCTGTGCGTGAACTTGTTTGCATTTTTGTCCAATGGAATTGTTTGGACGGGGTTGTTGGAGACTTTCTTTCCGAGCGTGCAGATCACGAAGTGAAGATGTGTTACCCTGTTTCTCACTGAGGCTGCCAGGGTTTTGCTCCTGATCCTGTGCATAGATGGGCACAGTGCATCACACACAGCACTCCCAGGGATGTGGTGGTTCCCAGAGTGATTTGTCATCTGTGACAGTTGGGCACTGCTTCCCGACAGGCAGCTCCTTATGGTATAGAAAGGAGTGAGGGGGCCGTGGGCTGTATGTTGCCATCCCCACTCTGTCCTCATTGGGATGCCCCGGGGAAGTTGTCCCATGTGAGGGATGCTGGTGATGCTGCGAGACACTGGCTGAATGCAAAGCGCCTGCCTCATTCCTACCCCTGTGCCACTCTAACCCTGAGCTAAGAGGCAGGAAGGGAGAGAACTGTAAATGTGTTGCGTCTATAAAGCCAATTTATCCGTTTAGTCAAGGAAAAGGAGTGAATATTCAAAAGTGGCTGGTAAAGGTGATGGCCTTGCCACACAGGCACATACACACACATGTGCACAAACCAGTACTTACAAACGGATTCGTCTCAGGGAGTCTGGTGATGAAGTGACTCTGATATCTCATTATGGGTGTAAATTTAAGAATTTGCAAATTAGTTCCTGAAATATAACTTGCAAAGCATAGATATTCATGTCTATACTAACTCTGTTACAGACAAATGCACAGCCCATATGTTGCCAGAAGTAACTAATCTTTCCAAAATGCAACAATATGTGTCAATGCAAAACACAAACTGTTGAATGCTCATTGAAGAAGACTTTTAGAAGATTTACCTTAACAGGCTTTTTTTTTCTGCTAGACTCTTTGAGTACTATTGCATTAAATCTTAAATTACTATGTGCATTGCAGAATTCTTGTGTTTTTAATATATTTCCCTTTTCTGGAGGGGGAAATTCCCCCCTAAAACTGTATAAACCACTTACATGTAATTGAGAGTATATCATCATGTGAAACTGGGCTAAGAAATAGAAATGAAAGTTTCAACATTGTAAAAAAACGTGCCCTATAGAACTTTTTGCTGAATTGTCTTCTTACAGGATAGATGTAACTTTGGATCCCTGTTTTAAAAAAGCTGATACTTTAATTGTTTGTAGAATTAGTAAGTTCATAAAGACAGCAGATACAAAAAGATATAGCCGTTTCCAAAACCATACCAAGACCCATGTGACTGAAAACATTTACTGTATCATTTCCTAGATATTTTGTGAACAGCAGTTTGATTATTTTTTCCATTAAATAAATTTAAAGTTTATTCACAGAACTGGCAATTAATGCAACCTCAGTGAGAGAGAGGGAGAGAGAAGTGAATTATGTCCAAATTCCCTTAAAGGTTGCAAGACTGTAATTTAATCTTGTAATCTGGTAAACCAAGACAAATGAGGCAATTGGCAAACAGGTATTTTAATCACAATACCTCTAGAAAACCACACAAATAACAAACACATGCAGGACCTGAAAGACACATTCATTTCAAGGTGCTGATTTAAGAAAAGCTGGCCAGTATGTGACCAATTGAATTACCTCCATATTTCTGTGCAGCATGTATGTAGTATTTTCAAGTTCAGACTGAGAACGTTGCCTTTAAAAGTGGCAAAGGCAATATCCTAGCATGGTCACAACAGAAAAACAGTCTCTATTACATGCCAGAGACATTAACCTAATAATTTTTTCATGGTTGCAAGTTAACCCCTGCCAGCTTTTGCTTTCAGCAGCTGCTGCATATTGAAACTTTCTTTGAATTTGACTAACCCTTTGAAAGGTTTCATCCCATAACAGGCAAATTTCTATGTCTAGCTTGTAGTCAGCATTTTATGAATCAGTTCCTATTGTTATGAAAATGTTTCTCTGCCTTTTTGTTAGGTGCTTTTCTCTCTAAACCCGGCTGTTGCTGTCTTTGCATTTTTCTGTTCAAAGGTCAGGTCAAAGGTACTGAATGGTTGACCATGGCTATGTGGAGTGTAAGTGAACCCAAGAATGGCCTTTCTGATTGATCATCTATTTAAACAGTGAGAGTGTTATGCCTTTGGATTAAAACGTAACCCAGGGCACTGGAAAACTGGAGCTACTGGCTGTTTGTGAAATATGCATAGAGAATTTTCTATTGCTTGCAGTGTTTGATGTGGATCTGAAATTCCATGTGAGCCTTCCAGGTCTTCTTCCCATAACCTCTGCAAATGTCCTTCCCTTTCTTCACATCTCATTATAAAATGATGTCTTTACTACAGTGCATTGGCAAGGAGCTACTGTATCTGCCCAAAGACTGAATTAAATGTGAAGCACTCCATTTGACATTACCTCTTAATTTAAGGCCATTAAGAACAAAAAACACCAATTGAGTAACATCAAGTTATTCTCTTAACTGGGGCTCCACTGAAGAGACTGTCTTGGATCTGGTTTGAGAGCTTACTACACATTTGTAGGCACAGCATAATCTTTCTAGAAACTCATTCATGTCAAAAATAAATCTATATTTTATGCATGTGACAGTAGCTGCTCTTAATTTTTCCTCATGAGGTTTAATGTAGTACATTGCAGCAAATATAAAACAAAGAGAAAATCTGATATTACCTGAGAACATCCAGCAGAATAAAAATCACTGCTAATGTTCACTTCCACCTTCTGTTGTATCATTATTTCTGCAGTTCAGTAGTTATAAAATAGCATCTGTGGTACCAGTACCTGTGCTTGTGCATTAGAATATCACTTAATGAGACATACTTTGATGTACTAACTGCTGTTTTGAACAGTTTCTTTTACTTTTGAAGACAGAATTGAGTCATTACGAGCACGGAGAGCATAATTTTCAAATTATTAATTTCAAAAGCTAAAAATTATTCCAGCCAACTTGAAACAGCTGGGTCTGGGACTCAGTGAGCCAACAGGACATTTCTCACAGACTGTGTGCTGACATTTCCTTGTAATAGTCAAGATGACAAGCCTAATACTACAAGTAACCTACTAAATATTAAAACAAAATGGGATGGATCCTGTGAGATGAAAGAGGTACCCATGTCTCCTGTTGAAGTCAAACTTTGGAAAAATTATTGAGTCTTTAATATTTTTTGTCCTAATCACTGGATTCCAGTTTTACTATTATGGAGCTTCCAGGCTGGGGCTCAGTGATTGCAGTTGCTCAGCTTGCTGTTATGCCATGATAGGTGTTTAGGATAGCAGGTATCCATATTCCATCAAAAATCATTCTGGCGACCCTGTCCATTTCATTACAAAGCCCTTATAACAATGTAAAAGGCTCAATATCTTGTTCTGGTTTAGTAATATTTCAAATTGCTGCTTGTAGAACAGGAGTTCTACATAGAATGCAGGGCATTGAAGGGCTGGGCTTTATATGTTTGTGAACAGTAAGAGTGTCTCTGAATGATAACTAGCGTTATTTGATTGTAAGGGCTCAGATGACTCTCCTACCATACCTTAGACTGTTATCTGTAAGTCATCATATGCTTCCAACCAGCTCCTGACATCAGCTCCTACTGTTGTGGTTTTGGTTTTTTGCTTTTTTTTTTTTTTTTTAATTACAATTTTTTATTTTCCAAACAAGCTCTTTCACCAAAGAGCACATTCTGACCTGTTGTCCATACGGCAACTAGGAGCCAAAAGAGCCTCAATGACCCACAAGTCCATGACTGACTTCTTGATGCTTTGGGGACACAAGGAATATCGTTATGACATTAAAAAAAACAAAAAACAAACAACCTTTCATGACAAAAAGGCTTTGAATTAATAATTAGCTGTGAATTTGACATTCATTAATTTTATATTTGAACAGAATCACTGTGGCTTGATCTTTGATTTTATCTGTGTTGCTGCAACTGGGGGTAAAGTAGCAATGTAGGTTTTATTAAAAGACCGTAATCTCAGAGAGGAAAGGACATTGCCAGCTGCAGTCTACCTAGTAATCTGAGGTTGAAAAAGCCTATGAGTACAAAGGGATACAGCCTATAACTTGTACAGTAAATACAGTGTATTATGCAATATAATTACATATCTGATATTCTTCTGGATTAAATGTGGCATAATTCACCAATGGCTTAATGTTCTTTGTTACTTATGAAAAAAGGGCAAAGAAAAGCCTTTCTTAGCTTCCTCAAGGCAGACTGACTCCTAGTATTCGCCCTGGCTAAAGATAAATTACCCCACTACACTACACCTTCTCTGCCCTCTGGCAGTGGATTAAGTAACTTCAGTCAGGGTATGTCACAAGTCATTTCTGTGTGCTTTTACACTGAAACTCGAACAACATTCTTCTTAATGCAGGCTCTGTGTGTGTGTGTGTAGTTATTAGGGTAGGTCATGGCCCCATTATGCTAGATGATATACATGTACATCATTAGAGGCAACTCCAACTGAGACTGCACTGCAGCCTTATCTGCGCTGAGCATAGCAACTCATGCAGCCGAATGTGTTCCCCAGATGTGCTCCCCAGGACCAGAGGCTGCAGCCCGTGCGGGACTAATGGCATGGTTTCAGTTAAGCATGTGCTTAAATGCTTTCCTGGGCAGGGGCCAGCATGATCTGTGGCCTGTTGGACCGACTTAAGCCCACGTGGCTCCAAAGACATTTGCAAGGGATCTCTAGAGGTAAATCAAACCCCTAGACTTGGATACAAAGTGAGCTTCATTTTCCTCTCACTGGCCAGATGAATCCCATGGAAGAAATAGAACTCTATGAGATTTTCTGCTGATGATGTTTTGCTCATCTTGGCCCTTCTTAAATCCCACTATGGCTGTAGCTGTCAGAGCTGTAGTTAAGGCTGAACTCCAAATTTTGGCAGACTATCATCCACTCAGAATGTGCAGTTTCATCGAATACAAAATGTTTTGCAAAATTGATCTCATTTGCCCAAAATAAGGTTTTGGGAGAGAAATGGAAAATATTTTTTCACTATGTTTTCAACATTTTACATGAGCTATTTTGATGTCTCCATTGAAATAAAAAAGAAGGCTTTTTTACAACATGTGAACTTTAAGTTAAAAATATCACTATTCAAAAGTCAGAATGTCCATTGCATGATAAATAGAATCACTTTGGGGTAAGAAGGGAATTTCTTTCAGCTCAGAAGAGATAGTAATTCAATTTACCTATGGAAAATAAGGGAAGGTTTCATATGGGTATGATTCAAACATTTTGTTACATGCATTCAGAAAGCAAGTGCTTCCCTGAGGCAATTGACTCACTCACTCAATATCTAGGGCATTCAGGCTCCCAGTTGCTTCTCACCTCTGTCTGAAGGAAACATTTTCAGGCAGAGACCCCGGGAGTCCTGATAGCTCTAACACAAGCCAAGGATTTAACAGTGTCCAGATACTCAGCTGCAGAGCTGAACCAGCTTCCCTGGGGTTTCAAAAAGGAGGACAAACACCCCAAGGGCTCCCATCCCAGACTGAAGGAAGTTGAAGAGCACAGAATCTCTGCAATTCTCTGCCTGAGGTCAGCTTGTAAATTCATACCACCCTAAGGGAACAGGAAGACTCAATATCCTACCAGCTATGTCAATAAGCTGCTTTGAAACCAGGCAAGTAGAGCCCATAGTGGAGGTCCTCTGCCAGTGACACCTGTCTGGGACATTGCTTGGTTTCACAAACCAGTACTTCACCAGGAACATTTGTCTTCTCCATAAAACTCTCATCCAGCACTAACTACACCTCAAGAAAAGGGAAAAAAATGTTATCCTACCTGGAAACATTGTTTTGTTTTGCTTTTCTCTTATTTCAAAGGCAACTCATGTGTTTGTGGGTGGGAGGAGGAGGCAATTGCAATTTGAGCAGAAGATAAAGGTCAGAGTCTCAAAATCCTTTGCCAAATGGAACTACTGCCCTGAACATAGCTTTAATCACAGTAGGACAATGTTCTTCTCTATTGTACCTTAGTGGGAGATCTCTGTTGGCTCAAAAAAAAATAGATTCTCCTCAAAGAATGAAATGAGATGACAATGTAGATATTGTCTTTGAATGACCTCCAAAAGAAAATGAGGAAGTGCATACCAAACTTGATTTGAAATGTACTGATTGTACTGACTGTGAAAAAAAAATAATCAGATGAAATGTCCTGATTATACAATTCACCAACACAGAGTGAAATGAGAAATGAAAAATACAACCAAACATCCCTATTCATAGATTTATATGGTCTTTTCAATTTTCATCAAGTATAGAAGCCAATGAATAGCAGGGGATTTGAAGAGTACAGAACTATTTCTGCAAATCTAGAAGCAGTGAAATGTTACAAAAACCCAGTTTAATAAAGTAAGAATTTTTTTTCCTTTTCAAATTGAGTGTGCAATTTTTTTGCAGTATCCTAACCATCTTTCTATGATTATCTTTGTTTTTAACTAGCATTTGTTGTCAGACGTTTGATTATTTTCTCTCCGTTGAAATATTTTCGCTCCATTGCCTTTATCCTGTTATAACAAAACTTTTTTCAAAAGAGGTTTTTAAAGGCTAGTATTGCTGCATACATCCGTTTTTCAAAGTCTGGCTAGATCTGGGCACTGATATAATGGTTCAATAGTGTCATCTGTTGACTTTTTGTTTGCCTCAATGGAAAAAGAAATTCTGCCTTTAGGAACATAAGGGCAGTTCATCAGAGCTGTGAGTTCAAACTTTATCCAGAAACTTTCGAAACAAAAACATACTTTGTGAAATACATCTGTAAAAGTGTGAAGCTTTTTTCTTTGTCTAATAATTTTTTATTTGACCCAGTGAAGTCTTTCCTAATTTAAATGAGCACTAGCTTCATCTCTGCTTTGCAGACTTTATGTCTGACAATCATTTTATTACCCAATTTTGGGATCAAGTATATCATTATATTTCAGAAAGGCACAGTCTATTTTAAAACATAAGGCTTTGTTTCCTTGAACAACTCAGGTGTGAGAACAGACAGGGCAAAGAGCTGTTTCCCTTAAAAAACTCAGGGCTATAAGAATAGTAAGAGTGTTGATAACGATGAGACAAATTGAATACAATAGGTTTCCTAAATCAAAACTTAAACAAATAGAAATAAAAGTGGGAAAAGTTGTCATTTAATGAGCAGGAGGGCACAAACTGCTGAGAGATTTAATTGCCAGAATACAACAAGAAATTTTCTTTCTGCTGCTCTAGATTCCACTGAAATCAAACCTGACCTCAGGGGGCTGTCTGACAAGGTCCTTGTGTTGTCCTGGGTTTCATGAGTGGGATTAGAGGAAGTCTGGATGACAGGAAGGGCTGTCTCTGGTTGTGCATACCCACCAGCAGCCCATGGCTGTGCAGGCAGAGCAAAGGCAGAGATGCACATGGGTGCTGTGCTCCTAGGTGGCCCAACAGGCAGTCACGTTTGCAGCTAAACTCCAGAGCTCTCACTGAAACCTGCCTCCCAGGTGCTTCTCCCTAAAGCCAACAACACCTTGAGCCCCTTCTCCAAGCTGTAAGAAGAGGTAAAGATGTCATACAAGTCCTGCCCATGAGCTGCTTGCAAGGTAACAGAAATGCAGTTAGTCCTACAACAGCCCATAATAACAGTATGTACTCTTGAGCAGCCTCATCTAGCCTCATTCCTGTTTGGTCACCATTGCCACAGGAGTGTTTGGCAAAAGAGGATTTTGTAAATATACAAGCATCCACATAAACGCATCTCCATTTTATTATATGTGGATTTCCTGCGTATCTGTAGAGCACTTCATTCTGGCACACGCCTGTGCAAAGAGTTACTGCACAAACAGCTCTGAAACCTAATGTCTACACTGGACATCTGGACACTTTTAGAGGCAGGGGAGTCATAAGGTTTAGAATGGGTGTTTTGTACATGATTATATCTTCACAGAGCAGATTTTTCTGTGCTTTATCCTCTGTGGGATATGGTGACAGAGTTATTTTGCTACAGCTGTGAACATACCCATCGGGGCTTTGTTTCAGATTTGTCTTGACAGTCACTCCCAATTGATCCAGAAAGAAGCACGTGGTTAGTCAAGCTGAAAAGTCAAAGATATCCTAGTATGGTGCTCACCTCATCAATCCAATGTGACTCATTGGATCATATACATGCTGATGTGCCAGTAAAAAGGAAAATAACAAGGCAGAAGACAAAACACCCTACTGTTTTTACTTCATGAATTTGTACTTTCTGTGATCATTTAGAAGCCAAATAAAGCACCATCCCAAGGAATTTACATTCAAAGAAGAAATACTTCAGTAGCTGAAAGCTCAGCCTGAGATAGTATGGTGGGGAGGAATGACTGAATCTGTTTTTCCAGACTGGAAAAGCTTGCCTGTAAAGCAGGATTATCATCAAGGTGCTTGTGTCCCTATCTGTTAAGTCTGAGGCATATGGAGAGCTCAGGCTGAGTCTGAGTACAGTGGGCCTTCAGATCTTGCATGCAGAAGACAGGCACATTCAAGTTCTTGTAATGTTATCGTCTCCTCCTCACCCCCATACTCTCTCACCACTCACTCCTGATGGGGGAGATGGTGACTCAGTGACAGAAATACTGCCTAAAACAGGAATAACGCAGTGTTTGATGTGATTCTATCTTGATTTTCTTGCCTATAGGCAACATTGGCAATATATCTGCATCCAGGATGGATTTTATGTTATGTCTGTCTGATTTGCCTAAAAGACTTTGTAGAGGGAGAAGGCAAGAACATTACTTGTCAAAGGGAAGATGATGGGCCTGATTTCAGCTGCTAGACTGTGCCATGACAGAGAAAAGAGTTGTGGGATGCTAGTGCCCACTTCTATGGCTGCAGGCTGTTCCTGTGTGCCTGTAATACAATCTCTCCCCTAGCAACTTGTCACTGATACCCAGGGATGCCATTGCCATTCCTCAGAGTCTCATTTAATCTTTTAGCTTTCTTTGGTAGCAGCTTAAAAGAGGAAGAAGAACCATTGGGTTACCAACTCAGTTACTCTTCTAGACAGAAGCTCTTTCCATGCTGCCCTTGGGAAAGCCTCATTTGCTTGCTGAGTGGGTCAAGGGCCTCCCTTCGTCCATATGCATGTCTTCGGCTTTCTTGGGCTGCCTTTGCTTCAGGCCATGAATAACCAGAGGCCTTGTCCTTGAACAGGCTTACCTACTGGAGATTGACTAGTAAATGCTGGAGTTATCAAACATCAAGATTACAGAAGGGATACAGATATGGAAAAGGCTAGCGATGGCTAAAATTGGCAGACTGCTGCAAATCTCTTTTATTCTTGTATCTTTGTGTCAAGCACTTACATCTGTTAAAAGTGCCGGGAGTCAAGACAGAGTAGACACATGCCAGAAAACATGCTCTATGACTATGGGCTAGTCTTGCTGCCTGAGTCTTGCTGTTCCTAATGGGATAATACCCATTAGGATTAGCCTTGAATTCACCTACACTGAATGTTAAGCGTCCCACCACTTCAAATGTTGCAAGTTAAATACATTAGAGGTGAGGAACAAAGTGATAAAGGTCATGGGAAGAGTTACTAATGTCAAA
Source organism: Colius striatus (assembly GCF_028858725.1). Taxonomy (NCBI): domain Eukaryota; kingdom Metazoa; phylum Chordata; class Aves; order Coliiformes; family Coliidae; genus Colius; species Colius striatus. The sequence goes on from NC_084763.1 coordinate 24,574,269, forward strand.
GAAATACCTCATTATTTTTATGTTTTTGTAAATATTTATTTACTATGTCCTTCAGTCTAGACTCTTCTCCTCGTGCCTCTGCAGATGCAGTTAGGATCTCTCCAAGACTATGTGGAAGAGCTAGAAATGAGCTCTCTATGAGATAGGAGAGTGCTTTCCTGACATACACGATGATAGAGGAAGGACTGCAGGTGGCTGATACTAATGTGTTCACCATTTTTGTCACTAGAGCTTTCCGTGTTTCAGCTGGCAAAGATTAAATAGTTAGTGAGCAGCAATGAGCTTAAAAATCAGAGCTCACATCCTGAGAAAGGGTTCTACGATGACACTTGCAAATCCCTGCAGTTCTCAGACACAAGGCTCTGTTCTCCTGTAACAAGAGTGAAAATACTGTGGGCTCAAATTTTCACGTGTTTCATTTTAAACGAAATTAGTCATTTTTTCAGTCATCTTCTTAGAATAACTTCACCACACTATCATGGAAAGCCCACACTGACACAAAGTATCTCAAAAAGCACACCTGTAGCTTACTAAATGTTTGCCTTGTGTATAAGTATTTGGGAGATAGGCTCAAAGCTGTAACTGGTCCATGGAGAGAGTGGCTGCCATCACTATTTCGAGCAAACTGGTAAAGCTGAAAATGTTTTCGGTTCATTCTGGCTGACACAGAAAAACTTCACAGGATAATGTTCTGAATTCAGTGTTGTCCTAAAGACTGCCCAAGCACATCAGAGGGACAAATGGAAGTTATTGCAACTATCCTCTGACAATTTAGATCCATGCACACTGATATTTGCCATCACATGACAGCAGGATACTGAGCTGCTCCTCAGCTACATAAAGCACTTTTTCTGCTCTGTGAAAGGCAGGCATAAGGATGGTAAAATGTTTCATGCATTTTAGTGCAGCATTAACGAGATGTAATGGTAGATTCAGGCACACTGAGGCAAATGGCATGAAGTTATCAGTCTCATTACTTTTGCAGCAGCTGACTTGTCAGAAAAGGCTGCCCCCAGGAGCTGTTGGTCTTTTAATGTCTTCCTCCTTTCTCCCATTCCAGTAAACTAAAATAAAAAGATTGAATACACTTTTTTGTAGCCTATTTTGCAAAATGCTGTGCTATGGCAATGTGGGAAACCTATATTTTACCTGAACTCTGTTGTTTTTGTACGTTATTTCTGCAAGTCTTGGAGCTGCTCCTAAAACAGAGGAACGTGTAGAGAAAACAAAAAGAATGGCTCTCTGGAGATGAAGTTGAGCATAGGAATAGAAATACTTTCAAGTCAGACATAGATTCAAGACTCTGGGACTCAAGCTGTACATCATGTTACTTGCCAGAGCAGTAAGGAGTTGTTTAATAAACTGAGATATTGATAGGTAGCCTGAAAGAAAAGAGTGTTACAGAGGAATTTTTGTTGTTGCAATTTCTGAGAACCAGAGGGTTTTCACATAACACATACATGTTATGCTTGCATAGTCCCACTGAAGCCAATTGCTTGTGTGCTTGATGTTAAAATTGTGCTTTCCTGCCTTAGTGGATGGACACATATGAGCTCCACACCTTCCTGAACAGTCTTGAAGAAGTTTCCTCCTTTAATTTTGTTCTCTTAGCATGGAAAAAATCTTTCATATGTTGTCATCCCTGATTAACAGAGGCTAATTTGTGGATAATATGATGTTAAAGGGGAGATAAGTTTTCTTAGGAATACCTCAATTCATTGAAGCTAATATGATGAAAGGAGGCAACCCTAATCTGAAGAGAGACACAGCTACCTCCACCCAGACTCTAGTGGCAAAAGATTATTGTGCATGTTTATTCAGATATGTTAGGCAATGAGTCATTTCTGGCAGAGAAATTCATTTATTATTTTCTATCCGCAATAGTGAGAGGTCTTCCAGGTCCACAGAAAAGAAAGCAAATTGGTACCACTTAAGTTCACAGACCAGGCAAAAGGGCAAACAAGATTTCCTACAAAGGTACTAAGATGAGAGACGTTAGTCTGTAGTATTGCTTACAGGAAAGGGGTTCCCATACTGACTCAAACGTGTGTATTTTTTAGCAGCATTTAGGATTAATTATTCCCTCAAACTCATCCCAAGGCTGTCAGCCCATCTCTGCCTACATTTGCTTTCCACTATGCCATCAATTGGATGGCAAAATACAGCATGAAATCTGCCACGGGTGTGCAGCCACCGCACTCAGGTCTAAGCCACTTAATTGTCCATACTCCTTGCCCCTCTATGGCCCATCATGTTGGGCTGCCATGGTAACACCAGCAACCTAACATTACAAGATCTATCTGTTTGCCTGACACTGTTATCAGAAACAGTATTGCAGCTGCAGTGTGAAAAAGAGCAATTGTCTTCTCACCCCTGAAAGAACTATGCATACTAACATGTCAGAGCCTTGCTCTCTTTGGGACTGTACTGTCGAGTACCCTCTGGCTGTCTGGTGGAAAGCCAGGGCTTACTGAAGGAGAGGTCATTGGTACAGACAAGGTTCGGTGTCATATGAGCTCTATATACCAACTCCCCAAAATATGACTTTTGAAGCAGCTCCTGTGATCTCAGCTAATGTAGCAATTCCACAGCACATAAAAGATATGTTGTTCTGATTACTGTCCACAGAAATTAATAACTGGACTAGACCCCATTCACTGAGATTAGCCTACCACTAAATTCATCTTCAGTGAAGTCACACTTAATTTTGGTTGCTTCCACTCAGTAGAGTAAGAGAAGGGGAAATGATTGTTCTGCTCCGCGCTTGTCTGGGGTGCTGACCGTTGCAAAAACAAAGGGAAATCACACTGCTCAGTTTGGCTTTTCTCATGCTGCTTGTGTTTTTGGTCTGAATGTTTGATTTATTTAAGTTGATTTGGTACTTCTCAATCAGAACTGTGACAGATGTGTGGCAGAGCAAAAAGCTATGGAATTCTACACAGAGGAGCATATAATTTTAAGGTGGCATGGCACAGACTGTGTATGCCTGTTCACAGATGTTTCATTGCTTCTCCTACCTTCCCAGCTACAAATTTCCTTTCCTTGCCTTTCCTTGCCTTTCCTTGCCTTTCCTTGCCTTTCCTTGCCTTTCCTTGCCTTTCCTTTCCTTGCCTTTCCTTGCCTTTCCTTGCCTTGCCTTGCCTTGCCTTGCCTTGCCTTGCCTTGCCTTTCCTTGCCTTGCCTTGCCTTGCCTTGCCTTGCCTTGCCTTTCCTTGCCTTTCCTTGCCTTTCCTTTCCTTTCCTTGCCTTGCCTTGCCTTGCCTTGCCTTGCCTTGCCTTGCCTTTCCTTTCCTTTCCTTTCCTTTCCTTGCCTTGCCTTGCCTTGCCTTGCCTTTCCTTGCCTTGCCTTGCCTTTCCTTGCCTTGCCTTGCCTTGCCTTTCCTTTCCTTTCCTTGCCTTGCCTTGCCTTTCCTTGCCTTGCCTTGCCTTGCCTTTCCTTGCCTTGCCTTTCCTTGCCTTTCCTTTCCTTGCCTTGCCTTGCCTTGCCTTGCCTTGCCTTGCCTTGCCTTGCCTTGCCTTGCCTTGCCTTGCCTCGCTTTGCCTCGCCTTGCCTCGCCTCGCCTTGCCTCGCCTTGCCTTGCCTCGCCTTGCCTCGCCTCGCCTCGCCTCGCCTCGCCTCGCCTTTCCCTTTCCCTTTCCCTTTCCCTTTCCCTTGCCTGGCCTTGGCCTTGGCCTTGGCCTTGGCCTTGGCCTCGCCTTGGCCTCGCCTTTGCCTTGGCTTGCCTCGCCTTGCCTCGCCTTTGCCTTTCCCTTGCCTCGTCTTTGCCTTTCCCTTGCCTTTGCTTTTGCCTTTCCCTTTGCTTTGCCTTTCCCTTGCCTTGCCTTTCCCTTGCCTTTCCCTTGCCTTTCCAGCCCTTAGAAAACTTGAGGTGCATAGTTAAGAAGTGAGATGCAAAAAAAACCCCAACTCAAATGGTAATCCAGCGTCTTAGCTGTAGATGTTTGTAACAAGATAAGAAAATCATTTGTATCCAGCAACAATTACCTTTTGCTCAGCTTCACTGCTTTTCTTGCATATAAATTCCCTTAATTAATTCATAATTTTAAAAAGAGACTTTCTTTTTGCTCTGGTTAGGTGATTGTATCTCTACAGCAACCTAAACAAAAAATTTCAGATAGCCAAACCAAGTTTTCTCTTTCTACTCTCTCAGGACTTTGGCCTGAAGTGCTTAGAGAAATAAAAATCTGCCAGGTGATAGTCTTAAATCAGTGAGATGAGAAAAGCAAGAGGAAACAAGTCATTCCAAAGCAGTCAAGAGCCACTCCAGCCTGCTCTGGTATAGTACAGCTGTCTGTCTTCTCGAAACTCTCACTGAGCCTCTGCTGGGCTCTAGCATCTTTGTGAATCACACACTGCTGGTAAAAAGTGTAAATCTGCAAAGCATATTCTCTTTTTACCACCTCACCATAAATAAAGTGGGTCAAGCTTATTCCACATTCATGCTCAGCTTTTCTTGATTTAAGTTTCTCATTTTAAAAATATATTCAGCCTGATGCCACTCTCTCTTCCACCTGCTTGAAGCATGAGTGTGTCCAGAAGTTTCAAAGCCCTGGTGCAAGTCAGACAGGAACAAAGCCTATGTTGCCCCAGGATAAAACCCCAGTTCCACTGATGTCAGGTCTTTGAGAGGCACAATTTACCATGCAGACAATTTAAGCACCAACTCTTTCACTGACATAAACCCTGACATTTGTATATATAGAAATGCTCATTCCACCTCTGGATATTTTTTTCTTCTAGGACACTGCTCATAAGAAGAGGCTCAAGAAGAAGGAAGAGGAAAAGAAAGAGGAAGGAGTGTAGTTAAGAAGTTTCCTTCAGCTTTTTATTGGCAGATAAAGTAGAATCCCCAGTGAAATTAGCAATGATTTATTTATTGGCAAAAAGGGTCAATTAAACTTTATAGTCACTAGTACTCTGTTAAAAAAATAACAAAATGAACAGATAGCTTAAATAATAGGTTTACATTAACTGCAAACAATGTTACCATCTGCCCTGTCAATCAAAGTTTATGCTGAAATTCTCAACTGAACTGGAACCACAGAAACAAAAAGGGATATAGGAGCATTATGGCAGCCTGGGTTATAAATTATGGGCAGTAGATAAGTTGCCATGAAAGCGATATCATTCCTTAAAATTAACTCAACCTTCTTGATCTATTTCTTTTCTTCAAAATTTCAACTCCTTACATACAACCACTTCTTGTACCACCAGGCCAGAACTCAGGTGCCTGAACTGAAATGCATTTAAAAAGATGAAAAATGAGAAATACTTTGACGAATTGTCTCTCAATTCTAACCATTTCTGTAGCACTTCATGCATTCTGATCAGACCTCCCAGCTTTAATGAATTCGCCCTTGGTGGAGGCTGCAAGGGCAATACTAGTGGTTTTGCAAGAGGGTGAAATCTAGTGATGCCTGCTGCAGCGGGCAGAGACAAAACCTTGCCTGTTTCTGGCCTGAGCTGGAGATCCATGGAAAGAGGGGAAGACTCACAAAGGTAAGCCAGATCTTTCCATGTGTGGAAATGTTTTTCCTGGTTCATGAACAAAATGGAAACATTTGTGTGCAAGCAAAATTCTGTGCAAAATGGAGGTCCAAAAAAATGTTACTTCGGGTCACTCAAAACTTTCCACCATTATGAAATCAAAGCATTTTGGTCCAAGTTTGCCCTTTGAAAGCTTGTTGATGTGTCTTTGTGTGAAAATAATAACAATGAATTGCATGTCAGAAAAAAATCATTTCCAAATGAAAACTCAAAATATTCAATTCCAGAAATGTTCACATGGGCCACTTCAACCTTATGGGAATGCTTTGTTTTGGGACAAGAAGTTCTGGAAACAAAATACTGCCAGAAAAGACGGTTTTTTTCAAAGCACTCTGAATAAGAGAAAAAAACAGTACTTTTCACTTAGAAGAAACTTTGCCTACAAAACAAATAATTTGGCTGTACTTCACTGAGCAGCAGGGGCTGAACCTGAATGTCAGGAGAAAGCCCTCGGATGGCACTAGCTGCTCTTAATGTGACGCTTGGTGAGAGTCCTCATCCTTTCTGTTAGTTAAACAGTATTTACTGTTGAACTCATGAACCTCATGTGGGACCAGTATTATATTTATACCTTGGTGGATATAGTTCAGAAGTCCAATCCAAGCCAAAGCCTGTCATTTTAAGCCTGTAGGCATCCTGGCAGCTGGGTACACACACCTTAGTGACATGTGGATTTTAGTTTGTCTGTTTTCAGGAACAGAGAATCAGATATCTCTTTTTCAGAGTGGTCTGAAAAAGAAGGGCTGTGGTCCTGTGCCTCACTATATAGATAGTTATTAATTTTGTATTTACTGGCCAGAGCTATCTAGGAGAAATGGCAAAGTGTTATCTGTGGCAGCACAGCTCGTAGATAGACCATCAGATTAAGATAAATTTCCTAATTTAAGAATTATTTTGATGGGGTGGGAAAGGGCAGCTCAGTTTTTCACCTTGGCCAGCAGCCGTCCAGCATGCACGACTGCTCTCATTGTGGGAGCACCGTGCCTATCAGCACAGACATTAGCTCTCAGCCATCACTGCAGGCAGAGCAGCTGCAGGAGCTTAGTGACCTCCCCCACCATGTTTACACCACCAGGCCATTTTAATTGCAACCCACAGCTTAAAGTCTTCATTAAGTTCTCTCTGAGCCCTGCCTCCTCCTCTGTAAGATCAACCCCTTGTCGCCCTGACCAGCGGAGCAGCAAGGAACATCTGCAGTTCAAATGTGATGCATATGCAACAGTGAGTCTCAGGATTAAAGGTCAACAGACTCCTCCAACACCCAGGACCAGCTCTCCCTTGCAGGGTGTCTGGTGTCTTTTGTTCAAAACTCTATACTTCCTGCCAGGCTTTTTGCCCCCTTGCTCAGGCCGACTGCTGCAAGGCTGGCGCGGGGCCTTGGCAAGCTGCCGGAGCTGCCCTTGCGCAGCAGTCGCCCGTGGGTGTGCGGGGGCTGCCGTGGGCAAATAACCAGGTCCTTCTCTCAGCTTCTCATTGCTGAGCCCAAGGAGAGGATGACTACAACAGCTGCAGTGCCGCCTTGCTCTTGACAAATGATCCTGTCAGTCTTCTTATTGATTAGCAATGTTATGACATTTCCCTTCAAAAACACAGATGTGGCACAGGCAGTGACAGGACCGCCGCTCTGGGAGGAACATAATGTTTGCTGTTGTTCCCACTCTCCTCTCTGCATCTGTTCATATCCATGGCAATGGTTTCATCCACTGACTCTTTTATCAAGAAGGAGTGGGAGCAGGTGAAACCTTTGCCTGCGTTAAAGGCAAATACGTCTTGTTGCGTCGGGGGACTGAGCATGCAGATGACAAGCCTGATTCTCCCCTACCCTGTACCAGTGGGCTGGGAGGTGACTGGGGACCCAGTTGAGCTGGAATTTGTAAGGGAGGGTGAAAGTGTGGTGAATCCATACACAATTTCAGATTCCTTTTGTGAGGTCCTTGGGCCAATTTTTTGACTCAGGGTGTATTACAGAAAATCTGTGGTAATGTCTATGAAGTTTCAGTGATATGTTTGCATCCAGCAGGTCCTCCCAGGAGCACTGGGTCCTTGCAGGCTGCTCTGCTCCACCTCTGTGCACAGCACCTTCCCCAGTCGATCTCATGGGGGTACACACCTCTGTGCAGAGCTATACATGAGACTATGAGCTGTGTCAGGGGAGGTTTTCTCATGGGTTCTCATGGGTTTGGTGACTCTTTGCAAAGCATCTCAGCATGTTCCTTAAAGGCCAAGCTAGAGTCTGTCCATGAACCGTCCATTTCTTGGACAGGTTATCCATCCTTTCATCTCCTGGAGCCGCCAAAGAGGGTGTTTGCACATCAGTAGACCTGTTCACTTATGATTGAGCTGTAACTGGACTCCACCACCATGGAAATCCTTCCTCTGCAATAGAGAATGGTGATCTAGTATGGCCAGGTTGCAGAGACTTGGAAAGGGTAGTTGAGGAAAGAGGACAGCAGAACCAATCTTTGACACGAGAAGGGCCTCTGACAGGGACAGTCTAAGCCCAACTTCTAATTATAAAGAGATAATTTGAAACATGTCTGCCTGAGCCAGGTTCTTGTATAGGCTTGAAACAACAGAGAGAGGACCTGAAAATATCAGGACACCAATTATGACATGGGACATTCCATATATAGTTAAATTGCATTTCTGGGCAAAGCCTGTGCTATTGAGCTATGGGTGTCTCCATATCTCTCTCCTCTGTGCTCAGTTTTCACATGTCCTATTCACACTGCTCTGATCACAGCAGAGCAAGATGGTAAGAGCAAGAAGCAACATTGTCCTTAGGAAGGACATAGGAGCTTCAAATATTTATAGGCCAAAAGAGAAGTTTACAAGGTTCTCTCTATTTTCACTGGTATGAAGGAGAGCAAGTTTTTTTTCTGAGCATTCAAAATATGGTCAGTTTAATCTTAAAATGGCTTAAAGCCTTTCTTATTAGTCCAAAGCATTTAATTCCTCTTTGAGTGCATCCTTTGTATGCTTCCCAGGAAAGCTGTTTAGAGGAGAAGTGCTTACCTCCCAGTCCTAAAGGCTGTCCCTGGGAGGCTGAATTACAGGACCATGCATGGTCTGCATCACGAGTCTTGGAAAAACCCGATAAACTGACTCTATACACAGCAGTTAATGAGCTGCTTGGTGCATTTCAGGGATCTCTCTATTTTTTGAGTCAGAAAAAACAAAATATATCCAATATAATTTCTTTTCTTGACCAAAGTCTCTTACAATGCTAATACAGCAAAAATGGGGTGATCCACAAGCTTGATTTACATAAACCTGAAGCAAAGCACATTAGACATCACTGTACAGAGCATACTGGTAATGAGAAGCATATTTGTGAATGTCTCTTGTACAGCTTTCAACATATTTTACAGCCAAAAAAAGAGATATGGTCTAGAGGGAAAAAAAGAAAAATACAACAAAAACATGGTTTTGACGCCTCAGGCAACATGATGTAGATTAATATGAGTTAAATGGAATGTGACCAATTTGTAAGGCATTTGGTTTGTATCTTGAGAAATTGAAGACAAGATCTTTTCCCCTTGCAATCAGAGCAAGCCTTAGGCTATGAGCTCTTGTAGTCTCCATAGTTGCCACAGGACTCGTCTTTTAATATACTACTGTACCCCAGAATATTTCTTACAACTTTCATAGTCCAATGATGTGATAGATTTGCCAGTATGATACTTCTGCTGCCTTTCCTTGGGAAAAGCCTCCATTAATTGGCATGTGTGCTTATAGCTTCTGTGAGTTTCATCAATTTTTGTGTAATATTTTGCCCACAGTTGTTTATGTATACAAGAAATAATCTATATCCTATACAATGTGCAGGGATTATACAGGAAGAAAAGCATTTTTCTGCCGAAGATTCATCATTGTTTCTGAAGAAGGTTGTTCTAGGCTAATGAAAGACTGGTAAATTGTGGGTTCACTGTGGACCTGTATTTTTTGTATGTGTAAGAAAGTTTTTGTTTATGTAACCCCCAAAAAATCTCAATACAATGCAGTTCTCAGTGTTTTATTAATGATCATAAAAACTTTTTGCAGTTTGAGATTTAGGAGTAAAATTTTCAAGTACTTTGCGAAACAGGTTGCAAGACTGTAGAAGTTCACAGCCCAGGAACTCCACACCCATGAAGCAAGCTGGATTTCTTCTAAAATTCATATCTTTTATCACCACACCACCTTCCCATGCCAGTAAACTGCCAGGAGACCATCTCAAATATCTCAAGTTTAGCTTAAATTTCTACCCCACTTTTTGCAGCTATAATTCAGGAGAAGATTTGCCTTTGCACTTTAAATGACCTGAAGAAAGTGTTCCAAAGGCACAAATCCAGCAACTAACTCGAATATGCCCTTCAGCCTTCTATGCTTAAGCAAAAAAAAAAGGAGTCTATGATACGTTTGGCAGTCTTCCACTTGAGTGTGTAGGCAATATCATTCAGGAACGTTTGGTAGCTAGAATAATAAGCTGTTCAGTAATTGATAAGCTTGTTTGTTTAATGGACAAGGAGGAAAAAGTAGAGGTTGTTTTTAACTTTATTTATTTTAACTTTATTTATTTATTCATTTATTTAAGAATTAAGGTACAAGAACTGAAAGATGGGCAATCAGGCAACCACAGCTTCAGGTGCATGGGTATGGGGCAAAGTTCATCCAGGACATCTTTGCACCTCCAGATGCCACCATTGATTCTGCTGGTGGGGGCCACTAATGGTTCTGCAACCATTAACCTCACACAGAGAGGAAATAGCAGCCATGAACGGCTCCTCCCACCCACCAGTGAGCAATAACAGCACCCAGGATGTTCTGCCTCAGTCCTGGCTCCAGGTCCTGACTGGATGCTGTGACCTTTGCAGAGTTTTGCATCACAAAATACAGAAATCTATCTTTGTTTTCGCAGGCAGCAGAGAGGTATATTTCCTGAGATACTTTGAGCTGTGTTTGTTGAGGAGAGAGATGTGGGATTGTGCTCTCATCAAATGACACCTTGCTAAATGCTGGATGCCCAATGGGAGAGGACGGCTAAGCATTTTGTTCACTGCTATTGCTGCCTTCTGTACAGTGCTAATGGTCACAGAGTGCTTGCCCTCACAAAGATGACAAGCCAGCCTTACTCTCCCTCTGTTTTCAGTGATGTTATAGGTGGTCTGGAAAGGAGAGGGAAGATAGATTTGCAAGAGACCCATTTGCAAAGGAAACAGGGGAAATGAGTCTCATCCTTTTTAGCATCTTTAGTTCCTCAAAAAGAGCTTGATTTGAACAGGTTTTCTAGGAAATGGATGTCTTCACAGGATCACAGTTATGTTTGGGATGAAAGGGACTGCTGAAGGTCACCTAGTCCCATCTCCTGTTCAAAGCAGGACCAGCTTGACAGTTCAGGTTGGTCAGAGCTCTGTCCATGTGGGTTTTGAAAACTTGTCAAGCAGAAGAGCCAAGATTTAAATAGACAAATCTCTAAACAGTGCTTTGCTGTTCTTTTAATTTTTTTTTAGCTGCTCTTCCAACAACTACCTCATTTGTATGTGGTCATCCTGAAAGCATCCCTGTTATAGAAGTGTACCTGCCCTGAATTCATAGCTCTTTATTTCATGTTTGAATCTCTTTTTTCCCACCCAATGTAGGCATTCAATCCTTCATTTTAAAGACTCACTGTCCTTGCTTCCCCTAACCCTCATCCCACTTCAGGATCCAACCTCTAGTTCTTCAGGGTAGCAGCTGTGTCCTTTGCCCATTGTCCTGGGAGGGATGGCAGGCTGCTCATCAAGGGCATGGATAACACAAGAATTTTCTTTTCCCTCCTGCTCTGCAGCCTAAGATAATTGTGAAACTGATGGGCTATCTCTCTTCTAAGTTCATCAACAAAGTCTTGCAGCTTGTAAGAATAATTCAACCACAATTAGTGTTGGTGTGAAGCCAGGGCCTCCCACAGATGAGTCTGCCTGGTCCAGTGCAGAAGCTACAATCTCTTTAATGATGGGAGGTTCGACTAAATTAAAGTTGACCCTCAGGCTTCTGGCAGCTAAATTCCAGCAGTAACCTTCCCTCCCACCCATTTCTTTGGAAAAAATCCTATGAACAACAAACTACAAGTGAGAGGGGGAGGAAACCTCTCTGTTGTTAACCTTTACAGGACAGTGGATGTGTCCAAATCAGACAAAAAACATGATGTCTCCCGCTGAAGTGCCATAAATAGTGCTATCTCCCAGTGTGATCTCTGAGAGAATCTGTTTTGGGGAAAGAACAGAAGAGGAGTCCTAAAAAGAGTGCGTGAAAAATGATGAAAGTTGCTTTGAAGTGAGTCCGAGAGCTGCAGTGCTTTCAGCAGCTTCCCCCTGGAAGCCCTTGAAATTCTATCTGCAATAAAAGGTACCAAAAGAAAACAGCTGGCAGGAGCTGTTAAAGTGGAAACAATATGCAGTTCAGAAGAGATAAACAGGATGAGCAGAATGAAAAAGAAGGTATGGATCAGTTACGTGATGGGAGCAGCCCTTCTGTCCTGGGCTGAGAATGCGTTACCAGGGAAATGTCGCTGGCTTTAGGAAATCAGACTGGAAGAAAACAGATTTAGCATTTGCTTTTCATGGGAATATGCACTTTGCTTTGCATTGCAGGACAGATGCATAAGATCTGGTCCCCTGATTCTTCACTGAATAGGCCTCAGCTTGCATAGAACAGATTAAGGTGTAGGGATGTCATGCTGAGTGACATGGTCAAAAAGCAGAAGCCAGTCTTCTGTACTGATATTTCTCTGGTACATGGTATTTCACTGATATTACTTTGATTCCAACAATAGCTAGAACAGGAGTTGCTTTCCATTTTCAGGACAGTGAGGCACTCCTATTGCTAACTGGGCAGTAATGGTCAGCTGCCAGCTGTAGAGATGGATCCTGTGCAACTCTGAAGCAATGCTGAGGCTGTGGCCAAACCTGCAATCAAATATAAAGCCTACTTTTGCCATCACTGATAACACAGTGATTGGAGATAGAAGTCCTTTGGCTCAGGACTAGCAGTGAGGTACCGTTTTACCCTGTGGGCAACATTTCTGTCTTCAGAAAGGTGTCAGCTACTCAAAATGCTTCAATGTTAAATACTGCTGAGGACCTGAGTCTAAAATGCCCATTCAGAAAAGAACTCAGACACTCATACTGCCTGCAGCTCCAAGGTTTTTAATATATCTAAGGCTGCAAAACTTTCTCACTTGAACCAGTTTTATCCTGATTTGCAACTAATCTATCTCCCCATAAAATCAGTGGGCATCCCTCTTCTTTCTTTAATAGATGTTGAATTGAGTGTTAAAGAAGTGAAATTCAGTCTATCTAATCCATATGCACAGATACTATTGAACTTGCTTATTAGGAACAGAGCTTGGGATAGGTGAAAATGAAGTGCTAAATATGTCCAGGAGTCAGAAGACTGAAGACACCACCAGCAATGGAAAGGTGATTCCAGTACATATAGGAGTACTAGACTGTAAACCATGCAATTCCATTTTCCCTTACAGCCAAATCCTCAGGAATTTAATAAAATCTTCAACCTCTTCTAAAGGCCTTTGAACAACGGAATGAAATTTAACTGTGAATTGCGATCTGACCATGCAATTCTAGATCCAGAAAAGTTACAGTGACATTATTCTGTTACATTCTGTAGCTTTTATAAGATTAGGTAGACTTCATCCTGAATTTCATTCTTTTTAAAATTCTTCACAGTTTCTATGTTTTCCACTGAGAAATTGGCAATAACATACCTCTACTTGAATGTAGGCAGGTAGCAACTGATCTGTATACTGGAAATAAAGATTTCTCCTTGTCATGAACTTATAGCCTAGATAGAGTAACTGCATATGCTTTTTTATTTGTATAAATACATAATGAAAAAACTCTTAAGCTTTTTGGGATATTAGAATGCCCAATAAGGGAAATATATCAAGTACAGATTTCCCTTCACACTTTTGGAGTGTTAGTAGAGATTTTCTTTGGCATAAGCACAAATTCGGTTTGCACTTCTAAATTGTTATGTTTTGAAGTAAATGAATGTGTGTCTGTTTCTGAGCTATAAGTATATGTAAATTATTTGTGTTTACAATAATGCATATGAATCCTAAACTAGAAACCTGCAGTACAAAGAGGAAAAAAAAAGGTGGTTCTTGATCCAGTCTTCTTTGTAGGAAAGTGCCTTGTTCTTTCTCAATTACCTCTGAAAAAAGTAATTCTCTTGTTAATCCTTTAACTCTCACTTTATCTTTGTTTCACTGAGAAGTTTTGTGTTTCTGCTAACACACTTTCTCATGACAGCGCAAGCCAAAGTAAGTATGATTTGTGAGAAAATCCAGTGCTATTACAGTATAGTGAACACCATTCTCCATCCTCACTTCCAGCTCAGTGCAAGATCTGGTTTGACTGGTAACAGGTCTTCACTGCCACTGCTGGTCCAGTGTCTGATGTCCTTGAGACCTGTCTGTACATTGGATTTTCCATCTTTTTTTGTATACAGAATCAATAACACGTGAGGAATTGAACGATTTGTTTCAGTGTGTGATATTTTTTTTTATGTTTGCCATTTGTCTGCCCTGATTTTTGACTTACCAAATATTGTTACCTCGTCTAATTTGAAACTTGAGGACTTTTTTGGCACTCTGCAGAAATAAAACAAGTGAGAGTTTTGTGCGCTCAGCAAATTCTCTGCATCTTGTGAGATAAAACTTAATTTTCAATCTTCCTGTCATTTTATTCAGGACTCAGTCCCCATAAGCTATTGAAGTTGCTGTTACTGAAAGCCACAGAAGCTCCGTGGTGCCGTTCAGAGTCAGCCACACTCCCTTCACCTACTGACAGCTCTTTGCGTTCTCATTTGTGGGAATGCTACCCACAGCGCCCGAGGCTGCGAGCGGCCAGAGTCCATGGCCTGCACTGTAGCTCAGTCCTGCTGCCCGCTTCCTGCACCACTGCCAACCCCTTCCTGGGACCCTCCAGTTGTTGCAAAACCGGGAGCTTGGGTCAAAGATGTTGGGATGGGTTTATGCCTGAATCAGGAATGATGGCCTTGCAGCCAAAAAGCTATGGGACAGTAAAAGAACAAGGACTTGTAATCTCATTATACTCCCATCCTAACTTCCATCCCCACCATCAAATTTAATTTGATAAAATAATGCAGGCGGTGACTGCCGCAGCTCAAGCCACCCAGGGAATAACTGAGCACATGCAAAATGATCGATTCAAGGCAACACCTAACATTTCTTAAGGCAACATGTTTGCCTTTAAATCATTGTTTGAGTCTTAACTCCTGAAGCAACCTCAATATATGCTGTCTGTCTCCTTAGAAGTGCCCTCTGGCAGGGAATAGATTCCATGTGCAGTGTCATTGTCTTATTGCATTTTGGCAGCACACAATGAGGAGAAGATAGAGAAAAAGAACTAGTTAATTCCATGGTCAAAACCTGTCTGTGGCTGGAAAGCAGGGAAGAGTCAAATCCTTCCTGCTTTGCTGAACTGTCCTGCGTAGGATGTGAAACATGGCCGTGCTGGCAACTGTAAGTGAGCATTAAGGGGCAGGTTTCAGTTGGCTGCCTGCATTTGTGCACATTCACTGGTAATGGCTAATGTGACTGTAATTATTGCATGGATATACTTGACTGGCTTTCCCACACAGGCTATTTGTTGACATATGTAAATTGGGAAGATGCAGGAAAGTATGGCAGGACACAGGTACTTTTTGCTGACTAGTTAGGAGTATTTCTTACAAGCTGAAGCTTTACATAAAGGTCATTGGCCAACACTTGACAAGGATTTTCTATACCTCTGTATTTAAGGTTCCTTCAACTCAAGAAGACAAACACATTAAAAATCATCATTCAGAGTATCCCACTTTGCACCTCACAGCACAAGCCTGTGTTTGCATGTCTCACCTCTCAGTTACACCATCAGCTTTTGCCTTTCTTTGTCTTACCTCATAAAACATGTCTCAACCACCAAGAGAGGCTAAAGCAGCTGGGAAAGGTGGTCACTCCTCTAAACTGAGCTGTGGGAGGGACTTTAGGGAAAGGCACAGTCTCTTTTAAGAGGTTGCTGGTGCTGCTGCTGCTCAGGGGAGGCAAGGGAAGACTTCAGGAGATGAAAATTTGCCTTACTTGGGAAAATCGCCCAGGCTCTCTACTAGAATAAAAACTGAGACTAGGTTTTTCAGTTATTGCTTAACAAACATGCTTAATATTGCAGAAAAATATGGATAATGCTAATTTCTATGGAGGTGATAATAATCTTTTCTTTGTCTCAGTAACAGGATGTGCAGGCAGATGATCTTGGAACCTAATTTCAAAAGGCATCTACCTATCCTTTTCAAATCAATGGGAGTACCCTTGAAAAACAAAGGTGGAACATAAAGCTAGCTTTACTTTTCACATAAAGCCAGCTTTATGCTTCACAATTTCCTATACACTGACTGTGCTAAATCAGAGCTGCTGAGTGACGTCGCATCAGAAGCATCCTCACAAGGATGAAGGGGTGGGAAGGGATCCAGCACAGTACTAATTAATGTGATGCCGAGTCTTGCAGCAATGCTCTGCTTTGTGGCAGAGCCTCGAAGTTCACCAGGGAGGAGAGGAATAGTGACTGTGGTCCAGAGAGGGAAAGATGGATTATCTAGTAACTGACCCAGTCTTTGTTCATCTATGTGGCACCACATCGTTTGCCACACAAGTCATATTTTCTAACAGTAGCTGTTTTGACAGTGGCCTAATAAAGCTCAGAAGGGGATGAAGAAACACATCCAGAAGTGTCAAAATAATGTAGCATCTTGCGTTTGCACTAATGTTATAAGACTATCACCAATCAAAAATAAAAGTAAAAATGAAGGGTGGGGTTTTTGCAAAGTACAATCACATACCTTGAGAAAGAGTTATTATTGTTAAGCTAAGAAGGAATGATTTCCTTGGAAATGAGCATGATTGCTATGAAATTCTCTGGCAAGAAAAATACAGGCAAGAAAAATATAGTCTAGTATCAAAGTTGCCTGGAAAGACATGATTGAAATCATGGTTTTAATTTATTTTGCACAATTTCTCATCTGGTAGCTATTTTAAAGGCTCTGGTACTCTCACTGCATTCTAAAATTAACCTTCACCTTACATGAACTACGGAAGTTTCATAACTACATCCGTATGCAACGTTGTATAGGATTGTTAGCTGCTAGTACTAATGGTATTAATTTCAAATATATTTCAATTTTCTTTGAAGAGCAGTATAATGGAAACTGAAATAGTATCAAACACAATAAATATTATAAAATATGTATACATACAAGTGGTAGTCAAAAGCTCCTCTGAAACTGGTGTACAGCTGTGTCAGCAGCTTTAGGAGCACACCATATGCAGCAAAAGTCTCTGCACTGCTAGACCTGGTGTTGAGGTGACAATGGAGGAGGATAAAAGGCATCATGAGGTGAGGGGACCTGACCAAGGCATACTATCAGGTGCCAGAGGGCCAGCAGACAAAACACAGTACTCAAATGTCCCCAACAGGTAACCTGTCCATGAACGACTGTGTCTGTATTTCACATGGTCCTTTTTGTACAGGGATACAATAAACTCAACAAGAGGTGGGAAAGGTTGAACTCAGGCACTGGCAAAATAAACCCACTGTGGTTCCATGTGTGAGACACTTTTTGCCACTCTCCGAAGGGAATTGGGGCAGAGCCTTGCCAGAACAGGCAAGAAGTTGCAGGGATGCTGGTGGGTGCCTGCTCTGGCTCCAGGTGAGTGCTCGGTAAGGCTGTCAACAAAGCAATGACAAGAAAATGCATCTGCCGTCACATAGCGAGAGCGAAGCACAGTGCCTGTGATGCTGAGCACACGATTGCAGGACCTGGTTTCTCCTTGTCCTCAGTGATGCTAAAATACTTACAAATTGGCCACGATGCCTTTGAAATGAAGGGTGCTTTTCTGGGCTGAAGGGCCCAGGGAAGTCCCCCAGAACCTGAGAAGGGAGGAGTTGTGGGGCCTGGCTGCAATTTTAACAACCTGATGGCTTTGGCTGCTTCAACAGGCTCTGAAAAAATATAGTCTAGAAATATGTATAGAGAAGCCCCTTTAAGAGACGGCGTTTTTAAAGTTAATACAGTTTATCCTCTATGTCCCCAGATATCTACCACAAGATGATAGTAGCTTGCTTGGAGCTTTTTTTGCTTGTTTCTTTGTGTTTTGTTTTTCTTTAATTGACACTAATATCTGTTCATTTTTATACACATAGAAGGGAGCCTGAGGGGCAGGTAGATGGCTTTCAGGTCATTTGTCCTATAAACTCACTGGAGATTACCCTTTGCCCAATTATTTGATTCTCTAAATGTTGGTAGTAAAGGAACACATCAAATTGGCTCCAGGGCAGGCTTAACCTTTTTGATCCAAGAGCTCCAAAGCAGATTTTTCCAGTCAAATACCCAAGTTTATTAAGAGAGATGTACGGTGGTTTGGGCTTGCCTATAGAGTCCCCGGCTGCTCAGCAGTAGTTTACAAGAGGAGCACCAATTAGTGCTAATTGCATGGGCATTTATGGATAGGTGTGTGTGTGTATCATGGACCTATGTCTCCTCCTTAGACCGTCACTCATGTCACACATGTCATACGCCCATCCAACAGCTGTGAGATGTCCTGGAGATGGAAATCTCACATCCCATTCTAATCCCTGGAGCCAGTTGGGTTCATCCCCTGAATGACTATATAAATCCTAATAACAACTAAAGACGATATCATCAGGTACTCCAAGCCTTCCTGTTGTCTCCAGGGATCTGCCACAGTGATGTGACACCTCAGCTGGTCCTCTGAAAAATATCATGATATGGTGTTTGCCTCTACTCTCTCCAACTGCAGAAGATGTGCCTCTTAGGACACAGGTGGAAGGACAGCAGCAGGATGGTGGCTCCCCATCCTCTGCTCCTGACAAGCAGAACAGGACTGTCTTGACAGGTCACTGAGGAAGGAAAAATGACCAAACTTTTCCAGTCATCCCAGAAGAGTCGTTGCCAGCCCCAGTGGTGGCAAGTATAGCCCTTGCTGGCAGGACACCAGGATTTTGGGGATCCTGGAACATCAAGAGTGGGAGAGCTGTGCTGTGCTCCCAGGTGCTTTCTTAGCTGTAGCCAGCTCCTCACCACTCAGCCTTTGTTCCTCTGTTTGCTTTGCAAGTGTTTAAAGCACAGCACCTAGTAAAAAGACTGCACCCAGCTAAGCAGGATATTTGGACCACGTGGAGAGCCTGCCGTGATCCGCATTGTCTTAAGAATTTAATTTCTTCCCTATTTACTAGGAATGTCTGAAGTTAACTCACCATGGTGAGAGCAGGACCTGTAGCTCATGGTGGGGTATGTGCTGCACATTTACAGGTTTACCAGTAGCTGGGCTTTTATGACTCAATGTGAGGGAATTTACAGTTAAGAGTAGCCAACTTGCCATTTTCTTATTGTTGTCTCCCAGAATTACAGTTAGAAATAAAGCTATTTTGAGGAAGGATTTCCCTTCAAAAACATCCTCACATGATGCACTTTAAAGCATAATTCAATACATACTTTCATGGATCTTAGCACTTCTGCATAACGAATCCCCAAACAACAAAACAAGAGCCAAATTATAGCACCTTCTTTGCACCAAAAACATTAAACACAGCAATTGGGAACATTTCTGCTGCAGTATTGGTGTTGTCATGGCAGAATATATAAGAAATTGCTTCTGGCTGTGTACTGCATATAGTTTATTCAAGAGTTGTTAGTAAAAGGAAAATTTAAAAAGAGAGGTAAATAATTTGGGATGTTTTTCTGGAAGGAAGAGATAACAAGCACTGAAGAGTCAAAATGTTTGCCTGGGAAAGACTTGCAGACAGCTGTGCACGCTGACTTATAGCTCTTTAGTCAGGAAAGATGAGATCTGATATGTGATGGAAAAGGTACGTAGGGGCTTTTTCTATGCTGTTGATTCTTTTCCGCAGTTTGCAAAGAAAAACTTGAGCAACACTATATTGTCACCGGCAGTGAAGTAGCTCCACCATCTGGGGTTTTTTTTGAATTGCAATTCTTCCTCGCTCACACCGGATTGTATACCTGGTTTTCATTCTGCTGCTCTTTTTTAATAGATAAGACCACATATTGGAAATAAAAGTCATTATAAGACAGAGCCGTAAACGTGGATAAGTGACAACATCCAAGTGGTCTGTGTAGTACATTCATTAAGAACGTTTGCCTCTGAACTAAGAGGAAACTGTATTTTTTTACATCCTTCCATATTTCTCTGAATCCTATACCTATGGATTAGTTGCTATGAATTAATTGTGAATCTACACACACACACACATACCTCCCCACCCCAAAATTTAATGCAGGTGAGCAAACTGTGTGAAGGTATGAACACTTCCGAGCTGTTTGAGAGCTCTGTGGGCTAGCTCCAGCTGGCACTGCCATCTTCAGGGCTCTCAGTTGCTGCTGCTCTGTCTAAGGCTGTGACTGAGAACAGAGTAAGGCAAGTCCAAGGGGCAATGGCATCCCCTCTCACCTCCTGAGCTCCTGCTGTCAGCCATTACTCAGCTTAGGGCTAAGCAGCTTATCTTTGGTTAGGATGGGCACAGCTTCACAGGGGACTGGGTGTACAACAGGTCACAGGCAGGCACTCACCTCAAAAGGCTGAAATGCATACAAGCAGCCTCAGGTTCTTGGTGGCTATACAGAGAGGGAGAGAGAGAGACAGATGGTGGTACCATGGAGGGACATGGTATTCTGTCCCTCCTCCCACTTGTAGTTTTAAGTCCCCCTGTACATAGAAAATGTTTATGTCTCTGTGACATGCGGCTTAAAAAAAGCACACCAAGTGTTATAGATAAACAGTGTTTGTTTTTTGTGTTTGTGAACCTGCCTGCATCAGCTAAAATCCCTTGTAGAGCCCAGATCTACTCTGTAAGTGTTTTGCTGAGAGCAAAGAGATGAAAGAGGGCAACAGTCAATGTTGATATAATTCCACAAACGAGTTCCTATGTGACTCGATCTAGGTGAACCTGCTTCTGCAGGGGGTTGGACTAGATGATCTCTAAAGGTCCCTTCCAACCCCTACGACTCTATGATTCTATGACTGTTACAGCGGAGATGTTTCAGAAGCACACAGGCACTCATGGTTCTGTTATTTTGTTATTTCTGTTTCTCCTCCAGCCTTCCTCTTTGTTATTCTTGTCTTTTGTGACACTCTTCACATTGAGCAGAAAGCATTCCCAGCAGAAGAAAAGTAAGCTCATTCATGGAGACTGTACAAAAAGCAACAAAATTCTTAACAAGATCACAAGGATTTGAGGAATTGTAGATCTTTATTTGCCGGTGAGGAAATGGCTTTTGCACTGCAGACCATGAGCAGCTGTCTCAGGCTGCATACAAATAAACTGTCCCAGGGTGCATGACCTCAGAATTGCTGCAAAGATCATCTCACTGCTCTGATTAAATGAAGGACCAGTAAGTTCATGTCCTGAAATTGATGAAACTTAAGTCAATGAGAGAAAGAAGTGATCCAGTGTCAGACACACCATTTGGATAGCAATACCCTTGGTACTGCACTTGGTTTTGCACAGATCCCTGCTTTCACTCAACAGCCGTGCCTGCTCCACCAAAGTAGCAGAATATTTTTGGCAGAGCAGAAACCTGGAGTCCAGGAAGCACCTCCTGTATCTGCCGCTGTATACTTATCTGAGTATTTTTTCTAGTTTTCGGGTTTCTCAGACTGATGCCTTTCCCTGTGTTATTTTGAGTCAGCATCCTCAAGGATCCTGGGTTACAGTGAGTCAGCATCCAGCCCTGTACCAAACTGTGGGCTGCAGAGGCTTGCAGAGTCCAAGTCCTGGTGCAGGGGTAAGTAATTCTAACCTACTCACCCCCTGCCCCAGCTACCAGCCATCAGGGCACCAGGGATTTACCCAACCAGAGGCTGTATCTACGTCTCCTGTATTTAAAAGCCACCATTATATCTATTCTTCAGGCATCTGTTTAGTTCTGTTTCGAACCTGTCTATACTCCCAGTCTCCACAACAGCTCGTAGTTAAGAGTTTCATGCTTTAACTGTTGTGTGAAAAAGTAGATAATTTAGTTTAATCTCCTGCCTCTCAGTTTATCAGAATTTAATGTATCAAACAGACATCTTCTTCCTCCCCTTCCCCCCATAGTTCTTAACCCTCTCGTGAGGCCAACTTGAAGAAAATGAAAAAGTTTTATTTGAGATGAGGGGAGGCTTCCAGAAGGACTCTTAAAACCTTCCTAATTTAGCTTTTTTAAGCCCGGGGAAATGAGCGATGCGAAAATACGTTAAAAGTCTCATCTTTTAAAGAACGAAAATTACCAAAAGCTTCTGCTAGTAGAATATTCCTCTATTACATACTTGGCAGCCAAGTGGCTGCATAGACAGATGACATCCCATTAGAGTCCATATAAGTAATCTCCAGGGAAAGCACCTGCTGCAATACAGAAGATGTTGTTAGACATGCAAAGATCTGATTGAAAAGCAATTTATATTCCAAGCAAATGCATAATAAGCGAATACTACCCAGCGTAGCCCTTCCTGCAGAGGAAAGTGACACACAATAGAAAGTAGTTAATCCTGTGGAAATAATTAAACAAGATCAAGAGGAAAATATATTTGAAAATATACAATGCTTAGCCAAAACATGGCTTATTCAGCTTAATGAAAAGGAAGTTTGTCCTCCTGGTCACAGAGTCTTGCAATATAGAGAAACTCTTTAAGAAATAGATGGAGGATGCTGGGTTTAATTCAGCAATGCGATCGTGCTATTTCAGTGGCTGTACCTGACAACTGTTGAGCAAAATGAACATGTGCAAGGAAACCTCAGTTCTGTTTCGGAAGAATTGACATTACTGCCCTCCTGTCCTAGATTTCCCTCTTTATAGGATGGGATAGGAACAGAGCAAGCAAAGGGTCTTGCATTCACTTTTTATATGAGTCAGACTGAGCTTTCTGTCCCATGTCTTTGTACTGAACAGATAGGTCTAGCTCCACTGGATGTTAACAGAAAGAGTCTTACTAAAGCTGGTGGGCAGCTGAGTCAGACCCTGGAGTCGAATACACAGAAATGGGACAGTGATCAAGAGGTAAGACTGCCTGGTTTGTGCTGCTCAACAGACAAGCAAAATCCAGGCTGGAAAAGGGCAGAGCAGAAATTCTTATGAACATGGACAAGTTGAGCATCTTCTCTCTTCTCGTAGGAGAGAAAGAACTAAAGGCCGTGTTTAAGAATGGGCCTCAGGAAAATGAACAACTGAACCGATCCTGGTAAGAATACAGTACTTATCTGCAAGAAATATTGATTGCTGATGTCTTTCCTTGTCCTCTGTCCTGCTCTGGTAGAGTTCTGCATCTGTACCACATGGCCAGGGTACACGATCATGCTAACCTGTGACGAAACTGTGTTTAAATGTAAGTGGCAACTCTTGAGTGTGATTGAGGCAGAAACTGTCAGGAAGATGGAAATTTCGAAGGCTTGAAGAAATTTCCAAGTAAAGCAAAGAGCCTGAGAAGTTTTATATGTGAGTATGTTCTGATTTTTATGATCACAAATCTGCCTTTTACTTCCTAGTCTGTGTGTGTTCATGTAATTTAGATATGTAGTCTTGTGGCCAGTATTGTGCTTACTCTCCTTGTCACTGAGTCCTTGACAAGTGAAACCACGTAGTCTATCAGGATGAAGCTCTGGGCAAGGCTGCAAGAGCTCACGAGAGGATGTGACATCCTCTGTGGTCTTGGGACCTACATGAGCTGGACTGTAGCTTAGGAAAACATGCTGGCATTGGTATTTCTCCCTTAGGGACTGAGAAAGGTCTGAGTGCTGGCTGGGTGCGGGACAAGCAAAGTGTTTTTCTCATGCACAATCCCCTGGCATCTCTCCGATGTTTGTCTGCAGGAAGGATTCATCTAGGGCTGTGGCTAATGCTGGATTTTTCCCTTCCAAGGTCTGATGCACAGCTCGTTACAGTAATTTCAGTGTTTGCTGGTGAGATCCTGAGTGTCTACTCAGAACTGAGATGCTGAATAGGTGACTGCAGGCTCTTTACCTCTGAGCGCTGTTGCAAACAGAAGCAAGAAAAACCCTTCCAAAATGATAACAGCAAGAACCTGACTGTAATCTGCAAGTCAGATAGGAACACAAAGAGCATTTCATCTCCTTTGTGATTAAGAGTGAGCTTGACACATGGTAAACAACCAGACCACACAGACAAAGGAACACTGGAAATAATAACCTTTAAAGAAGCACATCTGAAAAAAATAACTCTTGCATTGTTTCAATTTGCCTAGTGAGTACAGATGCCAAATGCATTTCAGGAATAGCTCGGCAGTGACTGAGTACAACATTTAATTAAGTGATTATATAATCAACCCTCTGTTTTATGAAGCAATAATTCAATTCCCAAGGAGGTAAGCTATGAGGCTGAAGGCCGGGCAGTTTATCACAATGAGGCAATCTGATTACTGCTGAGGAAAACATAAGGCCAACGATGTTATTGTTAAAATACTATTTTAATTAATATAAAATTAATAAGTCTTTTTCTTTTTTTCTTTTTCTTTTTTTTTTTTTTCAATTCATAGCACTGCATAGACTGCCAGAAAAATGATGCTTCCTCCATTTTCCATCTGGAAGTGGTGGTTATTTATGGCCTCCCAGAATGTGAGAGAAGTTAATGATGTCACACACTCAATTTATAGGGGATAAAATTACAAGAGTCATTTTATCAGGGAATGATATAGTTCTCTTCCTGGAGTATAAGAAGACAAGAGACCCCACTTATGTTGTAGAAGAGAAATTAGTCAAGGTAACTTCATTGCTGGAAAGCTTTACACTGGATTGTTAGTAATAATTCTACTAAACCAGACATTCTAGCTCCACTGAGCTGTGACTTCACATATACATAATATAAGGTCAAGGAGATGTGATCATTAGTTGGTGAAAATACATACAGTATTGACAGCATATGTGCAGTTGTACCAGCCATACAACTTGCCTTATTCAAACCGAGTACCAGAAGGAGATGGGGAATAAATTGCATTCATTTATATATGTCTAGGATTTGTTTAGATTATTTGATCACACATTTCAGCAAATCAATGTAGGAATAAGCACAGAGATCATTCTTGAAAGAAATTCAGAGTAATGTGGATGGGCGAACAATGTGCTACAATATAAAAGCATCACAACCACAGGAAAAGCAAAAGAAGAAAAGAGCAAAAGGAGCATGAATTTGTATAGGGACAGGAAAGAGAAAAAGTGAAAGAGATGCAATGACCAGTGTGATTAATATATGCAGAGTGCAGTCTTCAGAGCTGAGTGAATAATGACTTTAGGAGAATGTGAAACCTCATTTTCGCTGCTGCTATTGCGTTTGCAAAGGGTCAGGAAACTCACGTGCAGACTCAGCATTTCTGAGAGGCATTTGAGAAGATGTCCAACCTCCTTTAAGATATCTGGATGAAAACGAAGAAAAATAAAACCCAAATGAGTGTGAGCATCAAATTTAGCGTATTGCAGAAAATTCTACTTTTACTGTGGCACTAGGATATTTGGGGCTGTATTACATGCTGGGTTCTCAGGATGGACAGTTCAATGGCCTGCATACCATGTAATCATTGATTCAATGTCTTGAAAGAGAGCTGATAGGGAAAGCTACTGGGGGAAATATCACTAATGCACAGTGAGACTGGTTACTAAAATGAGGACGAAAACTATTAGGTTGCAGTCATTTTACAGGAAAGTGGTCTTAAGTGAGGGAAAAGGAGTTTATGTTCCATGTAGAAAACTCCCTGCAGAACAGTTTCAGCTTATTAGTACTAAATTGACCACAGCAAATGAGTGGCACTATTGTCAATGACCTGGCATTTTATAAGCACACTGGGGCTCAGTTTTAAACTATTTTACACACATAAAAAATGTGAGAGGGAAGACGAAAGCAAGGAAATCCACCCAGCAATGGAAGCTTCAAAGACTGCTGCAGAAGAGTGTTCTCCAGAGTGTGCACATAAGTAAAATGAGATTTGCTTTGCTTCTGTAGTTTGACTACTGGCACTGAAACATGAGGCTTTAACAGCACAGTGATAGCCCTTAACGGGGAAATCATTAGGGCTATGCACAAGCTGCTAAATGATGAGGAATTTAACCCTTCTGAAAGAGAGAAGTCAATGAAGGCATTTAAAAGTGTGAAAGCAATAACACAAATCGATGTGGGGAAATGACTTGGTGAATGGGATAGGCCCTTTGTGTCACATCAGACAGCCCAGGATATTTCTCCACTGCGACCCAGAGCTTTCCTACACAGACCTAGTCTCTGTTCTGCATGCCGAGGCTACGTGGCAAGCTCAAAGGCTACTCTGCTAGACTTTTCTTTAACTTGGGGACATCACAACTCCCATCACTCCAGATTCATGCCACAACAGAATAACTATCCTGTATATTATGCCCTGTGGTGAGTGCTCTACTATCTTCTTTAACACAGTGCAGCTAACCAGCTGGGTAGGTCACCAGGCACGGTAATCCTACAGTCCTTGGACAAAACAGTCCATATGTTCTTGTCCCTCTGTGTAGTGTCATATCTGTGTAGCCATCCTCAGCCAGAGAGGTGGCTGGACAGCATACATCTTCAAGTGAGGAACAACCACCATACCACAATTTAGGTGAAAAAGAGGGTAATTTATCTTTTGCATGATGTGTCGCAACATTCTCTGATGAGACTTTCTGAATTGTGTCAATAATCATAGCACAGTCACCTTCATCTAAAGCTCGTTGTCAATGTTGATTAAACGCTGTGTTCAGTGAATCTAGACTTGAAGTTTTGACACTCACAGGATTACAGATGTCAAACTGGCAATCAAATAGCCAAAGCAGAATTGGTGAGAGGCCACAGGCAATACAGAACAGATTCTGATGTCAGTTTCCAAGTGCTAACAAATATTAAATTAACCTATCATCCAGGCTATCAATCTACAAGCAAAGCTGTTAATAAACCAACACCAGATACCAAAAATCACCAGACACTTTTATGCTCTTGTTTGACTTTATTACACTTCAACACTCCTCAAAAGTTTTACAAAAGCTCTGAATTTTTAACTTAGATTTTAAAATGCATGGAGCTTCCCAGATAGAATGTCTAACAATGTTAACAATGGCTGGTTTCAGAACTCCCAGTAGAATTTGTATGCAATTAACGTTCTCCTCCTTTGAACAGAAACCTAGAGGTCTGCAAAACACACCATATGTTTGTCAGTTTGCCAATGAATCAAGATGTTTTCGCAGCCTTCTGAGTTTCAATAATTAATGGCAACGTCTAAAACTCAAATCACAGTTCAGGGGCTCAGAACAGAACTTTTGCCATGTCCAGTGTTGTTCGGCATCATCAGAGTGAGACATTTCAGGTAAGAAACTAAACATTTGTACTAATTCCCATTTTTCCCTACCCTACCTGATCTCCCACCCTATCACTATTGCTCCTTCCAGGATATCTGACTGGATTCCTGCAAAAGGGTTTCTTATTATGCAGAGTAATGCTGTTACCTGCAGCCCAGGTTTTGGCCTCAAACACTTGAATGTTCAATATTCCACTGTAATTTGTCTAGGTTGACTTGATCTTAGTGACTAAATGATGTCTAATGGTTTACAGGTCTGAAAAGATACTTTATTCTCATCAGGTGGCTTGTTATTTGCTTTAGCAGACTATTAGCAACAAAGTTAAGCAAACAAAATAAATCAGTTAGGTCTTAAAACTGTGTTCACAAGCAGGAGGGCTAATTTTTATGAGCCATGTTTTTTCAATTATTATTTTAAAATGCAACTGCTTGAAAGATTGATCCAGAAGAGAACACTGGACGTTAATACCTCATATACTTATTTCCTTCACCCCTGGATAATTCTTCTGAGACCTCCTCTGCTTCCACACTTGTACATGAACACTCCTGCCTTAGCTGTGAATTTATGAGTATGTTTTTTTTCTTTGAGGTGATGATTTTGCTTTTTGCTAGGCTACTAAATGTCTTTTCCTTTTTATTGATTCCCAGCTGATCTGACCCACTCCGGATGGCGGATATAGGAGCAGGAAATTCCTTAACTATCCATAATATGCTGGACTGCTTCCCTCCTTTTTCCCCTCCAGAGCAGAAACACTGTAGGAAGTGTTCTAATAATAATGATAATGTCACTTGCTCTTCTGCTTCAGAATTATAAATGTCACTTGAAGTGGATAATTTGGCTAATATCATGCTCATTTTAACATTGTTCATAAAATGACTAATTTGTATGATCAATGATTTTAATTTATATTTAGCCTGCCATATAAGATAGCACTTCCTAGGATCAGTATATTTTTTAATAAAGCTGTTGATGTTTCTCAAGTGCACCATGATAATGTCGATGTCTTGTCAACACGAGAGAACATGTGTTTTGGCACTTACTCTTTTTAATAACTTTCCAACACCACCCATCCACAGAACACAGAGTATATTAGAAACATTCAGAAAAATTTCTAATAAATCAATCATCCATCCTTTCCATTTCTCAGGTAAAAATACTCCCTAACGGCATGCAGTCTGATACTTAGAACAAGTATAGAATAGACTGGAACTGCCAGGAGATTTTCTGGACAACAGCAGGGTTCAAACACTATTGTGAGAACTGTGGCACAACACTAAGTGATCACAGGCATTTCATTATGCAATCTCTCTTTCCTTTCAAAGATGACACTGTCACGAGAATCATAGAATCACAGAATGGAAGAGGTTGGAAGGGACCTTTAGAGATCATCTAGTCCCCCTACAGAAGCAGGATTTGGACCAGCAGCAATAAAATTTTTTGGCTTAAGCTATTTCTGGGTTTCCTATTAAATGACTACTTGTTTGCAATGTGTTCTTTACTAAATTGATGTAGCAGCACTAATGGAGTGCCCAGTATGAAAAAAATATTATGTTAATGCTAAATATGGTTTGCAACAATATGGTTTATTTCAGTTTGAAGCTGGCAGTAGAAATCTCACTACAGATGACATCTAAATCCTATTAAGCCTTAATACGAGCAATATTATTGAGGTATAACTTTGACTGCTGAAAACACAAAGATTTTCTTTAAAGATTCACTGTCTGCTTTGTAAAAGCTATATCTGTTACACCTCCACATGGTCATTTTATCCCAGTTTTAATCCAAAAAGTTTTTATTTTCTTTTTGATGGTACCTTTCTCAGCATCGTGAAAATAGCAAAGAAAAATATTTCCTTTCCCTTGAGAAAAAGATTAATTTGGAAAAAAACCCATCCATTACTCCAGAACTGAAAAGGTTTTTCCATTCGAAATAACTGAATCTTTGAGCAACATCCCTGGACAGCATCCAAAATTACTGTATCTGGAAATGCTGGTTCAGTGACTCCTGGGTGCTACAGGATGTGTATCCTATAATCCCAGTTTTTCTCACTTTCCATTAGAAAACTCTCAGCTGCTTGTCCCATTTCTGCCTGAAAGATCACTTTTGTGGATTTCTGCAAAGCAGTGGGTCCACCAGACATGAGACCTTGCTGTCCATGGGACTCAGGCTGGGCAGGATGCCAGGCCCACAGGGAAGGGTAAGGGCATGAAGAACTGTCAGTAAAAGCCCACAGGGAAGAGCTGGGGAAAAAAAATCTAACAAAAACAATTTTCCATTGCCCATTTATGAGAAGGGATGGTGATTTTCACTTATCCTACAGGAGCTCTAGCAGAGCATCTTCTGCTTTCCTGCCAGCTCACTTTCTCCCCTCCTTGCTGCTAAACTTAGCAATCATCAAAATCCTAGGGACTAAAAAAGATTCTAGTTTCCCTGAGGGTGAAACCATGAGCTCAAAAGCTCTTGTGGCTGCAGGTCATCAACCAGGACTCACAGGGCTGCTGGGGTCCAAGGACAGAACCGAGTCCCACATTAGGAAGCATGGTAAGAGGTGCCTCTTGGATATCAGAGCTTGAACTCCCCTAGCGATGTTTTCTTCTGAAAGCCTTGAAGTGAGACATTTTTGATAGTTTTATAATTGTTTCCTTTAAGAAAATCCCTCCTGTGGGTAATTTCATATGCTGTTTGAGGAGGTTTTTTTGTCTGAATTTCCCAGAGAAGGGACAGTCTAGCTTTGGTCTGGATTCAAACAGGAAAATATTTTCCAAATTACTTTTTAATCTTAAACCAAGTCAAAGTTTATAATGTCAACTTCTATAATGATTCTTGTTCCATCAAAGCTGAAAATTTCCATGGGAGCAGAGAGAATAAATACAGTTGAACATTAAGACAAGAAGTCTGAGAATTTCTCCAGCATGGAGAAATCTGTTATTGTACAGCTGCCATCAGGACTTTTAGGTCATTCTTTTCTCATCCTCTATTCGTGAGAACCATCCATAGTATAAGGAGTAAGAAGACAGTACCTACTCTGGATTGTTTGCCTGCCACAACAATTGCTTGGGGCCCTGGGTAGCCACAACCATAAGCCTGCTGTAAACATACTTTCAGGTCTGATTCAAACCTTGTTAGTTAGAAAAGAATTGAAAATAAGTGAAAAGAAATGGAAGTGAATTGCAAAAATAGCCTGAATATACTTTGTTTTGCCTTGCTTAACATCAAGCAGGCCATGGGTTAACTGGTCCATAATATCCTTCCATCCCACATACTCTTTAATTCTACACACAAGACCGCATCAAAACATTTCCTGTATGTGCCTGTTGGGGTTTTAGAGTTGTCAGGGTGCCCAACCTGTAGTACAGATTAGCAATTCAAACACAAAACGGTTAGTGTGGTCCTGAGGAAGAACTGGAAGAACTAAGTGTACCGTCTTTACCGACTCGCATTGTCTGGTGAAGGCACGTAAACAAGCAAAGGCAAGCAGGTTTCAATGTTGTCACATGGAGAGGATTAGAAAACTTGTTCTCTGCAGCTGAAAGGGTCAAAGAAATGCTATCATGCTGCAAAATGCTCTTATACACACTAAATGAAAGAATTTGTTTAGTAATGACATGCACAGGACTGGACTAAGAAGTTGAGAAGCAGCTCTGTACCTGGTGCAGTAAGAGCAGGCCATTGTGCCACTGCTGTGTTATTCATCCCCAGGATTGCCAGTGAAGGAAAATGCTGCTGATTCCTCCATGGGAGCAGTCTAATGCTCCTGGAGCAGTGGGAACAGCAGGCAAGGACAAGGAGAAGAAGAAGGCCCTCCAGAGCATCCTCCAACAGCAATGACTGCTGCCATGGCAACAGCAGCTATGTGGGAGAGGAGGAGAGAGGCACCAGCTGTGGCTGAATGATTGGCTTTTTCCTTATTTTCAGCAGAACTGCTCAAACACAGCACTGTGTTGCCAAGTTAGAAAGACAAAAGGGCAGATATCCCTACACCAGTGGTGCCACCCAGGCAGCTCTGCCCACAGGCTGCGAGTGCCAGTTACATGACCACAGTCCCCAGTAGTCCCTGAGCTCCCTTGCACTATTTTCACTTGTTTTACACAACTCTTCTTTGTTTTCTGTGGATGTGAGAGAAAAAGAATCACTGAAGTGCCCCACAGTTGTAACCTGCAGACATAATCTGCTCTCAGCTGCAGCTGCACAGTCTCCCATAGCTTCATCCCCACTCCACATTTACTTATAATCAAACTATTCTGCCCTGAAGCTTCTTGGATCAAACCTGGCCACCAGTATGACAGCTTTGATCCTAGTCACGATCGCATAGGAGTTCAGTATGTAAGTCTATGCCAGACTCCATCCATTCTCAAAGGCACCTGCAGAAGGTGAGCTATCCACAGATAAGGAGTCTATTCATGTTCTGGAAATGCAAGTCCTTCACATTGGATAGGATAAATTGCCCTCTGAGGGCAACAGAGAGCAACTACTCAACCAAATTAAAGTGCAATATTCAAAGCCTAATGTCTGATGAAGTGACTCTCATCTGCAGAGTAATGTTGCCTACAGACCTACTGTGTCTCATTCATCTCATGCAATTTACTCCCATTTCTTGCTCCTTGAAGCTGAGTCAATGGCTCATGTTTTCAGAGCTGCACTACAGCTTCTTGTTTGCTTGGGGACCTCAGGCCAGACAGGGATAAAAATGGCTCTGCCTTCACATTGCAAGATGCCAGTTTCAAAATATAATGTGCTTCTCCCAAACAGAAATTATCTGAGCAATACAATTAGCAATGGTACCTAAAGGGCATATTCTGAACTCCGCTTATTGTGCAATTGCCCCGAGAGTCCACTGAAACTCAAATAACCCATTTCAGTACATTTACCAATTATCATGCAAGGATGAGTAAGAAACAATTTGCTGTTTAAAAATCAGCAAATGAAATCAAGACAACTTCCATCTTTATGAGTTTCATTTGATTTTCCTGTACTCCAGATGAACCCCCACTCCCCAAACCACAAGTCACAAGTGATTATATATATTCCACTAAAAGCCACCAAAGGCACTAAATTAAATCTACGGCACTCTCTCTCACTCACCCACACACATAAATGGTCTGGGAGCCTGTGCAAGGCTTCCTATTGGAGTGAGATTACCAGCCAGCCTAAAAGCTATTACTACTGCTTAGAGAATCACAGAATGATTTAGCAGAATTTTAAATGACTGCTGCAGCAATGTGCTCCACGTTGGAGACTGGACACTGTTCTTGGAAATACATTTGGAAAAAGCTTACGATTTCAAAGTTATTTGACAGATCTCTCATTGTTGGGTTTTTGGTTTTTTTAAGGATCCAAACTCATGCACATGCACACCATCCTTTCATGATTTACTGTCAAACTTTCTGTTTTAAAGACTAATCATATGTAATGCAAACATTCATCTCAACCCATTCTGTCAGCTCTCTTTCCCAGCAGTTGCTGTGCAAATGAATATTTTCAGAAGGGTTGTAGGTCTACTAACATATCAAAGGGTAATTCCAGTAACCAGTGACAGAGTGTGCATCATGCATATTGCACTGACTTGCATCCTGGTTCTAACAAAAGTGCACACTACCAGAAGTCTATTGTATTGAGACAGAGAAATCCTGAAATTCCCCAAGTCTTTCAGCACCACCTTTTCCAATATGTAAAAGGAACACATCTAATAGCACGTGTTCACACAGATGACTTTTAAAGGATCTTTCTCATCAGGCCACTAAAAAGAAAAAAATCTGTCCTTATAGAAACTGAAGTCATATTTAGATCTTGAAACTTGAAATTCCTAGTTTTCCCAGTGAACATCTATTAGTGTAAAAATCTGGAGGTCACAGGGTGAGGATGTGAGAAAAGGCACAGATGGTCATCTTTCAGGTGTATGCACAGAAGAAAAGCTGTCTTTAAACTGAATCAGCCATTAGGAGTGTCTGCCCAAAACGGCAGATTGAACTAAAGGTTGTGAGAGAATATGATATTGCCTAATCCTACCAACCTTCGTTGTAATAATCTTGACAACAACTTTATCTCGTCAGGCCACTTAAGTTAAGGAGAAGCCTTTTTTCTTTTGAATGATGACAGAACTGCCTGCGTGGGGAGAGCTCTTTTATTTTCCAGTAGGCACACAGTCTAACATGAATGGCAACTTCCTGCAGGACCCTCTCTCTGCAGCTTGTGCTAGCCATTGTGCTGCTAAAGGTTTCAGATCCCTAAAATTTGAATCTTAAAATCATAGAATCATAGAATGGTAGGGGTTGGAAGGGGTTGAAAGGGACCTTTAGACCCTAGTCCAACCCTCCTGCAGAAGGATCAGGTTGCATAGGAACATGTCCAGGTGAGTCTGGAAGACCTCCAAGGAAGGAGACTCCACAACCCCTCTGGGCAGCCTGTGCCAGGGCTCCCTCACCCGCGCAGTGAAATAGTTTTTTCTTATATTTAAGTGGAGCTTTTTGTGTTCCATCTTCATCCCATTACCCCTTGTCCTGTTGCTAGATACTACAGAAAAAAGGGATGTCCCAACCTCCTGACATCCATCATTTAGATATTTATAAATGTTAATAAGAACTCTCCTCAATCTCCTCTTCTCCAGACTAAACAGCCCCAGTTCCCACAGCCTTTCCTCATACAAAAGATGTTCCATTCCCCTGATCATCTTGGTGGCCCTGCGCTGGACTCTCTCCAGCACTTCCCTGTCCCTCTTGTGCTGAGGAGCCCAGAACTGGACACAGGACTCCAGATGAGGCCTCACCAGGGCAGAGTAGATGGGGAGCAGAATCTCCCTTGACCTGCTGGCCACACTCTTCTTGATGCATCCCAGGATGCCATTGGCCTTCTTGGCCACGAGGGCACATTGCTGGCTCATGTTTAGCTTATTGTCAATCAGGACTCCCAGGTCTCTCTCTGCAGAGCTGCCCTTCAGCAGGTGAACCCCAAGCCTGTACTGGTGCATGGGGTTGTTCCTTCCCAGATGCAGGACTCTGCACTTGTCCTTGTTGAACCTCATGAGGTTCCTCTCTGCCCAGCTCTCAACCCGGTTGAGATCCCGCTGAATGGCAGCACAGCCTTCTGGGGAGTCAGCCAGTCCTCCCAGTTTGGTGTCATCAGCCAACTTGCTGAGGGTACCCTCAGTGCCCTCATCCAGGTCATCGATGAAGATGTTGAACAAGAGTGGCCCCAGAACCGATCCCTGTGGAACTCCACTGGCCACAGGCCTCCATTTCGATTCTGTGCCACTGATCACCACCCTCTGGGTTCTGTCATTCAGTTAGCTCTCAATCTACCTTACTGTCCACTCATCGTGAGTACTGAGGTTGTTACTCATAGGGGAGTGAGTATTTTTTAGATGTCTAGTCCAGTGATTTCATGCAACATTTGTTTTTCTACTATCCTAATTCCTATCAGAACAAGGCATTCTCCAATGATCCTCTGCTGGTGTGCTGGCTCCTCCTCTGGCTGCCTTCAACTCCTCCCTCCTATTGTTACACTGTTGTTACCTCCACTTCATTTCATTAATAGGTCAAGGCTGGCCTTGCCTGAGTGAGATCCACCAAGGAATGATCAAAGACTTGCTCAGGAATAATCTTGTAGATTGTTGTGGGAGGACCAGTTTTTCAGATCTTGGGCTTTTTTTTCTAGCTTTATATGGAGCCCACAGAATCTGGATTTGCAGACAAAGAAATGAGTTTTGAAAGCAATCATTAAGACTAACCTCAGAGGGGTGCTATGAGGTGTCAACAAATCATTATTAATTTCTTGTTAAAAAGTGATACAAGAGGCACTGTGAGCCATGTGAGCCATCAGCCATTGCAGTCAACCAAAAGGCTTTCAAGGACTCTGGACTAGACCCTTAAAAACCACTACATGTAGGGAATACATAATTTCCTAAGAAGTCTCCAGTCTCTCAGAGGCACAGTTCTGTTGTTTGTTTTGTTTTGTTTTTTTTGTGAGAGTGAGTAATGATGTAATCTAAACCTTCCTCTCTGGCAGCATTGCCTTTCACAGAGAGCAGGATTGCATCAGAGCTTCCTCTAACCAGTTAATCGACCATGCATGGTCAGCTTCCTCTTCAGAGGCCTTGTTGCCCTTTGTCAAAATCAGTGAAGTCCACCACACTCCAAAGTCAAGTACTCATTTCTAGCTCCAAATGCACCAAGAGTGCTGACACCACATCACTTGTCAGAGTCATTAAAATTCAATCAAATAACCTCATAAATTCTCCTGTACGTTTTTCTTTTCCCATTTTGGCTTCCAGTCTGGCTTGGGGCTGGTGCCCAGCATCTCTGCCCTGAGCAAGGGTAGACAGGTCTGGGAAAGCTGGAGGGAGGTTGCAGGCTCCACCAGTCCAGCACCACTGCATGTCTGCATGGTGAGCAATGGGCCAGCTGCCCCACGACTTTTCACAGTTCAAATTCTGTCTCAGGGTTGGCTTTGGCTTGGCTCCAACTTCATGTTTTCTGGTTTAGCCAAGTAATTTCTTCATTCTCCTTGTTATTCTCTCCTCCTTTTCTTGATACCATTCCACAAGGCTTTTTGTCCCAGGACCAAAAGAAACTACATAGACTCTTCTGATCCCATGACAAGGGAAATGTAATATTCATACCAGGGATCTGTATAACATTAATCTGAATACTTTATTGCTAAATAAAGCTCACAAATATGTTTTTGAAGGAGCTGATATAAACAGGAGTCCCTGGGTTTTAATTTCATGCAATAGTGAGAGTTTTGTTTTACATTCCTTTGACTGTAAGGATGTGCCAGCTTTAGATGGGCTTGACATAACAGATAGAAAGGAGTGAAAAAGCCTACCAAATATATTTTCAAGATATAAGGGTCAAGTCTTCATAACTAAATTCAGTGGCAGTTGGAAACAGGGCATAATCAGGGCTATGGTGTCTTAAAAGAGAGGACATATTCTGTATGCCCTTGCTATGGCCTATGAACAGGCCTCTTTATATTTCGTATTTTCTGGGTTAGCTTTCTGCAAATTTGAAAATAGCAAATCTCAGTCAAAGGTCTAGAAGGCCGATAGATAAAGAAATGTAAGGAGAAAATGTGGGCTGGATGATCAGGTAGTGAGGTGGACTGTTAACTGGTTGAAGGGAAGAAGGCAGAGAGTGGTGATCAATGGGGCAGGGTCTAGTTGGAGGCCTGTATCTAGTAGAGTCCTTCAGAGGTCAGTGCTCAGACCGGTACTGTTCAATATATTCATTAATGACCTTGATGAAGGAACAGAGGGCACTGTCAGCAAGTTTACTGATGATACTAACCTGGGGGGAGTGGCTGACACAACAGAAGGTTGTGCAGCCATTCAATGAGACCTGGACAGGCTGCAGAGCTCTGCAGGGAGAAATGTAATGAAATTCAACAAGGGCAAGTGTAGAGTCTTGCATCTGGAAAAGAATAACCCCAAGTACCAGTACAGGTTGGGGAATGAACTCATAGAGAGTAGTGTAGGGGAAAGGGACCTGGGGGTCCAAAGGAACAGCAGGATGACCATGAGCCAGCAACATGCCCTCTTGGCCAAGAAGGCCAATGGAATGCTGGGGTGTATTAGAAGGGCTCTGGGCAGTAGATCAAGACAGGTTCTCCTCCCCCTCTACTCTGGCCTTGTGAGATCACATCTGGAATCTTGTGTCCGGTTCTGGGCCCCTCAGTTCAAGAAGGACAGGGAACTGCTGGAGAGTTCAGTGCAGGGCCACAAAGATGATGAAAGGAGTGGAGCATCTCCCTTCTGATGAAAGGCTGAGGAAGCTGGGTCTCTCCAACTTGGAGAAGAGGTGACTGAGGGGTGATTTCATTAATGTTTACAAGTACATAATGGGCAGGTGTCAGGAGGATGGAGTGAGGCTGTTCTCAATGACGTCCAATGATAGGACAAGGGGCAACAGGTACAAGATGGAACACAAGAGGTTCCAAAAAAACATAAGGAAAAATTTCTTCACTGTGAGGGTGAGGGAGCACTGGAACAGGCTGCCCAGATGGGTTGTGGAGTCTCCTTCTCTGGAGACATAAAAACCCACCTGGATGAGTTCCTGTGTGACCTACTGTAGGTGGTCCTGCTCTGGCAGGGGGGTTGGACTAGATGATCTTTTGAGGTCCCTTCCAACCCTTAAGATTCTGTGATTCTGCGATTCTGTGACAGGTGAGGTCCATAACACAGAACACTTGGATGTGTACCCCCCTTCCCCCAAAGTGGCAAGAATATAACATCTCCGAGCTCTGATAAAGTACTGATTATGCAATCAGTCAGAGAGAGGCCAAACTCTTCTCTCTGTAATTCTCTCTCTATAAATATATATAAACACACACATATATGACAGACTGAAAAGCTGTAGGAAAGTGATGAGTATGTTTCAACTGGTGTAGATTTGTGTATCCTTCAACTGGAAACTGGATTATGCTTCCGCTGAGAAAATCAGTGGTCTGTGAAAAATACAGATACCATTTAAATGTGTCTTTGTTAGCCTACTTTACTGCTGAACCTGGCATTGTATGACATGTAATATCCCTTTGGCCAGTTTGGGACACCTGTCCTGGCTGTATCCAACCCCAACCTTTTGTGCACTCCCAGCCTACTTGCTGGCAGGGCAGCTTGAGAAGCAGAAAAGGCCTTGATGCTGCATAAGCATTGCTCAGCAACAGCTAAAATATGCCTGTGTTATCAATAGTTTTTTTAATCACAAATCAAAATAAAAGTTCCATACAAGCTACTTTGAAGAAAACTAACTGCATCCCATCCAAACCCAGTACATCCAGTGGTTCCAGATCTTAGATTGGTTTTTGTGGAGGGGTGGGTGTAATTGTTGCTGATTTATTTATTTATTTATTTTCACCAGAGCAGTATCAACTACAAGAGTTCTAGATATCAGATCATTTTTTATGGATAATGTATAAGAGCTGTCAACAAGAACAGATGTGTGGGAGGGTTGAAGAAAAGGCCAGGCACCTAATGCAAGAAATATTTAGGTTCTTTCCCATGAGTAAAGCCTGAAATCTCCTTGACACTTTGCAGGCCATGCTGTTCACAAGAAACTATGTGCATACCAAATAGAGCAAAAGGTTTTAGAGGGCTGACTGTGGAATCATATAGCTACAGTAACTGCTGTCTACTCTTGTTTCTCTCTCTCTCTCTCTCTCTCTCTCACACACACACACACACAGACTCTCTCTCTTTCTCTCAAAGTGAGCTGGGAAGGATATCTGAAAAACTGCTGCTCCTGCTTCCAGTTTCATTAACTAAAACACATCTCCCTTGGGGACAAAAAAAAAGAAAAAGGAACAGAAATGTCATTTGCTGACATTGTCATTCCCTGCTGCCCAGTAAATAAACATAATATCTATTTGTCACCACGGAAACATCTTCCATGGTCCTAAGTATGCAAAGGAGAGGTATTTGAGAAACTCAGAAGTCTGAGGAAATGAGCAAGTACCTAAACTGGAATTTCATGTTGTGTCTCTCCTGTAAGTATTCTCACTGTGACTTTTTTTTTTCTCTCTAAGGTACAAGAATATTTATTTTAGAAAGAACAGAATGTATCTCAGAGACAAAGCTTAAACATTTGCTTAAAATGTTGCCTCTGCTGTGCCTTGCACTTTCTCCCTCTTCCCTGACAGAGAGGTCTGTTAATAACTGCCTTATTTGTGCATCTAAAAGGCTCTTGTTTCTCTAAGGACACAGAGATTGTTCTTCTGACGCATCAAAGTTAGAAAGACATTGCCATGAGTAACATAAACAATGCATCGATTTACATCAACAAAGCTCTTCTCCCCACATGGTGTAGGCAGTCACCTGGAGATACACATTATCCTCCTTCCTGGGGAACTGCGGTGCCACTGACAAGGGGCAGATGCCCTCTGAGGTGATACCATGCCATCACCCCTCATCCTCACAGAGGCATGTCTTTCTTCTACATAATATATGTTGCTTAGGACCTAGGCACCTCCTTTTGTATCTCCTCTGTAGATGCAGCACAATCAAGGTGAAACAGTCTACGGTCCTGGAGTCTTTGATCATAAAGGTTATGCTAACCTGCAGACATTGGAAGAATATCAAGGGGCAAGTGAAAAAAAAATATTCTTATTTCTAAGTATATAAAGAGCTACAGCCTTGTGAAGATGTATCTGCTTGGCAATCCATACCACCTCCTGAAACAAAGTGAGTACCTTCGGACAGAAAAACTTGTTACTTGATAGCTATCCTAGTCACATGCCAGGTACTGCCTTACTAGAAGCCAGCAGGATCATCAGCTTCACAAAATGTATGTGTAAGCAGTGCACAATGAATTTGAAATAATTTTTGGTCCCCTGCAAAGGAGAGAGTCCAGCTCAGGCCATTGGCAGTCAACCAGCAGGCTGACTGCACACAGCATTTGTATTTGTATATATAGTCCAGCTCCAGAAATCAATGGAGGTGTGAGGTCTGAGCTGCTGAGTCTGCACAGGTATGAACAGGAAGCAGAAAACCACCTTTAAAATAAATATGGTGAGCAAAGAGAAATTTGAAACCCAGAGAGGATATTTGAAACCTAGAAGGGTATTACGGTGGGATCACTCCATGAAAACACAGTCATCAGACTTAAAACTGGAAAAGCTGGAAAAGGAGTGACATTAAATTCAGTTGCATTCTCTAGGAAACATCCTGTGGTATGCAACAGGAAAGCTATCCAGAAATTACATTCAAAATTAAGATGCCCTTTTTTGTTGTTGTTATTTTTCTTTATAGTCTTGTGCCTGACAATGTCCAACTTTAACTGTTAAGCAAAGCTAATAGGTGTGTTTAAGACTAAATCTGAAAGAGATATACATCCAAATTAAGCTCTTCTCCTAGCACAGATGGAAGAGAGAAAACACATGTCATCTTCTGTTAGCCTCCGTTGTACTAATGAAATCTCTCAAATGCTTTTGCCCATTTTTCTTGTGTTTCCCAATGGAAAAAGTAGAGGCATGTATATAACCTGTGCATAGAAACCAGTATGTCAACTGACTGTGTCAAAAAAGATTTTTATGAAGACAAGAGACACGAAGGAATTCACTGAAATTCCAGAGTGCTGGGAATGGTCACTGGGGAAAAAAAAGGCTCTGACAGGTGAAAAAGTCATCAGATTAAGGATATAAAGCCAATTTTTTTACTTCATAAAATCTCAGCTCTCGCAGCTTTTTCTGTTCTTTCACAGAAATACAGTTGAGCAGCACATGGCTTCAGATCCAAACTTGAGATTTTCTGTTCAATTAGTTGGAATTTTTTTGTGATAACTGCTATCCTTCAGTGGAGCAGATCTTGGTTGTCATCACTGTCACAGAGAGGAGAACTGATTCCTGCAAAACTTCTCCTTTCCAGTTCTAATTTCTCTTTAGCCAAAGAAGTGTCTTTAGCATTAGAAAATGCCAGTGAATATGGAGTCTATCTCACTCCTGCATTCTTCCTCTGAGCAGTGCAGGGGCAATGTCTAATTTTTCTCTTTCTTTTTAGAAGGTTATTGCTTCTCCTTGTGACTGCAAGAACTCCCTTTTAATCCTGACACACACATATACACATACTCCCATGCTCCTCTCCCCTAGCAAAACTACTTTTCCTTCATCATCTTTCTACAGGCTTCCCAATGCTTATACCTCACACTGGGCATCACCTCCCTGCCTGAGATACAGCCCAAGTTATGCTCCTGCAAACAAGCCAGAGCAAAGCAGGCACAGGTTTTTGGAGGAGTTAGTATGAGGAGTTTGGCATTTCTGTACTCCAGCCTTCCTGCATTTCTTTGGATTTTTTAAAGGTTCTTTCTTTCCCTCTTGTATCCCTGACATCATATACTCTCCGTTAACTCATGTCTCTTCTTTCCATAGATGGACATCTCTCACTTGCTTCTATTTTTGTCATGTTGCTCTTCCTCTGTTTGTTTAGTAGTATAAATTCTTTTTCTTGTGTCAAGTGACTTTTGGCTTTTCAACTACCTTCTTCCTAGACTCTGATCATACCAACTTACAACTGTGCAACTCTCCATTATCTTTAGTTGAGTAGTCTTGATTTATTCACTGAGAAAGTAATTTATCTACACTGATCTCTCCAGTACCAAGCTTCACTTACTGCTTTTTTTCTCCTGTCCATCAACACACTACAGTACATGTCCTGGAAAGTCAGAGATGGTACTGGTCAGATGCAGCTATACTGTCTGAACTTTGGCAAAAAAAATGGTGCAGCTTTTACTTTCACCGTACTAATTTTCCCAACATACTCTTGACCCCTCGCTTCCAGGAATATTAAAATTCATTGAGTTTAACTATTTTTTTTAATTAAAAAAGGAAAAATGGCACACATTTTTGCCTGAGATTAGGAAGCACTAGTTTATTTATAGACCCATTTGGTGCCTAAAAGCATTTCTTTTACATAATTGCTTCTTCAGACTGTTTGCTTATGTCGATCAGAAAATGTATTTTGGAAGATTAGGTCATTTGTACTTGTGCAAATCTGAGCAATAATTCAAATAAAGCAAGGCCAGTTTAAATGAATACCATATCTGAGATGGGACAAACCTTTTAAATGGAAGTCACTGAACACAGGATTCTGCTGATCATGTACTTACGGTGGAAAAATATTAAATGAAGATCCTTTCTATTTACTAATTTATGCCAATGCCACAAAGATGAGATTGAATTCCCTTTAAAGTTGAAAGGTGGTTAGCACATATCAGAAAGTCAAATAGGAAGTGATTTCCAGTTGGCAACAAGTCAGTGCTAACTCTATCAGTTGTTGTAAATAGCTAATAGTTGAACATTTAAAAAAAAAAACTAAAATAAAAAACCCAAGAGTGATAAACAACCCAGACAATCAACTGAAGGAGTTGGCTTGATCTCACTCTTACATTTAAAGAAAAAGATCTCACTCTTACATTTAAAGAAAAAGAAACAGAGCAGCTACATTTGTAGCATTTATTACTTGGTTTTTGAAGTGATGTCATAACTCTGTCCATAATATTGGAGTTGCAATCAATCACGGAAAAAAGCATGATTTCAGATGTACACTTCAGTCCTGCACACTTTACACAGACGCTTAACTTCACACGTGAGAGTAGTTCCACTGAACATAGGGCTGTAGCCCTCTTCTGCACATGGAGGTCAAACTGCTATTTTCTTTCTAATCAATATATTTTTTTGTAATCATTACATGGGATAAATGATTCTCAGGATGTTTGCAAAATGTTGAGATACCTAAATTGCATAATATTGTCTTTTTTTCTCGATGGATAATTAAAATGGAAACTTATTGAATGGAATCACATCTCTCCTTACTGTTTCAAGAAAAGATGTTTCAGCTAAATAGTGTCCTCTAAGGCTTTGCTGAATGAGACCCCAATGAACAATAGATGAGAGCTGCACAGTGGTCATTTTGATAAACATTCACCTCTGCTAAAACTGGAATATTTCACAATTTTTTGATATGCACACATTTGATATCTTCCTGACCAGCTGAGGGCACTGGCCAGCAAGAAGTCCAGGAACAAGAACAAGCAGACCTGGGGACAAGCTGCGTGAAGAGCCTTCCATCAGGCTTGTCACTCCTGGAAAACTTTGTGCCTGTGACATGAGGAGGCGATTCAACATGTTTGCTGTCAATATGCTCATCAGTTCATAAATCCTGGGGCAACCTCACAAGACTTGAGTTTCTCAGTCCCTTGGATAATGGGAATTAACAAGCAAAGTTGTGGAGGTATGGGTCAGGTTGCTGCTTCTGTTTATAAGCTGCTTGAAGGCATATTTTATGCATGCATTTATGTGTACATTGAAATACATATGCCTGTAGAAAAATAATGTAGCCGGTGCATGGGCAGAGGGCCACAGCCACAGGCCCTTAAATTTTTGGCCTGATAGGAACCATGTTGCCTTAAAATCGAGTTGCTGCATTTTTCATCCGATTTCCTAAAATCTCAGTGCTCGGAAAACTCTTCCTGGTGTTTGATGCTGCAGGCTGGCCTTTGGACAGAGCCTGCTTCCCAGTGAGTTCCATCATAATGAAGCCATTTGACTACTCATGCATATGCTGGATATGATGTGTGGCATGGCACCTCCTCACCCATTCTGATGGGTTGCAGATGTAATCATCCTAATTCATTACACATGTCATTTTCTCTGTGATGGTATAGTTATCTTTTAAACAAACAGTCCCTCTTGACCTCCTGAGACACGACAGCTACTTTTTTCCCCAGTAAAACCTCATGTTAGTCAGGAGATGGCAGCAGTCCCAACACCAAGAGATGTTTCGTCCACAGAAGAGAGGCTGTGTGTTTTTTCTATACTTGGTTCATCAAGAAGGGATAAGTCATAATTTGTAAACAAAATGGAGTTTAAATAAATTTTTGTGATGCATTCTGCTTCAAGTATCCCCTAAAATGTATCACTTAAAGTTAGCATTAGAAGAAAATGCTATTAAGAGGCCATGAGGTAAACTCATTTAGCTGCTCAAATTGTATAACGCAATGAATTAATATGGTAATGTATCTTCAGAGACCAGAAGTAGATAATAGAGGTGAACAGAGGTTTTCTAGCTTGGCTTTGGAAAGGCAAAAGTAATTTATCATTCTGTTTCAGTTTTGGAGGGAAGCATTTCTCATTTCTTATGACTCTCCCTATGAAATTCTCTTAGTTTCTAAACCATCCAGTTTTTGATGTTTTGCTTCCTTTTTATTTCAGACAGAGCTCCTATTGAATTCAGCCATACATAGCTTCCTCTAGAGAGGCAGCATGCACCAGATACTTTTAGTTTCAAACTTGCACTTACAGTCTTCAGGGGGCTGCAGCAGCACAGGGCTTGTCTCTCTGGGGCATTCATCTCACTTCTCTAGCTTGCATAAGCAGGATGTGGAAAAAAAATAATACTTTTTTCTTGCTTCTGTTGTCAGAGTTAGGGTGAGACGCCAGCTATGATCAGTGGTCTATGAATAACCCCACTCCTTTTCTGTATGGCCACACAAATACACATTAGATCTTTACTCCATTCATTGTCCTATAGGAGCCTATATTTAATTAATAGAAAAGAATGTCCTTTTGACCTTATCCACAGGAAATATTGCCTCATTGATGCTAGCCATAAATTAAACTAATACAGCCTGAGTGTCTAACATATTTCTCTCAGGTAACATTCACTTAAATATTAAACAGTGACAGAAAAGCAGGGAAATCCTATTATTAAACCATTGGCATCAGGATGGACTCTGTAATTGCTAAAAGGCATATCAGAGAGAGATATTTTATTGTGCCGTAACTGCTGCAGAAAGTAGAGAAAAGTACCTGAAATGATTGAAACAGAGGGAAATTTTAGCAATTCAAAATCGAGTTGCCTAGATGAGAATGT
Source organism: Colius striatus (assembly GCF_028858725.1). Taxonomy (NCBI): domain Eukaryota; kingdom Metazoa; phylum Chordata; class Aves; order Coliiformes; family Coliidae; genus Colius; species Colius striatus. Next base: position 24,618,580 of record NC_084763.1, read on the forward strand.
CATCTGATGCTATGGTGAGGCAGACATATTCAAAGGAATTCATTGAAGAAGGAAATATTTACAACGGAGAAGAAAGGCTGCTGTACAAATTAAGCTTACTAATTTGTCTGTATAATTAGTTAGTCTCTCTGGCTTTCCTTTCATTTTTTAAACTTCAAGCAGGGCACAGCAGTAGCAATACAAAATATTTTACCTTGCCTTATGTATGCTCAACGCTGGCAACAGTAGTTATCTCCTCACAAATGAGCTGTCACAAATTACTGCATGTTTGGTGGTAACATTGTTGGTCTACATCATAGCTACAGGAAGCCTAATCAATTATGCTCCTAAAATGAAATAAGAGCTTTATGGTGCCAGGGGCATAGCTCATAAAATTAATTACAAGGCAAGTTTACATATTGAAGTACCAGTTTATGGAGGGACTAATAATTTTTGATGAGACTTTGACAGGATATTACTCACAAAGATTATGAAAACACAAAAATCATTTGCACTGGCTACTCAGACAGTGGTTTGTGTCTCACAACTGTATGTCGCAGCCATCACTCAGGTCTGCCCCTTTCCTTTGTCATGCGCAGACAAAGATACCCCAGGATGCTGCAATAGATGCTGCAATATCATTACCCATGGAGAGAGCACTGAGCAGTCAGTCACCCTTTGCTGCCTGCATCCACTCAGGCCATGTCATATCTCTTTGCCTCTCGCTCCTACAATTCTATATTACTTCCTGCAGATTATGACAATAGAAAATAAAACTAAATTTTTTTTTAAGAGTGAGCAAGCCCTATGATGAGGAAAACAAGTTGTTAGTGGCTGCAATGAGGACAAGGCTCCAGGGTGAGCCCTAGCATCACAGGGAATCCATGCAGGAGTCAGACTTTGCAACTGCCCCAACTTGGAGGCACTTCCAAGGGCTAACAATGGGAACGAGAATTACTCAGGCATTGGTGTTTGCTCAACTGTGGAGCATAAAACTGTAAAAGGTGAATAGTGACAGATGGCAGATCTTTGGGGGAAACAAGTAATTTTAATGGTAGAAGCAAACAAAGCAAATCATGGCATGGATTAATGTGGAGCCTTTCATGCAAAGATTGAAAACATGTTGCTAGTCAGCACACCAAATGGGTGAGAAGGCAGGTAAACACCAGAATAGACATTACACTGCTGGCTCAACTGAGGCACCAAAAGGACAAGCACCTTGCGGGATCTGCAGCCTGAGGCAGTAACGCAGGGATGCTCAGAATCACCTCCTGGTCTGACTAAAGCTGTTTAATGAATTGCCTTTATGAAGCTTCAAGACACTGAGACCCATGTAGAATGTCAAATGATGAATAGCTTGCCTCAAAGATGCCATTCATAATCAAATTTTAAATGTAATTCAGCTGAATGGAGTCATTGCTCTTCTGTGTACCATTTACAAGCCCTGATGTTGGTCTCCGTGAACTGGCACGGAACCTTCTCCTGAAAGACAAGCTGTGAGCTACCCTGCACAGGAGCTCGAGAGCGAGCTGCATAAAACCACAAAGATTAACTCATCATGGAACAGGATAAGAGAGAAATGAAATATGAGAAACCAAGGTGTGCATTGGTGTGTACCTGTCTGTGTATAAGCATCTTAACTGCTGAATCCACAGGCCAGTTTCAAGTAGGCACTATTCACAGGTAGCAATTTGGGAGATGCTGTGGTTTTCTGAGTATTGTGAATGGGGAAAAATCGGTTGCTGAGTAGGCAAGAGGGATACCCTATCCGTGGCCTTTTTGGGAAAGTTCCCAAATGATGAGCCTCGGACACTGGCCAGAGAAGTTGAAAGTTTTACAGCATTTTAAAGCAAAGCACTGAATGCCCAAGCACAAGTACAACCATGTTCTTTAAATTATCATTACTGTTCTGTGTTACTTAGGCTGGGCAACAGATTTTCATTTAAATGGGGATCTTCTCAGAACTGTAAAGGGGCCTTTGGGGAGGTGCAGGGGAGGAAAAATGTAATTTTTCAGGCTCCAAGTGTTCTTTTGTGTTTTATAAACAGCTGAGTGACAGGCCAGTGATTAATAAGTTACATAAATAATTATAAGCGACATGTAGCTGAATCTAGTCCACATTCCAGACATGGTACATTAAATAAAGAGAATTCTGCTCTTCCCCTCAGAAGCAAATTTATCTGGCAACAGTAGATAAATCAGAAATGATACCGTTAAAGCACACTCAGTTTTTTTGATAGACAGCTCATCAAAACCAGAAGCTTCTACTGAACCCACTTTCTCAAGCAAATTGTTTCATTTACTTACATCCAACCTTGTACTCATTCAGTACAAAAATTCCTTTCTTTCTTTATTCATCCTCTCTGGTTGAGCTTATTATTTACTCAGAAGTGCCCCTGTGAAGAAGAGTTTTGTGTCAATACAGCTTCATGCATAGGAAGGTGTCTCATACATAGGAAGGTAAACGCTAGTTTGCAGTGTTGACATTGGAGCTCATTGGGGGGCTCTTCACATGTGTTTAGCTGGTCATGTTTTACAGCATCATCATGAATTACAGTTGAATCAATCCCCTTCCCTTGGGTTAGGCAGTGAAAGAGACAAAATTGAAGACAGTGCCTATCTATGGTTTCTGTTGTAAACTCACATTTATAGTACATAGGAGTTGAGCAGCATCTCTTTAAGTTGTTCCCAAGGTTTTTGGAGCATCTTTCTGTCTGCCACAGCAAAATGTATAAGGATGTAGCAGAAAAGAGTAGTTTGGCCCAGAACAGTGCCATAAGATTAGGAAATAGCCTTGTTTGGAATCCAGCTGTGCCCCAAGGTCTCCTCATTGTGTGGAGGGCAAGGATATGACCTCCAGTTAGAGACTCATATGATGGGAGTAATCCCAGTATGCAGAAAATGTTGAGAAGTATTTTGAAATGTGTCTAAGATGATTTTAAAGTACTAGCCAATGCTTAGCACCTCCTCCAGCCCCAAATTCTTTCTGTATGTGTTATCCAGGTATATATACGTGACCATGATCCTTTGGCATATCTCTGCCTTACTGTGAATGTTTCATGCCTTCCTGCTTTTACAGGGAAAGAGAGTTACACAAGGAGCTACTTTGGAGTGCATTAATTTATGTCACTTTTATAGTATAACACTGAGTGGTTTTCTATGTTATGTAGCTCTAATGAGCTTGTGAAAATAATAAAAAAGAAGAATTCTGGTAAAAAACACTGTTCTTTTCGTGAATTTCAATAAAACACTGATCATCTGGTATATCATCTTAGCAGATCGTAGCCACATTTCCAAGAAATGTGATTACTTCAATAATGAAAGTCTGTTTTTAATGACTTAGATTGTGAAATGAGGTGTCGTTTCCTAGATTCATAGATTTTAGGGCCAGAAGGGACCTGAATGATCATCTGCTCCCACTTCTCTTGTAAAAATGACGCAATTTTTTTCACTGCTGTTCCTGAAGCAAATACAGTGCTTCTGGTGAAGCTACACACAACCTTTTCCAAAGTGGATTTAGTTGCAGTGGGCTGTGTTTAGTGACAGCACTTAAACTTTCTATGTTTACATTAGATTGCATCTTTGTTCCTTAGGAACTTAGGATAATTTACCTAAATTGTTGAAAGGCAACTGGCTGACAGAAAGAGGAACACTAAGATTTGACTCCTTAAACCATACATACTCATAGTATGCATAGTATGTTCAAGTAGACACTTACTTGAATTAAATTTCAGCAGAGCATCCACAGAACAGTAGTATTCCACTGTTATTTTCCAGTTACCGCTCGTGTCAGGAGCAGAAGTGATTCTGGTGCTGATGTTAATGCCCCCATTAGCAGGGGCAGACAACAGCTTCTTTCTGGGCCCAGTAACCCTTCAAAAGAGCTTTCATGCTTGGATTAGCTCATCTTCTTTTTTGACAATCAGATCACGTATTCAGGGTCTCCATATTTAAGGGTTTCTCATATGGGAAAGTTGTGGCCTAAGAGTTCCTGCCTAGAACCTGAAGAGGCTTGCCAGCACATCTTACCCATGTCTTACCCTTTCCAAGGTACTTTCCAAACTGCAACCATGGGCAAGGAAACCTGTGAGATGTTCTGTATGAATTTTGTCTTCCTGACTTTCTTTCTAACTAATCTTGATCTCTTTATTTTTCCCTGTAGCGTACATAAAGGCCTTCTGGCAGAAATGTCACCTTTAATCTGCTCTTTATACTTCTGCAGTACATGCTAGTGACCCCTATTTTATTTCCCAAACTTCGCCCTGACACAGCATCAGCTTAATTCCCTCATTTAGGTCCTAGACAAGCAAAACTCGCCTTGTTTTCATGTCTTCTTATAATTCATTCAAAGCTCTTCCAAGATTTGTCCTGTCATTTTAATCTGTTCTGGGGAAATAGATTATCCAAACAGATGCACACTTTATATCCAGTTTCTGATTTGTAAGCTGCAGTAAAAGTGGAAAAAATGTAATCTTCAGTAATAACTGAAATTTTCAGGGAAATTCTGATCCATCTCAGTGACTATATGAGAAATGCAATCAAACAAGGCAAGGGCTCAAAATATACTGGGGAGATATGGCTGAGAGGGGAACAGTCACTGTTTATTATGGCACATAAGGACTGTGCAGGACAACTCTTCATTCATTGAAGTTCATTGCAAAAATAAAATCCTCCAGCAACTGATGGAGATGTCATATAACCACATCAAGTGTCCTCTGACTCATATGCTGTTTTTGTGGCTGGTTGAAAAATGAATGAACTTCAAATGTTTCTTTTTGTCTTACCACAGTGCACATCATAATGTTGTTCTATTAAAATCAGCTTGAAGGAGAAAAGCTCAGAAGACAACATGCTGCAGATCATGTGCAAATGGTTACAATCATTTTCATCACACATTGCAATTTTTAAACCTTTAACTTTAGAGACAATGAATGGATCTTATGAAAATGAAAGCCTGTGTTAAAGCATGATAAAGTTGTAGAAATAAATCATCTATCAGTAATGAAAAAAAGAGAATGATATAATTTCTATTTGTCAAGGTATAATGATGTCACCACCCATTTATCCTCTGCACTTAAAGGTTGAAGCTGTTCAACAAATCTCTCCTGAGCCACATACATCTGTTGCTTTAATGGTGGCTATAGCAAAGCTTTCTGATTAGTTCACACATCATTCATCAATTAGAACAGAAGGTAAAAGTTATTTCTCCCTGCTTGCAGTGCTCCATTAAAAAAATAACCTTTAATGTAATGAACGACAGTAGAATTGTGAAATAAATAAAATGAGAGACGGTTCCTTAGGAAGTCACTCTTTGAAGAACTGCAGCTTCTTCTGGAGCAGAGGGAAAGTAGAAGTCATGGGCAGAGGGAGACAACATCTGGCACAAACACAGGCTTTTCTGTGGCTCAACACAGTGGCTATTAGTACAGCCAGGTACATATGTTACGTTACAAGCTACTTTACAGAAGAGATTACTAAAAAATTAAAGTGCATAGCTACTTACAGCAAAGTTTGCAGTATTATCTACACTATCAATTTCTCCCCCAAACCTTGCAAAGCAGAGTGAAGCATTTTAACCCATTCCAACCAATTCCAAGAAGGAAGCTGAGTGATTTGACCAATTTTTCGTATGAATTCTTAGTTGAGCATTTTTGTACTTAGTGCATATGCTGAAAGATGTTCCTCCATATCAGCTCTCTGGGTTGGCAGGTAGGATATTCACCTGAAGGTGAAAAATACAGATCCTGCTTGCAATAGTTTGTTCAGAGAGCAGCACGAAATCATGAGAGCCACCATGGCCATATACAGGCATATAGCCTTACCTCCTTCCCCTGTAGTGCTGCAGGTAGTGAAGGCTTTCCTTGAGGACAGGGCAATGTGATTGCCTTCAGGAAGAGGATCAGATCTGAATATAGATTTCCCATTTGAGGTGAGTGTCCTAACTACTAGGCTACTGGGTAGTCAGCATGAATCTAGCCCAAAGGTTTCTCTCACAAAGGCCACAAAATGAACTACTTCTGTTTTGCTTGTTTTTTCTTTTGCATCTCAGATTGGACACTTTGTGTTAAGTGAATCCATTTTATTAGGGCAGAGGTTGCAGGACGATAATTGTTTTGGCATTTAAAGCAATAGTAACCACTGATTCAATCCAAATTTAACTCATTTTCTTAATTTTGTTTGTCCAGCAAACCTAAACACTAGAGTGAAGTCAGGTATTAATTTGTGAAACAGCTACTGCAATTACAAAGTGAGCTGCCTTACCTAAAGCATCAAATAAGGTGAATAGCTTCAGGCACAGTCAGATGAGAGGGGTCCTTGAAGTAATAAAAATCAACACATTTTCATTTACCTGGAAATGAGTCTGGAGTGGTTTCAGGGCCAGTTATAACACCCTACTCTAAGGACAACAATGCACTGCAGCAGAACGGGAACGTGAGCAGACCCAGTTGCTTCTCAGGTGAATGCCAAACTGTACCTTTGAGCTCTTTGCACCACTTTAGCTGTGGCTCATAGTATACTGCAATGCGTACGGCTGGGAGCTCTGTGCACTGACAAAACACAATGAATTCTCATATATGTCCAAAGTTCTGGTCTCAGCTAGACTAGCTTTACAGACCCCCATCCTTATCCTCTTAGTGACTTCTCTGGCTGTTCAGTCTGCAAGTCAAAGCATGTTTTTTCTCTCTCACAGTGCCACCAGTAGTATCATTGTAAACCCCAAGCTCATTTGTTTCCCACTTTAACTTCATCAATATTAATTATTTCAGATGAGAGGAGAGAAATCAAACTGGAAACTGAATCCACTGTCCATTTAGTGGAACAGATACAGAACTGGGCTCCATATTGCTGACTGCCAGAGCACAATCAGCATAGAAACAATCTCTTTTTCAGTAACAGCAGTCACCATCTCTAGTACATGGCACTCATCTGCAGCCACGAAACACTTTCAGGCTTTTTCCAGCATCCTTGTGACTGTCATCCTTGTTATAGCCCCTGCACTGGCTTCGCAGAGGTACAGCAGCCTGCGTGAAGTTTACAAAATTTGTGCAAGTTAGGGGTGGATTTTCCATCATCCCATAGGTTTTATGGTGATGTAAATTGATGAGAAATTAGAGTTAGAGGCTGGACATCTATTATTGATTGTGTTACAGAAGGTCTTGGTTTTCAGTTTCCAAATTAAATGCGCTTTGGGAAATCATCAGTAGAATCAAACCAGCAGAGAACTTGGACATATCTTTTCTTTACAATCTCTCTTAGTTAGAAATCACAGTTAAAGATCCGAGTACAAGACATACTGACTGTACAGTTGTCAGCACTCAAAACACTGTTGCTGACTCAGTCCAGGTTCAGTTTTGCCAATCTTAGGAGAGGCATCCAGGGAAACACTTGATACAGGCTGGCATATATTTTCCCTGTGTGATTGTATTGATCTAGTAGGGATGAAATGTGAAGAAGAGATGAGATCACACACATATGGAATCCCACTCGCATGGTAAAGGTGTCTCTCCCCATAGAAGGAGCATAAATGGTTTCCCGTGTGTCTGCTCTGATGGGCTGTAGGAGGGGTGGGACCAACAGAGAAGATGTTTCTGGTACCATTTCCTGCATGAAGAGAGTAAGAGACAGAGCTGTGCCTTCACAAACAGTTTTAGCTGAGATAAGCAAAGCCATCACCCAGCCACCTCCCTGAGATCTGTTACTTCAGGTAGTAGACAATGTGATTGAAGAAGTTTGACAAGTCAAGAAAGATGCTGTAAATTTTCATCTCCATTTCCTCTGCAGTAAAAAATTTCTCTATCGCATTCATGGCCACAGGAGATGGCCACAGTCACTTCCCTCTTCTGAAACACACAATGAAGTAAAGCTTGCTCAGAACACATCTCATGCTTCCTTGCTTTATGCAGTGCATTAATTAACCCCACGTTAGCATGGGTCTGAATTTCCTCCCATTGTGAGTATCTTCTTCCATTTGTGATTTCTAATCTTCTGAAAGCTACTTAGAAAAAGCATCGTTTATTATTGATCAGCTAGAATTTTCATCTTGCCCGTGGGTTATGTACGTAGAGTAGACCACACACAAATGTGATATTCTAATACTGATTGCTCTTGGCTTGCTCCCATTCATGAACTATCAATTTTCAGGGCTTTGGTATAACCATGTAAAAATCCCCGAGTCCTGGTGAAATGACACAGGTTAAACAGTACAGTGTACTTGTGCAATCTGTGACATTTCAAGAGCTGTAAGCACAAGCTTGCCTGTACAAAATACATTTTAAGAGCTGACATTAAAGTTAATATGAAAGTTCAGAGGTGCAAAATAATTTAAATGCACAGAAGGGGTAGCAATAATGTTTCTAAACCGAGGCAGTGAATTATGTATATAAGAAATATTAAAAATGCAAAGCTGACTCTATTTGCATTCGCAATGCCTCCTGGCTGTTACCAAAGAGGAGGAAATTGCTTTATGCTGAATTCAAGGGCATACTACTTAGTGCTGTATTTAAGTCAAGAAGAAATATCATTCATTTTTATTCTACCACTTAACTTGGGTTTATGTAATCTATCTGATAGCCAAGACAGTTGTCTTATATTATTTTCTACCACAGAGAGAGAATATATAATTCAATCATTAAACCTTTATTTTCAATCAGTTCTAAGATTGTTCAGAACCATATTCCTTTATGTAAATCATGGGCTGTCAGCAGCCCAAGACAATGGAAATTATCAGTATCTGGTCATGCTTTCCCAAATAACTTTTGGATAATCACGGGACAAAATTAAACTTATTTAACCAGTATGGGAATATGTAGATGGTGCAGAACAATTGGAATACTTGAATGCCACCTAGTTTGCTTGCAGGGAATGGGGGTAGGGTATCACTTTAGTGCACTGGGATCTAAACACCGGAGCCTGGTTCATGGATTTAAACTTTATCTAGTATGAAATTTGTGAGTGAAATTTGCCTTTCTTGCTCCCCAACTCCAACAGCAGTGACCGGGGTCTGGACACGACCAAGTGGGGTGAACAAGTGCATGAGCAAATGCCACCAAAACTGGTGAGGAGACAAAGATCTTAAGCCACAAGTAGTAAACATACTGACTGCTGGGGTCAAAGCCCCTGTACTGCAATTACCAACAGGAATTTTTCTGTAGTCTTAACAGCAGGGGGAATCAAAGTAGAAATAATTTTACAAACTAGTACATCCTGTCTGTCTCTGATCATATTGTATTGTTGCCACTTCCATGTTTTCCAACCTGACAAGTAAAGATCAACCAAATTTTCACAAAGCTTTCATTTAAAGTCAGCTTAACTTCCAAGATCTGTTTCACATATGGCAGGAAAATATCACAAAACAGTTGCTTCCACCCACCCATGTCTTTAAAAAGAGAATAAGCAGAGCACCAAAGTGTTTATACATCTCTCCCCGATAAGCTTCTGCATACTGACACAGAGACAACCACCTTTTTGGTTTGGTTTTTTTTTTTGCTCAGCAATAAAAGCCAGCACTCCTAACCAGGCCTGGATATAAAATATCTGATGAAATTAATCCCAGTTCATGATGTTAAAGAAAAGGAAATGGTAGCAAGGATGGACATATACAAGGGCAAGGTATGTTTAAATAAACAGGCAGTATCTTGCTAATGTATCTGTTTATTTCCCTTTATATTACAAGTGTACCATAATATTATCTTGTACTTTCAACAGCCATGATATTTACTGAAAAATTAAAATAAAAGCTTTCAAAGTGCATCCCATGTCCGAGGAGTGTCTTCATCCCAACAACTGCATAATATAGTATGCATGCAATTTTTCCATATCCTGACAATTAAAAGAATTAATCCTTTCAATTTCAGCTCTCCCAAAACAGTCTCTCAAAGAAAAGCACAGGGGGTGGAGTAGGGGGGTGGGATGTCATATTCAAGCTCTGTCAGGTCACAGCATCACGTCTATCTTTAATATTAAGTAAGGATTTAAGCTTGGAGGTGGTCCTGAGAGAAAAATTTTGTATGTTGCTATATTTTAACTCACAACAGCAATAAGTTGGCAAAACTAACTTCTCTTGATGTCAGGACAGTTGTCTCCAGTGTAACTCCAGAGTTCTCGTGTGATTCTGAAAAAAAACAGATCCCTCCTGATGTCTCTAAAAACAGTTATTGCATGGTTTTGTTCACTTTTTAAACAAAGGAACAAAGGATGGTAGATGAATTACAGCTAAAGCCAAGAAGAAAACCACTGGAGATTAAATTCAGGTACAGGAGTAAGAAACTTCCATTAAAAGAGACATTGATGTGAGTGTCTGAGTGTAGCTCTTCTAAGGGGAAGAGCAGAACTGGAAAATACCATCTTAATGAATATCAGAAACACAGGGGCAGGAGATAGACCAATCAGAGGTCACGTGTTGTATCACCCATGTCAAAAAGAAGCAAGAAAATAAATGAGACTTGCAGGAATGGACTAAAGCCATTAGAATAAGAATAGCTGGGGATGGAGGGTCAAGCACAGGGCTAGGAACTAGCAGTGTGTCTGCAGAAAGAAACGAAGACTGGATTTGCCAATCTTTGGCAATTACTGTAAGAGAAGACTTCTGGCAGAAAGGGCCTTCATCTGTGTTACAGGCAAGAGTGTGGTAAAGAGGACTGCACTGCATAGGATAATAGGAATAGTTGCTCCAGAAAAGTAGTGTTACAGAATGGAAGTCTGAAACCTACACTCTGCCAGGCATTGTGGCTTGAAAGAATTGGAGGAAATATCAAAGGAGAAATCCAGAGGAAGAATACTGTTAATGCTTCAGCCTGACATATTTTGTTTAATATTAAAGGACAAACTTATGCTGACTGTTAAATCAATATAAAATCAAGACTAGAATCTGTTTTATGATCATGGACAGTGAACTCCTTACTGCTGGAGCCATAAATGATGTCACATGTCAGCAGTCCCATGGCTGCCAATATTCAGGCCAGAAATGCCCATTGTAATTAAAATCTTTAATCTGAAAGAGAAAGTGTTAATAACTGAGAGCAAAAAGTCAGTTTTGAAGCTTTTTGCAGAGCTGAAACTAGTCTGCATCATGCTCAGTACCGTCTTGTCCCTCTGGCAAGGCTCTGCCCAAAGACAAACCCACAACTGACACTACCAAAGTAAGCATGATGTGAGAACTGAGAAGAGCGCAGGTCTTGAGCTGGCCTTTGTGGTGAAGGAATGCCATCCACTTGTTTACAACATAATCCCAAACAACTTTGTGCACTTCAAACACAACTACATTTTGAACTCTATTGGGAAGTTCTCTCCATTATGTTCCTCCCTAGTGCCACTGAGCAATGCAGCATGTGCTTTAAATCAGGAGTCTGGCTTTGCTATTATTTTTGCTTGGCATGGGCTGGACCCAGAATCTTCTGAAAACAGGTGTATTTCTCATCTGAGTCTTTGAATCTGGTCCCAAGGGATTAATTTTATCAAGGATTTCATATCCTAGAATGACTGAAATCAACAGAGACCTTTGCCACTTTCTTATTTATGTTGCCCCACTTGGTGAATACATGTCAATGACTGGAGAGGCTGCACTACAAGGTCATTTTTTATACCTTTCATTATTTAGGCACATGTCAAAACTTTCACAAGTCTTAAGGATTAAACATGAGCCACAGGTGTTTTCTCAGGGATGAAAAGGTTTGCTGGCATGGGAGATGTTGAAGCAATGTCTACTATAAATCCAAAGACAGTCTGGAGGCTTGTGAAAAGGAATGTCAGGAACTGACTCCCTCTTGCTGTGCTCCAAATCTATGCTGTAGATCCATGAAGACGCAGAAACATCAGGATCTCATCACCACAAGGTCCATTGCCAGGTCAGGGTTCCCTGCGTGGCCTGTGACTGATGGCAGCCAAAACCAACTCACTCTGTTCAGTAAAAATTTTCCAGCACAGTGACAATTAGCAGCTCTTCTGCTAGATCTGTCACCTTAGATAGTAAGCTTTGAAGAGATTTCATCAAACAAACAATGCTGTCAGAAACTTTTCATTGCTCTAGTTCAGCAAGTCCCTCAAAGTACTTGAGTATGGTTATTTTGCTGTTGTGAAACACATCTGTGTTTCTCCATCAATGTAGCATGAATAAGGGGGGTTTGCTTAGCTCTTTGTCTTCTTTGATCAGAGAAAAATATCCTCTGCAAAATTAATGTCTGCTTATAAATCCTAGGTCTAGCTGTCTCCTCTGCTTCTGCATTTGCCCCAGATCTGTCAAAATTGCTTTCACAAGTGCAGGCTGACATGATGATAATCTAAAAAAGGCAGTTTCTAATTGAAGAGGGACATATGTTACAGTCATGCCATTTTACAATGGGAAAGTAATGTTTTCTAATTCATATGTTATGATAATTCCCCTTGAAAAATTACATTATTTCTCCTAGATCAGATTTTTGCCTATATGGTGTAGATCTTCTTGCAGCAAAATAAAAAAGGAAATATTCTGAGAGGATTCCACAAAAAGCTTTTGTGGAAAATACTATGGTTTAAAATTTTGTACATGCTCCATGAAAAGCATTCAATATCTACAGCAAGACATGTCTAGTGTATGAATAACATCCTTTTTTTACCTCTGCTCTTCAGAAATTTAGACAGGAACAATTCTTACGTATCTCACAAGGATAAGAGGTTATTACTTCAAACTGTAATAAAATTCTAGCTTCTAATTCAGAGATTTTTTTTTAAACAGTCAGACTTCCACTTTTGCCTAAAATTATTTGTACTAGATACTCTTTGACTAAGAACATTGAATAAAATAATCTGACAATCCAATACAGCATGATCCTTCTTATCAGTAATATAAGAATATTACTTTTAATTGCTTTACTTGAAAATGGCAATAACTGCCTATTAACCTGGAAATTAAGTTTGGACAACTGTTCCTATGAGATAATATATGGATTCGATTTCATTGAAATCTCTGTCTTTATGTGAGTAGCTTTTAGCTAATTTTGTTGGCTGCAGATGTGTCCCCCTATTTCATTTAAATGGGAATAGAAGTAAAAGGAAAGGAAAGTTTCACAATGAGATCCAGATATTTGCCTTTTGTCACTGTTAGAAACCCTCATAGTGTAAAGGTTACTCTGTAAATTATGATGTAACTTTTCTCTAGCAAAGTTTTCTGCCATTACAGCATTAGTTCCCTGCTTATGCCAGGAGCCAAGGGCCATGAATGACGGGCAATGTCTTCACTGGATCAACCTGGTACTTGCAGGTATATCCTGTTTTACAAGGTATTTGAGTACATTCAATAGCAGCCGCCACAGAACCAGTAGTAGCAACACTGGCAACTTAGTCCTGACTTGATGCTCACTGCACCCTGGCTTGTGTGCAGGGCGGAAATTGCTCCTTACTGTGACACACAGCACAAAACCTTCAGTGCTGCTTCTACCTGCAGAGTCCCCCAGCTCTGAATTCCTTTTGTTTCCCCTCATTTACATTTAGCCAAGGTTTTCTCACTCCCAGTGTCAGGCCAGCTTTGACAACTCAGAAGACATTTCCTCTAGGGTCTCTCCTATAGATGCCTATAGGTGATCCAAACAGGTCGTGGAATGCATACTGCTATATGGTGAATACAGTGAGGAGGCAGAAGGATAGTGGCAGAAGAGTAGTGCGGCTGCAGTCGTACTCTCCTGCTCTCCTCATGAGAATGACAGTCCCCATGATAATTACAGTGAAGGAAAACAATGTTCTGTGATCTCCATTCAACAAAATTCTTAAGTACCTGCTTAAGATGTATGCCTTATTGCCTCTAGAGTCAAAAAGATTAGTCATGTATTTGCAGTTAAACACATGTATGAGTATTTAATATGTTTTAATGGTCCTATATATTCATTTGTCTGTTAAATGGCTGCAGTCCTGAACATCCTCACTGGAAACAGGATGAAACTCATTCATCCTATGTGACTTGATCTAGGTGAACCTGCTTCTGTAGGGGGTTAGACTAGATGATCTCTAAAGGTCCCTTCCAACCCCTACCATTCTATGATTCTATGATCAGATGCCTTCAGCCCAGCAGACTCTGTTCCATGGCTGGAGAAGGGGTGCATAAGTAGAGATTTTCTATCATGTAACACTAGTAGAATGATATGAAGTATTTGTATTTGTTGTTTCTCTAAAAAAATGCCTTGAGGATCTGTTTTCCTACCCTTTCCGTCTTGTGCAACAGACCACAGATATGGTTGCTCCAGCTCACACAGACTGAGAACCATCAAGATGGACTTTCACCACATATTTTAATTTTTGCCTTGCAAATCTACTATATTCTTTAATCTATTAACATTTTTTTCAGCTATTATTCTGATTTTTTTTCTGAGATTTATCCAGTGACCAATAAATAGTCTGGTTATCATTGAGGTAAATGAATCGTATTTTATGTAAGTGGCCTTGACAGTTATTACAGTTCACAGTTAATTGCTGAACAGAACAGCAATCAAAATATTTGCTTCTATTGGAATAATTCTAGCCAGGAGCAGACTCGAGAATTACAATTCTTCAAGTAGAAGATAGTGTTGTTTCACAGCAAGTTTGTCCTTTCAACAAAGCATACGTTTAAACAGCCTACAAGAGTTGGCTTCAGCAGTGCAGACACTCAAGGAGGCTATAGACCTGACTTAACCAAACACTTAAGGTGAGTTTATGACTGCTTTACATTGTTAAAGCAACACGAGTAGCTGGAACATACCAATGAATCTGGCCAAGGATATTCTACCATAAAGTGCCATATGGTCATTTACAGTTGTGGATGCAAATTCTATTGAGAATTTAAGCAATTATCTGTTAATGACATGCCAAGAATCTCAAGGGTTGGAAGGGACCTTGGAAGATTGTGCCTTTCATCTGAGCAGCAAGAATTTTCTTAGCAAAGAAGTTCACAGTCCAGGCCTCTGGCCTCCGATTCAGGTCAAAATATTACAAACACACTAGCTGCAATGATGATTTGGGCACTGTGTACTCTAAGGTTCCACTCAGAGCATGTCCCAAAACACATGTACTCATTAAGACTTGCAAAATGTTCTCCATACTTTAGCTTCACTGGATTTATTTACATAATTAAAGTTACATGCATGATGAAGTGCTTTGTTTTAACTGAAGGTGATGGGAACGTTGTACTCATTCTTTGTTGCCGAAACAATACAACTCACACATAAGACTTCTGCCCCCACTGAATGTACTTCAGAGCAAGAATATAGTGCTGATTCTATTTTCAAATACCTGTCATCACAGACAGACAAGTCTCCATTATTTTTTTTCACTATCTAATCATATTTTAATGTTTACAGTCTCTGTTCAAGGAACGAAGGCTTTCCACACTGAATTTTTGTCACTGCTCATCTGCAGTTGAATTGCCACTGAATAGAAGACAATGGTAAAGATCCTGTCAACTTCCATGACAAAAGGACTGGGATCACAAGTCAGTCACTGTCTATGAAACATATATATATCCTTAGTTTCTTCCTGGCTCTCTCAGTCCTCCAGTATGAAATTATGAGAAGTATTTCCTCGTATTTCTCATGTCTTAATGTTATATCACTTAAGCCTATGTAATAATGTCCTGGAAGTGACTGGTTAATAACCAGCACAGCACAAGCAAGTAGCTTTGATCAATCTTAAGTCCTCATCCCTTGACACTTTAATCAAAATAATTTAAAATTCTATTAAGCACAATATGCAGAGCATTAACACTCTGAACCAGTGAGCAGTTAGAGTGCGGAGGCTGAGTGATATGCCTTGTTAGAAAGGCTATCATGTTTTTCTCCTTGCTGAATCATCAGGAACGATAGTGGCAATATCACTCTTTCATTGTTAATGTATGGCTCAAAAGATCTGACAAGGAGTTAAATGCCTGATTACCTGGGAGAAGCTGCTTTACTGAAGTGTAAGTAAAATCTTCTAAGACTCCAGTGGATACTGGAGCTGCCCATCAGGAGTCAGGACAGCAAACAGCCACCTTTTCAACATTATTCCTGCCCCTGTGCAACTCCTTAACCTCTCCAGTCTAGCTACTACCATCTCATTTAACTCAGATGTCCTGTTCTGTCTTGAGACTTCTCTTACTGTTCATTTCTCCATTGTTTTTCTAAACACAACAAAGCTATATCCAGCATCCCAAAGGAGTGCACCAAGAGGCTTGTCCACCAATCACTGGGCAGCTGCCACCTTCCAGTGCAGATTTAAGAACTGAAATCACTTAATTGCATTTCAAACCTTTATACTGACTAAATGTACTCACATTGACCCTTTTTGTTCAGAGGTTGATTTTTTTTTTGTCAATTTTTATTCAGATGTCCATCTAAATAATGACAAAGGAGGAGAAATGTTTTGGGTTGATTTTGACTGTGCCTCTCTCGCCAAGCCCCTCATGAGAAGTGCACATAGAAATCACAAATATCCTCACCATACCCTCCTTTTGGACTGTAGCTCTGGTTTTATTTGTGCAATGCCTTAGGCATACAGATCTGACGTAAAGTTCATATTTCAGGAAATATGTGCATACAAAACCTCTTTTTATCTCCTTGTTTAAAATAAGATGGGGTAGATTTAGATGATCTTGCCAGGCTCTTTCAGCCTAGTTTTTTGTAGTTCGATGAAAACAGATAAACATGACATCTACTAAAATGCACAAACTTGTTTTTCCTACTATGTTATAAATAAGCCAATAATTGCATGTGGATTGAATCATGAAGGATGATAGAGAGCAATTTAGACTTACAATTGAAAGCAAAATGGAAATTCTAATAATTACCTAGTTGAGACAGAATCTAGAATAATTCCTGAATGCTATTTATGTAATGCAAAGAATCACTTGAAACAGACAGCATATTATGATTTTTACCACCAAATGTCATACTTGGGAAATGGAATTCTTACCGTTTTGTGTATGTTTATAAAACTCAAAAAACCCACAAAAAAACCCAACACACACACAAAACAAAGTTAAGAAAAGCTTTGAAACCTCCAAGAAAATCACAGGAAAAGGCAAATTAGTTGCTAAACTAGCTCAAGCATTACAGTGCAGTTTTGTTGGTGGAGTCTGTGACAACAATCTACCATGAATTGCATTAGTTGCAGAGTTAGATCAACAATTGTGATTATCAAAATCCAAACCTTTGAACACAGGGAGCTTTTTAGCATAGCAAGTTAAATCATTACTTATTCCCCACTGCCCAAACATATACCTCATGGCCTCTTATACAGCTTTTTCTCTCCCAGTAAGATCAGGTAAAAACCTGCTTCACTAGGTTTTAAAGCCCACTGGAAGTGCTGTACATTAACTGAGAAGTCTGATCAATTCATACAGTATTAAAAAGACATTTGTAGACTCATTTAATCAATAATGTACAGTATTAGTGTGCAATTTAGATCGAGAGAAGACAGCTGTAAGACCGTGATACATCAGCTAATGAAAAAGCAAAGAGACTGATTCACATAAGTAGAGAGGCCAAGAGGCAGCTCCTCAGCTGGTGGAAACATTGATGGTATCACACCTGAGTCTCAGAGCCCATATCCCAGCTGAGGATTTCTCCCAGAGCTAAGGGCTGTGTGAGCTTGCTCTCAAACAGCATCCTTTCTATGAGTATAAGCAGGAATTTTTCTGAGCCACTAAGGCATCAGACTTCTAAAAAAAAAATCAGTTGAGAGGATAATATGTCCCTATTTGACCTTGAAATGTATCAGAAGTTGACAGCCAGCCAGGGTATGCCCACATACATATATGACAGCCCAATCTGAAATGCTTTCTGATTTCAAGACTCAAGCAAGAAGGATTTCTATGGGAAAAGGAGGAGGAAGAAGAAATTCTTCTTTGTTCACATGAATTACTCTAAAGAATATAGCAAACCCATGTGAAGTAGCTTTCAGTGTCATCAGAAATGATTATCCAGTCCTGAGGGATGGACTGTTCTTAAAATTTGGCCCTTTTTTTACTGCTAGAAAACTCACAGTTCCCTTCAAGTGTCCATTCCCTGCAGTGGGCAGAGCTGGTGTTATGCTCTCATTTGCAAGCCAGTTTGGCGTAATGAGCAAGCTTCCATGCAGGGACTGGGAAAGTATAAGAGAAGCAATGGTTACCTGGATCACCATCACTAATACACTGTGCCTTGGGGACAAAACCTGCTTCGAGCTGCCCAGGAGTTTCTGCCAGGATGGGACCAGCAAAGGAAGAAGGATTAGATACCTACAGGTGGGCTGTCCTTCCCATCCTCTTTTCATCTGCTTTACATCCCAGATATAAACCTTACAGCCTGTTTACATCTTATTCAGAAGCATGTATAGATTTTCTTAGACATTCCCTACCCAAGTGCTTGCTTCCTTAATGAGGCAGATATGTTTCAGCCTGCAGAACTTGTCAGGCTCTTGGCAGTGACAATTGCTTCATGGATGCACCATCTGCTGCTCTCTCAGTGTGACTGGTTACCAACTTTTCATGGCACATTTCTTTTTGCTGGCTCAATGACTCCCAAATCCATGAGGTGCTCTTTGAAAAAGCTGTATTGAGTCTCCAGATGTGAATACTTATGCAAACAAATATTTCTATGAGAATAGCCTTGCTCATCTTCATGATTCTGTGGAATTATGATACTTTTGCTGTCTGCAATTTTTCCTAGCAGAAGTGTACTCCTTCCATTTCAAGGAAGGCACAGGTAAAAGACCGTCTTCTATCACCAATGCTGAAGAAAGAAACGGTAATTACAATATATGAACTGAGTTAAGTGTTTGGAAAAAATGGAAAGATTCTCTAGATTTCCTCAGTCTTCTTCTGCATAAATCACCACATGTGTCTGTCTTGTGCCAAACATCATAACTTCATGAAAGGTAACTTAAAGGGAAGTGGTAGGGAGGGAAAGTCAGCTGTTATAAGTGTTATTTGCTTGAGTTGCCCAGGATTTGCTGCAGACAATGAAGATTTTTCCTGCATGAAAAAGCAGGGCTTTGGATTGCTATCAATAAAAGTTAAAAATAATTGGGGGGGGGGGGGGGGAGGGAAATCACAAAGTCTTCTGACATTTTCTGTAATCACTAATTCTTTATAATGTTCACCATCTTATTTTACATAAAAAATCCCTGCTGATACAAGTTTAGTTTTATGTAATACTCCATATGGTGGATTCATAAAAATCTTCTACTGGGAATACCTCCATAAACTACTATTTTCTGCTATAAAAAATAACCATTAAAGTCCAGACATGCACAAACAAGGTAATCTGCCATAAATTTTGAAATGGTACAATACTACAAATGTAAATGTATTCATCTCCTATTGCAATGCATGTAATTTCCATAGCTTTATTAGAAATCCTGCAGTTGCAGTGGTTTGGTGATAGGTTATAAATATAGTAGGAATGAGTCAGCATGCAAATCCCTTCTGTGGAAAACAATTTGAGAGATTTTATAGCCCAAAGCTGTTTATTATTTTGTAAGGAGAGTAATGCAAGTTCATGTCCAAAACCTGCTGAGAGAAGAATTTGCAAAATATCCTATTATGGAACAGGCAAAAAAAAAAAAGCATAAGACCTATGTAATAGCACTGGACTAGAGCATTTTCACATCCTTCCCATTTATCTGGGTTTTTTTCTCACATACTTACTAGGGTGTCTGTTAGATTATCACACTATATCACACTAATAAAATGAGATAACATCTTAAGGCTTTGAATTTCATTTCTGAATTAATGCAACAGTCCTTAACACATGGGACAAAAAAGATGTTTCTGAAAGCTTGGTTTATATAAGAGTTACAATTAATTTTGAAAGATTTGGGGTTGCTTTGTTGTTCTTATTTGTTTGTTTGGTTTTTTAAAAATTTTCTGTTTCTATGAATACTAATAAGCAGAGACTATATTTCTGATGATTCCAAAGCCCTTTATACCCAAATGACTTAAATATTTCTCCGTTTTACATAATAGATTGCAAGGAACAAATTCTATAAACACAATGTAATGATATTGGGTTTACTAGCAAGTGCAGAAAACTATTTACTTTCAAGGCTGTCTCTATTATGTGTTTCACACTGCAGGGAAACACTTCTGATGCCAATGAAGAAATAATGAGACAGGTTCTGCAACTGGACTAGATTTGGCAGCAGAGGCATTCCCAGAGGATGTTTCCCAGCCTTCAGTGCCCTGGACCAAGCAAAGACCTTCTCTGATCTTAGACATTGCACATAGACACCAGCCAGGCTGACACTGACAAAGCTGGCTGTATATGGCCACACTGCATTATACTACTCGTGAGCACAGAAATCTTAGATACTTGGGGCTTTCTGATCTCTCACAAATATAGACAGAGAATATATGTTCATTAACAGTTATGGATTAGAAAGGGCTGTCAGTGTCGCAGTAAGGTATACTGTTTGTTTGTTTGTTTGTTTGTTTGTTGACCCAGACAATATCAGATTGAGGCCATAAAGTTGCTAACAGAAATGAGTGAATTTTATCTGCTCTCTTGGAATTTGGGAGAAGGTAGTAATTAGGTCCAAAATATTTTTTTAACATTTCAGAAACATTTTGACAGGAAAATGCAAGGAAAGTGTGCAGGTTGGCAAGGGAAGTTGCATGCAATGTTGTAGGGTTGTTTTTTCAAATCAAATGAAAATCTCTTATTTTCAATGAGTTTAAATTAGTGGGGGCTCACTTCATTGCTACAGTGCTTGGTCAGGGGGATTACTTGGGTTTTCCATATTCCTCTTTTTCTCTGTAGGCTGGACACCTTTGCTAAATTATCTTTCCCATACAACCTCCCCACCCACTGATTGGCAGAACGGGAGTCAGACACCCCCAGTATATAATGACAGGCATGGCCTCACTCATAGAAGTCTGCACACTACAGTCCCAATGAAATGCTAAATAAATTTTGGAAGATGCTGTTCAAATAGCCAGGAAAAAAATGATTTGATTTAAAAGAAAAACAAAAATGCTGGGACTCAGGAACGGTCACATTTTGTTTTCATCAAATATAGTCTGATTTTGACATTTTGAGGCTAGTTTGAACACGTTATTATTTTGTACTCTTACATCAATTTGGGAGAAACAGTAGGATTTTTTGTATACTCGGTGCACAATGAACAATCTAAAATGCAATTATTTGCTTGATTGAAATTAAGAATATAACCTAAGTCAGCTAGATAGAGATGAGATATAAGAAATGCCACTGATTTTGAACTCATATACAGCACTCATACTTATTAAAAAGTAGCTTAGCTAACAGTGGAAAAGTCATTCCTATGTTCTAATTTCCATGTTACTTACAAAATTCTTTTTTTTAACTTGAGAACCAGTAAGAAATGACTTTTGAAGAACTTTAGGGTTTTTTTACTGTCTCAGAAGTATTATAACCATAAATCAAATCTAAATAATACTATTTGAGACTAAAATCAACAAAGACCACATCTGTAAAATGTATCCAATATGAAAGGAGCAGGAAGCTTCCATTTTCTATAAGCAGCTAACATTTCTCTGTCTAAATAACCAGTATCATTACTGTAATTTCCTTCTCCAGTTTAAAAGACAGGCATATTTCCATACGCATGACCGAGTAAGGAAGACTTTTTCTATTAATAAGAATAACAGGTCTTGGACTATTCCAGTCAAACACTGATCCCACATTTAATTATATTATTATTTTTCTAAAGAACAGTAGACAGAAATGAATGAAACTCTATTCTCCCTCATGGCAGAATGAATGCAGACTAACCCCATTGCCACTGACAGGACAGAGAAAGTGCAGCAGCAGAAATCTATATTAAGAGCTGAAAGTTGCTATAATAATTTCCATTCAGTTTCCCACTGAAGTTGCAGCTCACAAATTCAATAAAAATTTGCCCAATCTTAGACCCATTATGCACTTCTGCACGTTGCTTATCATAGCTCTGTTACAAATGACCACATAAAATTCCTGTTTTCAGGTGGAGAATGACAGGAGGACACAGCTGACTGCAGGTTAAAACAGCTCACAGATGACGTTCCCCTCCAGTTCCATATTTGTTTCCAGATAACCAGACCCACAACAGCTCTAAGTATCCCATATCTCTAAGGTCTTTAATTTCTCAATAAAGTAGGAGCACATTGATGCTGACACCCAAAACTGAAACTGACTGACCAAGCTTTGAGCTAATTGTCACCAATATCAAAAGCATGAGTGGAACAGCAGAAACTTAGCTGTCCTCTTCATCAGATATAAAACCACATAAATTGACTTACTTAAATTTCTAGAGCCTTTTGAGATTGAAGTAGGCTGCCTGTGTAAAACATGTTAAAAATATAAGGCCTGTGGTCAATACTTTGATTGCATGAAACTCTGTCTTAAAATGGCTCAGGAGGAGAAACAAGAAGGCAGCTTTGAACCAGTTTCCAGGGTTTTTTTTTTTCTTTCCTTGACAATGTTTTGAACTGTTTTGTGTTACACTGTTGGCAGAGGTCCTCACAGGGACTGACAACCTGCTGGAGAACCAGGAGATGTCTTATGCTCTCATTTTGCCTGCGGGAAGGTGGGAAGCCAAGATGCTGCCACCTCCACATCCTTGTGAACCAGGGTTGAGCTCTTCTTAAGAACTGTATCACAGGAAGAAAAGAAAATTGTATTTTCAGGAAGACCCACAAGGGTACCCTAGTTACTAGCATACTCAACAGAATAATGCCTAAAAGTTAGGCACATGTATAAGGAACTAAGATGCCTGAGGAGTACTCTGCTGCATAGATGTAGGTCCCCTTGCAGGTGTGGGATTGCCAAGACTCAGAAAGGTATTTGGAGATTCTTCTTTTAGGGTCCACTATCAACCCTACTAACTGTCCGCACTGCACCTTTCCACTGCAAGAGACTTTAGCAGAAAGCAAGCATAGTCATGAATGTGGCTTTTAAAAATTGCATCTCAGTTCTCCTAGCTGAGATCCATGAGCCACAATACTATATGGCTTAACAAACCAGCCTCTGAAATTGGCATATTTCCACCACCAGCTCACATACGTGCAAGTGGTTTTTCAGGCTTGTTTAACAAAAGTTGTGATTTCTCATTTCTTTCCTCTTCCACCGGACCATAATTTAAGATCTATCATTCAAGACTGCCTGATCTTGAGCCATGTCCATATATCACACAGAACATTAAAACCTGACCTTTACACACAGGATAATAAATACCTGTGAGTCACTTACAAGGTAGTAACTCACTCCCACAGTTCAGCAGAGAGTAAGGGCTGAATCTCAACACAAAACCTTCAGTTGTTGCCAAATATGAGGGGTCTTATAATAACACTTTTACACTGGGAAGCAAATAAAGAAGACTAAATGTATTTCAAAAGCATGATAATACATTAGCAAATAGAAATGGAGGTGAGCAATTGCCAAAACAGCTGGAAATCCAGGCTGCTATAATCTCCACCATCACAATGCAAGGAATTACTGGGTTTATGCTGTAAGCTAGTAGCATCTTCAGCCAGCTTGGTTGGTATGACTTCAACACAATGGACAGAGTGTCAGCCAACACAGTCATCTGCCAGCTTCTTCACTTTTGCCATCTAATTCAACAGCCTGTGCACTGATATTGCTGCTGGGAAGTGGGGAATGAGTTTGCAGGGCTTCTTGTCTCTCAAGTTCTGCTCTTTGACACCTGAGCCACTCCAGCTTTCCTGATGGGGGCGGCTGAAGCATAGCTGGTGAGCAGTCAGAGGGAGTCAGTCAGAGGCAGTCTCAGTATCTGCAGATGTAGCCCTTGGGCCAAAAGGCAAGACAAGCCTTGTGGTTTTTTAGGCTTCCATCAGGCAGCACTCTCTGTGTGAGGTGAGCACAGGCATAACCTTTAGAACAGAGTGTAAGAAGAAATATTATCATGATTTAAAGGGCTGACATCCTATGGCCATGTCCCTTGAAACTCTCCTCAGCATCTTGATAGCTATAGTTAATGTTGACACAAAGGGCTCTTGCATCAAAGAAAAGAAAAGCAAAAAAGAAGCCTTGATGATGTAATCTCAGCATTCAAGGACATTCACTACAATATTTTGTACATTCATCAACACACAATTTCTATGTGACATTAACATTCTTTCCTTTGCATATTAGAAGGGAACAAGAAGCAACAGAGGACAGACAGTGCCTCTTTGCTTGCCAATGCATTTCCCCACCTTAGAAGTCAGGCAGTGGCAACAATGGGTACATGTCTTTCATGCCACCTGAGCCATCATTTTTCTTTCTTGTTCTTGTTCATGCAAATATGAGCTGAGATCACCAGCTATTCTCCCATAATTTTGGCAGGAAAGTGGTAGAGGGGGAGTTACTGCTGCTTGCCTAGCAGTGAATTACAGGCTTTTGCCTCATAATTTATGCTATCCTGAGAGTAGACTCAAGCAAAATTAATTTATACAGCCTAGAGAAAAGACCACTAAGGAGATCCTGTCATGGGTCATGTACTGATTTCATTTACACTGGTGTAAATCCTACATACCATGACTAAAATCAGGGGCATTATGAAAGCCTTATAAATAAAAGTAGGCTTTGGTTCACAGTCCCTAAGTATTATCAGTGAACAAACTTGGAAGGCCAAGACTGCCATTTTCCATATGGGAGCAAGGAAAAGGAATAGTATAAAGTGAAGAGAGGAAACATTGAAGTGAAATAAAGGGAAATATATTTAACAGGAAGGATCAATGAGAGATTGGAATGACCTGCTGGATTAGGATGTGAAACCATGCCTATTTTGTTCCCTTCAATACTGGTCGGAGAACCTAGGAGATATTTAGAGAATTCAGTGTTGACTAAGCCCCATGAAGCGTGCTGCAGTGCCAACCTTCCTTTTGACTCCAAATGAAACACCACAGGGACGCTTTAGAAGGCACCTGGTTGCTGAGCCACAGGCAGCATGCAGCAGGGACAGCATGCTGGCTCCTCTTACCTCTGGTGCTAGGGGTATCAGGACAGAGACCACAGGATGGATTCTTTCTGCTCTCAGACTGTTCATCTGCATTGCCTTTGTGCAGAACAAGATGGGCAGAGTCTCCACAAAAAGCTATTTTTTAACCCCACACAACTTCTTTTCTACCAGCAAGGTGCAAAATGTATCTTCTCTTCTGGGAGGCTTGAGCTGATTATTTCCTTCTGTGAGTGCCTTGCCTTCATTTTGTCAACAAAGCAAGAGCCTTTGGTCCACATAGGCATCATTTAAAAAAGACAGCCGTTGGCATTAAAACGTGAAGACGTTTTAAAAACTAATGGAGAATTTTGCTTCATTAAGTAGCCCATAAAATTAGGAATCATTGAGCACCAGGGAGAAGATACCAGAATTAGTCAACATTATAAATGTCTGGTTTCACAAAGGAGCACACAAAAAGGGTTTAATACAGCTCTACCTGCTGATCTACTGGCAGACATTACTGGATGCGAATTGCTCTCACTTCAGCAGGATCTTCATTCCTTTCAACATCACAGTGGCAAACCTCTTGAAATTAGAAAGGGCTTATTCTACATGTCAGTGGCAGTACTGATCTTATTTATTAAACAATAACATAAGAAAGTCTTGGCAGAGTTGCTTTTGAACTCTACCAAGCTGGTGCCTTGCAAGATACAGAAATGTTTGTAGGAAGCTGCGCTTATAATCTCCTGCCTTAAGAAATTCCATAAAATCCCAAAAATCCAATTCAGCACAAATTATACTAAAAACAAAAACAGTGAGAAACAGAACCAATTCATGAATAAGGCTATTACATGCATGTTTTTCAGCCTGCAAAAGTCAGCTATTTCAGTGGTCCCGTAGATAGCTCTGCGTGGTGCTTTTAACAATGCTGAGAGAGGGACAAATAATTAGGAATAATCTTTTTTTCCTTTTGTTGTCAGATAACTTTTAAGGACTTTGCTTTACTCTAGTAGTTTCACAAAGGAAAAAAAAAAGTCTAGGAGCTAGTTGGCCCTGTTGGAAAAGCTGTATGTGGGCACAGTTCCATCCAGCACAACATGAAATAGGGTTTTTTCTAACAACTGTGATATCTATTATTCTTTTATGGCACATGCTCCGTACTTAAATAAACAACAAAAAATCCTTATCATTCATAATTCATTCTCTATTTATTCAAACTCTGGTAGTCTTGCTGGGCTACTATCTCTTTAGAGTGAGTCTTTTGTAAGCTGGGATGCTTGATTTGCTGGCACCCCTGCTTTCTTTTAAGCATCTAATGCAGAATAATAATGATGTTATGAACACAAATAACATTTGCAGCATCAGATAAATAGTTATAAAGCAGTTGAAAGAAAACACAGGCATTCCTTTCCTGAGCATGTTAGTCCTTTCCTGTTCTTCTCTTCATTCTGTAAATTAACATTTTTTTCAGATAAAAAAGACAAATTCATAAATTACTGCGTTTGGCAGTGGAATGCAGCAATGGTGGCAAGGCACAGCTGGAGAGTTTGAAATGTGGCAGCTTTCTTCAAGGCCATCATTTTCCCGCTCCTTTGGGAATTGATGCTAAATGTGGCTACTGCAAATGTAATGAATACGAATCCATGTTAATCTCCAATGCAGCACTGGGATCTGTGGGCAAAAAGGAAAAATTATTTTTTTCCTATGCAGGTTTTTTTCATGTGTATGTGTGTATAATATTGACCTTACTTCGGCAGCTCACGTGCTCTGAAGTATCCAGGTACTGCCAAACTTCTCATTTTTCATTCTACAGCAAACCAACTGTATGCACTCCCTCCTTTTTGAAGATCCCTGGCAGAATAATACACCACCTGTTCAGCCCCCCTTCCCACCTCCCTCCTTACTAATTAAGCTCTGAAACTGTTTCCAAACAAAATTGGATTTCTTTTCTTCTGCTCCCTCTGCCTTCATCCTCTGACTGCACCTTTGTAAACATTTTTGATTGGGTGTGAAAGGCACAGAAACAGCCACAAATGAGGACCTGTCATTTCAGCCAAAGCCATTAGTGCTGCATGGACAAAGCTGGCTGGGCTCATACTGAGCAACTTTGTGACATGTCCAGGGTTGGATAGCAACAGAGAGGGTCCCTAACTGGTGTCCAGAGTGGTTTCAGAAATGATGGGGTAGACAGGACAGAGCTTCTTGGCTCTTCTTCTGTCCTGCAAAGGTTACTGGTTGGATGACTCATTTCCAAAGAGGGGGTTGTGTGTGAGGTGTGTATATTCTCAGATTTTTTCCACCATGGAAGAGGCAGTTGGAATTTTAATCCATGTAACTTTTGCCTCTATGGTTGTACAGTGCCTCACACAATGAGCCTTTGTCCATTGCCAGGGTACTACTGCAATACATGCCATAAATAATAATTGTAATAACAGCTATAAAGCTAAGATTTTTTTAAATAGTCTCTAGAGTTGGAAGTCTTTTCTGGGCAATTGGCATTTTTGAAAATCAGGTCACCTAAGTTAGGTTCCTAATTCTGAATGCAGAGTCTTATTTTACCATTCATTTTCTTTAAAACGTAAGCCTCCAACTTGGCTCACATAGATTAAGTGAGGAGGAAGTAATGGAAACACTTGTCAAAATAAACCAAGAGTAATTATTGGATTCCATTCACAGGTTTTTGAAGAGGAAAGATCAGGAGAGCCATAAAATAAGAACAACATCAGCCAAGATCTACAAGTAGAGGAACATTGTTCTGCTTGATGATTCATCACTGAGGTGATTAAAAAGCCTGTCTCACGACCCTTTGGGCTCAGATGTACAGTTAGGGTGTTGCACATCAGCTGAGCTATCAGTTCCTATGTGCATGGCCTTGCAAATATAAAACTATGTGACTTGACTTCATCCCCGTTCACTGGGACTAAACAAAGTCATGTTGTCTTTTATTTTCTGTCATTACATTCTGTCATTAAATTCTGTCATTATCACTCATGTAGATACCACAGGCTCAGTTGTGGCACTGAACAGTGGTATTGTCAACTATTTAAAGCAACAAATAGATTGCAGTTGGGATTCATATATTCAGAGTTGAGTTACTCCTGAGGCAGTCTGGGTGCCATCCACCTTCTCTTAAAGTGCAAGTCTTAACGTCAGGGGAATTGCACCTGAAAAGTGTGTATTTTTCTCACCTGGTTATGAAAAGGAGCCAAGTTGATCACTTTAGACAGACAACCAGACTGGAGGCAAATAGTGTTACATAGTATGAGTCTTGTCCCATGTGCCTGAGCTCTCAGACAATTGCTCTGTCCTCTAACCTGGAAGTTCCAGCTTGGACTCCTATGTTCAGGTTTCTATGTAGCAGAGCAGCATATAAAGAAATGTTGTGGAAGTCCTTTGGTTCAGTCCAAAACCAAAATGCTTACTGAGTTCTGCAGGGAATTCTTCCAGGGAACCCCACCTCACATTTCTTTTCTGGACTATGGCAGAATTAAACTAGTGACCAAAGGAGAGGCCATGCAAATGCAGTCTGTTACACTCATCTCCTAGCTAGGACAATGCTCTGCAAAACTTTTAAGCACATTAAATCACTGTTCTGCTACATCTTGATTCAGAAACCAATGCAATAAATTTCAGCTAATTATACATTCGGCCTATGATTTTGTAAAGGAGTTGTACAGAGCTCACATCACCAAATATATGTGGACCATTACTGGAAGGCCAATTTTTGCCAGGATATGCTGTATGTGAAGACATATTGTTAAATTTATGAAAAAGTGTGAAGAAAGTTTAAAAGTGGAGTTTGGTTTTAGTGTTTGTGGACCTGCTTCTGCTTCCACTGAAATTAATGGCAACCCTGCCACTGACTTCAGTGGAAGAACTGCTAAGGTCTTTATTCCATAGAAACTCTAGCAATAGAATACAATAAATTCATTTTAGCTATTATATTTTGGAAGTCTGACAACAGCTGCATGAAGAACTGAACCTGCATCTCCCAGAGAGACACATAACACTTAAATCACTAAGCCATTCCCTTTGATATCCATGCTGTATTATAAAATTAATCTTTTGTAGCAATTAATTAGAGTAGTTATGAGGTAAGTCATGCAGTCTGAGACTCACATTTATTGTTCAGTGTGGCCTTGTTTGTTTAGTCAGATTCCCTTAAGCCATTAATAGAGCTTTATGTTAATTTCCTTAATGGTTCCAATCAGCATGTTCAGAGTTACAACTCCACTAGGGCTTCACAGATTATCCCAACATATAGTACAAGTAAACAATAGATGCTACTTCCTTCTGCATATCAGTCTCTCCAGATACCCTAATGAGATCACATCTATGCCAGTCAAAAGTATTTAGAATTGAGTAAATGAAATTCCTTCGCCTGTGACTGAACTTTCTGACATGTTCAGCCCTGAACAATTTAAAAGTAAAAAGCTACCTGGGTTTGTTGCTGAAACTGTGAATAAATAAAGGAAACAAGTACATTCTTTAGCCAGATTTCCTGTCTCCAAAAGTATTTATCTGGAAATGCTTGAAAAGTTGGGTGAAACACAGTCCCAATTTTCTTGAAAGGAAGTGAGCTAAATCTTGAAAATGCCAGAGCTAAATACCGAACAGGAATTTATTCAAATGCCTTTCATGTCTAATGCATAAAGTCTGGTTATTCCATCACAGTCACTTTGAATCAACTCTAGGTGCTTAAACATGTGAAAAATCCAAAACTCATGTAGGAGATTTTGAGCTTAAGTATGTAACTTAACAACTGCCTCAAATCTCCCATTGGTCTCAGATTCCAATAGCGATATGGAAACAGTAAGGCACTTGTCTCAGGATGTCAGAGAATGATAACTACATTTGTTAAACTGTTAAAGCAGCCAGCCAGTGGAAAAAATTAAACACTACTGTGCTAAAAATAAATATAAATGATTGTACCCTTTAAAAACAATTAATCAAACAAAAATCCCAGTCCAAAATGAGTGACAATCACTGTGCAGTGGCTGCGTAATGCACTTAGGTATGTTTTCTTCTTTAGACTCTAGAGCAGCTACTCACAGCTGCAAAGCTAGAGCAATGATCCTCAAGTCCTTCCTTTCCACCACTGTGACTGGTAGAAATGGCAGCCTGAGGCTGTTTCTAAAAGCCATGAAGCCCTTGGAACGGCATGTAAATGGCAGCTTGAAGGCTGTAAATCTCACAATGCAGACAGACCAGGTGCTCCATCCCACAACAGCAAAAGAAGCTCCTTGTCTGGACTATGGATCAGACCAGGGCAGGCCCTCTGAGCTGCTTCAGGGATGGTATCATGGACCTCAGGATGGGCTACCTGACCTTCTCAGCAAGCATTTAGCCACTGGATCAATGTGCCTCTCCCCATCTCCTCTAAAGTCACGTTAACCAGTTGAACAATCTCCATATCCACTGATGTATTTGTCACAGACAGCTTAAAATTGGGCTTGTCAGCATTACTTGTGGGAAGAGGTTTGATCCTTAAATATTTCTTCTTTGCAGACAGGAAGATTAGCTCTTCTAACAGTCTTTTGTCTTGGCTCTGATTAGCAAAAACAATTTTAAGTCAGTGTCCCCACTTACATGCTGGCTTATTTACAATGATGAGTGGGGGTTTTTCCCATTTTGAAAAATTAATTTTACAACCTCATTTAATTTTCCTTCATTTTTTTCTCCCCAAATCTAAGGTGCTTATGATCAAACTTCACACTCTGCAAATACATCTACTCAGTGTAGTTCAATGGCACTGTCTTTCTATCAACTTTTTAGAAGAGGTTGTGCTAGAGAAAAGATGTGGGATGCAGAACATACTATTGAGTAGCCCAATAAGCAGTTAGATCTTTGCTCTAGAAATGAACCTACAGAAAAAAAAAAAAAGATGAGATATATATTTTGAGAGAAATGGATATGTGCATGTCAGTGGTATATCGGTTTCTAATCAATACTAAACCTCTAACTGGCAAGATCAATAATAGCTGCAGGGTTATAGCTGTCACATAGTTTCTCGAACATATCAGCTAATAATGATTTTTGCTTTGTGTTTTTATGTCTTGTGATGAAGAATCTCTACTTTCATGTTTAATATTTTCAATTATTAAATTCCTTTATATTATCATGATCAGATGTCAGGGCCATGAGTAAACCTACCCCATGGCTTAACAGACAATAAACACATCTCAGAGCTCCCACACCCTTTCCAAAAGGTAGATCTGCAATGTTGAGGTAATGTGGAGTCAGAGATCCTTTTCAGCAATGGAATTGGCCAGTGGCTTTTGGTTTGGGAAACTGTCTGCCAGAAACCAAAGCAATATTTCAACAGCTACTTAAATGGGAAGAGTTTTTCTCTATCTTATTGTTTCCTGTACCTTAAAGAATAGCTGAAAATTTCACTGCCTACAGATCCTCAGGAATATGACAGCTGCATGTTCTCATATTTATATTTAAAAACACTATGAAGGCATGAAGGTGGTAGCCAACTTGGAGGACCTCTGATCCTTTCCCGAGATTCCGTTTCTTTTGAGGAAGAACAATATTAAATCATTTGATCTAATCAGTTCTCCATTTAAAGCAAAAAATATTTAAAAAAAAAACAATCCAAACCAAAACAACTAACTGTGCTCTCCTCCATCATACAAGGATGTTATGGCATGAGCATATAGTGCATGATACATCCAGGAATAGTGACCTCATTGTGCTGTAACTTACTAAAAACATTACCATGGTTATCAACCAAATTGGCTTAATAGTGTTCCATAAAAAAGTTATGTGAATAGTAAATTCAAATATATTTGATGTATTAGTGGATCAGAAAAACTTACCGGAAAACGGTATCTGACACCATGTTCATTGCCTCATCCATTTTACAGAGATATAGATGAGTTGATAGCTTTAGAGATTAATATATACAAGTGTTTCACTGATGGCAAGGAACAGACATATTAGAGAATATAAAAGAAATGCAGTCAAAAGTACTACAGACTTTTTTTAGGTGGATAGAAAGTGCACACTTTGTAGCAGTGGGCATTTTGCCAGGGTAAGGCTGAAATATGGACTCACCCTCTGTTTACTTGTTGTAATTCTATGCATATACTTGTGTTTTAATTCTGAGTAAGAACAATCAAGGGACTGTGAGTGTCTTCATTATACAAGTGGATCAACAGTCTCAAGTTATTTTAGCATTTGTTGGGAAGGTTTTTCAGGCAAGCTTTCATAGAGCTCTTAAGAATGCAGGACGTCAAGATTAAACTGTTGAACCAAACAAAGCGGATCTAAGCCTAGACATTGAAATAAGGTTTTGTAGCTCAGCAAAAAGTACACAACAGCTGTAGTCTGCTAGTTCAAGAAGCAATTCTACTGTGCTGTACCAACTACATTATGTTCAGAATAGTTTTATCTCTGCCTGCTATGACTGAGCATTGTTTAGATCCACATTATTTACCACAAAGATAGGTTTATGCCAAAGTCAAAGAAGAAAGTGCTCCAAGTTTTAGTGAAGCATGAGTTAATTCAGAGCTGCTTTTCTCAGCTTCTTGTCTCTGAGAGGAACAGAGGACAGTGTTCCTTCTTAGACTTAGAATTGACCCACATTCAGCAATCTTGCTTGGAAAGAGATCAGTATGTCAAGGGCACACACCGAAAACT
This sequence comes from Colius striatus, assembly GCF_028858725.1. Taxonomy (NCBI): domain Eukaryota; kingdom Metazoa; phylum Chordata; class Aves; order Coliiformes; family Coliidae; genus Colius; species Colius striatus. The sequence goes on from NC_084763.1 coordinate 24,651,061, forward strand.
GCAGAGTGGAAAGCAAACGATGGCTCAAAATGAAAGACCTAAATTTATGGTTCTTTTGAGCTGTGTGAGCATTAAACATTCAGATCAGAATTGTGCAGTACAAAATTCTGATTTTCAGCTTATTTTGAAATGAAACAAGCTTCAGGTACCATGAATACTTGTTTATATGGTGTTATTGCTGCTTGTTTCTGCTTTGATTTAAAATTACAGAAGCAGAAGTAACAATATTGTACCCTCTTAAATACCAATAAAATGCATGAATTATCTTATAAATATAAACATCCATAAAATAACAGGCTTGGAAATATTCATATAAATAGTCTGCTGTAAACAAACCAGTTGACTGCACAAAATAAATCTATAAATTTAGGGGGGAACGGCAGTAGAAAACAATGGCCATTCATTCCCTCTTGAAACCAAAGTGAATAAATAGATTTAGTCATCTCTGTCCCAAGAGAGTCTCAAACCATGCATTTTTTTTCCATGTAAAGTGCAAAGAATTGCATTGCATTTTGAATTCCATTTTTAAACTAATTAAAGATTTGATTGTGCCACTTTCTCTGTGTTGGAATGCACTTCAATATGTGCTCAGCTTAAAGCATGTGCTCAAGGAGAACTACTCAAGCACTTAACATCATTAACTATAATTTTATGTGCTTTGCTGGATAGAGGCTGAAATGTATAGAGCATATTACACATCTTGCAAGTGAATGACAAAAATTAATGTCATCTAGGCAATTAATGAAATGGATTTACTCCAGATTTAGGTTGCTATATCTCAGAGCAGTCTCCTTCTCATTTAATTTAACTGTTCAGGTTATTTAAGTCAGACATGCAAGGTTATATAGAAGATTTCAGATTTTGTTTACAGAGGCACCAAAATAGCATCATAAAAATATATTTAGAGGCTAGGTTAACTAATGGGGATATTTAAAATCTGTTTTGAGATTCTTTCCTGTGACTGCTGTATTTATGTTTGTTTCTACATTTTATGTTATTGTCATTTGCAATAATTGTTTGCTAAGTATTTTTGATGGCAAGCAAAGAGCTAAAGAGCAAAAGACAATTCTGATCCCGGTTTGCCAGTAAGGCTTTCCATGGTCATGTATTTCCCAATGATGTGCCTAAAAAGCTCCCGTAAATAAATATCTCATGCCCCCATGTGGTTAAATTGAGAGGCTGCTGCATGAATCCTTTGGAGTCGCTTTTCTGGTTTTTGTTTGTATGCAGTGTTGTGGGCCCAAAGGAAGAATGATAATCAAACTGTGCAACAGCCTAATTTAGCTATTTTACTAGTAACAAAGGCCTGCATGTATGTAAAATCTAGAAAATGCTGAGCTGTTTTAGGCACTACTGTAGCCTGACCTAGAACAAAGTGCACAAAAACTGATGAAAAGTGCTTGATGTTAAATTGCAGTATGTGTTGCAACGATCAGTGCTTAGGAGGACACTAGCTAAAGCCAATTGTTAATGCCCAGGTATCTTAGGATTTTGGGTATAGTTTAATTAAAAAAACACTCTGAAAATACCAATTTATGACCTAAATCACTAGATTTAGTGTCAAGGAGTGGTGTGTGTGATTTTTTTTTTTCTAAATAAGTGTCCTATCCTAGGAGTCCTGGCAAAGCAGGTATCAAGATAGACTTTTTAGCATATTTCTTCACATCTCAGATAAAAGAATAAGACAGAATTATTATCATCCATCACATTAAGCGTCTTGCTGTTTACAACAAAAAGAAACAAAACATACTCCCGATACGACTGATTGTATGACTCTGCAGAGGTAATTTTCTGGATTAGAAATGAAGATAACACATTATTTATAAAAAAAACTCCTTTCCAATAATTTGTGTTCCTCTAAAATGGCAGTCCTGCAGAGTTGGCTATTATACATCCATTAGTCTGCATATGGAGACAGAGGTTTGGTTCCTCTTGGCCACAGACATATTTTTGACCTGTAGTAAAATCACTAAAAATTGTACTGAAAAATAAATGCCAAGGTCAGTAACTTCCACCAAAATGAAAAGCTCTGGACATCCTCTACCTCCCTGTTCAATCGCTTTTAAATCTCCCAAGCAGCTCCCCAGCACTGCTGCCAAGTTTGTGATGCGCTCCTATCTCAGTGCTCAGGATACGATGAGTGGATTGTCCAACTGAGCTGGTTGTTAGACACATTTACTTATCTGAAAAAAGCAATTGGCACTTGTGGAGCAGAATACAGCTGTGACACTACAGCAGCCTAGCATATGATACTTAAATTAGTTACCTACCGTGCTCAGCCCCTTTTGTTGTGATTACCTCCATGCCACACTCACAGCTAATCAAATTAATGGCTGCCTCCATCTGTTCCAAACTCAAATCTATGGCACAGTGTTAGGGTGGGATGAACCCAAGACCTGATTCTTGCTCAGGCCTGACATCTGCCTGTGGTGTATCACGCTGACCTCCCCTCAGCCTTCTATTACGGTGATAGCTTGTGCCAGAGGCTGGTGAGATAAACTTTAATTGAGAAATTACTATACAGCAGGTGGGCAAGAACAAGAAAATATGTGAAAATTGGAGTCATACAGCTGTTTGTCATACAGAGATATGAAATTGGTAGTCATTATGCCCTCCTGCTTCTGGACAAATAGTTGCTGAATTAAACAGTCTTTAAAGAGAAAAGGAGAAAGGAGAAGGAGGAAGCTTCCTCCTTCTCCTCCCAGACTCTGGCAGCCTGCTCATAACAAACAATTTAAATTTTTGCTACAAAAAATAATGCAAGAATATAGGAAACTATATGATAGAACTAGGTGACTGTCATCAATATCTCCAGTGACGTACTCTTGAAAGTATAAAAATAAACATCTCACTCCTGTAAAAAATTACAGGGCTGTAAATCCATCAGGGAACTGTGCTGATATCATAAACTATAAGAGCAAAGCTCAAGTGGCCTCATGCAGTTACCATGATCCAGTGATGGAATTATAGCCCTGTAACTCAAAATTTACTTAGTTCTTACACTTTACAGAGCAAGAAACTGCGCCTTAGCTGAATGTCCCTGCACAGACTAACCAGATTAGTTCTTAAAATCATAGAATCACTTCAGCTGGAAGAAACTTTTAAGATCATCAAGTTCAGCCTTTGTCCCAGCCCCATCAACCACTAGACCACTTCCCTAAGTGCAATATCCACCCATCTCTTAAACACTTACAGGAATGGTGACTCCACTACCTCCCTGGGCAGCCCGTCCCAATGCCTGACAATCCTTCCAGTAAAGAAATTCCTCCTCATATCCAGCCTGAACCTCCCCTGGTGCAACTTGAGGCCATTTCCTCATGTTCTATTGCTTGTTACTAGGGACAACAGACGGATCACCACCTTGCTACAAATTCCATTCAGGTAGTTGTAGAGAGTGATAAGGTCTCCTCTGAGCCTACTTTTCTCCAGGCTAAACAGCCTCAGATCTCTCAGCCATTCCTCATATGAGATGTGCTCCAAATCCTTTACCAGCTTGGTAGCCTGCCTCTGGATCTTCTCCAGCACCTCAGTGTCCTTCTTGTAGAGAGGGGCCCAAAACTGGACACAGTATTTGAGGTGTGGCCTCACCAAAGCCGAGTACAGGGGAATGATCACCTCCCTCCTCCTGCTGACAACACTGTTCCTGATACAGGCTGGGATGCCATTAGTTTTCTTTTCCTACTCTTTCTGGCTCTTGCTTTCTTCATTCGCAGGAAGCGCTCACAGTACTCCTTGCTCCTACCACTTACCTTAGGATGCTGCCAGTGCCACCAGAGCTCCTTTACTACCAGGACTAGAACTCTTTGATCTGGCTTCTAAGAAAATCTGTGCAAGGTTCAGGGAACTGAGTAGCAAACAAACTGAATTGCCATCTGATAAGGATTTTGAAGAACATTGTCATGTCAAAACTTCCTCCAGTACATGTTTACCTGATGAATAAGCCAATACATCAAGAATTTAAAGGTGATTTCAAGGCCACTGCCAGCCCATCCCAGAAATGTTGGGCATTACTGGCAACTCCTAGGTGGGTCAATAATTATTCTTTACTCATAAATTAGGCACACTGTGGAAGAGTTTTGAAATGTTCTCTTTCAAAAGAACGAGAGATTGCACACAACTGTTTCAAAATAAATGGGCCCTAAAATAGCATCATAATTAAACTTGGATAATCCTGCTTCTTTTCTTTTAGAGACTTTCATTTGAAAACGTCATATCCTGTCCTGTATTCAGGCAATAGATATGTCCTTTTAAATATTGTTTCTTCATGGGATTTCCCCATTCACCTGCCCTGAGATATCACAGGGTAGCTGCAGAAGAGCCAGTGCATGGCCTCCGGTACCCACTTGTATGTTAACAGTCCCAGTCTTCCCATTAAAAATATTTTGATTCCACAGTCACACTATAGAGAACTGAAAAGAATGTGTCCTTTATATTTCAGATGAACACGGATGCATAGACAATTTTTTAAAACAATAAATAAATGAGCAGGAGAAAAAGTGATGGGGAAGAGTGGCAGCCAGGCTGTCCAGATGGCCTATCATGCTATCTCAAGAAATATCCAGTTCTACGTTTCACAGAAAACTCCATTAAATCTGCAATAATTGGTCAACTGTCTGCATTGTTGACCTTCTCTGTTTAGCAGTCAAGTTGGTATATCTCTTCCCAAGTTCCACTTCAACCAGGTGAGAAGTCCTTCACCCTCTCCCCTGGGAGGCAGCCCTTGCAAGAGGATTGCTCAATGGCTTCCTGTCTCTTGGCAGGTCCTCCTTGCTTTCCCAGGTGAGAAGGTGCTCTCCCAGCAGAGAAGTCTGTCAAGCCTATTTCTAGCTCCAGCTTATTTGTTCAACAGTAACGTGAGTTGGCAGGAGCAGGCAGTCCCCTGGGAGCTGGCAAGGATTGTTCACCAGAGATGAACACAGTTCTGACCTTGACTCAGGGAGATGCACAACTAAAATGAGGTAGAAATCCATTCTGCCTCTTTCCATGCTCATGGTGGTGGGATGGGCTCCTTTTGAGCTAGGAATGTAGGGTTGTCAATTATTATTTCTATGCAAGCATCAAAAATAACTCCCAGTGGTGGACTATGTCCCCAGGGAGGTTGCTGTGCTCCTCCATGTTCCCTGTCACTTTTACACAATGGATGTTACAGGCCTCATGGTTAACACTCGGCTCCAGGTTAAGTGATGGTACAACTACCTCCTTCACCACCACATGCAAAGATCAATATTTCCCCGTTAAATGCTACCTCCTGTTCCGGGATACTGTCTAAAATCACAGTTGTAAACTAGCATAGATGAAGACTACAGATTTTTCTCTCCTTTCTCTCTTTAAAAATCTACAGTAAGAAAAAAAGGGAGAGGGAGAGAGAAGTTTTATTTCAAGTAAACTGGACTTGCTTCTCTGGCTTTGTCAGTAAAATGTTTTCAGTCTTTCTCCCTCAAGAAACATAGATGTTTTCCTTTCATTTTTTTCCTCTCCTAAATTGCCTACGTTTTTTCCTAAAGTGAACATCAAGCCATGCAACCTACAGTTTAGTTAATAAATAGTGTAATTTTCATGCTCTCGGTGTTTATTTACAAGGCATAAGGGAACTGTTAAATGAGCACAATACTTTTAGAAAAAAAAGTAATTCTAAAAATGGGAGAATAAGGAATGAAAGTATCTGTATAACTAACAGAAGTTCCAAACTGAAAAAGGGAAGAAGGAACATGAAATAATGAATCTATTCAGAGTCCTTTAGTTAATAGTTAACTTGAATAAAAACTGCTAATGATTTTTTGAAGTCCTGAAGGAGTCTTAAAGACATAATTTAATGTTGTATCTTTTTCTCATGTACTTCTTTTGCTGTCTGTGGATCTTAGATTTAATCAGATTTCTTGTTCTTCTAAGACTTTATGAAGTCTTTCTTGATTTGCAGCCAACCAAAGCACTTTTAATAATGTATGGTAAAAGAGTTTAATTTTTAATAGACAAGAATGGGCTAGAGCTGCTACACACTGTAGTAGATTGGTAACTACAGTATTACACTCTGCAGAGTAGTTAGTAATAAAATAAACATGTTCTCAGTAATGTTTGGTATATAAATATATTCTTCTTTTTTACTAATACAAATGTATAATTGAAGAACTTGTCTAATCTAGAATTATTGTCCACACCTTATTTACCAAGAGGATATAATTATTTTCAACTTGCTACCATAATAACTCATATTTCGCTGCTCCAAACGTTCAAAGAAAAAAAGAAAAAAAGTGAAGTTACACTATTCAAGAGGGAAAACATGTTCTAACACTGTAGATATAGTCATAAGGAATAACCTTAAAATAAGATTATTTGTACTTTGGTATTTGTGTGCATTTGTGCTTTGTTTACTACTACCCAGCTAACAGGAAAGCTACATGTAGATGAAAATCTGGTTTAAAACTGAAGGTCTGATTCTGCAAATCAGAGAGAGATGTTTCATAAAGGTTGCTTTTCCTTACAAAGCTGTAGCACACAAAAAAGGAGTCCTTTCATAGTAAATTCTCCTATTATGCTGCAAAGTCCCCAAAGCTGAGCTAATGCCACTTTATTAACAATAGAAATTATCATTGTGCCAACAGTAATTGTACAGATGTTGAAGCTTTATACCTGTGGTATTTCAGCAGAGTCATTTCTGACTTAGTATTGTTTTCCTAAGGAAATGAGGTAAATCTCTTTCTCTGTGCTTAAAGTGTGTGTCTGTCACTCACCCTTCAAAACTTTCAAGTCTAGAAGCCAAGTTCAATTGAATTCATCAGGGAGAAGTCTTGCTGAAATTTTACTCCATGATAACAGGCACTGCAAGATATGATAGACACGCCACTCATGCAGAGATCCTACAGTAAGGTTAACTGGCTCCTTACTGGACCTCAGAGAATACAGCCATTTACTGCTCAATCATAAAGTCATAGGAAATCAAGCTTCACTGGTTCCCCTGGTCACTGAAGTATTTATTGCCAGTATGAGAGGGACACTAGGCCAACATCCGTACACAATGTCAGGACACTGAGTGCAGAAGAGGTATGACTATCCACTTAGAGACATATATATTCTGGGCATATACATCTTGGATTGTGCACCAGAACTGAAGCACAACACAGCAACACTAGCACAACCCACTGCATGCCATAGGAATGGGTAAAAATTATCAGAATTGCTTGCCAATGAAAAAAGGAGGTATTTTTACATCTTCCTACTTCAAAATGAGCCATAGAATTGGTCACATAATACGTAATAGCAAAATGAATATATTATGAATGATTTATCGTTATGGAAAAGTGTAGATGCTTATTGGTAGCATGAGTCATATAACATCAAATTTTCTCACAATAGGTTGTTAATAATGGATTAACATTAATAGTGGATTCTGTGATAAGGATTTATCAGTATGTTCTTATATGAAGGAAGAGTGGTATTAAAACTTATTCTTTCACTGGATTCAAATAACTTGCTGTGCATTGAGTTGTTTATGAAATTAAGCTACTCTTGCCATTACTATTAATTACTTTTTAATGTCAACTTTTTAAAGTAGATATACATCAAGTCACTGCAGTAACTCATTGCAGATCAGATCCGCCTTGCTGTTGTACCACCAAGCCAAAACAAACGTTCTTTCTTTTGTCTATCTATACTAAATGAAAAGATAAAAATAGTTAACCACTATTTTGCCCTAGTTTGTAGCATGCGCCTGTAGGAAAACTCTTAAAACTGTCCCTGCCTCTGAGGCTTGTTTCACATGTAGATGGGACAACTCACTCCTATTTAACTGGAGAATATTCAAAAGAGAAGTTCAGTTATGGTCAAGTCCTCTGAATGGCTTGGTTGATGACTGATGTAAGACAGCAAGACAAAACAAGTGTGGCATGAGAGGCTAGAAACAAAAAAGTTGTTTTCAACAATATTCAGAGCCTGCATCCCTCTATATGCCTTCATCATACTCTTTGTGGATCAAGATGGAGCAATTCAAGAACAGATAGCTCTCTTCCCTAACACTCTTGCCACCAACAAGTGTCTCTTCCATCCACAAATAAAATAGATCATGCCAGGATGCCTCAGCTGCTTCAGTTAGAAGCTGGGTCAGCTTATGCTGCTACTGGAAATGGTCTAAACACAAGACAATTTGCAGTTACAGAATCACAGATCTCAAGGGTTGGAAGGGACCTCGAAAGACCATCTAGTCCAATCCCCCTGCCAGAGCCATCACTGAGAACAACCTGACTCCATCTTCCTGATACCCATCTGTCATGGTTTGATGCGAAGTTGTTTCTGGTAAGGGGGAAGGGGCTGTACAGATAGCTCCTGTAAGAAGTTGCTCGAAACTCTCCCCAGTTCTGAACCAGACCCACTTCTGGGGCTGAGCCAATTAGATGCCTCCATGATCACTTTTTAAGAAGAAGCCGGAAGAGGAGGCTGCTTCCTGTTCTTTCTTCTTCCCTTCTTCTTTTCTGGCTGGTGGTAGTGCAAGAAGTGGGAAGAGAGAGAGAAGCAACCATATGGACCCTAAGGTCTGTGAGGGAAGAGAGCAGGAGGTGTACTGGAGCAGAGACTCCCCTGCATCCTGTGGAGAAGACTGGTGAAGCTGTGATTTGTTTGCATTTTGCTAAAGACCCCACATCACGGGCAGAGACTATGACAAGAGGAGGCCACGTCTCGTGTAAAGGACCCCATATTCACAGAGGCTGTAACTGTGCGGAAGAACCCACGACAAAGTTCATTCAAATTATGCCCAGAAGAGGCCCTGTCCCGAGGGAGGGACCCTGTACCTGCAGAAACTGCAACTGTGGAGGAGAATCCACGCCAGAGATATTCACTGAGGTCTGTCCCCCATGTGAGGGACCCTGTATTGGCAGAAGCTGCTGGGAACAACCCACACCAGAGAAGTTCGTTAAGGACTGTGTTCCAGGGGAGGGATCCCATATCGGAGCAGGGGAAGAATACCAGGAGTCGTCCTCATCTGAGAAGACAGAAGCGGCAGAGCCCATCTGTGAGAAAGTGACCACATTCCCCATTCCCTGCCTCCCTGAGCCGTTGAGAGGGGAGGAGGTAGAGATGTCAAGAGCAGTGAGCTGGGCCTGGGAAGAAAAGAGGGATGGGGGAAGGAGACCTTACAGTGCTGGTTGTAATTTTCTCAATCATCCTACTCTATTTTTCCTTTTTGTTCTGTTCTGCTTCTTGTAGGCAGTAGAACAAACTTTCCTATTTTCCTCTCTAAGTCGACTACTGGAGTCTGTTTTGCCTGGAACTGTAATTGGCAGCGAGCCCTCCCTGCTCTTGTCTCAATCCACAATAACCTTGGTTATCTTTTTCCTCCCATTTCGCTGGGGCCTCTGCCATCCTAATGAGGGTGGGGGTGAATGGGGGCACCGAGCAAGAGACTGTCTTGGTGCTTCATTGCAGGCTGGGCAAAACCACAGCACCATCATTACACACTTATAAACACCCCTCAGTCTCCTCTTCTCCAAGCTAAAGAGCTCCAGCTCCCCCAGCCTTTCATCAGAAGGGAGATGCTCCACTCTTTTCATCATCTTGGTGGCCCTGCACTGAATTCTCTCCAGCAGCTCTCTGTCCTTCTTGAACTGAGGGACCCAGAACTAGACACAATATTCCAGATGTGGTCTCACAATCACATTGATGAAGAGTGCTCAAATTATTCATTCTGGTACGTCAAAGCCAGGCTTTGACAAATCCTTCCTCAGGAAAGATAATAAACAAGCATTGTAACTGCTTGTCTTGAAATTGCCAGAGTTCTTTCTGTACAGCAAATTAATCCATAAGAAAATACAAAGACATACAATACTGACTGCCTGGTACGCAAAACACCTTGAAACTTCACTTTATGTTGATTAGAAAATCAACATACATAGGAGACAAACCCAATGTCAAGAAAGCCTGATGCAGCTTAGACAACAGCAATACATTTTCCTATTCTGACTAGGGAAATCAGTATTCGTATTTGTGCCAAACAATGCAGGAGAGTTTTTTCATCTTGCCAATCCATTTAATTTAGAAAGTGAATATCTTCACACAGTTAATTGAAAGACTATTGATCAAGAGAACTTCATAAAATTGGCAGCTAGGTAAAAGCTGCCAATAGTAGCTTGGTCAAAAGTCCAATAGTAAATGACCACATGTTAGATAAATATTAGCAGATGAATTCCATTCATTATTGCGTTCATCGTTACCACAAAGAAAAGGAACTTGGAACACCCATCTTTTCCCACAGATGGAAGCCCCTTGACATGAGGCTCCAGAAAGTCAGGAATCCGCACTCAACCCTTGATGAGGAGACAATTGTTGTCCCCAACTTGCCAGAGGATGTGGGCTCCTTTTAGAGTTTCTCCATTGACATTCTCCTTCTACTCCTTCTGTTTTCCAAAAATTTGGTCCAGATTGCAAATACAAAAATTTTTATGTCCTTAAAATTCTTTTTCCCTGCCAAGGATATTTATATTGATCCAATATCTTTCCTTATCCCATCTACCACATTCCACTCTAAAACATCTCATAGAACAGTCTGAGAGAGTGCAAAAGCGAAACACTTCGCCTTGAGACTATGCAGAACTGTACTTATTCCCATCATACCTCAGTTTTCACAGCAGTTTTCTGAAGGAAGCACAGACCTTTGAACCCAACTTTTTGTGCTGGGAGCCAGTGCCAGGATTACACATAGTAAAGAGGAAATGAATGTAAATAGAGTGCACAACAACAAGTGACACACAAAAGCCAATGACTAATTAAAATGCATTTGTTTCTCACAGGGGCTCCTAATTAGCTTGCTAATACCATTCTCATATATTTTAACAATTTAATGGACTGGTCCCCTGTCACATAAAAAATTAGAAGAATCTTTCACACCTGGAGAAATTCACATGAAACTGTTCCCTTTTCATTTCGAGATCTGTCAATGGGATTTCCCTTTCCCCTGGGAAGAGAGGCACTTCCTCACACACCCTGTGCCAGGTAGGTTCACCTCAGGCACCAGTAGTAAGCCATCGGGGTAGACACTGCCTGCCCCCTCCCCACTCAGGTCTCCCCACATAGCTGTGCTTCTAGATGTTACCTACTGTTAGCACAGATGAGGTGCTGAGGGATATGGTTTAGTTTGGTGATGGACCTGGCATGGTTAGTGGTTGGACTTGATGATCTTAAAGGTCTTTTCCTACTATAATGATTCTACGATTCTCTATATCTGTCAGCACTTTCACCTGGCTGACTCCTTGATCTGAGACCCATGGATGATCCTTTGGCATCCAAAAATGTAGAGGTTCTTATCTTGTGAATGGGACTACTCCTGATCCCTGAACTCATCCTCCACAGTGCAGAGAGCTCATGGAAGAACACCTCTGTGATGCAGGTACACTGTTTACCTGGAACGAACACACTGAATGACGGTAGGCAGGTTGGCATTGAAGCTGAGCTAAAAGAGTGGTATTTCACAGGAATTACCAGGTAAGACCAACACATACCATCTAATGAATATCTTGAACAGTACCGGTCCCCTGAGGGACTCCGCTAGACACAGGCCTCCAACTAGACCCTGCTTCACTGATCACCACTCTCTGCCTTCTTCCCTTCAACCAGTTCACAATCCACCTCACTACCTGATCATCCAGCCCACACTTTCTCAGTTTTCTGCCAGGATGCTGTGGGAGATGGTGTCAAATGCTTTACTGAAATCAAGATAAACCACATCCACTGCACTACCACCATCTCTCCACCTGGTTACATCTTCATAAAAGGCTGTCAGGTTGGTCAAACATGACTTCTCCTTGGTAAAGCCATGGCCATCTTGTCCTTTAAATGCCTGGACACAGCACCCAGGATAAATCGTTCCATCACCTTTCCGGGGATGGAGATGAGGCTGACCAGTCTGTAGTTACAGACTCCTCCGTCTTGCCCTTTTTGAAGACTGGAGTGACATTTGCTTTCCTCTAGTCCTCAGGTACCTCTCATGTTCTCCACAACTTACTGAAGATGATGGAGAGTGGTTTAGAAATGACTTCTACCAGCTCCCTCAACACCTGCGGGTACATCCATCAGGGCCCATGGATTTATGTACATCCAGACTGTTCAACTGATCTTTAACTCAGTCCTCATCAACCAAACAAAACTCATCCTTTAACCTGACTTCCGCTGGAAGCACCTGGGGACAGTCTCCAGCAATATAGACAGAGGCAAAAAAGGCATTCAGTAACTCTGCCTTCTCTGTATCCTCTGTCACCAGGGCACCCATCTCATTCAACAGTGGCCCTACATTGCCTCTACTGTTAGTTTTGCCTTCAATGTATTTGAAGAAGCCCTTCTTGTTGTTCTTGACTTTCCTTGCAAGGTGAAATCTTGGTCAAGTCAGAGCAGCAGTCCAACACACAATCTTGTTTCTCTGAGCCCAAAAGGAAGCTTGATCATCTGGTTAGCTCTAATACAAAGCCACTTAAGGCTTTTGGGATCTCAGTTTTGGAGAATGTAAGGCAGAAGATTACTCCGTGCATGCCAAACAGCTTTAAACCTATCAAAATATCCAACTTAATTCTAAAATCAGGTTACCTGCAAATCTTTCAGCTTCATAGCGCAGTAAACACCATAATATACTAACAACAGATAAATGGTCCTTGCAGCCCACTGCACAGAACACGTTCTCTTGGGATAACTTTACCAGAACTGTGATGGAATAGACATATTTACAAACTCATCATTGAGCTATAACATCAGTTCAGTTAATAAGTATTTACCAGGAACAATTAGGTTTTCTCCTTATGTGGCTGATTTTAAGTATTAATGTATGAGATCTGGGCATTTCAAGAATTTAAGAATAACAAATGGAAGAACAAGATTATATGTTTTGGGGTTTTTTTTATGGCAATCTGGCTCACCAGCCTACCTAGTAATCAATTCAATGTGCATTTTAAGGGTATGTTTAGTTTGTAGGCCAAGATCCCTTCTAGGACAGAAAACACACAGGCAGTCCAGTGCTTTCACCCCATGCAGCAAAATGGCAGATGCCGTTTTTAAAAATGATGTTGGAAATTTGGCCTTAAGAATATAGACATTATATGACCTTTGAAATTTCTAAAATCTTAATTGATGGGCAGGGTTGTAAAAGTATGTTCCCAATTCAGTCTGAATGCAAAATAACATGTTCAATTTAGAGCATAGACACTATGTACGTCAATAGATCTCATTGTTACATAACATCTCTTCTGATCAACAGCTTCAATAGAGAACACTTGATTTTAATGGGTTAAATATCCCTAGTTGTACATAACTATAAACAACCATTACATAGTCCAAAAGAATCACTTAAGCAGAAGAATACACACATGGAGAAAGCTTCCTTTCATTGTCCTTCTGGGGACACTGATACAAAAGAAACAAACAGGGTGGTTTTGTCTACTGGTGATAGAACATTTTGGCTTTTGTTAGTCCCCACTGTTATGGCTTTCAAATGTAGCTAATTAAGACATATTTGACCTGAAGAAAATATTTGTAAAGTCAGTGTGTCCCTAACAAGAAGCTATGTTGGTTAAAAAGATTAACAAAAGAAATTCCCAACATTCTTTGAGTATATTCAAATTACTTCCCTAATTAATACAAAGAATTTAAGCTTTTGAGACTGATGTCATCAAGAACAAAATATTTTTGTTTTCTGATCATATAAAATGATGACAGTTTTCTTTTCTGTACAGATTCTGAGCTCTCTAAGTAAGCTTATTTTGAACAAAATGAAAACCAAAAAGTTCATCTTATTTACTTTAGCTATGGTGGTCTTCTTAACGTCGAATAGCTTGTGCCTAGATACACTGATGAAATCCAGTCTGCAGAGAAGAGAAGATGATGCTAATAATTATTATGAGGTAAGATCTGTATTACTATGACATTATTTGAGGGAGCTGTGGGTCAGATCCTGAGCAGTTTGAAATTTTTGGCAAAGGCTCTCCTAATCTCATTGCACAATATTCAGCATTATAGCACTATAGAATGAAAAAAGCTTGTTGAAATAATTTTCAGGAAATTCAATTGCTCAGACACACATACTATGTAAATCAATTCATGTTTCAATTTTCTTGCAATACAGCCCTGTGATTAGGTAGAGACTTTTTCTGAAATGTTGCTTACTTACACAGCGGGGGTTTCAATTACCATTCCTATCAGGCTTTTTATACACATAACAGAAATATTATTAATCCAAAATTAATAAAGTCATGCTTATCATCCTAAAAAATATAAACAGAAAACATTTAAAATCTAATATAGTTAATGGTTTTAAAATTCTACTCTGGAAATTGACTATAAAAATATCTTTAGAGAGTTGCACATTTATTATGCCTTTAAAGATGAAAAAATAAATTTTCATAGTTCATCTGTAGTATTTTTCTTCTCTGACCTGCAAATACTCCCTGGGAAATGAGACCCAACCTCTCTTTTTTGTCTCATCATCATTGGTGTAACAAAGATTCTTCAAACCAAAATACAACTTTAATTATGCTAGTGAAATCCTTTGATCTTCAGCTCACTGTCTTTTATATACTTCAGAAGGAGTGTGCAGGTACAATCAGAGGGATAGTTTATTTAATGTTTCAGTTATGGAGTATGAATTAGAATGGTTAATTTCCTTTCTCTCCCAGTAGCTCCTAGGGAAGTCATCAAATTGGAATAAGGATTAGTAGCATTTGTATCTTTAACTGAAATTATACCCCATATTTATACATATTTGCTGTTAAGACTTGAAAACTTATTTTTGTCATAAAAATAAGTGATTTTCAATATGCCCAAGGAAGAAATATTGCTATATAAGAACGGGTAATGTTGATACAGCTCTTTTTCAGGCAACTGCTGTGCTTTTACATCATGACATAGTTAACACACTAGGCTCAGTTCTTCACTATATGGCAGCGCAGACACAGGAAGTAGATTTTGTACTGATAGTGCAAAAATTAGGACCCCAGGAGCTTCTAACAAGCATTGTATACTAGCGGAGGACAAATCCAACTTAAGTCTCAGGGCAATCGCTTCACTACAAGGCCAGAACAGGCATGATGCGGACTGAACCTGAATGCTTTCTGTTTGTTCCCTGGTGTTTTCCCTGCCAGGGTACTGGGTCAAAATCATCCACCCAATGCTTAGGAAGATATGAGATATACCTTCAGGTAGCTTGACCCATTCTCTGGGTCTGTATCAAGTCACTAAATATAGACAGCATCTTCCCCTCCAGATAACTTCAGCTAGTGATATTAGCAAATGTCAGCCTGACAATGACTCCTGTTCACACTTAACTGATGGCACATATACTGACACTCTTGCACAGAAACATTTCCAACTGACAACATTTGAGCAGTTGTAGATACTAATATGGTGATTTGCTCTTGTGGTCAGTGTACCTACTAAAAAGATGAGAAAGACAATGTCTGCAGATGAAGGAGTCCATATGAAGTAGTTTCCATTACAGTGGAATTTAGTAAATACAGCTAAAAAGCATCAGCTATCAAGAAAAGTGTTATTCAGCAGCTTTCTAAGGATATATGAAAATTAATACTTTGTGTGATTGGTAGCTGGAGTAATGACCTATAAAATTATAGTAATAATTTTTCAATTATTACTTTTACAATTATTACCTTTTCAATTATTTTTCTTTAGATTAAAAATAATGCCTTGGAAGAAGAGCAAAGGAGTCTCAATTTTGAAGAAATGAAAGACTGGGGATCAAAAAATATCATTAAAATGAACCCTCCTACAGTAAACAAGATGCCAAATTCAGTTGCTAATTTACCTCTTAGATTTGGAAGAAATTATCCAGAAGAAAGAAGCATTAAACCAATCGCTAATTTGCCTCTGAGATTTGGGAGAGCTTTTGAAGAGAACATACCTGAGCATGCTCCAAAACTATCACCCAGACTTGGGAGATCTCCATTTTTTAGAAGTTCCAGTCAATCACTTCTAAATTCACCACAAAGATCTGGAAAGTCACTCTCTGTCAATCTGTCTCAAGATGTTCAGGAATCTGAACCAGGTAAAACTATGCAAGTGTTCAAGCTATGTATTAAAATGCATGAAGTGATAGGTTAAGTGATGTTCAAACACAACCAGACTTCCTCAAGAGATTTTCCATAAGCATTTCAATATGAGTCCAATTTGCCAAAAGAAAGATTTGCAGTTCATTAAATCAAAAAGTCTCATCACAAGAACTAGCAGAGAATTTCTTTATGAAATGTTTTCTAATGAGAAGATGCCAAATAGCCAAAGCCAAAAATGTTCATATGACAAGATTAGGTTCGACAACACTTTTAAGATCAGGTTTCATTTTGAAAAGTTTAAAGTTTGGCGAAAAAAGTTCAGAATCATTAAAATATCTCCATATAAATGATTGAAGAAAATTACTTTAAGATTACTCTTCCATTTTCTATATTTATGCAAATTAGATTGTTCTGTTTTTAAAAAAAGACAAAATTCCAACCTGAATTGTAGCATTTTGAAAATGTTGTGGTTTTTCTCATCTGAAGCTTTTTCTTTCTAGTTTGTCTTACTGAGACCATGTTTGAGATTTTGGTTTTTCATTCAAAGTAAAGATGAAAAATTTTATTTGACATGTCAGAATTTTTTTTTCACTATAAGAAAAATATTTCCTGTCAATTAATAAGAGTAATTTAAACCAGCTTTTCAATAACAGTATTTCTTATCATATCTGCTGCTTTACCTGAACTGTCTGTTTGTCTTGGAATCAAATTTCAGTTGGCTACCCCTGACTTGAATCTGATATATGCATAAAGTAGAAGTTCAGGCCAGGAAAGATAACTGATATGTGAGAAGCCAAGATTCATTCTTATTTAATGTGATTCTTTTCACTCCTTTCTTACTGTCTCACCTGATTATAAGAAACATTGTTTTATTTGTCTGCTATTTTTAGGGATATGAATTCCAACAGTTACCTTAATACTGGAATGAAATCGTGACGACAGAATCTGAAAGACTTGGAAATGTGTTTTCAAAAGTAAAGGTAATGAAAAGGAAACACGAGACCTGAAATGCAAATCTGTCTCCATGATACAAATGATGTATTTATTCTGTATAAATCCTTGATGTATAAGGCAATGATAATTGTAGTGACTCTTGTAGTAGTTTATTTCAGTGGCAGTGTAGTATTTTACTTCTGTGTGACTTATGTCCTGCTGTTTGTAAGACCTAATTTCAGAACAATGGCTGTATAACTGAAAAAAAAATTAAGCAAAATTAAAAGCAGCATAGTACAAATAAAGAAGCATGGTACAAATAAAAAGCCTACGATATGAATAACAAACAGAAAAAATATCAAAAATATTGGTACTCTTTGTGTCATATGCAGCTAAAGAAAATCAAGTAAAATGTACAGAAAGCACTTTTCCTGTTGTTTATGGGTCATGTTAGATATAAATCTGGCAGGGAACTTGTCAAGAATTGACCACAAATAAGACCTAGCCTCTTGGACTCCCACAGAGGAATAGTATCTAACCAAAATAATATTGTAATGCAATTGTCTGGGTTTTATTTCTGAGATAATGCCTTCCCTAATGCCCTACAAGATCTGCCCTGTGGGTGTCCTACTTCTTCTGTTCATATAAATGACATTACAGCTACCAGATACAAATACAGGAGGCTATATTGCAATATAAGCCTGTATTTCCATTTTGTATTTCTTAGAAAACCCATATTCTAAGCGGAATATTGTGTGCTTAGGCTTCCTCCAAAAATGAGTTTTCAGTAAGATTTGCAGAGAAGCTGACTTCCTATTAGAGGGAAGCCAAATCAGGTGGACTACAGGATTAAGACATACTCTCTTCTGGCCTTCAGATGCTGCATTACCTTGACACTAGATCTGGCCAACAGTGAGGGCAGGCATCCCCCCAAAATGTCATAACATATATATACACACAGTATGCAGCCACAGTTGACTACAAACAGACAAGAAAGAAGCACCTTTACAGTCTCCACACACACATCACGAAGACACTGAAACATATAAATGGCCTGATCCTCTTCTCACTCGCAGGGTCATCGAACCAAAGGCTTGCTAGCGGATCTCCCACCACAGCAAATAGGTCTCTCCAGCAACTGTTCAGACCTGTGGTGTCTGCAGCAGCTGACTTTCAGACCCTTGATCCCTGCACTGTCTCTCTGGTGGCTGTCTACCACACTTTCTCTCCAGTTAGTCCAGTTTTAAATTCATGTTAAAATCACACACACAAATGAGCAGCAGCCATTAGATACTCAGCCTCTTCAATAGCTGGTATCAAGACCATTCATCCTTCCAGTAGCCAGTTCTCAGACCACTTTGCTCACCAACTAGTCTGGCTTGAAATCATACACACACAGAGAGTAGAGAGCATACTCACAAGGGAAAAAATATTAAATTACTGAGTTTAACAACTGTGATGATGATCAGGCACAGGGCATAGCCTGACAAAAAAATATCAACAGCAACTTGACTGCATACAGCCAACCTCTTTTATCCTCCCTCTTCCCTGTTCTCCCCTACTTGTTCTTCTCTCATCTATCTTGATCCTTCCCTTTGACTGTCTTTGGCTCTCTCCTAAAATCTCAAAATATATTTAAGACTTTCCGACATGCCTTAAAATATCACATAACTTTTATGTGATCCTACAAGCACTCTCAAATATCCCATTGTAGATTTGTTCTTTCACATGAGGTCCGTGATAATCAGCTACAGAGCTCTGGCTGAACCTCCTCAAGGCACTGAGTGTTCCTTCAAGGTCCCATCAACAGCTTTTGTTACTGTCTTATCTCCTTTTCCTTGAGGTTTGGGTATCGGGAGAGTTTAATTTATTACTTCTCTTGTCTTAGTCTTTTATGCTGAATAACCAGTAATCAGATACTCTTTCATTCCAAATATCTCTGCAGGAACTTGAAAAAAAAACCAAACCCTAATTGAATTGATCCTTTTTATCAGACAAATTCATAGTTGAGACAAAGCCTGAGTTACCATTCCTTCCACAAAGTTAATGAGGCTACTTGAAACACAACAGTCTCTTTACTCACTCAGACTTGAAAAATAAAAGACGTGGGTACACCTAAACAGATTAAAAACAATGAGATTGTACCTTTTGAGTCCCAAATCAATTTTGCTCTTCTCTCTTGAGACTCAGAAAACACTTGACATGACAGGTGCTGCTGAAAGATCAGTTTTGCAGTATAACACTTGGGTACTGCAGCCAGCCCATGCTGGAGGACACTGCTCAACAAATTGTGTGAGAAATTCCAAGAATCAGATTACAAAGTAGAAGTTTTGTTAATGTCTTCCTCCAGAACAGGACATCATTTGGTTTGTTTTACTCAGGAAAACTGCAGGATCTTCAAGTGATTTACAGTCAAATGAACATTAGAAGGAAGTGCCCTGAACTTTGAGGTACATGCTGGTGCTGCAAACATCACTGCACATCACACGAACCACAAGCAAACAAGATTTGTGAGAATCCCTGAGCAGCAATAGAAGCTGTTTTTTTAAGGCACATGTCACCTAGCAACAGGGAAAGGGTACATATCAATTGGCATTAATGATGGCTGCTATGGGAGGAAACTAGAACCCCAAACACTGGCCCAGCAGTGAGTACAATCAGGTTGCCCTCTTATTGCAGGCTCCACAGCATGGATACAGGAGATGGCTGTTGATTTATTTTCCCTCAGCAGAGGAAGAGTTGGGTGAAAAGTACATAAAGGAGGAATTATGCTATGCTGTGCAAAATTTCTGTTTGGTTTGAAAGCATGGGAGCCAAGAAAACAATCACTGGATAGTGCAATGGGAGGAGAAGTGGCACAACAGGCAACAAACATTGCAATAGTTATTACTCACCAGATTATTTATTATCCATATACAGATATTATTCATGAATTGGGAAAATGCAAGGAAGGGAGTCAAATAAATCAAATGACAGACTGTCAAGGCTTAACAGTACGAATTCTAGCAGGATTCAGGGGCTCCCAGCCTTCCTTGCCATACACATAATATTTATGTCTGTTATTAAAGCTTCCATGCAAAAACACCAGCAGGCTTATTTTAGATTCTGATTTCAGTTTATAGAAAGGACAGCTGACAATCTACTGATTAATTTATAAGTCCAAGGGCTCTCCATGTTGATTTCAATATATCATTTGGACAGATTTAGTGAAATATAAAGAGTCACTGTTGTTTTACCCTCAGAAAGAGACAAAGACTTGGGCATCTGACATTTGAAATCTGTCAGTCTTAGATTCAATTCAACTGCTTTTGCAAGTGCCTTTGTATTTTCTTTAAAAGGTGATAACTAGACAAGCTTTGGTCATCACAGACCACAAGAAATTTCCAAACTCCAAGCAAAATTGATGCTTTTCAAAGATTATCCATCAGCAGGAATCAGTAAGAACAGGAAGAGTTTTCCTTAGTGACACCCACTAAAATACATCTGGCACAGATGTATGGACACCCATAGATACCCAGTTCACACTTGTGCTGCTCTCCTGATGATACAAGGTGTAGAAGGGCCTCAGCTAGTGCCACTCAGATCTTTTCTAGCACAGAATACAGATGAGAAAAATCTGCAATATTAGGAAGTTACAAAGAGGTGTAAAGTATCCTTATGTGTATTTAATCTCAAAGAAGGATGGATAGTGCAAAATATTTTTTTTCCTTCTTTTAATACCTACACATATGGATCCTATGAAATGATTGGCCAGAATTTGGTCCTGTGGCCTTACTGGAACCATGCTCCATTAAAATTTTGGTGAAAATCAGAAAAAAAATTGTTTCTTTTACAAATGTCATCCCAATTATCTACTTAGAGCCCTAGAGTTTAAAAAATATTCTAGATATGATTTCAGAAAAATGAAATGTATTTATAGGCAATTGTTATACTTTTAAGAAATGTACACGGTTATAATAGTTTTCTAAAACCAGAAGGTATTAAATGCTATTCAAGTTCATTCCATCCCTTAATGACCATTCTTCAACCTGCTGACTCTGCATAAAGCAAAAGGAAAGTGACAGTTCACTTCTATTGCTTGAAAGTCTTAAATTAGTCAGGTGATTAAAAGAGACATAGGACAGACAAAACTTGTAGAAAAAAGGATTTTCCCGTGCATCTCAGATTTTCAGAGACACTCAAGTACTCCTTTATCTCACTATCATGGTTTAGGCCCATCAGGGAACAAAAGACCACCATTAGCCTCAAGTACCAAAGACCTGAGGATTGACAAAGGGCAGGGAGAGCTTAATTGACACTTAAAGTCCAGGACAAAACAGACCAGGCTACTCGGCTTGGGGAAGAAAACAGAAAATAATTTAATACAACATCAACTAAAACATAACCATAAAACCTCAAAACATAACAAAGATAAAACAACACAGAGTGGTACAACAATGAAAAGTCTGACCAGCCCTTTAAGACCACCTTCTCCCCACTCCTCCCCTCTTCCCGGGCTCAGAGCCCTGATCCGGGTGTTTTTACCTCCTCCCCCAGTGAACGGCCCAGCAGGGCAGGGAGTGGGGGTTTCAGTCAGTCTATTCCTGGTAGCTTCTGACATTTGTCTCTCCTCAGGGCAGGTGGGCTCTGCACCAGTCCTCCCTGCAATCCCATGCCTTACGTCACACACAGCAGCCCTGCACAGGCTGCTCCGACGTGCATTTATCCCAAAGGCTGCAGCTCCTCTCTGCCTCTCATGTGGCGCTGCTCTGCGGCCCGCAGGCTCTCCAGCACGGCCTGTGCCATGGCCGCCTCCTCACACAGTCCCTCACCCATCTGGGTGCAGTCACATCGAGCTGCTGGTGCCTCTCAATCCTGCCATGGCCCTGCATGGGTTGCAGGGGTACAACCTGCATTCTCACCACGGGTTCCAGTGGGGTCTCTGGTCTAGTGCTCCTCCTTCCTTCTTCCTTCTCTGACTGTGGGGTCCATGTAGTCATCTCCATCTTGTATCACTCCTACACCTCTTGCCAAGCAGTTCAAATTCCCGTCCCTAAATAGTGATGGCAGCGGTGCCAGATTGGCCCAGCTGGGCCAGAGGTGGGTCTGAACCCAGGAGCCAGGGGAGAGTTCAAAAACTCTTTACTGGATCTTCACTGCAACCCACTCTCCCTGTTACCAAGCAAAACGTGCTCCTTGCTAAACCATGACATTCACTCAGCAGCACCTCAGCACTTCATTATTTTTTTAAGTCCCTACTTTCAACAGCAGGTTGGATCAGATGGTGTCCAGAAAACTCTACTAACCTAAAGTGCTCTATGATACATTCTACAATTCTTCAAGCTTCCCAAATGCAAAGCTAAGACAAAACTGTTACTTCACAAATGAACCTTTAATTCTATTTCCTTATATATATATCTTCATAAATTTGAACCCAAGTCTCTCACCAAGTATAGGTCACCTGCCACAGTAGGATTCCTAGTCAATAACAGTAACAGTGCAGGTAAGTTGGAGCCTCTAACTATTCCCATCTTCTGAAACTTGCTGACGACTTAGCTGTTTTCCCCTACTTTGTCACATTTACACCACCTATTCTGGTTTTGAAGCTTTTGCACTTAATAAACTTATCTCATCTCTGATGCTCATAACAATCGACATTTACCACCCTTACCAACTACTGTGCTCATTGACTTTAATATGACATCCAGCTACTTTGTGTCTTGCAGAGCATTGAAAATTATAGGCACACGCCAGAAAAAAATAGACATTATTTTCTTGTTTGACAGAGAGTTGTGAGAAAAGCATATCAGAACCTTCCCTCTTTCACTTTTCTCAGAATTTTTGTAATTGGACTTGATAACCTTAAAGGTCTTTCCCAACCATAATGATTCTACGACCCAGAGGACTGATCTTACCTATATAGCTACAGGCAGCTAATAACCAAATAAGGAATATTTTCGATCCTTTCAATTACAGCTTCACATTCTATCTATTGCAAAACATGTGTTCTCCTTTCTCCTCACATATACTTGGCACCTCAGTCATAATTCAAGGAATTCATAAATGTTAGAAACAGGAGGTGAACTTCACATGCTGCATACAATAGCACAGATGGACAGACATGCACAGGACAATACATATATTGTAGGGCATATTAAGTCATCATATGTCTCTTTGCAAATAACACATTTGTGCATATACTGGTAAGAAATGATAGATGAGCAGTGGTTCAAAAACAAAGGTCACTATTAGACATATCCTAACTGAAAACTCCGCTTGGGTTTTTAGTCTTAGTTCCAAAAGTAATCTTGCCTCCTCTCAAAGAAAACATATAAAAACACTTTGCATCACAGAGTCAAAGTATACAATAGATCATCTTATATCTCTTTATACTAAGATTTTCAATTGAAAACAGATTTACAATTTATGGATATGGTTGTGGTGGTTTAACCCTGTCTGGACACCAGGGTCACCTACCAAAGCTGCTCTATCACTCTCTTCCTCAACTGGACAGGGAAGAGAACAATATAATGACAGGCTCACGAGTCAAGGTAAGGACAGAGAGATCACTCAGCAATTACCATCAAGGGCAAAACAGACTACACTTGGGAAAAAAAAAAATCACATATTACCAATCAAAACAGCATAGGATAATGACACATAAAACCAAATCTTAAAACATCTTCCCTCTACCCCTCCCTTCCTCCCAGGATCAACATCACTTCTGAATCTTCTACCTCCTTCCCTGCCAACAGGGTTGGGGGATGAGGAATGGAAGTTTCAATCAGTCCATCACACCTCATCTCTGCTGCTCATTCCTCCTCAAGGGGAAGACTTTTTACACTCTTCCCCTAGTCCAGCATGGAATCCTTCCCATGGGAGACAGTTTTCACAAAGTTCTCCAACATGAGCCCTTCTGATGGGCTTCAGTCCTTCATGAACTGCTCCAGTGTGGGTCCTTTCCACAGGGCAATCCTTCAAGAACAGACTATTTCAGTGTGGCTTTCTCCCAAGTCCTGCCAGAAAACCTGTTTTGGCCTGGGCTTCTGTCTCTCCAGGGGTTCCCAGGTCCTGCCAGGAGCCTGCTCCAGCACAGGCTTCCCACATGGTCACAGCCTCCTTTGGCCATCAACCTGCTCCGGCATGGGGGCCTTCCCAGGCTGCAGGTGAATATCTCTTCCCCCCACAGTCTCCATGACTGCAGGGACAGCACCTGCCTCATCATGGGCTGTCCCACAGGCTGCAGGAGAATCTCTGCACCTGGAGCACCTCCTCCCCTCCTTCTTCTTCACTATCCTTGCTGTCTGCAGCATCCTTTCTCTCACACATCCTCACTCAACCTCAGAGGTTTCCCCTCACCTCCTCCTTAAATAGGTTATCCTAGAGGTGTTACCATCATTGCTGATGGGCTTGGCCTTGGATCCAGCTGGCACTGGCTTCATCAGACATAGGGAAGCTTCTGGCATCTTCTCCCAGAAGCCACTCTGGTAGCACTTCCACTGCCAAAACTTTGCCACACAAACCCAAAGCAATGGTGAACAGGACTAGTCAGGTCTTATGAGCTCCGCATACCGTTCATTCCCATCAAGGCTGAGCTGGCCTATTTGCATGAACTAGTGAAGGAAAACAGAGAGGAATTTCTTAAAATCTGCTGCTTTCTTAGCTGCTTAACTCTGCGGGTACAGAAACTACACCTTCATCTTGTGGTAATAAAAGTGTTTAGAATTAACTATATTATATGACAAATGGGGAGAATTTTATTTGTAAAAGAATGGAGACAAACTTTCTTTGAACCCTGCTTTTAAAGAGAAGGGCTTAATGAAAAAGGCATATGTTGGGTGCTGAGCTCATTTTTGAGTGTGGTTACTTTTTTGATGAAGCACCTGCTTGTCCTTAGAGACCACCATCAATTCTAAGAGCTGCAAGTTTGCCTCTCCCTCAAGAGGCATTTCAAAAGAAATCATACAGCCTAATTCAGCAGTTTATTTCTTCAACAGCTATGAAAAAAAAGTCAAAAGTTTCATTTAAGTTCCTGTGAAGAAATTAAATACCAGTGAAGGTACTCTGGGGGTATGCATAGTGTGGTTATACTGAGATCACATATGGCTTACGGAACCTTGAAAGATGTGTCAGTGCAGGTGATTCTGACTTGCTCTTGGACTAGAAGTGTCAGTCTTGTGTGGAAAGAGCAGGGGAGGGAAAAAAAGCAGAACATCTTCAGCACTTCCTGTGCTGGCTCAGCCACCACTATATGCTTCTTGGCACTCCGTATTTCAAGACATTTTGTAACAAATGTATTCTTTCACATATTTATGCTGCATTTGAATTTACAAATCTCTGGGGGGGGGGGGGGGGGCTGGAGGGTTGCAGAACCCACCCCCTTGTCAAATGGGATGATAGATTCTTACTGTGTCTTATTTCCCTTGTGCTAAATACAGATGGTGCACAGTTTGTCACTGGCACAACAGCGGTGCAGGCTGTGCCTGTGCAGTGGTGATTTCCCTAGCTATTCCAGGAATTGCAGACTGTTCTGACTGTTCAAAGTGGCACATTGGAGAAAGCTTGCAGGAAATGTATAAACTAATGACTTTTCTTTCCCCCTGTTCTCCAACACTCATCAGCAAAATATTCTCGTTCATTAGTACGACACTGAATAATCTGTTCTTATTTTGCATCATGTTCTTTTCTTCAACCACTACTGCATTTTAGGCTCTTATCTGTCTGCTAAAAAATTTCTTGTTGAGATCCACACCACTGACAAACACCAGAGACATCACTATGCATGCATGTGTACTTATTCTACCTCAATACACTTGACTGTCAGAAAATGTGACAAGCAGCAGCCTTAACTGAAACAATACAGCCCTCTGTAAGCCTGTATTTGATAGTGTTATTCATACAAGGAATACATGGTATAGGAGCTTTGCAAAATATAAATTGGCATTGTGGCCTGATTCTACCCTCAGTCTGGGATAAATTAAAAGTAATTCCACTGGAATCAATGTATTTATTGATTGATTGACATGACACAGAAATTGAATGCCATTTAACTCATGCTGAAGAATCATTGAATATGTGAAGAAGATGTCATGTGAAAATTATGCAACATTTTTCACATGAGCAGGCTAAAAGTGATGTCCTTGAACTAGAATTACCTTAGTGTCTAGAACACAAATAATCTCTACCTGTTTCTTCTAATATGCAAGTCACATCTTCATGTTCTGGGTTCTGAGGTAAAATTATGAAAACTGTTTGTAATTACTTTGATAATTAACTACTGTACTCAAATCATAGTGAATGAAATTACATACCTTAATACATGATACACAGAAAAACTGTCTCGAATATAAAAAAAAATGTGTATGTTTCCTAAAGGGAAAGCAAGATATTTGGCACTATCAAAATGCAATGCTAAGCTTTGAAATTCTCGTCGTCGCAAAATTGCAAAACTGGCAGGTGGCCACGAGAGGGCAGAAAGAACATTCCTTGTAAAGCTTGATTTTTTTTGGAGAATCGTGCATTCCTTTACATAACCTGGGATGTAAATTGTCCCATGAGGCTGCCGGAGGAGATAGGAAAATGCAAACTACACAATTAGCTTTCCGAAAGCTATCTCATGAACTTCCAACATTAATAAAATCTGGTCATGGTCAATTTTCCATCTTTAAATAACTATTCCTAGAACAAATAAACTTTAAAAAAAATCCAAAACAACAAAACAATGGTATTTGACCTAAAGCATGAAAAGAGCATTTATTGAAGTGTGTATTAAGCTGTCTATAAATACTTTCTAACTTTTGCCTTTTAGCACCAGCTTAAGGATAAGAACATGTATAATCTCTTCCTTCATTAAACAGCTTGCTTTGGCTCTTTTTGGATCCAAATCATAGAATCATAGAATGGTAGGGTTGGAAGGGACCTTTAGAGATGTATGTGTGTATCATTGTGGCTAATAACCTCAGTGGAAATTCAGAGAATGACATCTTAGTCCTCTTCATTGAAATGCTCAGATCCCTCTATTTTCTCCACCACAAATAGGAAAGTATGAATTAGGGCAATTACTTTTCTCTCTATTTAGCTGAGCTGGCCTCACCTTTTCTCATCCCACCACCATGTAGATAACAAAAATACAACTTTAATCAGTTAAAAATGATCATTCTGTTTCTGTTGGCTACGTCACACTACACCACCTGAAACATATTCAGTTTCATCACAGAGATTGTGATGGCTTCATATCTCCCTCCACAAATCTTCATCTCCTCTGCATTAATCAACAGGAAGGTTAAAAGGGCTCAGACCTGAGATCAAACATCTACCAGAGGCACATACAAATGACTGTCTTATTTGTCTGTCAGAGCCATCTAGTGACTTTATTCCATGGGAGCTCAATATTTTGCTTAAGAAGGTAAATTACGCTTCCAGTTCAAAAAGTGCTTCATTGCAAGTCTTCTTTCTCTCTTTGCCCCAGCTAAAGGGATAGTCTTCTTTATTTCACTTTCCACATAACTGCCACAGCATGAGGATCTTTGACAGCCCTTGATTGTAGAATTGTAGGAGCAAGCAGTCAATAGACCACTAGGGAAAGAGAGGAAAACCTAGGGGCAAGCTCTTAACCTTTATGTGCTTGAGTAGATAGTGAAGTTGTAGTTTAGTGAAGTTGTTAGGCTTGTAATTCAGGATTGGATTGAGGTCACCTTTTCTTAGATCTCTTGAATAGTCTGGGAAGAATTCTCAAATGACCATGCTTCTTAATGCCACATCATTTCTGGTTTTGCCTTCTGACTTGTATGACATTTTAGAACTAGAATTGTTTGTGACAGTCTTATTCTCTGTATTCTTCATGACACAAGATGGGACCAAAAACATGAGAGTGTTTTACTTAGCAGTCTTATAAAACACTTTAAAACACACATATATAAGTCTATGGTCCCTGATGAAGTACTGAAGGAGTTGGCTTTTAACACCCTAAGGTCACTCTAAACCCTGAACAATCACATTAACTGGGAGAGATGTCAGAGGACTGGAATTAAAAAAATGCCATTTGTATCTTCAAAAAGGGCAGAAAGGAAGAACAAAGGATCTACAGGTTGGTCAGCCTCACCTACATCCCTGGGAAGGTGATGGAACAACTCATCCTGGAAACTGCTTCCAGGCACATGAAGGACAATAAGGTGATTTGGAATAATCAGCATGGATTCACCATGGGGAAGTTAAGTTTGACCAACCTGCTCATGTTCCTCATTGAAATGACTGAAGAGGAGAGCAATGGATATTGTCTATCTGGACTTCAGTAATGCTTTTGACACTGTTGCCCATAAAACCCTCATAAAGAAGCTGATGAATTATGGGCTGGATGAGGAGACTGAAAACTGATTGAATGGCTGAGCCCATAGGGTAATGATCACTGGCATGAAGTCTAGTTGGAAGTTAGTAATGAGCAATGTACCCCAGAGGTCAATACTGGGGCCAATCCTGTGATGTGTCTTCATTAACATTATGGATAATGAGGCAGAGTGCATCCACAGCAAGTTTGCTGATGACAGAAAAGCAGCACAAGTGGTTCATACACCAGAGGGTCATGATGCCATCCCAAAAGGTTGGAACAATTGATTGACAGGAATCTCATGCAGTTCAACAAAGGGAAGTGAAAAGTCTTTTCTGTGGGGAGAAACAGCACCAGGCACCAGTACATGCTGGGAGCTGACTGGGTGGAAAAACTGGTTTTGCAGAAAGGGACAACGTGCTTTCACTGTAAAGACAGCCAATGGTAGTCTGGACTGCATGAAAAGGAGTGTGCCAGCAGGTTGCGCGAAGTAATCCTTCCCCTCTGCTCAGTACTGCTGAGTTCACACCTGGAGTGCTTCTAGAGAGAGTGCAGTGAAAGGCCACTAAGATAAAAGGGTATGGGACATCTCTCATACCATCAAAGGCTGTGAGAGCTATCTCTATTGAGCCTAGAGAAGAAAAGGCTCAGAAAGGATCTCATTAATGTGTACAAGTATTTGAAGGGAGGATGTAAAGAAGACGGAGCCAGGCTCTTTTCAGTGGTGGGCAGTAACAGGATCAAGGGCAATGGGCACCAACTCAAACACAGGAGAGTCCTTCTGAACATAAAGAAACACTTTTGACTGTGAGGGTGACTGAACACTGAATCAAGTTGCCCAGAGAGGCTGTGAAGTCTCCATCCTTGGAAACACGGTCCTCAGCAGCCTGCTCTAGTTGCCCCTGCCTGAGAAGAGGTTGGACCAAATGACCTCCAGAGGTCCCTTCCAACATCAACTATTCTGTGATTCCATGATTTTACAATGTCCACCTTTTGCTGACCCCTTTGTCACATCAACACAGAACAGTCACTGTAGCCTAGTAAGAACTATACAAAGAGGTATCAGGGACCTTACTCCTCATAATCAGTTGTTTCTCAAAGAAACTTACTAACCTGGAGATACAGGTAGCAAAGCTACATGTATCTTAGGTACTAATAGATTTACAAATGAGGTGACCTCTTCTGTGTGAAGATTTAGAGTGTATAAATGATGTCCTAAAGCCTTTTTTTTTTCCTCCAGCACACCCTCTATAACAACAACTAAGGCAAGTCATTCCCACAGTATCTCAAAACCACAACTCTAAATCTTCCATAGTATTTTTTGGGAAGAAATAACAGAATATTTCAACAACTGAGTAATTAATGAAATGAAGGAAAAGATTCCATTGACCCTTTCCATGCATTTGTCTCTAGACTAAGATGAAGCATGAAAAAGAAACACTGAAAGTTTTTTTTTAAGAATATGTTAAACTTGTGAACTCTGGGAATTACTGATACAGCTATATCAGTTGTACATGGCACAAACTTTAAAGTGTAGTTGACTTTAATGTGATGGCCAAGCCACCCATGTTAGAAACAAACCGCTGGTCCAAAATCATAATAAACCAATTACTGACTCTATGGGATAATAATAGCACAACATTGCATTTCATGGGTTTTCAGAAAAGCTATTTATGTATTATCACTTGCCAGAAGACTTGCTTCCAGCTTTTTTCACATTTCTTTTCCAAGAAAAGTAGGATCTCCAGCTAATTTTGCCCTATCTGGTGAAAAAAACAGTATTTTCAAACACATCCATTTATTTCAATGCCAGTTCAACTGAAACAGAAATCAGATTGAGAGAAAAGAAAAGGTTAGAGAAGAAAGCAAAACATATCAAAATGTGTAACCATGTCTGCCAAACACAGGAATGCAGAAACAAGCCAACTAAACAGAATTCAAACTCTACCAGTGGTCAGGTCCAACTGTTTCAAAGGATAGTGTTAAAATCCCACACAATACCTAAGCAAAGAATATTGATATCTCTGAGAATGGAAATAAGAAGAGGCAATCCACAGAATTCCTGCTGCTATGCTGCCTGCCTTATGTGAAGTATTCCAAGCTTAGCCAATTTGTCAAGAATTGAACTGATACCCACAGGTTTCACTCAGTTTTTTCTAATCGAAGTTTCTACAGCTAACTTACTTTTAGCTTGGCCTGTGGATATATTTACTGCTTTGTTCAGGAGAGGTGTGAGACAGCACATCACCTACTTGTGCCTTGGATCACAGCTCCCCAGTGTGCTTTAACATCTTCCCCCTCACACAAGAGGTAACCATTTCCTGCCACCATCAGCTGCCTCATTCTCTGTATCACCCCAAAGGATTCCCAACACCTTTTCACTCGAATGTCAAATACTACCAGAACACAGGCCAAAGTATACTGATGGTGCACTGCACTGAACAAGAAGGTAGGCTTAGTTCATAGTTCTGCCCTACACAGTTTCCTGTTAAACTTTTATTCTGAAGAAAGATAGACAATAAAGCCTGAGCTGAGAGGGGCTCTCTCCAGATACAGTCTTCTGTTTTGAAGTAATATATTTCAGTCTTTTGGTAGACACAATATTTGAAAGCTTATTATATTTAAAAATTAATTTTTACTTACATATAATTCATCAGAATATTAATGTATCACTTTCCTATACCTTCCTGCCCTCTCCCACTGGAAGCTTTTCGTCATGGAAAGACTCATGGTGAGATAATTCATTTTTTTAGCCATGGACTTCTGAAAGCTCTGGGGCTGAAATGTCAAGGATCATATTTCCAGGTTTGGAGAAACATCAACCTGGAAACTAGTGATTTCATTTGTGTGTGATTTCCCTTTTGGGTGATTTCCCCTGGATCAGTAAGAACTTGGGACTTTGGTCTTATCAGCTCCTGGTTACACCTGACTTCATCATCTTTCTCCTACTGTTATCTCCCTCTACCTATTGTTAGTCCACTAGTCTAAGTTGCCAGGGAATAGAACTGGATAGATAGTGCTGCAAGCACTGTGTCCTGCAAGCATTGGACTGTTTCCAGGCAGTATTGTTCATCAGGATGCCTTGAACTTTTGACTGGATCCTGCTGTTAAATGTAGGTGTCAAGGGCTGGGAACTTGAGGTTCCCAAGCCAGCCACCTGGAAATGTGCAATGAGCTATGCCTCTGGAGCTGAACGCAGGTTTTACAATTTGTGTGGTGACTTTGGAGTAATGAAGTTGTAGGGACATGGGACATATATATTCAGGACCTTTTTGATGGGGGGATATGGACTACTATCTATCAGTGGGGTTGGTGTTGGTGTGATCAACAAAGAAAGTCTGGTTTCTGTTTCTTGCCCACTTACAGATTGTGAATCAACAACTGTGAACATTTTTTTCTTTGCAAGCCAGTAGTACTTGAATCTGAGTCATCAGTATAAGATTCCCATAGTGCTCATGTAGATATCACGACAGATAACCTAACACTCTAGAAACTGCCAGTATGACACAACTCATTTGGTTTTTTTCACTTGAAAATGCTACATCAGCTTCCTTTCTTATAATACATATGGCCCAAACCCCCAGACATGCTAGAAGAATAACGTATTTCAAATATATTCAAATTTGTTCCTTTTTTTAAAAAGGCAAAGCAAAATCTTTTGCATTTCACTGACATATGTCTGAGAAGAAGAGGGCTTGAGCAAAATATCCTTTTTGCTAAAGTCAGGACAGCAAACATGTACCAGAGTGGTGAACATATATTGCTCCTTTCACCTTGAAACTCTCCTCAGACTCCTCATGCCATGGTAAGATCTATATCTAAAAGCCAGCACGCCATTAAGTGCAGAGCAATGCATGTGGTACAACTTAAAATGTAAGAACATAAAACAAACATCTCTCCCCATTCCCTGTGTGGTGAGCCATTAGATTTTAGTCAAAGGGAATTTTGTCACAGCTTATGGAGGTGTAGTGGTTTTGGTCTGGGCCAGGTTTTTTGGTAGCAGACATGCTACAGGGGTGGCTTCTTTAAACAAAAATTGCCAGAAGCTCCCACTGTAGCTCACTGGGTTAGGGCCAGCCAATTCTAAGCTGGACCCTGCACCTGACCCAGGCCTGGCCAATTAGTGCTGGAGTTAATGTCTCTGTGAATAATGTGTTTGAGAAAGAGAAGTTGTTGTGCAGTTGCTAAACTACAGCAGTAACAGGGAGGGAAAATGTAAAAACATCTCTGCAGACACCAAAGTCAATGGAGAAGGAGGGGGAGAAGGGTGCTTAGACAGAGCAGGTTTGCTGTCAGGACTTGCGATCCTGTGAGAGACTCAGGCTGGAGCAGTCGGTACCTGAAGGACTGTTCTCCCAGGGAGTGACCCACGTTGTGGGAGGGTGTGAATGGAAAAATGTCACATTTATAAAAATAAAGGAGCCACTGGCAAACTGATGTTCTGATCTCAGAATGTTAGCTTTTCTTTTTTTTTTTTTGTCAGAACAAAATTGCTAAGAACTTGGCAGTTGTCTGTCAGAACTCAGAGTAAATCTACAATTGTGGAAGTCAGAAATAGTAATAGTCTCTATTAAACCATTGACTATATTGCTGAGACTCTCATTCATGATATACTTTAATACTTTGTTCATCCTACCTTCCTTTTGATATTCTCTGAACAAAGACCTTTTTTTTTTCCTGTGTCCTTGAGATCTTCAGTATCACTAGATCAATATTAACTAGAAATGTTTCTTTGTGAGAAGACTCGGAAATACTTTAAGCTTAACAAAGCTCTGTTTGGGCTGCATGGATGATCTGCCTTTGTGTGCAGTGCTTCTGTTTTCTGTCTACAGTAAAGTGGTTGTTCTGCAACTTAGTAACCTACAGATAGCAGTCAGAGGAATGATTTATTAATGTTTCCAGTGAGATTAGACCTAATGAATGCAAACACTACAGCCATGCAGGTGACGTGACATCTGCCTGTCTCCTTTCAGAAAGGGGAAACAAAGCTTTAGACAGAACTTAAGAAACAGATGCTTGAGTTCCTTCAGAAACTTAAAACCAGAAAAGCTTTCTGATAATCTACAGCACATCAGATTCTTATTTTGATTCCTCATATAATATAAACATACTGCCCTTTGCACCCTGGCAAAATGGATAATGGAAGAGCATCAGGCAGCAGCAGAGTGGTGCTGAACCAACAGAAGGAACTACATGATAGGAGAGCACTGTGCTGCCAAGAAACCAGAGAGAACAAAACACAGCAGCACTGCCTGTGTCTTGATCTCTCCCATAGATTTCCCTAAGACTTAATTAGATATCTAGGACTCTGCCACAGTTTGAATCTAAATGTTTTCTGAGTAGTTTTTGTAGCTATTTCTTCCCTTCCTTAAGGGCCTATACCTGTAATAAAAGTCAGGATTGTAATGCTCATTGAAACATCATAGCCACATAGTAACACACTTATTTCTCCTCACATTTCAGGATGGGCTCAGGGATGTTATTCTACCTTTTAATCAATATAAGATTAAGTCAGAATTGGGAGAACCTTACACTTGAAAAACACCTGAATCCAGATAGTACTTGCAGAGTGCCACTTTCTCCCAGTGTAGCTTAGTCAAAATCACTTTCTCACTCCATCTCCAAAGTAATGATCAATACTAAGATTAATAACTGCTCTGTTGAAACAAGGATTTCTATAGCTCACCCCATCAAGAATCACACATCCAGAAACTTTGAGCAACACCATACTTCAGAGCACAGGGCAGAGAAACTCAAGGGAACTGGGAGAGAGTTAGAATATCTACATGATTCACTGCAGCCTGTGCTGTGATAGTAGTGTATTGGCTACACCACAGACAACAAAGGCACTCCTACTCATCTGCAGCCATGTCCAGCTGCTTCACTCATCAGTAATGAAACACTCAAGGCAAGAAAAAGATGGCAGTATAGATGAGGTGTAGCTCAATCAAGAATCGGGGCCACTCAGTGATGGAAAAGCTGACAATAAACACAGATGTGGCTGCTGGTTCCCAACTCGTTCACCTAAACATCACTCTCTCACTTCATATGAATGAAGACAGCATACCAATAAAACATCCTGAGGCAATCACCCCCACTACATACCACAACAGCTCATTACTTCCTTGATAATTTTTTTTTTAAATCCTGGAAGACTAAGTCAAATCATTCATGTTGTCTCTTAGAGAATCCTAGAAAATCTCAAGTTGGAAGAGACCCATAAGGATCACTGACTCCAACTCCCTGCTCCTCACAGGTCTTCTGTCCCTAAAGGAGATGGCTGTCTGTGCCTGTCTTCTCCTTGCCAGTCTCGGGCCAGCCGGGATAGGGGAGACATGCTGAAACACACCAAATCCACTCAGGATTGATGAAGGGGGAGCATTGCCATGAGTGGCCATGCTGTATGCAAGCCCCTAATATACTGCAAAAATTTACATATCTGTTTTTGCTTTTACATCCTGCTGACCTTCAGACTGCCTGTTTTCCACTCTCATGTTGCTGCTTCTCACACTCACAAGGCATTCTGTAACATTATCTCACTCGCCAGCAATCAGTCTCATACTCTGAAGATCCGTTTACATTTTTTGCCAATAGCCAGTTCTTTATTCCCACACTCCTGACTGGAAAACTGCTGCTACTGATGGGCAAAAGCAGACATACAGAAGGGAAAGGCCTGAGAAAGTTAGAAAGACACAATTCACTGTAAACTAACACCATGATAAGAAAACTCAGCTCACTGGAATCCAAACCACTTGTCAGTAAAGGCCTTGAAGACCCTGAATGCTGATAACTAAGAAACCTGTGTGTAGACAGCTGCAGAGAAGAAGGACTTGGAATGTGGAAAACAGAATTGTTTGCATCCTGCTCTGTGGCATGGAAATCTACCAGACACTGTACAAGTGTAAGCTTGAAGAGGACATATTACAATACAAAGTGGGGATAGGTCATGAATATGTAGTAGGCGCTTATGCATACCCCTACCTGTACCCTATAAGTAGCCCTTTGTTAGACAATAGGATGTGAGAGCTGGGCAGAACTATCTCCCTTGCACCCGCACCCTCTGGTGCAATACATACCTGCTTTATAACCCTTAACCATGTTATAGAGTTTGTTCCGCATGTCACTACCCAAAAGAAAAGGAAGCTTTAATCTTTATGTGAGTTTGGTGTCCATTTTTACAACACCACAAGCCAAAACTCTGTGAGATGAACATGCATCTAAGCACATAAAACTGCTTGATTTCAAAAGACACAGATATGTAGAAACGTGCTGGATATCCCTAGCCACTAGTTCATCCATGTGAAGTGCCTGACACAGCTTGCATTCAGTGGGAATTACAGTCTCCAAACAGTAACATTTCTCACCTCTCTCTAGAGATGTAAGATTTTCAAAGGCATAAATAACAAATTCTGGAATCAGTGGGAATTAGATGCTAAAGCTTCCATCTGTGCCATTGCATATATTTGTTGTCCATATGCCACTTACATAGTACTGAAAGGACAGTTGAGGTATCTACACAACAGCAATTGAGACTTAATTACACTGTATGATGTATATGCTGCAGGCATCTACTACCTTCTCTCTTCCTCTTACTGATTCAAACACAATAGACTTGATTCAACCTTCATTAAACAATTGCCAATCACCATGGTATTTACTTCTTCCAGAGATAGTTCACCATATTAGCGTTACCCAGAATGAGTATGAGTAACGCAGACTCAAGAAAATAAAGCCAGGTTCTCATTGTTTAAAAGATTTCAAGTCACCGTCACATTAAAGGCCATTTTATTAGGTTTTTTTTCTTCCAGATATAAAGAGTTCAGGGAATTCCTTCACTGCTGCAAGCTCCCCTGGGAAGCAGAATGGGAGCATGAAGGAACTGCACTACCTGTACTGCCAGAATATAACGGTGAAGGATAAGTCTCCCTATACATTTGTTAAAGCACATCAACCTTATTATAGTGGTGTAGACCCTTGGCCAAAGTAGGCTAGACATATACTTCCCACAGTCAAAATCACAGAATCATAGAATCACAGAATGGTAGGGGTTGGAAGGGACCTTTAGAGGTCATTTAGTCCAACCCTCCTGCAGAAGCAGGTCCCACCTAGATCAGGTCACACAGGAACATGTCCAGGTGGGTTTTGAAGACCTCCAAAGAAAGAGACTCCACACCTTCCCTGGGCAGCCTGTGCCAGGGCTCCCTCACCTCGACAGTGAAATACTTTTTCCTTATATTTAAATGGAACTTTTTCTGTTTCAGCTTTGTCCCATTACCCCTTGTTGTATCACTGGATATAACAGAAAAAAGGGATGTCCCAGCCTCCTGACATCCACCATTTAGATATTTGTAAATATTAATGAGATGTCCCCTCAGTCTCCTCTTCTCCAGATTAAACAGCCCCAGTTCCCACAGCCTTTCCTCATAAAGAAGATGTTCCAGTCCCCTGATCATCGTGGTGGCCCTGTGCTGGACTCTCTCCAGAAGTTATGTGTCCCTCTTGAGCTGGGGAGCCCAGAACTGTTAACGAAGTGTTTTTAACGATAGCAATAGTTAGTTAACAAGTTACATAGCGACATAGACTGAGATATGCAAGTATTTGCATTCCAAAAATGGGCAATTTAAGCCTCTACTCTTTTAGCAATGTCCTGAATATTAGTATGGGAATACGTTGGTACCCACAAATTTCCACACAGTGTTTCCCATGCCATTTAAAGTTCAAAATTTCCATATTTATTTTTTGGCTCATCATTTGATAACTATTTACTGTTGGCTGTTGTCCCAAACACCCTTCCTGACCTTAAATATGTCACTTCTGACCTTATGGCATACACAAACTTCATGTCATGGTTTTGTCCATCAGGGAACAAAAGACCACGATTAGCCTCAAGTACCAAAGATCTGAGGATTGACAAAGGGCAGGGAGAGCTTAATTGCTGCTTAAGGTCCAGGACAAAACAGACCAGGCTACTCGGCTTGGGGAAGAAAACAGAAAATAATTTAATGCAACATCAACTAAAACATAACCATAAAACCCCAAAACATAACCAAAATAAAACCACACAGAGTGGTACAACAATGAAGAGTCCATCCAGCTTTTTTAAGAACACCTTCTTGCCACATCTCCCCTCCTCCCAAGCTCAGAGCCCTGATCCCAGTGTTTTTACCTCCTCCCCCCATGAATGGCTTGGGCGGGGGGGGGGGGGGGGGGGGGGGGCGGGGAGTGGGGCTTTCAGTCTATTCCTGATAGCTTCTGCTGTTTGCCCCTCCTCAGGACACGTGGGCTCCTCACTCATCCTCCCTGCAAGTCCATGGGGTACCTCACAAACACGGCAGCCCTGCACAGGCTGCTCCGATGTGCATTTATCCCAAAGGATGCAGCTCCTCACATGTGGGGCTCTCATGTGCGGCTGCTCTGCGGCATGCAGGCTCTCCAGCACGGCCTGCGCCATGGACGCCTGCTCACACAGTCCCTCGCCCGTCCGGGCTCACTCACATGGAGCTGCTGATAACTCTCAGTCCTGCCATGGGTTTCCATAGGTTGCAGGGGTACAGCCTTCATTCTCCCTATGGCTTGCAGAGGGGTCTTTGGTCTATTGCTTCTCCTTCCTTCCTCCTTCTCTGGCTGAAGAGTCCATGTGGTCACCGCCATCTTGCATCACTCTTACACCTCCTGCCAGCACGTCAAATTCCCGTCCCCTAAATAGTGATGGCAGAGGCACCAGATTGACCCAGCCGGGCCGGAGGTGGGTGTGAACCCAGGAGCTGGGGAAAAGTCCACAAACTCTTTACCGGGTCTTCACTGCAACCAGCTCCCCCTGTTATCAAGCAAAAGGTGCTCCTTGCTAAACCAGGACACCTCATAAGCATAAAAATGAAGTCTATGCTCAGCTTTTTCGGAAAGCTGTTGTAAAAGGAAAAAGATTTTGTGATTCCGTAATTATATGACAACATTTCTAGGGTCACAACTTGGAACCCATACCCATTCAAGGCATTTCCACAGTTCCCACTGAGCATTACGTGCGTGTGGTGAGGGACTGTAAGGGCCAGGCTTCCACAGAGAGAAATTTGTGCCCAAGTGGCTAAGCAGGCCAATGGCATCTTGGCCTGTATTTAGGAACAGTGTTGTCAGCAGGAACAGGGAGGTGATCATTCCCCTGTACTCTGCTCTGGTGAGGCCACACCTCAAATACTGTATCCAGTGTTGGGCTCCTCTCTACAAGAAGGACACTGAGGTGCTGGAGAGGATCCAGAGGTGGGCTACCAAACTAGTAAAAGATTTGGAGCACGTCTCATATGAGGAATGGCTGAGAGATCTGGAGCTGTTTAGCCTGGAGAAAAGAAGGCTCAGAGGAGACCTCATCACTCTCTACAACTACCTGAATGGAATTTGTAGCAAGGTAAGGGTTGGTCTATTCTCCCTAGTAACAAGCAATAGAACACAAGGAAATGGCCTCAAGTTGCACCAGGGGAGGTTCAGGCTGGATATGAGGAGGAATTCCTTTACTGGAAGGGTTGTCAGGCATTGGAACAGGCTGCACAGGGAGGTGGTGGACTCACCATTCCTGTAAGTGTTTAAGAGACGGCTGGATGTTGCACTTCGGGAAATGGTCTAGTGGTTGATAGGGCTGGGACAAAGGCTGAACTTGATCTCAAAGGTCTCTTCTAGCTGAAATTATTCTATGATTCTGTGTTTCTATGAAATTCTCAGTGTTCTCAGGAACTTTGTATTCAGGCATGGCTGCTCAACACCTCTCAAAATACAGCCCTGCGTGACCTCGATTTTGAATCTCAGGATAGCTTTCCACATTGGCAGCATCTATGAGTTTTGCTATTAAGAGTTATCTGAGAAATCAAGACAAAAACATGCCAAGCTCTAAACATTTATGCTTTCTCTTTGCACAGTGGCCTTCCTCCTAGGCAACAATGTCACTCAGCTGAAAAAAAGATATGTGTGTGAATGATGAACTGTAACTTTAAATTATGTATTAACTGTATCCTGAATATATTGAATATAACAGCAAACTGAATATTCATTCCACTTTTGTGATATTACACCAAAGTGATATGAAGTATAGATATGATAAGAAATCTGAAAGGTCACGTTCAGTAAAAAAAGATTAGTAACACATGTGGGAAGGAAATTCAGAATATGATATCCTTCCTCCTCAGTTTAGTATCTCTTCAACAAAGGTGTCTAAGTTTGCTTTACAGGTTGATCAGATTTATCAATTTGTAATGTTGAAAAGTATTAACCTTTCTGCTAGTTAAAATCCAGATTGATCTGATATAACTGAAGTAACCATGACACCAATGTGCATTTCAGTCCATTTTCTTCTGATATATATATATGTATTTTTGGAGGAGGCTTGGTAAAGATTATTTTCTTCTCTGCTGCTGTTCAAGAGAGCAGATTGAGTGAATTTGTATGCTCCTGGAGTTCTGCAATCCAACATTTACGCCACTTGATGGCACCAGCAAAACGTTTAAACATCAAACATTTTGGGTTAAAGTAATTTAAAGTGTAAACACAAAGCAGAAAATGAACAAGTTACACCTCTTATCAGCTGAGCATAACTAGAGGATATTAAAAACTGGAGGAAAATTCTGTAACAATTTCTCAGTTGTCTTTACGGGCTGCAAGGTGCATTCTTTGACCCCACTACTCTCCCTTTAGTCTCCTTCCTTTGAGTTACCTGCTCTCTATTTTCTGTAAGCTCAGACACTAGAAAAGTAGAAGAGCTAATTGTAAGCAGTGCACAGATGCTACACAAGAAAAAAATCTGCAACTCTGCTCCTTATAATCCACTGGGGTTTTTTTCAAGCTTCTCTCTTTATTACCTCATTATAAGACGCAGCACAAGCAGAGTTGAATGTGGCGACTTACAAGAGCATATAAATCAAAACTCCTTTTTACTAGGACAGCTTATGGCCTTCGATCAGCAAAGTACATTAGAGGCATTGGCTGTGCTGCTTCTGCAGTATTTGATTACAGCTACAAGATTCCCTGTAAGTTTCTTTCTACAAGTTTCCTAAGCACTAAGTGACAAGAACTGGCCCTTTTGTAGGATAATGGAGCACTATTAAAGTTGTTTTAAAACCAAGATCCATGCAAAGTGGGCACTCATGTTGCATAGTCAAGATGGGTGGTTCTGTTTTATTACCTAATGCATCCTCAAGAAAATTCCCATTGACTGCAGTGGAAAGATGCTGTTGAACAATTTGCTCTACTGAGACTTGATAGTCCAATAAATGTCCTGTTATGTGACATTTAAACTGGTATCTCTGAAACAGCAAGAACACAGACAGATTGTAGAGTAAAATTTAAAACTGCCCTTTAGATGGGGTAAAAGGCCTGCTCTGTTTTCACAGGCTGTCAGCCTTAGGTCCTTCTTAGTTGAGGATTTCTGGGACTCATTCACTTCACAGCAAGAGTGATCCTTTTACCTGCTCCTGACCAGAGTGGATCATCCATGTATACAGGTTGAAGCAGAAATAGCTGCACCTTTCTAGGGATTTGCGTCCTTAAGAGGAAGCAATCAGGAATTGTTGGGACTCTGGGCTCTTGTGCTAGCTGTGTAAGGAGGAAGGGGGCTTTGTACAGGAGTAGATCAAACTCAGCCCTTGTATGTACTGAACAGTACGTGACCTTGGACTCTGAATATTGGATCAACAGCACACTGATGTACTATCTCCATTATCTTGCACTCACATCTTAACCTGAAATATGCTGGATCCCTATGCTTTGTCCTAGTTTGAGCATTTTCTTTTCCTATCAGGTTGTATTTTCTCAGTCTTTGAAGGACTTTTAAATTGAAGAAAAGAACATTTCTTTTACAACAAAAAGTGAAAAATGCCAAAAAAAAATCTTCCACACTCTGCACACTTTCATAGAATCATAGAATGGTAGGGGGTGGAAGGGACCTTTAGAGACCATTTAGTCCAAACTCCCTGTAGAAGCAGGTCCACCTAGATCAGGTCGCATAGGAACATGTCCAGGCAGGCCTTGAAGACCTCCAGAGAAGGAAACTCCACACCCTCCCTGGGCAGCCTGTGCCAGGGCTCCATCACCCTCACAGTAAAATAGTTTTTTCTTATATTTAAATGGAACTTTTAGTGTTCCAGCTTCATCATACTACCCCTTGTCCTGTTGCTAGATATAACAGAAAAAACTGATGCCTCAACCTCCTGACACCCACCATTTAGGTATTTGTAAATATTGATGAGATCCCCCCTCAGTCTTTCATGGGACAACCATGCTTTTGCCTTAAATATGCACACTATGTATCCTTGTGCAGTTTTGCACTGAAATGAATCACTGGGTTCCTGCAGATGAGCTTTTATAAGTGCATTAGCAATGCACCACACACATATGCCTTCCTTATTAAGTATACTGGAGAAAAGTAGTTGACTCCTCCCGTCTAAAGGTGTCAGGAGTTTACATGAAACAACACTGCAAAATCCTGAAAGGTCTTGCCAAGAATCCTATTTAGACACACACACACATATCACTCCACACCACACTTTCATTCCTCTAGCTGTCTCCCAGCTTCTCGACCTCTGGTAGTTCCCTGACCTGTAGCTCCCTGACCAAGCAGGTTTTAAGGTCAGGCAAGATAAGTGATTGCCACCTTTTGCAAGAATAAAGGGCTTCAGAGAAAGCTAATTTACACATGTGAAATGTTTTATTCTCCAGCCATAATTTCCTTCCTGTTAAAACTGGCAAGAATGATACATCTTATTCTCATAGTAATTTGCTGAATACATGGAAAATTAACAGGAAAGAGCACAAAAAATTCTCTGGCTTGATCTAGAAAAAGAATTGAAGGTCATGAGGCTCCACCCATGCTGCATTACTCTCAAGTCAACATCACCCCAGAGAGAAGAAACAGCTCTTTAGAGGCTCCTATGATGTGTCAGAGAGCAGAAAAATAGTGAGAAATGGGAGCCCTTCATGAAGGTTCCAATGTGCCTTTTATTACCATTACTGAACAAATGTGTCTCTGTACCCAGTGCTACATCAGGAGGTGAGCTGCAGAACTCCTGCAGGTGAAGCCAGGGTTTCCACAAGAATACTCACATGAAATTTGGTTTATGCATGTTTTATCAAAAAGTGTTTGATGAGTGCCCACAGTGCACTCATTGCTAGGGAAATGCGTTGGTGTCCATCTGGACCACTTCCTGGATTTAATCTGGGGCTTCCCAAACTGGGAGCAAAAGTGCCTTCAGTTTGAGTCTTACTTCTTTTCAAGACTCTCTGATGGACTTCATATCTTCTGTAGACAGAATAAAAAGGAGTAGATAGCGTATTACTGAGCAACTGCTTTTTGTGTCATACTGGCAGACTCCAACAAAAGTTGACCAGGACTCCAGTGAAAGTATCTCAGAGCAAAATTTTGCAAAGCTGCTATCAGTTTCTTCTTTTCCAGACAGAGCTCTACCTTTCTGTACTGCCATCCATTCTGGGATGCTTTAGGCTTGATAACCCATTTTGAGTTTTAAAACTATAAGGAACACTCCAAATAACTGCTTACCTTTGAAAATACAAAGCTTTCAAGGCTGTTAAAATCTGTGCTCACAAAGCTTCTCTAAATAGGCATGAAAATGCATATTCATCCTCAGTTTATTGCTGCCTTAAGTTTTGATGCTATAATGAAACACGGTCTTCGAAGGTACTTAAGTAGTTCTGCCATGCCAGAGCACAGTTCAGATTGATTCTCCTTATTTTTCCATATTTGTATTAGGAACTCAATAAAGAACACAACAACTCATTTTGTAACCAAATGTGAATGGAAAGGGAAACTGAAAGTACTTTGTGTTTATTTTCAATGTGCATTGATATAATGTTAGAATTGTAACACAATGTGAATTGAAAATAAACAATGAGTAAAATAAACACTGCATATTTTCCTTCATTGTTGCAGCAGCAGTAGACATAGAGCACCAGTTCTAACTGTAGAAATGGAAAAATCAACTAGAAGTATCTGTGAAATAATCTTTTCAAGACTGCTCTTCTATTAGCATGGCTATTTCTGTAAAAGGTTTCTTTTTCAAGACGGATAGAAAGCTTGAATCAGAGTCCCAAGTCATTATAAATGTTACAACATAGAAATGGTTTTCAGAATCCAATACTTCGCTTAAATCGTCTTTGTAGCATCCTGCATTAAAAGTAGATCTTTTGTTTACCTCAGTCGAAGCCTAAGTTATGCTGGCACAGTGATTTGTGAAATATCATGCATTATGTTGATTGTGCTGAGTCCCATGGCATCTCAGCAAAGATTTCACAATGAAGCATGTGACTGGTGCACATTGAATCAGGATGTGTGAACAAAACTGATCTGGCACTTGAAATCTATTTTTCCACACTCATGTATGGAAAGAAATCAGTACAAGACTACATTTTAATTCTTTGAGCAAGGAGGCATATTTCCTCTTTGTATTCATGCAACAACTATTATTTTAGAGTAAATCGGTGATGGAGAGGCTAAGTTGCAGCTCTTGAATCACAGGTGACTTGAGCAGAGCTTAGGTGCAGCTCCCATGCCACGGCTATGTCATCAACCAGATGACTGGGTAGTTCCCAGCTGTAGCAGGAAAAGAGTTCCCAGAGGAACTTTGTGTGATCACCGTACAAATAATAAAGCTTAAAAAAAAATGACTACCCACAGACAATCTCTCCTATCCATGTATGGAAAAGACTCTTTGAAGCAAGACCTGGTTAACAAGCCTTCTGCATGAAGTACATGAGGTTTTGGAGTTCAGGAGAAACACTAAGATTAGTCCAGTAATATTGTCTTTCAGGCTTTTTTTTTTTTTTTCATTACAACACAAAGATCCTGATCTAGGTGATCTGATCTAGGTGAACCTGCTTCTGCAGGGGGATTGGTCTAGATGATCCCTAAAGGCCCCTTCCAACTCCTACCATTGTATGATTCTATGTTTCTACGAAGAGCCACTAAGCAAATTGAGGGGTTTTTTTTACTCTTAAA
This sequence comes from Colius striatus, assembly GCF_028858725.1. Taxonomy (NCBI): domain Eukaryota; kingdom Metazoa; phylum Chordata; class Aves; order Coliiformes; family Coliidae; genus Colius; species Colius striatus. Next base: position 24,695,309 of record NC_084763.1, read on the forward strand.
CATTTTTCTGACTTGCTACAATTGCCAAGAGACACCTAGATAGCCTAAGTGCTCTAATTCTTGCCCTTTAAAGTTAGCATTTTTTTGATTGCTTTTTAAAAATTTATTAGAAGCATAAAATACATATCCATGGTAAAGTAGCAATAATCTATCAGCATGGAATGAATAAGTACTTTCTCTGGAAAGTATAAACGGGACATGTGTTCTGTTTTGCATTACTGATAAAGTAATTTTTACTAATACAACATACAATTCTTAATTAATATAGAGCTTATTAAACAAAAGTTTAAGAGGCTACATTTTTTTCCTCACTCTTTTTAAAAAGACATTTTGCATATCAGTTCTTCACAGTATCTTTTCAGTCTTTAGCACGTGGCATCACAAAACGTTCCTCATGTAATAAGTGGTATCAGTAACAATATTGTCTGTACTGCTTACACGTTGATTTGTTCCAAATTCATATTGATTACACAGATTCAGAGAAAATGTGGGAGGTGCAAATGAATGTGAGTAAATTCAGGTAAATTATTTACTATTTTTCTTCCCTAATATAGGCTTCATAAACCACCAGACAGTTCAGCTAAGTAAATATATTTCACCAATATCATATCTTATCTTTCTTTAATAAAAAGGCAAATAAAAAGGTAAGTTGTTCCTCTTACAGCCATAATTGCACAATGCAGGTTCCTTGTCAATAAGCAGCAGCATAGCTACTAGGAGAAAAGATATGTCTCAGATGAAGCTTGTACAATGCATTTATCAAGTTAGCAGTGTTTGCCTAGCATACCCATTCTCCTAACAAATATTGATCTTTCTGTCTTGCCTATGGGCTAATTGAGTTTTCTTAGCTATGTTGTTCATGGCCCTTCTTACCTAATGTGAATTAAAGTGTTTGGAGCATCTACCAGGTACAGCTAGGGGATCTACAGTAGGCATAAAGCAGATTTATGAGAGAGAAGTTTCAGAAAAGCCCAGCTTGGTAGGACATCTCATTATGTCTTAATGCACAGCTTCAGTAATGGAATCAATGTGGCTCCTGTATCAGGTTGTGACTTTGTTTTACACAGCAGTTGAGGAAAGGGGTTTGCTCTCAGTAAGTTGCTCTATGCAGTTGCAGTAAAGTTGCAGTAGAAGAATTCAAACAGGGTGCTAGCCTCTCTTATTGGAATAAAGCGCTGCTTCAGTTTTCTTAAGAATACTTCAAAATTCCTTCAATTTTAGTTTTTTAATTATGCTAGCACAAAAAAAAAATAAAGCTGAAAAGAACAATATCACACAAATGCAGGCACTCTGTGAAATCCTGGTTCTCAGTAGCCCTGAAATATCCAGTTCAGTTTTATCCTACTTCTTCCTGGAAATAAATGTCTTCTTAGAGGTACATTTTGATTTCACAAGTACAAACTCGGTTACTATTAATAGGACCTGTACAAGAATCAGAAGTCCACATTTTCATTTCCTTAAACCGCATAAAAGTAAAGATGAATTGGTATGACTGGTTATGTGCAAAACCTGCAATGCAATGATCATTGTGAATTCTTTGCAGTGCAAGCAAGAGAGGATTAAAGAACTAAGATATCACCTTTCTGATTCTCATCTTCCAAGTTCTTGCAAAGTATTATATTTAATATTAAAACTGTGAAATGTGAAATAAGGAGATTTTCTTACTTTCTATCTTTCTTCCTCTCAGCTCAAACCAACCCAAAACCACTGTGCCTGCCATTTCCCATCACTTACCCCTACCAGATACACATATCTAAGTACATCATGTCCCCAAACTTCAGATCACCTGAGGATCTAGACACCAGGGCTGATGCAAGCAGTCATCAGCTTTTCCATCCCAATATCGCTACCAACAGTTTTGATGTGGTTGTTCTAAGGAAAATGAAAGGTAAGACAGTATGCTGTTGGTTTACCATTTATTCTTGAAACTCACTTAGAAACACTGGTGAAGTCATGATTCCTCTCTAATGAATCTTAGCAGAGCCAGAATCTGAACATATTCATGCTCAAGCTAAGCATCTTGCCTTAAATTGGAGCTTAAATTGCAGTCTCTGTGGGGAACATCTCAGCACTGTGATGAATTAACCCCTGCCTCATGTGAACACCTTGTAGCTTCAGAAGCCAACAGAGCGCTAACAGAGCTGCTAATCCCCACAAAAGCATTTGGTGTATTTGATATCTTCTGCCATACAAATAATTCTTCATGGTCCAATGAAGTTGAAAGGAAAAGAAAAAAAGAAGGCATTAGCAAGATCAAAACCTATCAGTTCCTGGGCCAAAGTCAAGCCTGACATACCTTTGCTAAGGACAACAGAGTTACTCCTGAAATGAATGTTGCTTGATTTAAAATATTTTATCACTCCACTGATGGTAGAACAAAGTACATAGAGAAAAAGAAACTCCTCCTACTCCTTACAAACACAGAGATGAAGCCCCAGTCATTCATTATTTACAGAACACCACATGAGCTATCATGAAGTGTTTGGTTTTAACCCAAACAGCATTTTACACTGTTTTACGTAATATATTGGAGGAAAAGGGCATAAATTTTTTGTTCTTATTCTGTTTTTCTCTGGAGACATTCTATTATATTGGGATTTTGACAGGTACTTAATTTTAGAAGACTTTAAAGATCATCTATTTGAGGAGTTTTTGGTAGCTGCTGACCACATAGGGTTAGAGAAAGGAGAAAGCCAGCACCTCCGTGTGGCATGGCAGTGCTTGCCAGGAAGGGTTGGCCATCACTGAAACAGAAGTGTGTAGGCTAGCATAGATAAGAAGCTTTCAGCAGACTAAAAGCTGATAATGTTAAGTAGCAGGTCAAGTTGCATTAACTAGCTGCCATTCTCACTGTGTCACTGGCACAGTGCTGTACAATTATGAATATAACTCGGCACACAAACAATTTTTACTGGGTCATTTGTCTATCAAAACCCAAAGTCTTTCCACAGTATATAATGCTAGGAGTACTTTTTTATAGTCAGTTTTCATTGATCATTGGTCATAGAATCATAGAATGGTAAGAAATACTAATCATGTGTGGAAATGGGCTTACAAAGCCTATTTTTGCAGAACAGGAGGATCAACAGAGGCCAAGACCTATTTCCAGCAAGGCTTAGCAGGTTCAGAATCACTAGCTAAGAGCCACTAGTGATACTTAAAAAATACTTTAAGTCCATTTGCTATTCTCTCCAGAAGTTTGCCTTCCTCTGAGATCAGGATGCTTCATTTCTCAGGTAACTGAAGGAGAAATATCTGGTGAAGTACAGATAACACAGATCACACTCAGGTGACTTTTATAGGTCACAGGAAGGTTATATTTAAAGTCTTTGAGCCTTTTCTACATCTCACATTTACAAAACTCACAGTAGCTCTCATGTAGTTAATGCCGACAGCATAGTTAATGCTGACAGCATCATTGTGAGATAAATAGGGAAACTGAGGCAAGAAGAATGGAGAGACAAAAAGCAGTGATAGGAACAGGGTTGCAATTAAGCTCTTCCAAGCATGCACTGCAGCTTCATTTTTATAAGGCATCTTAGTATCACACAGTTATTCCTCTGATGGTGACATGAGGACAGAGCCAGATTCGCAGTTCTTTTTTGTTGTTATTTGTAAAAATCATTCACAGAAAATGCAATGAGAATCTTTCCTGCCAGCATGTGAATCAATCCAGAGCTCCTGCAATTGGCCATGAGCAGTTGGCCTTCTGCAGAGGCAGCTTTATCTGGTTTAAGATCCAGTCCTCAGTTGCTTCTCACCACCTTTCTGCCTGAGACAGTAGCCTTGCAGATCTATTGGTGCAGATAGTCACTGAGCACTTCCAGAAAGTTGGGTTAACTTACACTGATTAAATGGGTGATCTGATTTAACCCTGCTGATTTTGTACCAAAAGAGTGAAGATGAGGTGTGTCTACAGATCCATGAAGCCAATCTCCCAGGGCAAAAGAAACTTTAGCAGCATATCACAGAATCTCTTCCACCAGCACAGCTGTCTGTGTATTAAGCACATGTCTGCAGCTTAAAATGCAGATCCATTTGTCATTATGATCCATGGTGTTCCACTATAACATGTTAAATACTTCCCCTGTAGGTAATCCATGTAGGCATGAAGTTGCACATATTCCCTCTGATTCCAAGAAAGCGGCTGTGTACTGGCCGGGACAGCATATATACTTCCAAGTATGTACTTGATACAGAAAACAGCAAAATGTCTATTTATGTATTTATTTATTTAAAACAAACTTCTCTGTATCTCTTTTGTGGAGACATTTCTACATTTTCTTGTCCGGTTCCAAGGTTCCAAACATTTGCAGGCCATGAATTAGGCACCATTCATACAGTGAAAAGCTTTAGAGATTTTTCAACCACCTTAACAATATGTAAACAAGATCAGAAGCCAGATGGCTGTCCTGTGACTAAAGTCCTTCAAGTACTAACTAGTTGTCATAGAACCTAGCTAAGCAGCTCTGGGGATAAAAAGAATCCGAAGAAGAAATAATAGCTGCTAACTACACGCTAAAGGCGGTTGGAGTAGCACTCGATTCAGACACCCAGATTATATCCTGTAGCCTGTCAAAGAAACGTAGATCTTTGCTCCCTTTTACCTCTCCACAAGTCCTGACAACATACTGACAGGCTGGTGTCTCTATTTCCATGTCTCCAAGAGACATCCTCTTTGTGGATGGTCTTTGACTTCAATGTTGCCTTCCCCAGTGTAATGATGGCAGTTGGGCTGGTCCATAAAACAGAAGGGTGAATTTGTTCACAAATGATCATGTTTCTACTATTCTTTGGCTTGCCTAAACACTAGTTTTCTTCCCAAAGAGATGTAGCCTGAAATTTGATGACAGATGAAAGCCATGAGCAATGTAGGAAAAAACAGCAATGAACAAAAGCCTTTGTGGACACACAGTTATGGCTACAAAAGAAAGCTTATATAGTGTGTAATGTCCTGCCTAGGCATGGCTACCAGGAAGAACTTGATTCGAAGTTATTTGAACCGAGTTCAGCTGAAGTATGTACTCATTGAATCTTCCACTTGAGTAGTAATACTGTACTGATGACTTTTCTCCATCACATTTTTTCTTTGTTACCGTTTACTAAACAGATAATTGAAGGATTCTTGGATAACTTATATTAAAGCAGTTGGCAGAACTAGGTGAAGAGATGGAACTAGTACAATGAGTAACAATCTCCATAAAATGAGTTGGTAGGTTTCACGTGAATGGTGCAGCACCACAGAGACTGAAAAATATTGGCTAGATGTTCAGTTAGTGTTAGATCAGGACAGCCCCATTGAACTGTGTTTATTGCTCATTGTACCACTGCAGACTATTGCCTCCTTACTAACTATACCTGTTTAAGTTTGGCAATGTTCTTATGATTCACCCTCCTCCATTTATGTGTGTGATTTGCCTTTTTTTCCTTAAGGGTGCATCACTAAGATTATCAGACTCTATCAAAGATTTGCTCTAAAGAATGCATAAAACTGTCTTGGAAAACTCCATGCTCATCTTCTTCAACAATTTTTACATTGTGTGTGGCCTGCATAAAAGTGAAAAGACACTATTTGAATTAAATGCTACTCACACAAACAAAGCACAACATGGTATATAAGCATCACAAATCAAGTCGAGCTGTGTTTTGCTAATAAATCATTACTTGTAAGGGCTTAAGCCATTCCATGACACCCGCACATTGTCATACGGAGTGCACAAAGGGGTTTAATTGATTGGAACTGACTAAACTAATCTGCAGGTAAAACAGAAGGAATGGATTCTACTCTGCTAGCTTTACAACCACTCCTGGATTCAAACCCCACAGACATACCAGAAGAAGGGCAACTAAGTAAGATGCTGCCATTTTCTTAGTTATAGCCCAAAAATGGTCCTGGATAAAAATTGTTCTGCTTTTCTTTTTATAGGATGAAACAAAAACAAAATAAACAAAAAAACCCCACAAATAATCCAAGAATCCAAGTAAGGAAATCCCTTTTGAAATGACCTATATAAGTTTCTGCTAATTGAATCCCTGTACCTGAAATGGAAAAGCTGCCTAGATTTTTCTTCCCTGTGACAAAGAAACAAATGTTTCACTTTATGATGACAAAAACCTTTTAAAGAACACTTTCAACAGCTTGTCTGTGGAAATTAAAATCCAAACTATCAGCCTATGTTAATTGAAAACTGAGCAGTTTTATTGCCCTCTCACTTTCAAAATGGGAGGGGCAGAGGCCTGCCCTGGGCCATGCCAATTGATCTGAAGAGCATTATTCCACTTAAGCATGCATATGTCAAATACGAAATGCTCAGATTGTTCAGCACAGTAACCAATTAAGTCCATTCTTTGGCTATAGGACTCAAATGTACTTTATGTTTGAACAGTTTTTATGCAATGCAGCTTTGACTCTGCATCCAGACCTGAAGCATCAACAACACAGATGATTATGATAGATTAACAGCATTGAAACAGTGGATCAAACTGTGGTTGAGAAAACTCAAAAGCCACAGGACAGCGAGCATCCTCAGTCCAGCTGCAATAGTTCCTAGAAGAAATTAAAAGCATAATAACATAAGTTACTTGTTATACTATTATATTGCTTATGAGAGTACCAATTGGAACACTGATGCTTACTGAAGAAAGGAGAAGAGATCAAGAGAAATCTATACACATTTATATCTTATGTGTTCGGGTGGAGTAGAATATTTTCTTTTCCAGTGCATAAACTGACTCTAAGCTCCCTACATGGCAGGGCAGCAACAAATGTCTGAGCTGCCTCCCTTTGACAGGAAGACCCCTAACTGAGCCATTTCACTAGTCTCAGGTAACAGCCTGCTAAAATAAAGAGTCCTTGGTAAAATAAGAGACTTAGATGGCAGTGTAAATCCTGTTACTTCCTCCATATAGAAAGAGATATTTCTACCTCATCTCTCACAAGTAAGATCTCCTGAAGGGCAGACTGCATTTTTACTTCCAGGCCAACATCCCATGAATCAATTCTGCAAGAACAGTACTCCTCCAAAGTCCAGATGCCTCCACTTTTATTCAGGCTTCCTACTGTCATAGCCAGCTACACAGGCACAATGCCAAGTAAAATACAAAGAGTGGTTAGTCTAGGTCAGGACCATAAAGTGATAGAAAGCACAGACCAGAAACGGGATGTGAGCCAAGGGCAGGCCACTCTGTCTCAGACACACTACCAGAAATTTCACTGTCTGCACACAAGGACATCAATAAACAAACTTCAAAAATTCACTGACATATTGCAAACAGAAGCACTGTACAGGAGGCAGCTTTCAGGAAGGCTTGAACTTTAATCCCTTCCAAAATCTGCATGTTCCTGCTCCTACAAAGATTTTAAGCCCAGACATTAGATCAACATACAATATGGGAAACCCAGACAGTCCAAGCAAGTCAGGCTCACCGTTGTAAAAAGTAAGAAGAAGAAAGATGTAAAGAGTGAGGAAAGTAGAATTTTGTTGCACAAGCTTTGGCATCAAGAAGCATATCAGCCTGCATGGAAACCAGAAGACAAATCAAGAGAAACAGCACTAGTTGAACGGATCCCTAGCTGTGAGGTTCCTCAGCACCAGACAGCACTGCTGGAGCTTGAGCATTCCTTCTCTAAGAACAGCAACACAAACACATTTTCATGATTCTGTAAGAGAAGAGAAAAAAGACCTCAGAGATAACATTACTGTGAGAAAGATACACAAATTCTATGGTTTCAGCGTTCTTATTTCTTTAATTGATACATCCCTTGGCCCTTTAAAAACAGAGTAATGAATAGAAAGCACCTCCATACAAACTGTCTTTTCCTTTCCTTAAGAACCACAATAAATAAAAAAAATAAAGAGAAGTGCAGCTAAGGCAGCCTAGCACATGTGCTGCATGTTGGAGAAGATTAGAAAAGTTTGTCTTGGTCTAGAGGCTGTGAAAATATGCTGTTTCTTGAGAAACACTGGTTATGGAAAGAGCTGTTTTTTTAAAGCCAAATGTATTCACAAATGAGAGTCCCAGTCTGACTGAGAATAAACTTAGGCTGAGAACCATAACAATTTTTAATGGTCACAGCAGAGAGCTTCAGGAATAGCTTTTCAATACATGAAGAGGAGATCAGAAAACAGGCTGCCTCAGAACAGATCTGACCAGTTTATGAAAGGAACTACGACACAGTTGCCAGCAACAGCTGGGGAATCACAGTTATTGACTCAATAGGGCGCTTCACAGGTCCTCACAAGCACCAAGCTACCAGGACAAATGGACTCTCTGCTGCTCTGCAGTCAGTTAGCAGTAGATGGCTGCAAGTGGTCAATATCGTAGCTAAGGATTAACAGTGAGCATTAACTTGGTTGTTTTAAAAATAGTCAAGAGTAAGAGATAGAACAGCTCTGCTTCTGTGTTCTGCTTACCGAGCTCTTTAGGATTCCTGAGAAGTGTGAAAAAAGCTAACCAACCAAAAACATCCCCAAGTGGAATATATTTATAATGTTAAATAATTTTTGTAAAGCCTTTTGAAAATAAGAAAGTGGCAAAGAAAACTTCAGTGGAAAGCTATCTCATGGATTAGCAACTAGTTCTGCAAAAAGAATGCAAAAATAACCTTGAATTGCTGTTTTCTGTGTGCTGACAGATTAATATTGTTGCTATCCAGAATTCAGGAACATAGCTAATATTGCTTCAGTGAATATCTGAAGGAGCTACAGCCAAGTGGAGATTAGAGAAGCAGAAAAAGTACATGGTCTGGGTTTTTACAACTACTTAAATGAGAGATTACTCAGTTCTTTCCCAGAGAGAACCTGAAGAGGGAGCAAAATGCCATTGTATTTTTCAGTGCGAGATTTCTCATTGAAGTCTTCTTAACTGTCCCATTAAGAGATCAGAAATATTCCTCTGTCTCTTCAAGTAAATAACCAGAGTTCAAGAGACTGCCAGGATCATACACTGAATATGCAGTTCAAACAGAACCATGCTTCAAACTAGTCATTATCCACTGGGCTTTCCTGTACAGGAAGAGATACAGGAATCTCAGCAGAAATGTAAATCTCTGATTACTCCTGTTCGAGATCTTCAAGAGGCCTGTCAAGATACAGTGCACGACTTTCTGTGCAAGTATTCAGAGTACAAAGGGCTCAGTGCCTACCAAGACAATACAATGTTGTAGTGGTGCAAGCTATATTCATTCAAAGATGTAGAGAATCTAGGTAATGCACATGCAGAGACATACACATACAACATAGTACAACCAACAAAGTTGACTCAAAGCCACCCTTCCTTTGCTAGCTACCTCCTTATATGCTGCTTCTGCCCATGTAATCACCCAGGGCCCGATTGATTAACTTGCAGCACCTGTTTCTGATAATTGGAAGTAGCTTGCCAGCTGCATTAACTTGTCCCCATCATCTTTATTCAAGCTGGCTGGTCCAAGCCCCATTTGTGCCTACAATACAAGGAAACTATATGACAGGAGTCGGAGAGCTTACTTTCTAATAGAAAAGGATACTCACTTTCTATCACACCTTCACACATCTCAGAAATGATCAGACCTCCAGTTCTTAAAACATCTCAATACATTTATTAGACTGGATTTAGAAAGGCCTTTGACAGTCTCCCATGGCATCCTCCAGGAGAAACTGCCTGCTCGTGGTTTGGATGGACCTACTCTGCGAGGGTGAAAAACTGGCTGGATGGTCAGGCCCAGAGAGTGGTGGTGAATGGAGTTAAATCCATTTGACAGCCATCACCAGTGGTGCTCGCCAATGTTCGAATCTGCTTTGTTTAACATCTTTATCAATGATCTGGATGAGAGGATCGAATACACCCTCAGTAAGTCTGCAGATGACACCAAGCTAGATGGGTGTGTAGATCTGCTTGAGGGCAGGAAGGCTCTTCAGAGGGACCTGGGCAGGCTGGATCAATGGGCTGAGGCCAACTGCATGAGGTTTAACAAGGCCAAGTGCCAGGACCTGCACCTGGGCCACAACAACCCCATACAATGCTACAGGCTTGGGACAGCGTGGCTGCAAAGCTGTCCCGCAGAAAAGGACCTGGGGGTGTGAACATGAGCCAGCAGTGTGCCCAGGTGGCCAAGAAGGCCAATGGCATCCTGGCCTGTATCAGGAACAGTGTTGTCAGCAGGAGCAGGGAGGTGATCATTCCCCTGTACTTGGCTTTGGTGAGGCCACACCTCGAATACTGTGTCCAGCATTGGGCCCCTCTCTACAAGGACACTGAGGTGCTGGAGAGGATCCAGAGATGGGCTACCAAGCTAGTAAAGGATTTGGAGCACGTCTCATTTGAGAAAGAGCTGAGGGATCTGGGGCTGTTTAGCCTGGAGAAAAGAAGGCTCAGAGAAGACCTTATCACTCTCTACAACTACCTGAATGGAATTTGTAGCAAGGTGAGGGTCAGTTTGTTCTCCCTAGTAACAAGCAATAGAACACGAGGAAATGGCCTCAAGTTGCACCAGGGGAGGTTCAGGCCGGATATGAGGAGGAATTTCTTTACTGGAAGGGTTATTAGGCATTGGAACGGGCTGCTCAGGGAGGTGGTGGAGTCACTACCCCTGGAAGTGTTTAAGAGATGGGTGGATATTGCACTTAGGGAAATGGTCTAGTGGCTGATAGGGCTGGGACAAAGTCTGGACTCGATCACCTTAAAGGACTCTTCCAGATGAAACGACTTTATGATTCTATGATAAGAGGAAATGGGTTCAAACTGCATCAGGGGAGGTTTAGATTGGACATTAGAAAAAACTTTTTCACTGAGATGGTTATTAAACATTGGAACAGGTTGCCCAGGGAGGTGGTGGAGTCACTATCCCTAGAGATATTCAAAAGATGCATAGCTGAGGTGCTGAGGGACTTAGTTTAGTGATGGGCCTGGCACTGTGAGGTGAGTGGTTGAACTCTGTGATCTTAAAGGTATTTTCCAACTGTGAGTCCGTGATTCTATTAGGACACAAGAAGAGTACAGGAGAGTATCTAGAGGTTTTAGTACAAAACTAACTGAGCAGCATATCAACAGATGAAATTTAAAAGTGAAGTATGAAGAAACATGTGAAGAACTGTTGAAGACAACTCAGCAACAAATAGGTTTTAAAACAGTTGTTATCTTCTGGAGAAACAATTTCAAAATCATTGCAGACTCCTGCCTTTTACTCTGCCTTTAGCACCCTTCAGGAGAGATTATTACTAAGCTGCAGAGAAAACAGAATATTGTGTTATTTCATAATCCTTTTGTTTCTTGCAATAATTATTAAAAACTTGATTAGATATGCCCCAAGAAAGATATGTGAAAACTTAACTTGTTCTTTCTGGGGAAAAAAAGAACAACCAAACCAAACCAAAGCAAAAAAATACCAAAAAAACAACAAACCCCACCACAAAACAAACAAAAAAACCCCTACTATAAGCTACAACTTAGCAATGACTACATAACACATTTACTACAGAAAAGTTTCTTTTGTATCATGTAGCTGTAAATCCCTGAATTAAAAAGTTGTGAGACTTCTGTTTGGTCAAATTCATCAGGCAAAAGAAGAAATTTAAAGAGTACACTCTAATTTACTTGTTTGGTTTTCTGCTTGGGATATGCTGAAGGCAAAGAGCTTAATATAATTTTTTTAAAAAGGCTTAAAGACGTACCTAGGAGCATAAGGAAAACATCTGCAATACTCATAGTTTGGAATAAGTGTTCTCAGTGCTCTGTGACTTCATGCTTTAGTATAATAAACTCATTCTGGGCAGTTTTTAGTGTCTGCAAAGCATCCAGCATTGATCATTGTGAGAAGCAGTGTTAAACCATTAATTTGCTCTGATATAACACTTCACAAATTCCTAACATCGTGTGCAAAAACAAGCAAGGAAGCTGGGATATTAAAACCTGATTCTAAAACTACCAGCCAGGTAATTACTGGGTTACAAAAATCTTCAAGCCTTGATACGACAGGTAGGAAAACTAGTGCAAGACCTTTGCACAGAGGAATCTCACCTCTCCACTGGCAGAAACATCCCATGGGTGCTAACACCTGCTGCAGTGACTTCCTCTCAATGAAGAAGATGGCCTGTAGATCCATGAATCACAAACATGTTGTCTCATGACATGGTCAGGCTTCACAGTCAACAGCTGCTCCCGCTCCTATACACTGAGGCTCTGTAGAGAACTGAGTACACACTTAAAAGCGTTAAGCCTGCCCTAGCACACTAGTTCTATTTCCATGGGAAAACAGAGCTAAATTTGTCGGTTTATGGCCATATTTCTGTTACAAATGGTTTTGCCTTTGAAAATCCTAAGGTAATCTAGGCTTTTATTCTTTAAGTCTCTCATCTGAACCGTAGGGCCATGCTAGTGCTCTTATTTCATTAAAGGTCTGCCTGTTTGGCCTGTAGCTTAAATACAAGAACTGTAGAAGCTTTACTAGATTACATCACCTGAGCATATCAACATTACATAAGAAGACCCAACCACACAATCCCCTTACAAAAAGAGTCTTAATTTGGAGCTTTTCTCAGTGCTAATGAGGCTTTGGAGACTAATTTGACAATATCTTAATTTAAGCTGCTGCAAAACTACTTCTTACTCTATAGCTTGGATTATTCAGAAGATAATGTCCCAACTGATCATGCAAATGAGAGGAAAGCAATCTTTGGCTACCACAGATACACAAAGAAAATGTATTATCCATGTAGACAATTGCCATCCCGTCCAAACAGGATATGGCTGAAACTCTTCCATTTGATTCACTAGAAAGAAAAATCATTTTTTTAAACATCCAAAATGCAGTAGCCTTACCAATTACTTGCCACATAAAAATACAAACTGAGGACAATATAAATTACTGGTTTTGTAGCATGTTTTTGTCAGATAGAATCAGACTCTTACTCAGTGCTCAAGAACATTCGTTATACCGCCATTGCTTTAAGCGTTCCAGTAAACTGTGGCAGACTCTACAGTAGCATGAGACTATCTTTAAGGCTAAAAACGTAATGGGCTTAGTGAAAGGATACCATTTGATTTGCCTTTCAATTCTGGAATCCTTAAAGTTCTTTTCCAAAAGCAACAAAATGGCATTGTTAAGAAAAGACAAACTTCTGACTAATTGCTAGGTCCTGAATCTTTCAAATATGAATGTCCTTGTGAGTTAATTAACTTTGGCCTTAAATCCAAAAACATTCTTTTTTAAAATTACTGGTTTTGAATCACCTACCTTTTTAGCCTACTTTCACTATGGGAACTGGTTTATAAGGATTCAGAATTAGTTTTTTGACCAAAAAAAAAAAAGTTGATGCAGTCCTGTCCTAGGATAACACTTGCATTTGGAAGTCCTTTCTTGCTATCCACTGCTCCATTGCAAATTACCTGACTTTATGCATTTGTTTTATACTCACTACTCCTCTACACTCATCCAAACAGGATCCTCCTGTTGTGTTATTTGCCTCACACCATGAACTGATTACAGGGAAGCTGTATCCCATGTTTCTGTCTATCTTATCCTGAAGTCCAAGGCCTCATTAGACTTTTTGGTGAGTCTACAGATAACTAGACATTTATTAGTCTACAAGCAGCTACTAGAACAAATGCTTAAGCAGGACACTCTAGTATCTGAAGGTATGGAGTCAGTGTTCTCAGCTGGAGGTCTGTTTCTGTTTTAAGATGACAAAGAGTGCCCCCGAACCCTAGACCTTCTTAATCTGCCCAGCTCCCCATGGGCCAGATGATGGGAATGACAGAGATCTCTACCTACGCCAGTCTTGGGGACATTTCTTCATAAAATAAATGGCTACCAAACAAACCTCCATGCCTGTGACATAAATCCACAGCACCAAACAACAGATAAAGTACTTCATTATTTTCCCACCTGTTACCTCACCAGTAAATTTATCATTCAGTAAGTCACAGCATTATAATAGCTGTGCAATTGATTCAGCCATGAAATATTCTGGCAATCTTCTAGCTGCCTGCTCTGCTTCACACTTTGGTGGGCTTGTGTATCTCTAGCTGTGTTACCTGTCATTGGTTTTGATAGCTTACTGCAATGATGAGCAGTATTGCCTTACTCTGTGCCCAGTTACAGTCTGCAACATCCTGACCAGAAAATTTTCAGCCTCTTGAAACCTCTCATAGCAGAATATCCCTTCTCTCTCCTAGAGTCAAGTAGTTACATTCACAGCCCTACAAAACTCGCTCTCTAAACCCATAGGAACAACAGATACTGACAGCACAACAGATGAAGTTCTGCCTTCATCTGCTATAATAAAATTCTTCAACTGCCACTCTGCACCCCAGGGCACAGAAAATATTTCTATGTCCTGCTTCCAAATATTTTATCTTTATAATGTATGTACGTGACAATGCAGTAACATTTCTTTTTAAATCGATAATAGCTTTTATCTTTCCAATAATAGAAAATACACATTGAATGCAATCCAGATATTCAATTCCATATAACACTTGTCATTTTAAAAAAAGTTAAATTGCAACATTGTCTGAGACAACTGCACAAAGTATAAATGTGTTGCCACAAGAACTGTTACAAAAAAGCAGGTCTTATGCACAAATCTAGCATTGTCTTAAGAAGCCTAATATGCAGTGACTCGCAGCAGCAGCAAGCATCTCAGAGACTCTGCCTTTCCATCTGTTCCAAGCAGTAGCTTAAATTGTGTAAAACACAGCCAGCAGCAAAGATTAAAAGCACATCATTCATCAAGCATTTTCATTCACTCCTCTATAATATTTTCTATAATAGTTTCCACCTTTCTTTTATCAGCAATGTATCTCTGTCATGGGTTTGTGTGGAGCCACTTCTGGTAATGGAGAAGGGGCTGTAAAGATGGCTCCTGTAAGAAGTTGCTTGAAACTCTCTCTGTCTCTGAGTCCCACTTCTGCAGCTGAGCCAACTGGGCACCTCCACGTTAACTTTTTAAGAAGAAGCCGAAGGAGGTAGGTTCTTCTTTTCTAGGGGGTGGTGGAAAGAGTTTGATGAGGGAGGAGACCACATAGACCCCAAGGTCAGTGAGGGAAGAGAGGAGGAGGTGTGCTGGAGCAGAGACTCTCCTGCATCCCATAGTGAGATGGCAGCTGTCACCCTGCACCCTGTGGAGAGGAGTGGTGAAGCAGAGATTTGTTGGCAGTTCATTTAGGACCCTACACCAGGGGCAGTGACTGTGCCCAGAGGAGGCCGTGAATTTGTGGTAGGGCAGCATTGCAGCAGGTGTCCTGAATGCTGCTCCTGCAGAGGAGTCCAATAGTGGAGGAGTTTGTGGGCAGAAGCTGTAGCCCTTGGGAAGAACTTATGCCGGAGAGGTTCATTAAGGAACATATCCCATCGGAGTGACCTCATGTTGGAGCGAGGGAAGAATGCCAGGAGTCATCCTTCTCTGAGAAGAAACAAGTGGCAGAGACCATCTGTGAGAGACCAACCACATCCCCCATTCCCTACGCCCTGTGCTGCTGGTGGGAGATGAGGCAAATATATTGGGAGCAGGGAGCTGAGCCCAGGAAGAAGGGAGGGGTAGGGGAAAGAGATCTTAAAGTGCTGGTTGTGCTTTTCTCATAGAATCATAGAATGATAGAATGGTAGGGGTTGGAAGGGACCTTTAAAAATCATCCAAACTCCCTGCAGAAGCAGGGTCACCTCATCATGCCGCTCTGGTTTCGCTTCCTGACCTGTTTCTTGTAGGCAGTAGAATAAACTTTCCTTACTTTCCTCTCTAAGTCAAGTATTGTTTTGCCTGGAATCGTAATTGGCAGTAAGCCCTCCCTGCCCTTATCTCAATTCACAATATCCTTGGTTATCTTTTTCCTCCCATCTTGCTGGGGCCTCTGCCATCCTAGGAAAGGTAAGGGTGGATGATGTGAGTGAGCAAGAGGCTGCATAGTGCTTCATTGCCAGCTGGGCCTGAACCACGACAACCACTAGAGAACTAGTTGGCTCTTTTGACACGTTTCCTTTAGTACTGCGCTTCACATATTTGGATTTTTTTTCCTTCCTTCAGGCCAGAATTATATAGCAATAATTATGATTGCAAAATAACTATTGTTTGAGTGTGTAATGGTGTGAGGTAGTAAAAAGACAAAAGTATTTCAGGTGTAACCACAGTGAATAGCTGAAGGACTAAAACACAAACCTCCTAGTTAACCAACCTAATGAATGTTAATACATGTAGCAAATTCATACTGTATTGAAAATGAGCCCTGAGTCATTTTGCTTTGCTCCAGCAATTCAAACTAACAAAGCCGGAAACCCATGAGTTTGTCTTCAGCATTGCTTCCAGAAATCTCATACGGTCACAACACAGAAGACATCTGTGCGATCAGATGTAAGGCAGGGAAGGCAACAGTTTAATTGACAGACTGATTTTTAGTATACTCATCTTTAGCACTGAAAACCTCACAGATGCAGTATTTTCTCAGAGAGTGTTATTTCCTTATTTCTAAAGTTTAACAAAAAAATAAATTCAATAGCCTAGAATTAAGAATTTGCTTACTGTAATTTCTGAAAGCAGCTTAAAAGGTGCTTCCAGCTTCTTCCTCTTTTAAAGATAAGAGGCCAGTGGTCTTATCACAAATCTTGTGATACTAAGTTATATACACCTGGCTCCTAGAATCATGTAAGGCACAGAAGCCTGACTAAATACAATTACAGTCCTTACAATCACGGTAAAAACTCTAAAACCTAAGTACACCAAGAAGGTTCAAAACTAAACAGCAAACAAAAGAAACTGAGAATGTCTTAAGTTTTTAAACTAGTATCTTTCCTTTCAGCCTCTGATATGACTTTGAGATTGGAATTGGGTAACAAAAGGAGAAGTCAAGGTACCGATTTAAAGTGGTTCAATTGCTTGTATATTACCTCACTCCCCAGAAAGTATATGAAGTTAGCTGTATATCATAACAAATTAGTTTTATTTGTTAAGTGTACTGTCAGGATTACAGTGTGAATTGTTAAACTTTAGGAGCATATTAATATTTTGTGTGTAACGTGACAGATGTTAGAAACCACACAAATGTCTCATGATTGTGATACCATAAGCATGGGAAAGCAAAGCATTTCCTCCAAACTAGGACATGATGGTTTGCTGAATATTCTTATGAATTGACTGCAAAGTTCTGCCATTACAAGAACCTTTTACGTATTTTCATGCTGTTCTTGTTCCCTCTTGCTTCACGTTGACATTTCAGGTGAACACTGCTCCACAAGGCAGTCACATGAGCACACTTACACCAGTTCTAGCATGGCATAAAGGCATATATGCACACATAAACATGATTCAAATGTCAGATAGTGGGAAATTCTCACAGTTTTAATGTCCCGAGCTAAGGCAATCATCTCTTGTGATCATTTTCATCACTAGACATTATTACTTTTGAGGTTTTTTAAGAGCCGGTCTTGCCCCTTGCCAAGGAGAGTGAGAGGGCAGTCACGTTTGAAGCTCACAGCTTACGCTGTTTAACAGTCCGCTGTGTAGGGACATCGGCACAGCCTCTCCGAGCCCCACAACGCCGCCCAGTCTGCTGGGGAGACGTCTGGCTCATCTTCTTGCGCCGGTCCCTACCCCGATACTGTCGTCTACTTCACAACCCTGTGACTTCAGCACTCCACACGAGACGGGGGGTCCACCCGCGCCCCTGCTTCCCCTCCAGCTTCCCGGGGCGACACACCGGCTGCACTGTGGCCCTTCCCGAGCGGTTCAGCCGCGCTTCCACCTCCCTCTTCCCCAGCGTCTTCCGAAGAAGTTTAGAAAACCCAACGACAGGAGTGGCGAAGACACGCTGCCCCGTCCCGGGCTCGCACGGCTGCCCCTGCCGCACCTCCCCGCGCCCAATCCCGCCTTCCGCCCTGCGCATGCGCGCGCGGCACGCCCCGCCCCCCGCCCGCTCCCGCGCGCCCCGGGCTGCGTTACGTCCCAGGGTTACGTCTGGCGTTATTACGCAGGGACCGGGACTCCGCCGGTCGCAACCTACCCCGCTAGCCCTCCAGGGCCGTGACGTCAGTCTTGGTGGATAGGCTCAGGAACCAATCGGAAGCCTAAGGGCCGGCGCTTGATTGGTTGTTGCGCGGGAGGGGCGGGCCGAGTGCCGGCGTAGTTTGGGTGCGGCAAGAGCGGCTTACATAGCTCGGGGTACGGCGTGTCCTTGGGCTCAGACGCCGGGCGGTGCGGAAGGTCTAGCGCTTGCGGTCACCGCTGTGGGCGCAGCGGCAGCGGCAGCGGTAGCGGGGCGGCCGAACGGGCAGGTGGGGGCGGCAGCCGGCGGGCCGGTCCTGGGCCCGGCAGGACCATTATTGCGGGTCAAGGGCGGTGAAGCCTCGGGCGGGCGCGAGCGGGCGGGAGATGCTGCGGTCTGTCCTGAGGGCGCCAATGCTGCCCGCGCGGGCTGCGGCGGGGCACCCTGTGGCCGCGGCCCGAGCAGGTGGCCGGGGCGCGCCGGAAGGTCACCGCCGGGCCTACTGGCCCTGGCTGGGGCGGCTGCGGTGCGGCCTGGGCCGCGGTACCCGGCCTGCCGGCTCCTGCCTGCAGTCTGTTCCGGAGGGTCCCCCGGGTCTCCGCGCCCCGAGGTCAGCCTCCGCGGGCGGCGGGCCGGCGCCAGGCGGTGCGCTTGCCCTTGGGCGCGTTCGCCACGCCGCCTGCAGCAGCGTTGCCAGTGTCCTGAGGCCTTTGTCCAGCCGGCGGGGAAACGCATGCGGAAGGCCGTGTCCCGCTAACGCAAGGTTATCTGTGACCGGAAAGCTTTCCTGTTACGGATATACAAGCTATGTACGGAGGTCGCGCTCAGTTCGCTCTTCAAAGACTGTGTTCTGCTTAAATGCAATTACTTTGGCCGAGAGAAGGTTACTTTTGCTGTTCAAACTTATCACCTTGATATGTTGTACAGAGATTCCATGCTAATCTGCAGACCTAGGAGCTGTAGCTTGTGGATAGAGCATGTGCTGGAGAATTACTAGATTGATGGGCCGTATTTATGGTTTTGTAAACCAATGGGACACTTGTAAAAAACTGGTGTTGAGTAGGTGACCTTGAAATCATGGTGGTGACCTCTGTGTGTGTTCCTTGGTCTAGTACTGAAAATGGGAGATATTGAGAAGGGTAAGAAGATCTTTGTCCAGAAATGTTCCCAGTGCCATACAGTTGAAAAGGGAGGCAAGCACAAGACTGGACCCAACTTGAATGGTCTGTTTGGACGCAAGACTGGCCAAGCTGAGGGCTTCTCTTACACGGATGCTAATAAGAACAAAGGTAAACTTAAAGCTGTTCTTCAGAATTACTAGGGACAAAATGTTAAGTTGTCTGTCGTGGATCTTGAAGTTCTGAAATCTGCCAAAAACTAAAATAATATGGGGGATAAGTATATAAATGTGCTTGTTAGTTTAAAGTCATTGCCTCTATCTTTTTTTTTTTTTTTGGTCCTGTTTAGGTATCACCTGGGGTGAGGATACTCTGATGGAGTATTTGGAAAATCCAAAGAAGTATATCCCAGGAACAAAGATGATCTTTGCGGGTATTAAGAAGAAGTCTGAGAGAGTAGACTTGATAGCATACCTCAAAGATGCCACTTCAAAGTAAAAGTTACCTGCTGCCTTATTTATTTCACAAAGGAGAAGGCAATGGAAATGTGTGTGATAAGATTGGTTTTTAAACTTTCTATTTTTACATGTACTGTGTCTAACCTTAATCTGTCTTGCCTGTCAGGTAACACTGCTCATGATGGGTCACTTGAGTACACACTTGTTTGGCAGCCATTAACTGAATGGAAACTGTGTAACTGGGTTGATTAAAATGGCTATAATGTTCAGTCATTCTTCATCATAGAATTAAAAAACAATAAATAAACATTTCCTGCCTCTTCATTGTTTAAAATAGATTTCTAAATAATCAAATGAATAGTTGTCAATAGCGTAATAGCTTTGACAGCCCAAGCCTTTCAAATTAATAAACAGGGTGGCTTTTGGCCTCTTCCACTGTACATTTTCTGTTAAAATTCTGCTAAAGATTTTGAAAAAAAAAAACAAAACAACCCCAAGATAATATTTTTCTAAATTGAATCAGTTCTAGATGTTGTGATGTATATTAATCCATCTAAAGCTTCCGACAAGAATGCATTTCATCTGACTTAAGTACTATTTGTGAAATGGCAGTTGTGCCCAGGCACTTCTCTTTTATCTAGGGGAAGCATGTTACTTTGTCCAGACCCTGACAGCTGCATGCACCAGTGGAGTATAACTAACTCTTAACTCCCCTTAAACATCTTAAGTTTTGGAACATTATTGAAACCCTTACTGAATCTTCTTAATTCAGCAGAAGCTTTCCCTTAAAATCTGCTGTTACAGGCAATATCAGGTAAAGTGGACATAGGAATGAATTGGTAGGCCAAAAGGAAAGAGTCTTCCTCTGTGCCTGGCTGTAGCCTGTGTCATTAGTGCTGAAGGTTCTGTTTCGCACAATGTAAAGCAGATTTTTTTGTGTTTTAACTGCATTTTTTCATACTAAGTAAACTATTTGGATGAATGTATTTACTATGTACCAACAGTGAGGCATCACTTGGAGCAATCAATACTATAAATTAAAAAAAATTGAAGTCGTTTGCTGTATGTGTCTGAACTTAAGTGGAAAACGGTGGGAATGTACAGAAAAGTCAGGCTTCCAGCTTCATATCATCAGGAAACAAGTGAGAAGTCAGCATGAAAAAAGTAAATGCTAGTGGATTTGATCTGACAAGTGCTTCAAAGTGTTAGTATTTTGAACTAGAAGTAGCAAAGTGAAGCTCTCCCACCCATGTCCTCTTTAACAGTGATTTTGCTGTAGTTCCCAATTGGGACGGGGGAGAAAACTCCCAAGTAGGTTGAAAGCTGAAGCTGTGCTGTAGGGTTGTCTGCAGTTGAGTCCTGTCAAGAAGAAGAATGTGCCTAAGGACTAAGTGAAAAGGATTATGTACTAACAAGTTGTCTCAGTGGTTGCTACCAAATGTGTTGTGATTAATTTGGTTTTTTTCAGATTAAATGTGCAAGCAGAATTTCTTACAAATAAAAAGGCAGACGTAAAGCAACAGCAACTTCTTTACTAAAAGTTTGTGAAGAGATACATTCAAGTCATAGTAGTTAAGGATAGTTCAATTCTCAGAAGTTATGTTCATCATAGTACTTTTACAGCTATGCAGAACTTGGCTTTCACTGTGTCAAAATCCTGCTAGAGTTGTTGTAGATACTGAATGTAACCTTACCCAGCTCTGCAGTCTTCTGGAATGACTGATGAATTGCCCGGGGAGAGCTGTGACACTGTTCTGTCAGCACTTTTATGAAACAACAAAGAACTTTGTGCTCTCCAGGCTTTGTGCTCTTCCCTAGTTGAGATGGGGAAGAAATAGACTGTAGAGAAAAGGATTTTGCAATAAGGTGGGATATAGTTCTTCACAGGCAACAATTTACACAAAGTCAATGATCCGTCATCAGAAAAACTACTTCAGGATGGGGAGTGATCCTTTGCCCAAAGTAAGTAGGGGATACAATTTAGTGTGGCATCTTCAGTTTGTATACCTTGGAGACCTTGGTGCAAAGACAAGTGCAGCTTATTGTACCACTCAAGATGGAGGTAATGGAGATTTTAATTCTAGACTGGAGATGTATCCTTGTTTACATTTTAGGGAAAAGATCCTTCTCTTCTTCAACATTTTGTATCTGCATGTATACAGCCCTAGGCAACAACAGCTAAAAAGATTTGTTGTAGATAACAAGCAGCCATTTGCCATGCTTTTCTATAGCATTTCTCTTAGTGGATTAGCAAAGTGAAAGGGAAGGTTAGATTATTGCTTGTTGAGGTGTTAATGCAAGGGCCTGGGTGGGTTTTTTGGAGGGTAGGAGGGAGGTGTCCAGCTTAGTTGTGGAATCAAGTTAGTTCTTTGATTTCTAGAGCAGGAGGAGTGGGGTTTGCTTTTGTTTTATGAAGTACCAAGTTTAGCGTTTTTTCTGCCAGTGATACCAGTCAAGACATTTGGTGTCTCAGTCCTTGGTTTACAGTTCCAACTTAGGGAATCGAGGCACTGTTGCCAAACATTGCCCTGTCCTATCAAAATGCATCTTCACTATGCGTTTCAAGTTGACTGAAGTGTGCCTTTAATGTTTTCACATGTACCTATGCAAATTGTTGAAGACTGTCACCAGCAATAGTGACTGGAAAAAAGGTAGAATTTAAAAGTACACTTTTATACACTTTTATAAACCAGGATGCTTTTAGAATTATAGAAATTATTTTTTATGCATCCCAGTGAAATTTAGTGACGAAGAAGCTCTTTTTTTTATTTAATCTTACAATTTGAAGGTAATCACTATACAAACAGCTAAATTTGGAGAAATTCCATTCATAGTTGTCTATGCAATTGTAGATAATTGCTTCAGTTAAAAGTGTGTTCATTTTAATAGATTTGTGGGGGATTATGTAACCCTTTTTGGTACAAAATACAGAATTGGTGATTCAAACCAAATGGGATACATTATGTTTCTTTTATAGGAGAGAACAGGAATTAAAAAGCTAATAGGTATTACAGTCTCTCATGTATATAAAAGGTCATTAAAGTGTCCACATATTACAGAATCTTAACAGTTGGAAGGGACCTCGGAAGATCATCTAGTCCAACCCCCCTGCCAGAGCAGGAACACCTAGAGTAGGTCACACAGGAACCTGTCCAGATGGGTTTTAAATGTCTCCAGAGAAGGAGACTCCACAGCCCATCTGGGCAGCCTGTTCCAGTGCTCCCTCACCCTCACAGTGAAGAAAGTTTTCCGTATGTTTCTTTGGAATCTTATGTTCCAGCTTGTACCCATTGCCCCTTGTCCTATCAGTGGACATCACTGAGAACAGCCTGGCTCCATCCTCCTGACACCCATCCGTTATGTATTCGTAGACATTAATGAGATCACCCTTCAGTCTCCTCCAAGCTGAAAAGCCCTAGCTCCCTCAGCCTTTAATCAGAAGGGAGATGCTCCACTCCATTATCTTGGTGGCTATGCGCTGAATGCTCTTCAGCAGCTCCCTGTCCTGGAACTGAGGGGCCCAGGACTAGACACAATATTTCAGATGCCATCTCAAAAGGGCAGAGTAGAGGGGAAGGAGAACCTACTACCTCACAGTAGTAGGGTAGTAGTCTCGACCTACTGCCCTTCTAATACAGCCCAGGATGTCATTGGCCTTCTTGGCCACGAGGGCACATTGCTGGCTCATGCTCATCCTGCTGTCCACCAAGACCCCCAGGTCCCGTTCGTCTGCACTAAGAGTTCATTCCCCAACCTGTACTGGTACCTGGGGTGATTCTTTCCCAGAGACAAGACTCTACACTTGCCCTTGTTGAATTTCATTACATTTCTCCCAGCCTGTCCAGGTCTCGTTGAATGGCAGCACAGGCTTCTGGTGTGTCAGCCACTCTCCCCAGTTTAGTATCATCAGCAAACTTGCTGACAGTGCCCTCTGTTCCCTTATCAAGGTCATTAATGAAGATGTTGGAACAGTACCAGTCCCAGCACTGAGCCCTGGGGGACTCCATTGAATACAGGCCTCCAACTAGACCCTTCAACCAGTTAACAATCCACCTCACTACCTGATCATCCAGCCCACACTTTCTCAGTTTTGCTGCCAGGATGCTGTGGGAGATGGTGTCAAATACTTTACTGAAATCAAGATAAACCACATCCACTGCACTACCACCATCTCTCCACCTGGTTACTTCTTTGTAAAAGGTTATCAGGTTGATCAAACATGACCTCCCTTTGGTAAAGCCACGTTGACTACTCCTAATGACCCTCCTGTCCTTTAAATGCCTGGAGACAGCACCCAGGATAAATCGTTCCATCACCTTTCCGGGGATGGAGATGAGGCTGACCAGTCTGTAGTTACAGACTCCTCCGTCTTGCCCTTTTTGAAGACTGGAGTGACATTTGCTTTCCTCCAGTCCTCAGGCACCTCTCCTGTTCTCCACAACTTACTGAAGATGATGGAGAGTGGTTTAGCAATGACTTCCACCAGCTCCATCAGCACCTGTGGGTGCATCCATCAGGGCCCATGGATTTATGTACATCCAGATTGCTAAACTGATCCTTAACCCAGTCCTTGTCAACCCAACACAACTCCTCCTTTAACCTGACGGTTCCTCTCGAGTCTGGGGCACCTGAGGACAGTCTCCAGCAATATAGACAGAGGCAAAGGAGGCATTCAGTAACTCTGCCTTCTCTGTATCCTCTGTCACCAGGGCACCCACCTCATTGAACAGTGGACCTACATTGCCTCTAGCGTTAGTTTTATCTGCAATGTATTTGAAGAAGCCCTTCTTCTTGTCCTTGACCTCATTTGCAAGGTACAACTCCAATGAGGCTTTAGCTTTCCTAGTTGCCTCCCTACATTCTCTGACAACAGTCTTATATTCATCCCAAGTGGCCATCCCTTCCTTCCATGGCCTATAGACACCACTTGAGTTTAACCATGCAGATCTTCTGGCTCCCTTTCTTGATTTCCTACCCACTGGGATGCTCTGATCATGAGCTTGGAAAAACATATCCTAAAAACTTCCAGGGCTAAAGCCAACAGAAGTCTCTGTGTTACTGCATATAGGACGAGTCAAACCTTTTCAAACTGAAGCCTTCAAACACAAGTTATTCTGGGAGGGGAGCAGCTCAAAGCTAGCAGTAGGAACTGTTAACCCTGGGGAAGGGTGTGAAATCCTGTCCCTTTCCAGTGTTGTAGAGGCCGAGTCAGGAATCTAGGTAGTTACCGCCATCTGCTTATGATTCAGAGCCTGCAGGTAAGTATTGGCCTGGTTTTTCAGGGCTGTTCTTTTGATCTGAAATACAGACAATGTGCTGGTTCCCTTTTGATTAGTTTCTGGTTAGAGGTCTCACAGGAGGTAAGATGTGAGTGATATGTGCTTCTGTGACAGGATACAGGTTCTCATACCCAAATTTCCACAAGGCTGCATTAACCTCTCAACTGAACCTGTGTGCTGGAAAAAAAAAGAGTAGAGCCAGAGAGAAGATGAGCAAAGGAGGAGCTAACTAGAGCATAGTGTTCAAAACATATACCTTGGAGCAGCGAAGAAGGTGTGTGTTTTCCAGGTTGTTTATGCATTTAAACAGCCTTGGGTAAAAATAAACCTGGCAACAGAGATCAGAAGTCATTACTCTGCTGGTTTTACATTTCATTAGCGCTGTTCAGCGCAGCTTGCTCAGGCAATGTGAGCCCGTCTTGTTCCTTTCCCAGTCAGCCACTCTACACCTTCCCCTTCCTCATTCTCCATGTATTAAAATATTTTTTTGTAGGTAAGGCTGAGCTGTCCCTGTCTTACTGCACTGGCGATCTTTTGGTTATAAGCACCCAAAATGGAACCATCAAGTAATGTTCTCATCACTACAGTAACCTGCAGAATTCACTGCTGATGGCCTCATTCAGCCCTGACTGACTGATGACAATTGGTTTAAGATACTTGATGGCTCTTAATCTATGTAATATTGCATTGTATTGATCTCTTTTAATTCTATTTTTTTAATAGAGCTAACTAAAGCAGGTAGAGTTTTTTGTGACTTTTACCTTCACCATCTATCAGGTAGTTTGGGTGGGGTTTTCTTTACTGTGGGATGCAGCATGATGCTGTGAGCGTTCCCTGGTGTGTAATGCACTCAGACAGGTAGGAAAAATGTACCACATACACCAAATTTTTTAAATCTTGTTGGTAGTTTCGAGAACCTATTGCTCTCACCCAGGTTTCATTGCAGGAATGTACCTATGCTGATGGTAACCAGCCTTTCCTTGAAAACATTTCTTGCATTTTACTTTCACTGCTAATTCATTGTCTGGAGAACAGAGAGGAATGGAAATCAGACTTGTCTATACCTCACTATGTTTCCTATAGGACTCTGTCATTTTATTTCCAATTATTGTGTCAGTTTACCTGCAATTGATACTAGATCTGGAGATCTTCCAGTGCTACTTTTAAAGGAAAGGTACCACATCTTTGATTCAACAAATATTTGCCATGGCAAACGATTTTAATTCTAGTTTTCATGTACAAATTATCGCTGGTTATCTTACCTATCTGGTCTTTTGCTTCTTCATTGTATGTGTTACTGTTGCAATATATACTTCTTTTGTGCTGGCTGAACTGCTGGCAGCTTGTACTTTATTCTTCAAATGTACTCCTTAATTGATACTCATCTCTTAGCTCTGCAGTGGACTGGTTTTTAAAGTTTCCAGGTAGTGGCTTTACTTGAAAAATCCTTCTTTCATTGCCTTTTTCACGGTTTAAAATCTCTCTCTAAAAAAAATCCAAACACTGGAAATGGTTTGGTTTTTTAATTAATTATCCCACGTACAATGACATTATATTTAATTACTTTGTATACACCACTGTTTTGGACCTGGCTTTTATGTATGGAACAAGGATTGTGTCTTTCACGTGGATACCTGAGAAATAGTCTTGTCTGGAGGGCCTCAGAAACACACTTCCAAAAAGCAATCACGGTAAGTTGTGAGAAACTTTTATAACTGCTTCATCGGTTTATTGTTTACACCAAATGAACAGGAGGTGGAGCCAACGTACTAAAAAGCTGCAGAAGAAATCAACGTGCTCTTCCAGATAATTTTGAACTAAGCTCGGATGGAAGAAAATTTGTATAAAAAGTAGTTTTACTGCAAGTGTTTAGCAAACAGTGCTGGAAGTGATTAGTACAGCTGAATGCATTGATATATCTGCAATAACTTTAGAGTCTTGTGAATTCTTAAATGGATTCATGTTTCATATTTCATCCAGCTAGCCTGTATAAAATTTCAACCTATTCAAATGGTAAAAGATTCCATTAGAAAGCAAAATGTTTCTCTCTGACTAGGCAAAGAATGTCAGTCAAAAGTGACAATCTCTAATACATAGTCTGGCTTCATTCCCACTGTGGAGCTCCCTTTGGTATCATCAATTAGAGTCATAGAATGGTAGGTGTTGGAAGAGACCCGAAAAGATCATCTAGTCCAACACTCATGCTCAAGCATGTGCACCTAGATCAGGTCACATAGGAACTTGTTCAGGTGGGTTTTGAAAACCTTCGGAGAGGGAGACTCCACACCCTCCCTGGGCAGCCTGTGCCAGGGCTCCCTCACCCTCACAGTAAAATAGTTTTTCCTTATGTTTAAGTGGAACTTTTTCTGTTTCAGCTTATGTCCATTACCCCTAGTCCTATCACTGGATAGTACAGAAAAAAGTGTTGCCCCATCCTCTTGACATATACCTTTTAAATACTTGTAAGTATTAATGAGGTCCTTCCTCAATTTCCTCTTCTCCAGTCTGAACAGCCCCAGATTTCACAGCCTTCCCACGTAAGGAAGATGCCCCAGTCCCCTGATCATCTTGGTGACCCTGTGCTGCACTCTCTCCAGAAGTTCTCTGTCCCTCTTGAGGTGAGCAGTCCAGAACTGGACACAGGACTCCAGATGAGACCTCACCAGAGCAGAGGGGGAGGAGAACCTCCCTTGACCTGCTCGCCACACTCTTCTTGATGCATCCCATAACGTCATTGGCCTTCTTGGCCATGAGGGCACATTGCTAGCTCATGGTTAGTTTATTATCAATCAGAACTCCCAGGTCTCTCTCTGCAGAGCTGCTCTCCAGCAAGTCAGTCCCCAGCCTGTACTGGTGCATTGGGTTGCTCCTTCCCAGATGCAGGACTCTGCATTTGTCCTTGTTGAACCTCATGAGGTTCCTCTCTGCCCAACTCTCAAGCCAGTCGAGATCCCGCTGAATGGCAGCACAGCCTTCTGGGGAATCAGCCAGTCCTCCCAGTTTGGTGTCATCAGCGAACTTGCTGAGGGCACCCTCAGTGCCCTCATCGAGGTTGTTGATGAAGATGATGAATAAGACTGGCTCCAGAACCAACTCCTGTGGAACTACTTGAAATATTAGGCTTGAAATGCATATGCAGATTGTAAGATAGTTTCTCCACTACCAATTAGGTAGGAACATTATGACCTTTGCTAGGAAAAATGCACTTTAGATCTGATTTTAATACTGATTTATGGCTCTGAAAACCATGCTAAGTTTTATTATATAAGTGTAACTAAATGCTAGTATTTTTACTATGTCAGGTTCCAAGAAAGCTTACATTTGAAATGTTGAGTCAGAATTTTACTTAGCTTGGATATTTCTCATGGATATACCAATCTTAATTTGACTATCAGTATGGATTTTCTGGCACATGCCCAAACATGAAGACTGCAACTCTTCAAAAGACTGTGTTGCCTTTCTTCCTGTCAATCCACGGTCTATGTCTATGTTGCAAGTGAAGCTTGTTTTTCAGTGCCTAACTCCATCAGGTGTAGTGTGATCAGACATTAAAAATCTAGCTCATACATGTGTTTGCTGTCACTCTGAATTCTCAGAAAGATGACATCCCTCTCTGTACCAGCATGCAATGACACATCAGAAAGAATTTCCCCCAGGAAGAAGCAATCCAAAGGGAGAGCTTTGCAGTTGAAAGACACTTCCATATCAGAAAGCCTATCAAGAACGCGGGGTAGTCACCTGCAAATGAACAGGGTCACAGGATAGAAATCAAGACGATAGGAAGCAAAGAAAGGGAAAAGTGTGAATGAAACAAGGTCAGTACAGGGTGAAATATTACATATCCTCATTATGTGTTCAGTAGTTACAAAGGCTGTGCATGTGCTTTAGCCTGTTGAGTCAGATATTGCGGTACAAAAGGAAAAGCAGTGGAAACCCAGAAGCAATGAAAACCAAACTTGCCTACCTTCAGCTGAAGGTTTGGCAGCTCTGTGTGTGTTCAGTGAATATTCCTCTGGTTGGATGCCCTTAATTTTGCTTCAGCTCTGTGAGGTATTCCAACTGAGGTTACCTGGCTCCAGCAGTCTGTACTTCACTTCCACTGATTTTAGTGATATACATTTCACATTAGCAAATCAGCCAACTGAGAAATGGTGTAATGTTTACTCAGAGAATGTATCAAATGATGTTTTGCAGGGCTGTAAGCTCTGACCCTTCTGTAATACTAGAGCCTAATGTTCCAACTTACGCAACATGCTTGAGTTACTCCGTAGTTGATGGTGTAACATTAAATTTTGCTTCAGCTTCAGATCTTACCTGAAAAGTACAGGGTAATAATCTTCAGTAGCTGTAGTGACCATAATATAGATAAAAGGTCAACAAGAAAGGCTCTAGCACAGGAGAGAGTAGTCATGCAGTGGAGTCAGCATGAAAAACAGCCTTGTTCCTTAGCCATAATATATAAAAAGCATTGATGGGGAGCATGGCCTAAATTAAACTCACATTGCAGATAATTTTTATTTTTCTTTAATTTCAGGATGCTAGTTCTCTGAGCAGCTCTGTGCCAGTCCAGAATTCAGTTGAGAGTCACCAACAACTGAAGATAAAAAGACCCAAAGCCCAGTAAATCCACACCTACTACAGTGCCATCTGTCAGGCTCTTTTGTCTGGCACCAGTTTTCAGTTCCCAGATGCTCTGACTGATCAGGTTAGCCACATTTACATTTTTCTCTCAGAAAATGGTTCCAAATAACCTTTTCTCATTATGTCAAGATTTTAAGAAAACTATTCCTTTTGTAAAGCAGTTGGTTTTATATTTTTTTCATATTCATCACATCACTGCCATGTTTAGATTTAGGAAAAGCAAAGAGAGAAAAGTCACTACAAAGGCTTCTTCCATTGCTGCAGTGAGTTAGGATAGTCCCATCCAAGGGTTTTACACCATGGCCCAGAGAGGAGCACTGTCACGAGGTGTGCACTCACAGCAGTTTGGTGCCTGCCAGCTGGAGTGTTTTTGCTGTGGCTCTGGGAAGCTTTTTCTGGTCCCTTTTTTGTGATCTAATAACATCAAGTCTCTGCCGTCTCCAGCTGTGGTTAAAAAGGGGTATGGAGGAAGAAACAGTTACCAGTTTGTACACTGTGATGTAAGGGTTCAGTGTGGGAGAATTTTTGGCTTGGGCTGGTGCACTGAGAGGTGTTTTGCCATCCAGAATTATCTTTAATCTTGGTCCTCCCACTGCCCATTACTGTTAAGGTCTCTGCTGCTCCTCACCGCCTCTCGCTGCCAGTCCTTTTCCTGCATGGCTGCAGCAGTAACCCAGGTCTTGGGCACATTTGATTTCTTCAAAAGGGGGACAATTTCCAGGGGGTTTTGATGTTCTTTCTACCTTGCTACAATTTCCAAACATCCCTTTTCTGTAATCTCAAGGTTACAGATTTGAGTTCTTACTTTAAAGAACTGCATAGGATGCTCTCCAGAACAGTGACTTCTTAACTAGTCTTTTGACTTTCCAAGTCTTTCTTGAGTAATTCAATCACTCTTTTTTGTATTACTAAAAGAGTTGGGCTCCTCATTTTCTGTAAGAGCTGCTAAGTTCAGAGGGGTGGGTTTTTCTGGGTTCATTGTTATTTGTTCGTTTGCTTATTTTGCAAGAACTAATAGGTTTTAATTTAGAGAGTCTCTGAATGGCCCAGCCAGTCCCTTCTTCATGCGAGAAGAATATAATAATACCATCATAAGGGCTTTGATTTTTTTTCCTAATTCTCTTATTGCTTGAAGGTGACTCTGAAGGACTTCAAATACTGGGTAATTGTTGAGTATTTCTTATTATTCACCTTAATGGTGCACAGCATATGCTCACATTCTCCTCCCTTATGGACCTAATGTAATCTCAGAGATTGTAACTTCACTGAAAATATCAAGTATACATTTTACAGCAACGCTGAAAATCACGAGGTTTCAGAGGTAGTTTCCTAATTTTCAATAGCACAGGTGCATAAGTCTAAACAAAACCTTTAAACTGGCATGATAAGAATGTTTAACTTTGGAGTTTCACATTAGAACAAGAAAACACTAATGATGTTCTGAAACACTTGGTCCTCTGGTGACCAGGCCTGCTTGCTTTTGCTGTCTTTAGCTATTACTGCAATGTCTCCAGGGAATCAAATAGGTGACTGTAGTGATTGTTAAAACATTCAGCTAGATTATTGTTTTAAGCTATTTTTAAAGGAATTCCTGCATGAACACAATAGCTTGTTCATTTTTCTTTTGTTTTTTTTTTTGTTTCACTGAGGCCCTTGTCTGTATCTCACACACACTGAGAGTGGAAGAGGAAAGAGAGGAGCTAGTGAACTATAACTGCTGTGTGGACCTCTTTTCCATAGCTATGAATGCATTCTGTATGTATATATAGCTATGAATGTATGGATGGGACTTTCTCTTTTTCTCATGACTTTTTCATGCCTACAGTTTCTTTCCAGCCACAGGAGACCTCCCTTTTTGTGCAGCCACATTTTCAATCACAGGGAAAGCCTGTGATTTTGTTGCTTAAACCCATCATTCTATGATTCTATGATTCTACAAACAATTTGTAAGTATTGCATAGTTCAGAAATGCTAGAGGTTTTCTCTCATATTTTAATGGATATATGAGACCGCGAACCTCCCAAAACAATCACAGGAAATGCAAGTGCCAGTAAGTCTATGCAAATGTGTAGAAAGTATGCCAGGATGTGGATGTAACTGTTTATTTCTTGTCAGTCTCACGAAATCCAAGGAATTAAAAATTCTAGATGTCAACTAGAAATTAATGTGGACATACATCCCACATATGTCTGCTTAAAGTTTGCTTTCTCCACCCAATCTTCATGGGAGAGGGTCTACTCTACATATTGCCCTTGGTTTTAGTTTCCTGTCACCCTGACCAAAATGAGAAACGTCTTCTAGGCACTGTGTTGACTGGAGAACTTGGCTGTAGACTACTGTATTAAAGCATCTCAATAGGGGCTTGCAAGGTAAGTGTACGTATATACCAGACCTGAGGATTTGTATTTCTTGTTTGAATTCCGTGTGATGGAAGACATAGGAGAAGCAATCCAGCAATTAAAAATAATGGAATGCTTTTCTGCTGTTAACTTGAATCTCTTACAGCAGTAAAAGCTATTTTAATGACTGAAGCAACAACTTTGACTAAAAAGACATGTTATACATAGAGTGCCAGATTTATGTCCTAGAGAGATCAAGCTTTCATCCTTCATTTATCCAGCATTTTATAGTCTATTCAGGAAGAGCTTGAATGGATGATGAACCTTTTTCTCCTACTCATGTCCTTCTCAAAAAGTTGGGTTTTCTCTGTTCTCTCTGAATAAACTCTTGCTCTGCTGTTTGCTCATTGATTGCTGTCTCAAGTAGATGTATGTTTTATATTCTTCTGCTGCTTCCTAACCGATATACAGGTAATGAGAGATGGAAGGTCTTCGCCATATAAGTCAGTCCAATAATGACAATCATAATTACCCACTCAGTCTACTGAGCAACTTTTTAATTTTTTTTTTTTACATAATGGTCCCTAGCAATTCAGAACTGATAAACAGATGTTCAATAAAGATTTCTGGCCTGGGATAATGTTTCCAGCAATCCTGTTTTTGCAGCTCTTTTCCTACTATTGATATGCATTTTCTCAATCTGTGTCTGAAGCTCAGAAGGAAAATAATCAGCTTTTGTGGGATTTAGATATTACAGTGCTTTCCTATTTCTAAGCACTCAAGTAATAAAGGCTTTGATAATCATCTCCAGCATACAATATTACTATCTTTCCAAAGCTGTCATTGCTGTTAACTTTAATTGCTACTCTACAACTTAGAAGCAGCTATGAAAATCAAAAAGCGTGGCACTGCAACTATAGACTGAAATCCAGAAAGCTGTGGTTCTTGTTCCAAGAGAAATATTGAATGCATTAGCAAAACATGACTTCATTAGCAGCATTAAAAGTTAGCATTATGGGAAGGCAAGCTCTACTTTGGCACGTATTTCAGTGAATGACAACAACTTTTTGAATATTTCAACTAACGTGCATTCGCAGCTCTTTTAGGGCAGCAGGCCTAAAAGCATTTAAAATTACAGCAGTGTTCTTTAGAATAATATGAAGAATTGTTATTGCACTCGTTGTTTTTCATTTCAAAAAGACATTTAGCAGGATGTGTAGTGTATACTAATGTTCATGTATATTTAAAACCACAGGCATACCTCCTAGCTAATTATGTTGCTAAGTGTCTTTCTAAAAATAATGTCTTTTACACTTTTCTTTTTTCTTCATAGTAAAAAAAGAAACGTATTCTAAATTTTGCTCTTTTGTGGCTTTTATAGTTTTGCTTAGGGCCTACTCAGTTTTAGGACCAGAGGGCTGGATTGCTTCCCTCTGCTTCTCCTCCATCCTTTCCTCTATACGTGAAACCTACATAATTCTCATCAATTCTTTCTGCAGCCTTGGCTGGATTTGTTGATGATCTCTTATTTCTGTGTGACCAGCAGAGAGTCCTCTCCCAGACTTCTGTTGCTGCTATTGCATGCTGAGATTTAGCGACATTATCCATTCTGGGAACAACTGGACAGATTTCTTGGATTTCTGCAAGCCACCTATCTGAATAAGAATACACCACTCTGCAGCTCCAAGACTGTTATTGTTTCCTGAGCCAGCTAAACAATATTCGTAATATTTCTTTAGCTCTTTTGACACAATTTTTTTCCTTAGTCTCACAATTGTTAAATTGATAGCTGCTATAATTTTTATATAGGACAGCATCATTCAATGTTTCAGAAATTCAGGATCAATTTCAATTAGGCTTTTCCAATTATCTTTTACTTACAGGAAAAATCAAAGTAGGGAGGAATGTGTCTCTGGGGATTTCTTGTTTATAGTTGTAAGGCTGGATTCTCTTCTGTTTTACAGTGATACAAATGAGGCATAAATGTAAAGCATAATGTAAATGTAGGCTGGTGTAAAAGCAAGGGGAAGAGGGGAAATATTTTGAGTCTAAGATGAGCAAAATAGAGAGTGTTTAAATGGAGGCAGAGTGCATGATGTTCAAAGCAGAGGTGACAAAGACAGGTCCATGAATCCAAAGTGGACTGGGAATTGAACTCCAATGCTATGCAAAAGCACAAGAGGCAGCTGGTTTGATGTTCCTGCCCAGTCTTGCTGCAACTAAATGTTTTCAGATATGCCTCTTCAGACACGAAGGCATACAGGTAGGACACTTCCTAGACAGAAGGGGATAAAATCATATACTACAAACCTTCCCTCTACCTCCAGAGACTAGGAAAAGAGAGGAATGGCAGACAGGTTGTTCCCACGTCCTAGCCGTTTCCAGGCAGCAGAGACCAAGCACACCTCGTCATAGCTAAGAGTACACAGAGGATTTTTGGAAACCAGGAGAGCTTCTCAGTAGCTGCAATGCCTCAGATGCTGGAAATCCACCACGACCTGCCTTTGTTGTGCCCAGGCATGGGAGCAGCTGGCATAAAGTAGACATCTCCCAGGCAGTTAAAGAAGCCTCATTTGCTGTCACCACATCATAATAGAGCAAATAGCCCCTTCTGTAATGGTGCTGGGCCCTGCTGCTGTCGTGCTAAAAGGAATGAAAAATGAAGTTTAAAGAAATTTTAGAAGAAAGCAGGAAAGAAAATAAAGTCCAGCTAAAATCAATCCTGGCCTTCAGCTCATTACAGTGAAAAGAGTAGGGACCAGAAATCAGCAAGTCCTTGAGTGAAGCAAAAAGGCACTACATCACTTGTGTTCCAGTGGGAACAAGAAATGCCTAATGTTTGTGCCTCAGATATTCACCTTGTTGCTCACATCTAATCTTCTGTCAATGTTTTCAACAATAGTGGCCGTTAAACAACAACTCATAGATAAACAAAAACTTCTGCTGTGGAATGGTATTCTCATACTCGGTCACTACAGACCACCCTGTAGCACTACAGGAGCTGCCTGTGTGATGCCACTGGACCTGTTCCCTCTTGCCAGCTACAAGCACTGGATGAGTGTATCTGTCCTTGCTGCCAGTTACTGAACGTGGGCTTTGGCATCTCTGACTGAGCTGCAACATCACAAAAAATCCCAAAATTTCCTTCAGTCGCTGAAAAATCAACTACATCATTCACATTTGGTAAGTGTGTGGAGATGAGAGAATGTCCAAATCATGGAAGCAGCTGGTGTGCTCCATGGCCAGCACCTAGATGGAGAAATGCACAGGCACCAAAATAAAAGGATGAAAATTCAGTTCTGGAAAAGGGTAAGGGAAACATGGAAGGGAATGAGGGAAAGGTGAAAAGACCTCATGGGAGAAAGATGACCCCCAAGACTCCTTTTCCGCAGGAATAAGAGAACAAAAGTGTGAGAGACATTCAAGGGTAAGGAAGGCTGATGAAGTGATCACATGGAAATTAGGGAGGCAGAACTGATGATGTTTACTAGAGAGACAGCACTGAAGGGAGACAAAGGAAATGCAGTTTAAAAAGACCAAAGAATTCCCATTGAAAGTGTGAGAAATGAAGAAGACTTAAGAAAATTCACCCAGACCTAAAAGGATGATACTGGAGAAACAGAAAGCAAGAATTAGAGCAGGACTAGGATGTTACTAATTCTGTTTTATTGAGTGTTTGGCCTGTTCAACATTTTGCCCTGTGAGTGAATAAACGATAGCCTGTTTCCCTCTCTAGATTCTGCTCCTTTGATCACAGTCTACAGTCTCTTTTGTTTCATTCTGAAAAGCCGACCGATCTTGCACTCATACAGCTGACAGACCATAAAAATTTTTAGAAAGTAATCTTAGAGTAAAAAGCAGTGTTACAATATGGAAGCACCGTGCCTCTGCAGGCAGCGGCTGCAGGAGTGGGTTTAATTTTCACTCTGTTCGGCTCTTCTGTCTGTGGTCTTATTCTGTGCAGTAACCAAGAGGTAACAACTCAAAACTATGGAGAAGCTTCATATTAATTATGTAGTTACTGCATTAGCAATTAACATATATAATAGGGGGATATATGTACACACTGAAACAATTACAAACTACACAGTCAAAGCCACATTTACCAAAATGCCCAAGCAAATTAGTCTTTCTTTCAAGTGATTTTGAGCTTTTTATCTTATTTGTTCATAAAGACATGAATCCCTTAATTTCTTTATTTTGTTCTCATGTAGAAGGGGAACACCTATGATCTCATTTTCTTTGTAGGAATTTCAAAGCAAAGACTCTCTCTGGTAGCACTAAGTAACTCATTGAGCTAAGCCTTATTTGCAAACTCATAAAATAATAGCAATTCTTGGAAGCATCTTTCATTGCTGAAATTGATAGTCATATAGTGTCATCTTCTGATTAAAGTTGCTTTGGACATTTGGAATGGGGACAATCTCTGCTTGCTCAAGCTCTGCTTGGACTCTTTTTAGTAATATTGAGCCACAATTTAGTAATAACCAAATTGTTGCTTATATACAGATATATTGAAAGTTTCTGTCCTCTGATAATAAGTAAATTTCTAGGAACATCTGAAGCACAGCTTTAATTTCAACTGGAAAAGAAGTCATCAACAAGTCCCATGCCTTGCAGCACAGGCACGTTACTGAGTTTTTGTTGATAGTATTTTCAATTCTGATCAGCTTCCTCTATTTCTTGAATTTATGTTTAGAAGGTCAGGTTAAAAGGATGTTTCAGCAACCATGTGAAAGCTCCTTTAGGAAGCAATGTTTCCAGATGCCAAAGTGACAGTAGAAGTGGGAGCTTCTACTAGTCTCTTCTGTGCTAGGCTTGCTCTGGCTTTTCACTCTAAGGGTTAGGTATACCTGTGCTGCACAATGCAGCACGATGTGAAGATTGACAGATACATTTTTACTGAGTTAGAATTGCTATCCAAGAGATAAGGGCTACATTAGCAGAATGGTCCATGAAAGCCAAGTTCTTCTGTCAAGATACTAGCTTGAATGCCTCTGCTCATTTAGCACTAGGCCAGGCATCACAGACAGGGATCACATTCTGGCTTGGAGATGTGGGTGATGTTTCTGAGGGGAGAAACACTGACCACTTCCCCAGGTGATTCACCAGGCTGCCCTGCCTGCTAGCACTCTGTGCACAGTGTCTTGTGGCCTTCCAAACAGTGTGATCAGTCATGAGTGATACAGCGAGGCCAAGAGACCTTTGCATCTTTGGCTCCTGACCAAACTCCTCCAGGAGAGGAGAGACAGGTGAGTGGCAATAGCTGACTTGGAACATCAATCTGGGTATTGATTTGTTTCCTTCTCCAGCCTGAGCAGAAAAGCATCCTGCCCCTGCTTTTGAAGGGAACAGGCTATGCGGGGCCCAAAGCAGAGCAGTGTGTGTCAAGTATTGGTGGAAATGCCTGGGGAGGCTCTACAGTCGTTACAACCAACGCTTCCCTCAGCACCAGGTGCAGTGCTATTGATTTATGCTCTCTTCTCTTGTCATCAGAGCCAAGAGTCAGTTCTCCTAAAAGCTACATTAGAAAAATGTCAGCAGAAGATCTGCTGCACATTCACATATTGTTCAGAAAGCTCGTGGGATTAGCTAGGCCTAATGCAGTAGGACAGTGTATAATATTTCTCTTTGATTGCTGGAAATCTGTTGTTATGCCAGGCTCTGCCTGTCCTAAGAGAGAGGGAGTACTGGGCCAAATTGCGTACTGAGTGAGTGGAGTTCTATAAATCAGCATTAATGCTTAGCTTATTAGAACTCCAGGCAAACAAGAGAAGGCTAAGTGAGCAATACTGTGTATTTAACTATGTATGAGGTACGATTCAAGGGCTGCATGTTGGACACACTGCCAGTGGACTCAGTAACGAAGCTGTTTACTGGGGAGCGCTCACTTTCCTTCAGCAAAATGACAAGAAATCCTTTTTGGCATTGTATGACTGTAATGCTGCAAGTTTTGCAGTGCAGAAATAAACTTGAAAATCTAAATTAACAATGAGCAATAGCTTGCTGATCACAGACATTTATCTTAAGGTAAATCACTTCCTCTAGATAACAGCAATTAATATTTAGACATAGAGGTATAACAGGCAGTTAAAAAAGAGAGTAATGTCTTCATCCCCCTGTCTCATAAACTCCTTGTCTGAAATGTACACAGCTCTGCTTAACCTTCACCAATGTCCTCTGCAGAACTTACTACAAATGTTTCAGACATTTGCTCCTTAAAGGATGATAAAAAATCTAATTAGATGCAAATGGCTGTGATTTATTCCTGAAGCTGTTTGTTGCAAGGTTCTGACCCAGATTCAGCCCTCCTTAGGGCGGTTTTGCACTGCACTCTGGGCAGAATGCCCTTGAAAAGGGCAGAGCTGATGCTGTGTTTGTGGACTACACTCCAAGGTGTCTTGAGCAGCAAAAGTCAAACCCTGCTTGTCCTGTGACTTTATTTCTTTTCAAATAAGAAAGAGCTAAAGGCAAAAAAAGAAAAGTATTTAGTCTATAAAGAATATGTTGTCTAAAACCTGTGCTGAGGTCATGTTTGGTACACAGTGCACTAACAAGAGATCAAAGTGATTCCTCCTATAGATATGAAATCAGATCTTACCGTTGAGGGAAAAAAAAGAGATAAGCCATTCAAACTAGTACCATTTGGGTTTGCACTTTTGAACTGATGCTGAAAGTGCCAAATTGTCACTCAGAGTCCAGCTTTATAAACATGACCCTACTCCTGCCTTTTTCTGAAATGCTCTGTAACATAACAGAGCTCTCATTTCCTTTTTCCTGAGAGGTAGGCTTTTGTCATCCCAATTCAGCTAAGAAAAAGAAAGACTAGTAGGAAACAGCATCATCTCCATTGATTTTACCTTATAACTGGAATTTACTGTTCTTCCTCCAGAATGTCCTTCTGCATTCTCCCTCATTTCATTTCCATTTATCCTCTTCACCCTTCTCCCTCTCCCTGAGCAGGTAAAACCACGCACTTCCATGACACCTGCGTTAGAAAGCTATGCCTTAAAGAGGCTGAATGCTTATACCAGATTTAGCAGGCTGTGGGTTTAGCCTAGCTGCAAGGGTGCAAGGAGTGCTGCAGCAACACAAGCCTTGTCTGATCTCCTGCACTTCACTCTGCTGTGTCCACTTTGTTTTGTCTTTGCAGAAACACAGCTAATTTCTTAACAGCTCCCCAGGGAAAAACTATGCTGTCTGTTCTTTTCTAGAGACTCTTTTCAGATGTGCTTCAGCCTCTGGGATGATCAGATAAGTACATCATAAGGATTCCTGTCTCACTGTTGCCAGCCCAGACAAATTAATCTTAATACAGAGAAAATCAAGTTTGTTTACTTTCCCTCTGTGTTTGTTACACACAGACACATACACATGTATAGCTTTCTACCTGTTGTTTCTCATCCCTCAGGGCCTGATTGTCAACTAGCAGGCTACAGCACGATGGAAGGAAGTTTCTATTGTGGTATGATTAGATTGGTCCAGTGGTATCCCTCATCATGAAAGACAGCCAAGATCCAGAGCATCCCCCCACAATCTGCCATTTGTGGCTCATAAGCCACACTGTCCATAGCAAATAGCAGCAGCTGTTGTATTCCTGTCTCTGTAATGATCTGTTCTTCAATGTTTGGCCCGAATTGTCTATCTGTCCTAGGACTGAGCACACTTCACTGAATGGACTCAGCACCACAAACTACACTTCACTATTTACTGTCATTCAGAGACATGATTGTGCTACCCTTGTTTATTCAGCCAGCCTCTTTCACCACCAAAATTAGCCCAGTGCTTGCCACACAAATATCTTATACTTAGAGTCTGTTGTATAGGAACATAAGAGCACTATTAGAACTCTTCTACATGTATTTGTTAGAGGAAGCTAGCACAGCTGATTTTCAGAGCCTGGGGCTCAATTCTTCAACATGAGTGAAGCTGAGATGGAAATGTCTTCCCACACTTCAGCTCCTGCAGAAGTCAGAATAGAGAAAAGATTTGCTGTAACTAATAGCAGTAGACAATAGACAATCCGAAACTGCAGGTAAGTGCATGTTACAGATTAGGTAAGTAAGTCAAGGCATGGTGCAATCTGTAAGGTTTCTAGTAGTCTCACAATTTTGGCTTTCCTGATTAGCAAAGAAATATTTTTGTATCTTCCTCAATGAAAGATTTTAAAACAAGAGTGAAGCAGGTGTGTAAGTGTCAATAATAATCCTCATACTCTTCTTGCTGCCAGTGTTCTTGGGAGCTGAGACGACATTGACATTTTCCTCCTTTAATTATGTCAGTTTTAATTTGCTGGCAGTTCATAAAGAAGCCACTAGCCTGGAACAGCTGCTGGGGCTGTGTAAAATTAACCTGAGCCATGTCCAGGCTCTAGCAGACTGGTGCTGCTCTGCACAAGCTGACGCATTTGGTGCTGACATCCCACCTCGAAGCCGAGTGCAGAAGGCTGAAAGCTGGATATGCCCTGCAGGTCAGTGTGTCCTGCCTTCCTCCAGGTTTATCTTCTTAGGCCTCACGGAGATGGATTTGTGGGGGGAAATCGGGAGGAGTGTCATTCTCCTCATCTCTAAGTACCACAGTGTATTTTGTATCATGGGATGGGGAAGTAGCAGTGGCAGGCACTGCTTTCTCCCCCAAAATGCCATTGAGAGTGCTTTATAGCCCTGAGCTATAGATATGTGTATGAGATACCTTTGGAAAACCCTAACTACTTCCTGCTCCCTATTTTCCACCCTAAAGGACATGACACAATTTCTTGAACTAAGGTAAATCTGCCTTAGCTGGAAATTTTTACTCCAGCTAAAGCAAAAGGGGATTCCTGTGTTAGCAAAGGTGGTTTACCCTGGGAACTGTCACTTGTGTACTGTTGGTCTAGAGCAGCTACCTCTGAGCTTTTGCCTCAAAATGTTTAGCTCAGTTCAGGTTTGTTTGGAGCTTTTGCTCTGGTTTTACCTGTGTTATGAATGATGTTATTCAGTCTCCAGCTCTCTCAATACAGCACTTGGCTGCAGTTTGCCCAAGACTCGTTCCATCCTGTCACTCATCTCAAATTAAAGCTGTGTTTCACGGGGGAAGTCAGCAGCATTATGGTGAGTCAAGAGGAAGTATGAAGTCAGTTGGCATAACTTAAAAAGAGAGAAACCTGCATGTTGAAGATTTCTTCCTACAAAATACTTTTGAATCAATTCAGAGCACTCTTTCGCCAAAGACTAAATCTCTAAGGATTAAGTCACATTGTGACCACTTTAAACCTAAGTGAGGACACCCATTTGTGGCTTTAATGCATGTTGATTTCCCATTAAGCCAATTAATTGGCTTAATTTACAGTGTCTCCTTGCAGACAAACCTGGTCTCCTTTGTTTGCACTTTTGCAGTGTCCTACAGCAAAGGACTGCTGCCTCACGCCTGCTACCCCACGTGTACCCAATCCTCTTTCCTCCTCTAAGGCACTGACTCATCCCTTTCATCAACTCTTGACTCTCTTTGCAAAGTTTTGTATGCTGCAAGCTATATAAAGAAACAAATTGCATTCAACTGTATTAGCAAGCAGCCTGGAGGGTTGGAGTTTTTTTGTTGGTGGGGTTTTTTTTTGTTTTTTTCTTTTTTCTTACAGTGCTAGAAACCAATTTTCACAAATCTTCAAACTTTCCGAAACAAACTCCTGAGTTATCAAGCCTACTTCATGGCTGTGTTTTACTCCCTCATTCACTGTCTTATTCATTCAGAGCTGATAATTTTTTCTGAAATTATTTAGGTGATGCTACAGTTAGCATATCTAGCAAGTCCATCCACTCTCTCACTGTAATTAGAAAGAAATGTAACACATTAGAAAATAAATAGCCCAGGCTTGAGGTGGTTTTGTGGAACAATACAGAACAAGTGGGTGGACAGGAATGTGGAAAGAGAGCCAGAATTCTGAGTCGTAAAAATTGGCTCAACTCCATCAGCTTGCTAGAGCCACAATAGCTTGAACTCCTGCATTTGGAGATGAGCTATAGAATCATTAAAATGCATAGTATAAGGAGAAACATGACCTTTTAAGCTGTTCTTTTAGTAGAGTTCTGCTGGCAACAGCACAGCTTCAGAAACAAATGATCTAAACGTATGTTTCTGTAGTTGCACTCCTGGCTGGAACTCACGTAGAGTTACAGTAGGGGAACCTAAAATGAGGCACCTAAAATCTGTTTCAGCCATTGTTTTCTTAGCACTAAGAGGAGAAAATGGGATCTTTGTGGCCCAGCTTCTTGGTGCAGTATCTATGGATAGAAATGTGTCTTGAAACAAGACCTTTTCTACTTGTTTGTTTCTATTTTAAGGAAGTCAGGCCAGCTATTCATACCAATCTGTACTTGAGAACTTTTTTCATCTGTTCTATTTTTCTGTAAGTCAAAGGATTGGAAAGATCTCATCATAGCTGTTCTGTATTTATTGGTCAGAAGTCTGATAGGATATGGCCTTTTCTCCTTATGACTCTCCAAATATATTCTTCTACTCTCATTTATTTGCTGCTTCTGGCAGACAACAACTCTTCAAATGGTGTAATATTGCATGTAAATATCATGAATTTGCAAAATATGGAACATCAAAGAAGAGAATTACGTTGTACTGTGTTCTCCCTCATTTATCAGGCTAACATAAAATGTCAAATGCTTCTGTTACTGAATTGGAAACAAGTTGTTGCTTTTCTTTAAATTTAGATTATGGTAAAAGGCTAAGAGTACTCCCACACAATTACATGGGAAATATTGTAAGTATGAATCATCTCCGTTGCATTTCCTTCTTCCCAGATTCTAGCAGTCGGGCTAATGATCTCTCCCAACAATAAAGTTACGTGTGCACTTCCATTCCTTGACATACATCTGGTGGATGAATCTGGGACCAGTGCTTGGTTTTCACAGTGGCCAGCTGAATTTCACACTTATACCATGACATAAGCAGGACAAAAGTATTTATGCAAAGCTCTACTGAGCTCTTAGTGTAAGGGCTGTTATTAGCATAGCGTGGGGAAGTGAGATTCATTTTTCATTTGTTATTGAATGAAGTGTCCTGACAAGATTATTTTGGGTAGCTATCTCAGGTTCCCTACAGTCACCTGCATTGTCAGTGATCACACAGAGGCAGAGCACAGGAATACAGAAGGAGCAGAATTCACTCAGAATTGTTAATGTCTATATAGTTGAGATGTCTGTGGCCTTTCAGACAACACCTGCAGCTCAGGGGAGGATAGGAAGGGTCTGAGAACTTGCACAGTGCCCACTCATCCACCTTGATAGGCTTTCTGGGCTCAATGCCCAGGGAGAGCTGGCAGGGATTGCCGTCATCACTTATCTGCAGACAGAAGGACATGAGTAATGCTTTGGATGTCACCTCACACCTCTCCCACTGCAGAGTGGTGGAGCTGCTGCAGCAGAGCTACAATCACTCCCTGGAATCCAGGGTGGCAGCTGGAATGCTGTCCCACTCACATTTTGCATCTCAGATAAACCTCTGGGCATAAGTGACACTTTGGTTTTGGCTAAGAAGAAATTCAAAGCTGAACTGTAGGGTTTTTTCCATAGATTTTTGGTGTTTCTTTTGTTAGTTGGAGCACTATGCACCTCCAATCCTTTGCCAGGTTCTCACTTCCATAGTTTCTCACTGTCCACTCTATAAGGATGCTGTGTGCACATTCTTCTTAATGGGTCATTTTTCTTGGAAAGAAACAGCACATTTGTTTGTTTTTTTCACTTTTGCATCTTAAGGACATAAAGTCTTTGTCAAAGAATTTTGAACATGTTGGCCAATTTCGGAAAAAAGGATGACTGGGCAGAGATCAGAGGCATCTGACAGGTGATTGGACAGGGCAAGAAAGAGAGAGCAGCAGAGGGAACTTAGCTGAGGTTTGTCTCTGGCAGCAGCTGGTTAACCAATGACTGTGCCCATAGCTCTTCATTCCTTGTGCTCACTTGTGCTCAGCAGGAAGCCTGAAAGCTGTAAACATGGGACCTAAGTAGAACTTTGGATGTTGTATGAACAGATCAAGGCCCTGTTAGAGAAGCTTCTGGAGGGGCGGGATTTAGGAGATGTGAAAATTGGGCCACAGTGATGGCAGCATTGCAAGAAATACGGATGAGAGTTG
This sequence comes from Colius striatus, assembly GCF_028858725.1. NCBI lineage: Eukaryota > Metazoa > Chordata > Aves > Coliiformes > Coliidae > Colius > Colius striatus. The sequence continues at coordinate 24,739,211 of NC_084763.1, forward strand.
GATTACATATGTGGATTAGTGCTCAGGACGCAGAAAATGCATTTGTAAGACATCAGGCTTAATTTGCTTTATTGCTGATGCAATAAGTTATTTCCCTTTTCAGACTCAATTACTATTGCTTTGTTTTTTTATTGGCTCTCTTAGTAGCAATGACTGGAAAGGCAAATGCAAACTTCCATAGCTGCTTGAAACTTTAGCATTGCAAAAGGTGGTGTTTCCTAGCCAGGAGACAGCTCCCTGATAACTGCAGTAAGCAAATGCAAGAGCCACAACTCTAATGCACATGTGTGTGCATGTGCATGTGTATGTGTATGTTAGCGGCAAGCAGTTCTTTCTTTCAGTGAAGGGATCAGTACAAATTAGAGGCAGAAGTCAATATAGAGCCAGCTCATGCAAGTAGAGCTTATCCAAAGTGTAGTGTTTAACACTTTCTCCTACTCTTGGCTTTCTGATGTGTTTAGTGTGGGTGTTCTGCAAACGTGAATAGGCCTTATCAAGCTGTGACCTTGAAAGAGCTGCTGTTATGCAAGAAACCAGATTCTGCTTGCACAGTACTTGTATAAAAGTCACTAGAGTCCACCATAGAGTTACTTGCTACTTCTTTGACAAATTGAGGGGTTTTTTCACTTAGCAGTATGCCTAACTCAGAGTTTGTACCAACCAGAGACTAAATCTACATCTTTTACCTTCTTCCAGGAATAGCATTTGGAATAGATGTGATTGCTGTTCGCTTTGTCAAGATAACTGTGTTACCTTTTTGCAGTTCAGTCTTCTGTTCTTACATGACTTAAGTTGTATTGAAGTTCTAAGGCAAATGGCAACAGCAGCAATATTTCTGTGAGCCTCCAAGAAAGTAATGGGACATGACAAAGTGAAAAGACTCGGGACAATCACCCCCAGACTTCCAGAATCTATGTTACACATCATATATGTCATTTGATGCAGAATAACGTGGAACTTTACAAGGCCCTAAAAAAGGAAGTATTGTGCTTCATCAGGGAACAAATGGCAGCTGGAAATCCTGGTTTCAGAGAGCAAACCAGTGGCTTTGCACAGTAGTCATTTCACCAAGATGAAGGATGCTGCAACTATTCTTTGCAAACAAGCAATGGTCACAGTCTGCAAAAATGGTCCCAAAAAATAAAATAAAAAAGGAGGTTTTCTCTATGGAAAAAATACCAACTTTTATTATTGTCCTATTATAAGATTGTGAAGATCTAGAAGTAAAACATGAAAAGGAAATGACCTGTCAAACTAGTGACACCCTCCTTTTCCTTCTAAGAGTTACACCACAGTGAGAGTCGTTGCTACTTTGTTTTGCTTCCCTCAACAGTAAGTTTCAGAAACTCTCTTGGAAGATAATTGCAGCTTTTATGATTACATCACTGGAATGTTGTCAGAAGAAAATGGAAAATGATTGCCCAGAGCTGCTGCAAGGTATCCTGCTGCCAAAGAAAGTGGCTCTTTGTAACCGAGCAACTAGAGATCTCTGACTTTTTCCCATCCTGCTTACAAGACTTTGTTGAAAGCAGTGACAAAAAGCTACATCCACATGGACAGCTTGAACATACTCATGAAGCACATATCTGACTATCAGAAAGAGTCTTCAAAAATTTATGTGGAGACAGGGCAGAAAGGAGAAGCAGATTGCTAATATAAGACTAGTGCGTATTATCTGGATGACCTTAATGCACACTAAGATGTAAGATATCATTGCAACTTGCCAGTGTTTCACTTTGCATCATGAAAAGGCCTCAGGCTTTGTCACTCAAAGGTATGTCACTGTTAGATATGGCCAATTTGGTCGAAAAAGAAATATTACTATGACTCAGCTACACACTAACCAATTTTATTGCACTGTAAATCAGTTGTATTTCTGAAAAATTGTTTTTAAATGCACATATTTTAACCCTTTGCAGACTTCTTAATATTGATGAGTTTCCACGTTAGCTCTTTTTCTTACATCTGGAAAAGGCCTTTCCCATGCACAAATATTTAGAATACCAGCAGGTTTTTGAACTAGACCATTGTTCAGCTTTTAGACCTCATTACTCTGGTTTAGGTGCCTACTTTCAAGGCTAAAAAGTGCCAGTGCTCCTTGCCCATTGAAAGGTGTGCTTTAAGGTGCTTTTGTATCAGCTGAGAAATCTTCGGAAGAAAAGAGAAATTATATTGGAGCGTTCTTTTTAATCTTTTGTATGACAACAGCAAAGAAACGTACAAAAGTCATGTAAGCTGACACCATCTCTAGTCCAGGAGGTGTAGGCTGCTTTAAAAAGAGCAGTGTCATAGGCAAGACAGAGTAAACAACAACCCACTGTGGATTTGGGAACTGAGAGTTCCTTAACAACTAAGAAGATTAGAACTTTTACCTTTCTTAACTGTTCCAGTCCTGCCATCACCCCAGGGTTACTCCTCGTAGGTCTCAACTTCCCAGGAGGGACATCACTGTCCATACAGGAAGGCCATCCTGTGGCATGCAGCCCTTTGGTCTCTAGGATCTTCCCCTCCCTTATAGGAACTTTCTGCTAGCCAAGATCTTCACCTTCCTTTCTCCAGGCTTCCTTCTTTTTATTGAGGCTACTTCTTTCTGTGAAACAGCGTTTCCTTTCTTAATTCCAGGACCCCATTTTTCCCAGCCTGAACCAAAAGTGTGCAGAAGCACAATGTACATGATCAGCCTCATAACTGGTGACTCTATCTCATGCCTCTTCATTAATTGCAGGATTGGGATGTGCCAATTCTGTTTTGCCCAGATGTTACCAATGTTTACTACCAGCCTGTACCAGTCACAGTTACTGAGCAGCAGACCTCTGCTTGACAGTTTAGAAGTTCAGCTTCAGACATTGACTCCCACACACATACACCCAATTATCTTTCCCCGGCTAGCTTTCACAATTTGAGCCATTTTTTCACCTAGGACAGGCAGGACAGAAGCTTTCCATATTTCTTACCCACTGCATTAGCTGGGACCAGGATTAAGGGTCTTGAGGTAAATACTTGAGGACAACTAGATTTTAAAGTATATCTGGCTGGAGAGACTCTACTGCATCCTACCTAGGCTCTACTGGAAGAAAATCTAGTTGGGAATAATTGCTCTTCCCCAGCAGAGTTCATGAAGACCATTCTCAGGGTGCTGAGCCAGATCCAGGCACAATCCTGACAAGTTAGTTGTAAGGGAGGTGTTAGAACAAGACAATAATAAAGTTAATAAAAAACACTGGTAAAACTCAGCATCAGCACATACAAAGAGATTTAGTAGTGAGTAACTCAGCAGTACAAGGCCCTCCAAACTCACATGAGCTCAACACAGTAAGTCCAAGAGTGCATCCCCATGAGAACACAGTTATATTGCTTCCAGATTCAACCTGGCTCACACAGCCTTTTTGATTGTCTCTGCACTGAGAGCAGAGCTGCTTGGTTAAATTGTCCCCCAGCTATCCAGGAGGAAATTGTCATTGATTTGCTTTTGGATGGCTTAGTATAAGCTAAAACCCACTTGCCTGTATTTTATACAAGCTAAAAGAGACAAAAACAACTGGATCTGGTCACTACGATGGCAGTATCTTACAAGAAATCTGCTCTGTAGTTGCAGTGGTTCAATCCAGCTTTTATTAGAGACTCTTTTGCCTTTTTATGCTTTTGTGTTTCTAGGATCTAATTTCCATTTACAAAGTTATTTCAGCTGATCAGATAGCTGGGCTTTACATCTTTTAAAATGGCTGAAATTTATTTAAGTCTATTCATTGTGAAAAGGGGCTCCAGAGTGTTAGGCATTCACAGCAGAAAACTATTTTTAGTCCTTTTTCTTAAGGAAACAATGTCTACTCAACCAAGTTGTTTGTTCACCCATCTATCAATTTATTTCTAATAACTATGAACCTGCAGACTGGATGATTTGGCAAATTTGCAGAGCTCCTGCAAATCCTGTCAAAAATCTGTGCTTACATTAAAAATGTCTATTATTTCCTTCATAGAATCATAGAATCACAGAATGGTAGGGGTTGGAAGGGATCTTTAGGCATCATCTAGTCCAATCGCCCTACAGAAGAAGGTCCACCTAGATCAGGTCTCACAGGAACGTGTCCAGGTGAGTCTTGAAGACCTCCAAGGAAGGAAACTCCACACCCTCCCTGGGCAGCCTGTGCCAGGGCTCCCTCACCCCCACAGTGAAATTGTTTTTTCTTATGTTTAAGTGGAACTTTTTGTGTTCCAGCTTCATCCCATTACCCCTTGTCCTGTTGCTAGATACAACAGAAATAAAGGATGCCCCAACCTCCTGACATCCAGCATTTAGATACTTGTAAATATTAATGCGATTCTTCCTCAGTCTCCTCCAGACTAAACAGCCCCAGTTCCTGCAGCCTTTCCTCATATGAAAGATGTTCCATTCCCCTGATCATCTTGGTGGCCCTGCACTGGACTCTCTCCAAAAGTTCTCTGTCCCTCTTGAGCTGGGGAGCCCAGAACTGGACACAGGACTCCAGGTGAGGCCTCACCAAGGCAGAGTAGAGGACCTCCCTTGACCTGCTGGCCACATTCTTCTTGATGCATCTCAGGATGCCATTGGCCTTCTTGGCCATGAGGGCACATTGCTGGCTCATGGTTAGTTAATTACCAACCAGGACTCCCAGGTCTCTCTCTGCAGAGCTGCTCTCCAGCAGGTCAATCCCCAGCCTGTACTGGTGCATGGGATTGTTCCTTCCCAGATGCAGGACTCTGCACTTGTCTTTGTTGAACCTCATGAGGTTCCTCTCTGCCCAACTCTCAAGCCTTCATGGCACAGGAAAAGGATGAAAAAAATCAGCCATTGCTCTTTTGAGTGAGAATAGGCTGGTCTGTTAGTCTGTACTAGTAACTGACCAGGTACAGAGCTCTAATTCAGTTACAGTATATCTGGCTTCTTCTCTGGCTGGTAAATAGAAGACCTGGAGTGAGGTGAGACTGCTGTAGGAGAGCTTGGGGACATGTAGGTAAACGACGAAAGATGAGGGGAAATCTGGGGTTATTGTGTGGCATTTTGTAGAAAACATGTAGAGAAAGAAATCTGAAGGAGATCAGATTTTGTTAGTTTCGCTAGTCACAAAATACTCTGGAGTTTTCCTCTGGAGTTTCTTACTCTGATTTTTTTTTTGTTTTTCCATTTATATCCAGAAATCTCACCTGAATGACTCAGATCTTTTCAGCTAGCAGGTTGAACATGACATTACCATTCAGCCTACATTTGCTGGGTAAAAACAAAAGCCACCTTTCCAAGAACCTCCTCCCTGAGCTACTTTGAGAACACAGAAGCCCAAGTAGCACATTCCATTTCTCCCCCACACACATTATCTGTTAATTTTCCTCTTTATGAGAGTAAATGCTGAATATGCGCTTCTCAGGGTCATTGGGGAACTTTTATCACAGTCATGATTTGTGAAAGTGTCATCTGGTTATGTCTGAATCATTCTCTAAGTGTGAGATTTCAAGAACTGAAAGCATAGAGATTGTTAGCGTATACCTGCTTTTCAAATTTAAGTTATTCTCAGTCTCAAATACATACAGAAGTTACAGGATGGTCACTGGAGGTAAGAGAGGGGAAATGGGAAAAACAGAGGAAAAATAGTAGTGGCAGTGTTTGGATCTGCACTTAAAATATGTGTGAGTGGTGAAGGAACGAAGGAGAAAAGAGGTAGGTGAAACGAGGGAGAGGACATGCAAAAAGCTGCTCAGGAAAGCAAAGTAGGATGTCTGAAGAATGAATGCCTTTAAGTTTCAAATTGTCTCCGTAGTAGCCTTTTGTTAACTGACACAGTGAAGACCAGAAGAACACTGCATGGTATCATATTGTTTTGTTTATTAGCTTTCATGTTCTTCTTACAAATGTTTGTACTTACTCACTGAGCACTCAGCAGATGTCTTGAATAAACTGTCAACATGCACTTGCATTTTGAACACCACAAATTGATTTGACAGCTAAACTGGACAATTTAAACAAAAATTGGTTACAGTCAAGACTAAAGTCTATCTTCTCATTACCAAAATAAAATCCTAAAGAACACTGATTCCTTTGACACAAATATTCTGTTCAGCCTCAGAGAAACACTTTGCCTAGAAAAAACAAAACAAAACAAAACAAAACAGAGCAAAATAACCTTCTAACATTACCACTTTGTTCCTACTTCTCCAGTGAGTAAGCACTTACCCATGATGTGGGAGCCCTGACCACCTTGTTTAAAGCATTTTGGGGGACAGCTAAAAGGAATCAAGCTTTTTTTGGCATACAACTAATTAAACATACTAGATCACATAAAGGCATTAAAGCATTTCATCTTCTTGGGACCAGTTTAATCATTGCCAAAGTCAGGAATTCAGTATCTCTTTTCTTCCTCTGAGTAAATTAAACCCTCAACCCATACCCTTTGGCACAGCTTGTGCTGTAGTGGCTCTGGTGTTCCCCCATGAGATGCTCAACTTTTCACAGGGGAGAAAGAGGAATTGGTTCTCCTGCATCTTTGCCAAGTGCTCCAGTTACTACTTCACTTTTCTGAATCTGGCCCTCAAACATTTATGGTTCTTTTCTTGCTGAAACTATTTGTCAAAGTCAGTTCCTATTTGCAAATAGTCTCAAGATGACAGCAGTCCCACTGGTGGTTTTACTGGTGGTTTTTAAATGGTTTTCTTGCCAGTTCTACTTAGAGCTGTCCTTGGAGGTTGCAGTCCATTCATAGCCCACTGCATGCAAGCCTTATCATGAACGTTCTCTGTTGGCATTTCATTTACTATTATATTGCTTTGAAACATTTACTTTATTAGCTTTATTAGATCCATCTGTCATTCTTCAAAATCCCCTCAAATTGTGCCAAATCCAAATAATCTGTGTCTCGAGCAGACTTTTTAACCAAACTACTCATCCTCTCAGACTTGAAATAACATATAGAGGAAATATACTGGCTCCAGTCAAGGTCTTTGAGCCATACCACTATTAACCTTTTTTCCATTTAAAGAGGCAGTAATTTATTCTAACTCTTCATGGTCTCAGCTAGTTTTAATTCATGACACAATTTTACCTTTCACCTCTGATTCTCAAGTTCCTTTACAACCTCTTTGAAACACTTTATTGACAATGTTTCAAGGCTCTGAATTAATTGTATCTCCTTAGCCTTCATGGCTATCATGTTAATATTGAAATAATGTTTACATCTTAGAAAATAAATGCTTTTCCCACCACTTGCAAGTGACTTAAATTTTGTCCTAGGGAAGCCAGTGCATGGGAGGCCTATTTGCTTGCTTTTCTTCCTCTACTGTTATGACTGTTTGCTTCCAGTCTATAATAATCCCCTAGCTGCCTCAGAAATGCACCTTTATTTACCTCAACACTGAACTGAAACTCTTTAACCTATATGACTCCTAAAATCAACAAGAGTTCCACTTTAAAGAGCAAATACTATGTTTTCCACTTTCTCCTTGCAAAGTAAATGTTGGCCATAACACATTGCTCTAGCTCTTTGAGGTCAGATAAACAACCCATTCGATTCAAAGTGAGTTTTTCATTTTTTGGGAAATGTTTTCCTGAATTCAGCTACTTCTTTTTTTAGTTCTCTCTAAACATTCTTATATCACCTGCTGCCGGTGATGTAATGTGATTTAACTTCATCTTTTCAAAGATGTCTCCAGCAGTCTTTTGCCTTTATTACTTCTAAAAACCAAGATAACCTCCTGAATTCCCCACAGGTAGTTGTTTCCTCCCATTCCATTATACTTACTAGTGTGATAATGAATGTACACAAACAGCTCTGTGTCTCTGCCACATGTTTTTCCTCTTTGTTAATGAATGGAGGACTTTCCCTTTTTAAAGAGTTTAAAGTACACTTGTTCACTCTTGATTTGTACAAATGTATACAGACCAATGACCTCAACATTTTTGCTATATTATTTGCTTAACTTTTCAACATTTATTTTAATTCCATGAGAAAATATCAGCTTAATAAAATAAAAATCTTAACAGATGGTTAATTCATGTCTATTTGCACTCAAAAAGGAGATCATAAAAGTGGCTGGGTTTAAAATCTGTTACTGATATCACTTTCCCACACCTCTTCTGGAGGCAGAAAAGTGGAAAGGTAGCTGCACATCTCTGTCACAGTTTAGAGCACTGTTAATTGAATTTGTGCCTGATTAGTAACTGACTGGGTTGAGGTGACCGTGATGAACTGGCTATACCTGAGCTGCAGGTGAGTAAATTTCTTTTCATACCTTTTGCTAGTGACCTCTATATTTGTGATCAGACTGTGTGAGAAGTTTGGTTTTCCTCTATTTTACTTTGTTAGTCGGTTGTGTCAGACTGTGGCACTAATGCCATCAATACTTTTGTTCTTCTCTTTCTCAGCAATCACCTTTGAGTTCAATTAAAGGCTTTCCTTGTTTTCTCACTGTCAAAACTTTCTCAACCACAGAGACCCCTGTGAAAAACAGCATGGATGAAGGGATGCATTGAGCAATATATTGGGTAGCCTATCTTGCCACAATTATAGCAACCATGGAGAGAGGTGGTTGTCCTCCCAACAGCTGCCTGGATTCTCTTCAATGTCTTGAGATGCAATGGAAAATCACAGGCCCTCAACATTTTGATACATTAGGCAAGGCATCTGACCCAAACCTTGTTGAACTTGAAGGATGTTTTTTCCATTGATTTCAAGAGCTCTAGATCTAGTCTGACGCAGCTGCCTGGGACTGTAATGCTACTTTGAATAAAGGTGAACATTTCATTTCTTTGACATCCCTTCTGCCTGGAACCATTGCCAGCCTCTGGCAAAATAATAATAATAAAAAAAAAGCAAATCTATCCTGACTTACCAACTTGTTTTGTGTGGAGTCAGGGTTAAGATGTCTGGGAAGACGTATCTTTCTGTCAAATGAGGTCTGCTGGCAGCACTGAAAGTGGGAAGGAAGCCGTACTAGTATGCTTCTGAATTATTTTAAAACTCAGCCCATGACACTAATGGCTGCAGTACAGAAAGAGGAGAGGCTACTGCTATACATCAGCAGAAGTCAACCCACCTAGCTTAGCCTTTTTTTGCTGCAACTTGGCAGCTAGTCTGAACGGTTTTCCTGTTGGAAATCTCCAATGTAAAATAAACAATACACATGGGCACACTTTCTACTCTCCTCTAGAGAAATTCTTACCCAAGTGTGTTTATCTAAGAGCTGTGGCAGTGGATAGGTCTGGTACACTAACTTTTTACTGAGGTGTATGTCTGGGGGGGCAAAGTATCAATAGGCACAAACTGGCTGTAACTATACCTAGTCTGAGAACTGTGAGACTGTGATCAGTGGAGCGGGAAGGCTCTGGAACAGCTCTTTCATTGGAGGCCAGAAGTCTAACTTGCAAGTTAGCATGAGAAGAGTTCATTCTCTGCTCTTTCATTCTGATGCCAGACAGGAGTAACTGTTTGCTAACAAGTTTAATGTCTGTAGCTAGACTTGCACACGTTGTTGGAATCATGCTTGTTATTGCCATTATTGACCCTTGCGGAGTATCACATGCACTCAAAAGAAGCACAAGCAATTTCAAGGAGTTGTTGAATGAAAAAGTTGGACCATGCTGTCAGGAAATGTACCTTGTAGGTACAATTTACAAGGTTTGAACAAATCATTTGTTTTCACTTGAAATTTTCACAATGAAATGCAAAGGCATCTATCCCACAGCCTTCCAGAAAATGCCTTCCAGATATAAATTCACTGTCTTATAATATCTTTTGCTTTCATGGTCCTGAAATAATTAAATAACTTGATATCAGAAGTTTTCATGCCCTAATGTTTCCATATTTTCCACTCTTGCGTGTATCCCAAGGAAAAGAATAGCCAAGCTAGCCCTAACAAGAGAAATTTGCACTCTATTCACACTGCAGAAAACATTGCAGTCTTCAAAGATTAAAGAATCTATGTACAGTTCCTCTAAGGAAAGGAGAGCAAGGACCTAATCTCTGGACTTAAAGTGCTCTACTCTATGTGCAATACTCAGAGGAAGAATAGCACAAAAGGTATGGCTGGACCTCACTCAGAGCCCACTGAAGTAAGTAGCAACTTTGGTTACAACAGCCAATACAATAAGTCTTCCGTCTGCAACTACATGAGACTTTAGAAAGGCGAAGGACCTGTGGCTATGGAGTTTCTGTGCTCCTCCTTTGTGCCTCACAGGAAGTTCCTAGCTCTCCTACTCCAGAGAGAAACCCTCAGGAGCAACCTGAATAACCAGGCCTGCATCAGTGGGGAAGGCTAATCTGGCCCACATTGCACTGAATTATACTGTTTCCCGATGGCTGTGTTGCGCTCTGCCAGTTGAACAGTGTCTGGATGCCAAATTCTGCAGAGACTCTATCGCATCTCTGTAAACACACTGAGTACAGTACACCTCCATCTACTCTGACACTTTCTGCACTAAGTAATATGGAAAAAAATAAGACTATTTTTTCCATCTGACTGCATTTTAGATAAATACTAAAATCCCAGAATACTTGGAAGAATGAGTAATAGTCACCAATGAGGGGGAGGAGGATAAATGTTATGAAACAGCATCTGGCATGTATGAAACCAGCACAAAACGAACAAATTCAGAATCTTCAATTGCCAGCTTTTTTAGCTTTTCCTCTTAAAAGAAAATGCTACCATAAAAATAAAATCAGAATACTTTTCTCAAAAACCTTGGAGTTCCCTTCCACTTCTAAGTCAGTATTAGAGTCACTACTTGAAGCATATTCTCATCTGTGTGAAGCAGAAGCTTAGTGATTCTTACCTCCCTGATTCTTCAGTGGTCTGAATGTTTAGATTTGCTCATTCTTCACGTGGTGACCACTTAACATTTGCGGATTGTCCTTCAAATGCAGTGAGCCTGGGAGCTAGACCCAGTAAAACTGGGCCCTCCCAATTTCCCTGGAGCTAAATGGAACAGACAAATGCAAGTCAAATCAACAGCAAGAAAACTGCTTTTAATACCAGTGATGAATATTATTGTTTGGAATTCTGCTGCTTCTGAGTCCACACATTCTGTTGTGGCAGGTGCTACACAAACATATACACACAAAAAGATGAGATTTCCCAGAGTCTGCATTTTTGACTTTTGGGGATTTTTTAAAGAATTTATGTTGCATACCTTCTCTGGTTTTTTTAGTGTGCACTGGTGCCTTCTGGGATGGACCAGTAGTGCTGTGGAAGAGGCTGTAAAGCTATCATATGTCATATTACCCAGCAGGTATACAACTGTGCATGGCCATGGCAGCCACAGTAAATCTGTGCACCTTATTAATGTTTGCTACTTGGTTCATCCTACTCCGGCTTTAGAAGTCTTGGGCCAGAGCAAACTTGTTTTGACTATTTGGCACAAGGATTCTCTTGAGGAGCAATTTGGGTATGAGGAAAGGAAGATCTGCTTATTTTCTTCACTATGGTACAGTCCACAGGGGTAATTCCTTCCTGATTGCCAAGCTGGTGGATATTTCCTCTTTTTCAGTTTTTTGTCTTCTCACTTTGATCAACTTCTGGTCACACATCTGTTTTACCAACACAGAAAAACCATAAGACTTCCTGCTCTGCCCTCATCTGAGTAAGTAAACTACAGCAAATTAAGCAGTTTGTAAGGGGAAGAGTAAAGATTGCTGTGACAGCAGGTCTGCTTTCGGCTACAGCTGTAGAGCTTTGAGCACCATACAAATGAGGAGCAGAACCAAGACTGCTAAAAGAATTTGCAACAATTAATGAATTTTGCATCATATATTGAGATGTTTTCACATGGTCATTACAGCAGCAGGCACTTCAGAGGTAAACTTCATACATATTACCTCACAGGTATTCAGAAGGGCTACAAAGGGAATTTAACAAGGCTAATTGTAGCTGGGGCAACCCATGGAAGAAGATCCAGTGACTAGGGTCATGTGAAAGAGGCCTGGGCAGACTAGGGAGATAAGCAGGCATTTAGAAGTACCAGCAAGAAAAATACAGGAAAGGTAGCGCCAGTAGCTTACACAACACCAGCCTGTAAATGCAACAGGACAACAGCAGTGTTTGCCAAAGCATTGCCAATGGGATAGAAGGCTTCTCAGCAGTGATTGAGAATAAATTAAAAGGTACTGACGTAAGGACAGAAATGACATGATGGGGAGGGCTGGTGGAAAGAGGAAAGCTACCAAGGACAGATTGATTTTGGCACACAGGGAGAGATGTTGCTGAATTTCAAGACTGACAACTCCTGCCCAGGACTGAAGATATATGTAGTCATCAGGAGAGAAAGAAATATTAATCCAATAACTTTGCAACATACACAACTCAGCCGCTGCTCATACATTCTTGTTCACAGGGATACTGAGACATATATTCCTCTGCTATAAATGTAGATGCTCTTCACAAGTCCTATTTGTCTTAGTTGTTCAGCATACCACAGGACGTAATTTGTATCTCACAGTGCTTGTCACCCACAGGAGACTAACATTGCTTAAACATGAAACATTGTTGCATGTCTTTGAGTTCAATAGAGATGCAGTAATTATTTTCACCCATTAATTAAAAAAAAAAAAACCACTACAAGCTGAAATTCAAAAGACAAGCCCTTTCATTGCACCACTGGAAACAGTTTTAATCCAGGCCATGTCATACAATTATGAATTATATTAGATCAAAGGGAAAATGAAATTAAAAAACTCCAACCAAACAAACAAAACAACCTGTTGGATTATGTAGAATAAAGTTCCTCTTCTTAATAGCTCTGTAAAGATTACAGTGTCATAAAGCTCCATCAATGACAACTGAAAAACCCAAGAGGAAGATTAAATTGAAGGTTAAGTGCATGATGCTGAGGAATGCCATGACCACCTTCCTTTTCCTATTATAAACTGGATGGGTTTGTGTTGAAGGAGGAAAACCAGCAATCTGTATTCAGACAGAGGCTTTCTGTATATACATTTCCTCTGATGTGTACAACCGTCTTGCATTTTGCCATCTCAGTAAACAGACTGTGATTATTTCTTTGTGTGTTGATTTTCTAACAGAAAGAATGATCTTATTCTCAAAAGGATGACTATTAATTTATTTCCAAACTTCTCTTTAGCCTAGGAAAAGAGAGTACCCCAGTATTTTTTCATTCTTTCCATTCAATTGAAGGGAAGAACAAGAGAAAAGGAAACAAAGCCCTAAATCCATACAAAGATCAAACTCCTTCTGGATGTTAACTCCAGTGAAATAATTTAACACAGCCCAATGACGTGCTTATGCTTAGTGCTTTTATTTTTTTTTTTTCCTGCAATGAACACAGAAACAGTAAATGTCCTAAACATTTCAGGAACCTCAGATAGTCCAATGTCTGCACAGCAGGACTCAAGACAGAGATTCTGGACTGGAAAAGAAATTTATTTTTGCTCTGTTTGCTTCCTTTTCAGTGCAGGACCTGTAGACTGTACATCCTCAGGGAGCTACTCAGTTCCTTTATATACCAAGAGGAGGTCTGAGTTTCATTTCAGTGGGAGCTAGAACAGGCTGCACATGCATATGAAACATACCGTTACCTAATAGTATGTTATTACATAATGTGATCACTAGAAAGGTGTACCATCAACATATTCCAGTTGACTAACTTTTCCTTAACTGATTTATTGCTGCAGGCTATTTGAAGCTTTTAATTCAACAATTGTGCTTTTCAAAATGACAGTGCTATTTTTGTCCCAAAACTTCTATTTGCAAACCCAAACTGTTATAAAACCTGAAACCTAATGAACTGTTACATGCTATTGTTAAATTCCAGTTGTTTGTAAGCTGATAAATACCCTCCAGCAACACCTGTATTCCCACACAGCAGCAACTTGAAGCTACAGTGTAATCAAAACTGAAACCGGTTCTGTTGCTTTTCGTTGGCTTTACTGTTTGATGCTGACCGAAACATAACTGCTTAAGTTTTTGTTGTGTAGCCAGCAGGTCCTTAAGCTAATGTCAGGCTGTATAGCTACAGTCAGCAGCAGAAGCTCTATCTCTGGAGTAGCACATAGGCCATCACTGAAAGCAGCATTCAAGGTGTTTGGGTCACTTTGATCTTTATGGTTTCAGAAGCCTCTGCTGGAATATGTTCTTAATAAATGTGATAGTCTGTGATGTCTCTCACTCCCTTGTAAGATTTCATTCAAAGTGCAAAGTATCACCTTACTCTCGGGTTACGCTACAAGTTCCCATTCATGAACACCCTCCCTAGATTTGGGATGTCACTCGAGCTTGCTTTTCCAAATGTTTCTGCTCTTTTCTAATGAAGTAGGACCAGCATAAATTAATAAAAGGGTTTCTATTTCCCATAACCACTCCAGCTGCAAAAAGTACCATGCTCTGAATGGAATTGAAAAGCAGTTGATGGGTTTTGGGCACATGAAGCTGAAGAGGGAAATTAAGGTGGTACTTCCCACCCCCCTCCCTTTCTCCCAAGTGTGGATTAAATGGCACTTTGTAAATAAAACCTGTGTGGGCCAGGTCACATCCCGTCTACATCCTCGCAAGCGGTAATAATTTTGGAAAGATTTCGCTCACACTTTAGAGGGTTCGTGGAAGCAGTCCAGGACGCTTCTAACGGCTCAGATCTAATTACTCCTTCAAATTGTTTCTTTTAAATAAGATTCAGAGGAACAAGCTAATTTTAGGATGCCGGTGGGGGGCGGGGGAAGTGGCGAGGGGCGGGAGAAACAGAAGGGAGGGCTGTTTCCCTCCCAGCGGAGGAGCCTTTCCCAAACCCGCGGGCAAGGCCGGGCGCGGGGCGTGCTCTTCGGTCGTCGATGCTCTTAGGCCGCTGTGGGTGAGGCGGCCCCCCGACGCTGGGGAAGGTGGGGCAGGTGCGGCAGGTGCGTGTGCCTATGTTCCCAGCCGGCTCGCACTTCGCCCTGAGGACGCGGGAAGGGGGCGGCTGAGGCAGCCATCGCTCCCCGGACCCCGCGGCTTCCGCGAGGCCGGCGTGGGATTATCTCCGCGCCTCGCCCGCCCCTCTGTGCGCCGCCCGCCCTGGCCTGGCGTGGCCCAGCTGCTTAAGGCCGGCTGGCGGGCTCAACAACGGCTTAGCCAGGAGCTCCCGTCCCGGCAGCTCTGTCCTCGCGTCCCCACCTGCCCGCCGGGCGCCGCCCGTGACGTCATGGAAACCCCCCTTCCCCCGCCCCAACGGCCGAGGCGGGCGGGCGGGAATGACACCTCCTTACCACGGGAGGGGGGGAAAGGAAGTGAACGGGCGCTTCCCATTGGTCAGGGCGACTGCCACTCGAGCGCGACGGTCCCGCCCCGGTCCCACTCGTGGACATTCCCCACAAGCCGAGGCGAGCGGAGGTGTCGCTCCGCGGTCCCGCCCTCCCCGCTGGGACCGGCGCAGGTAGAGCTGCTCTTTACGCTTGCGGTTGCCGTTCCCGCCCGGCTCCTTCCTCTCTTCTTCCTGCTGGCTGCGGGGCGCCGCTGCCCGGGGCTATGGCGGGGGCCTCTGGCAGACGGTAGCTCGGCCGGCGGCAGGTGAGGAGCTCAGGTGGATGTCCGGGTGGGGCTGGCGGCCGTGGGGTCGCTTCCTCGCCGCGCTGTAGGGACGGGGCAATGGAGACTGCGGTGTGGTGGGGCGTAGCCCTGGGTGGGCGGGTGGCGGTTGTCGCCCCTCTCTCTCAGGCGCTGCGGCGGGCCGGTGCTCCGCGGGGGAGGGGGCATGGACAGTGCCGCCGGCAAACTCGGTACGCGAGAAAAGTGGCTTTTTGCCACGCGGAAAGCACCGTTCTCGCTTGTCTCACGGTGAGAGCCCCGAGGGCTGTTGGCCGGGGCACGGGCGGGCGCACGGTTACCGCCGGCACAACACCTCAGCCCCAGCCCCTCACGCCTGCACCGCCAAGCCCCTCTGCTGTCACCTCCTGCGGCCCTCGGCGTTCTTGGCCGCGCTGTTGCGGGGCGGCAGCCAACTTTAGCGCCTTTCCCTGCATCGGAAGGCTGCTGCTGAGGGCTGCTAGGCACTTACTTAACTCCCGGTGCGCTCTGTGTGGCGTGGAGTAGGAGCAAATTCCATCCGAGACGTGATATACCGGGCAACCGGTTCCCGAGTGCTTCCCGGGCGGAGAGGCGGCTTTCCCGCGGTGGGGGGCAGACAAGGGCAGGACTCCCCGCCTGGAGCCTGCTCAGAAGGGTCGAGCCGGCTGGCTCTTAAATGGAACTTCGGAACTCTTGGGCTTGTTTGCAAAGCCATCTCTCGTCTACATCTGCGGTTCCTTGCGCTCGGGTAAAATAAATAGTGCCACTTCCCCCCCCCCCCCCCCCCCCTTTCTTGCCCAGAGCTTCAAGAAAATAGGTTAATTAAATCCGGCCACTTCAGTTTCCAGGTTGATTTAATTTCCGTTTGAGGACAAATTAAACAACATGAGCATTTAAATACTCTATGGCTTAAAAATTGTTTGATACAGTTCACTGACGTAGTCTAGAGAAAAAAGTGTTTAATAAATTCATTTTTTCCTTGTAAGGTAATTTATTTGCTATATGTTCTTATCCTAGGTCCCTAATGGATGGTAACAGTATTCTTCTTTCTCAATTTTCTTGAGAAGGGGTACAGGGAATAGTTGGTTGTTGCCTTGTGCCTTGACTTTCATTGATTAATTGTAAAGTTCAGAATACTTAACTCTAATTTCAACAAAGCTTGCAAGTCCAGTTCAAGTATTTAATGCAAGTGTTTTCATGGATACTTTCTGTAAAGCCAACAATAACATTAGCTTTGATTTTTATTATTGAAAGTGTTTTTAAAAACCCCAATCTTAAGTAATACTCCCTGCTTTGTACTTCCAATAGATGAAGCTAAATGTTTTCCACTGTGACTCCTGGGCTGCTTTCAAAGCGATAACATTCACAGTTCCCTCACCACACACTATGTTAGGCTCATTTATGTCCTCTCTTGTGATTTTTGTATAATGTCTGGGTTTGCATGCAGGAAAGGTGGGAGGAGAGTTTTGGGAATTGGAGATGCTCTCTGTGTATGAGTGTGCGCGTATGTGCACTGAACAGTTGTGGTTGGTCTGAAATTACTAGTATGTTCACCAAGGACAGGAAATGATGGTGAGGCTCATCTGGAGTCTGCTTATTGCAACACTGCATGTGTGGCTAGCTTATTCACTTTTTCAAATCTAAGTATACTGTATTTTACACAAAACCTGATATGGGGGGGTTTTTTGGTAGCTGTGGGCATGTCAATGTACAGAATTTGGTCTAGTTCAAACTGCATTCATTATAAATACATGCATGTCAATCTAAGAAGCTTTCCTTTAGCTGTTGCATTCTGTAGGTTTTGTTACATGCTGTGTGGAAAGTTGAGTGAAATAGGGGATTTTTCTGGCAGTCTGGGATCTTGCAGTTTCTAATTGTAAACTTGAGTTTTCTATTGATATAGACAGTATTCCTAGCAATTTATGTATGAATAATGTCATGAATAGGGAAGTACTTTTGCATTTTGTAGCTAATATATTTTAGGATTAAATTTGATTTGCTGTAGTGTGCACTTCAAAATGCAGTGATGAACGACGGAGCAGGGTGGGTTTGGGACTATGCAGTCACGGGATACTTTATATGTCAGAAGTAGCATGGTATTTATATCGTCATGTTTTGATCTCACTGAAGTCACTAGAAATGTCACAGTTCATTTCAGTTATGTTAAGGTTTGACTTCCCAAAAACGTAAAGTTTAGTTGGTAAAGGCTAGGGGAATACTGTGATACACCACTACTAAGGAAGCCAAAGAAACTTATTGGAAGAATCTAATTGGCTTTTCTTATATCATGTTTCCAATAATAGGCTGCAGATACTGGTGAGGTCCGACAAACAGCCCTTCAGACAGAGGCTACTGTATTTCTTTTACCAAGTTTACTCAGCTCTCCTCCTTGAGATGCTGGATTTTCGTGTCTGTCTTCTGCCTTTGTGGTTGTGTTCAAGCAGTGTACTTGGGGGGGCAGATATTGTTTTTAGTCTCCCGCAGATGTCACTTGTGGTACAAATACATAAATCCTTTATAATGTGCCCCAAAATACATGTTTCATTGCTGAATGTCCTTCATTTGAAGGACGAAGAGGATTTGTGTATGTAACATTCTGTCCTGTTGTGTGGGTACTTGTCCCTCATTCTGCTAACATAAGATGTATTTTGTCAATGTTAATTTCTAATTATCTTAGAGCGAAGTTTGCTGTCAGCCTTCAAGGTTGAGTGATGTGGGTGTTGATGCTAATGAATATGATGATATAGCTAAAGTTGGAAACATAATAGCTAAGAAAAGCACAGCTGTGGGTCTGATCCTGGGAGGCAAGATATTTTAACTTATTTTCCTTTCAATCTGTTTTAGTTTGTTGTTCTTGCTAAGTTCTCGAAGCTGCTTGTGACTTTCATGTAGTACATATGTTCAGAAATAGCAGATTCTATTATTATATGAAGTTATCACATGAATTAACACAGTGTTGGAGTAGTGGTTTTGGAGTTCTGCCAACATGAAACTCACGGCACGTTGTTGCTTGAAGCATATAAAAAAAAGTTGAGGACCACCTCAATAGAGGGAGAAAACTAAAAAGTTGCACAAATTCTGATTTTTCTGAATTCAGGTGTCCTGACGGAGATAACTGTTAAATTATTGTACTTTTAAAATATGAGTTCAATGTTAATTCTAGTACTTGCCTTGTTAGTAAATGCAGTGAGTGTTCTAAGAAGTGCAGGCTGACCAAGAAGTGAATTTGCTCAGTTCACCCCACAGCAACTCGGGCTCTGCTGTCTTCTCTGCTGTGCCAGCACAGGCCTGACTCAGTGCAAGCTCCTTAGGGTAGAAGTCACGTGTTGGTGTGCAGCACTAAGTTCGGCACTGCTTAATTCTATTGCAGCGTCTGGGCACTCCAGCATGCAAACCACAAAAGCAAAGATACAGACCTGAGCTGCTTTTGACGTGAAAGGTGCTGAGCACTTTTTGCAATGCCTGCTTGCTAATGATTCACAGTCTTTGGATGAAGGCTATTCTGGACATGTCTCTTGAACATTTTTTTCAGTGGAAAAGAAGTACTGGTAAGTGTGACTTGACAGGATCCCTATTATGTGCAACAAGAGGAAGGAGTAAGAGTGAGAAGTGACTTTCACCAAGCCTGAAGCTGAAGTAGTGCATTGAGAATTGCTATGAGTTTCTAGCTCTGAGAGATCTCCAGACTTAATAATTGTATATCTGTCAGTGAGACAGCCTGACATAAAGATAGTGGCTGCTTAATAGCATCTGGTAAGTCACAGAAGGAAGGCTGCAGGTACAATTTGATGTGCCTCAGTACATTTCTTTTCAATTTTCTAACAGTTTAGACCAAACTTGAAATATCCTTCCTTTGAAGTAATTGAACACCATATTAGCTGAGCTCTGCATTCCTCATCTGATGAAAAGATATGTGTATCTGTGTTTCTAGATTTCTCACTTTCAAGTCCAGTTGTTAAATAAAGTACTTGAACTGAAGATTCCTCTCCTTAGTCTTTAAGTTGTGGGGTTTGGATGACTGAATCATATTTAGGTTGGTGAACATAGCTGCTGCTGTGTCAACACTGAAGTGCCACAGAACATGTCCAGATTGTTAACGTGGATGTGCGAACAAACCTCCCTTTCTTCTGCCTTCCAGTGAAATGCATGAATTGGGAATTAAGGAGATTTTTATTTTGATTCATGTTTCCATAATAATGACTTAAATTCTGCCTGAATGTTGGCTAGCTGAAACCTGAAGAACCATCACAGAGAAAACATGGAAGTATGTGGTGCTGAGGTTGTCATGCAGCACTTGTGTTTAACTGCTGCACTTAAACTGAAGATATTAATGATACAAATTAGCAAAGGTGAGAAACTAATCCTTGTTTGTACCAGTGTATTCATAACTATTTTGTTTACTGTAATGATACCTGCTTTATTTCAATAATGACTTTTTGTTGCCATTAGAAGAACCTGAAGCACTGGGCTTTCTGGCCATTCGGCGGACCCTCTGATGAATGTTTTTAGGGTAGAAGTCTCAAGTGCATCCCTGGCAGAATAAAGTCATACTCTTTCCTCATCTTAATTTCTGCCAGTGCTGTTGTTACTGCTCATGATGATACTACAAAAAGTCTGTTATCTCAAGTGTCATCTCTTATCTGTTGTGGTGGTTACTTAGGTCACCTTTGGGTCACTTCTCTCTGATCTGACTTATGCTGCTTTTTCTTGTGATTCTGGAGGCCTTTCCTAATCACACCATATGCATTGTTACTGTTTTGATTTTTTTCTTTTTTTTGTCTTACCCCATTTTCATGTTGTTGCTGGTGAAAATGAATGAAGCTCCTGGTCTTAGTGGTTCTGATAAAGAACAACTGTGTGAGTATACTCCATTTGCCTTACACATTTACTTTCTGCCAGGAGAGTAGCTGAAACCACAGAAGAAGATTTTTGAACAGCTTGTCAGTCACCAACAGAACCATGTGTGCAGGAGACTTTATCCTTTACAGTGCACAAGCCCATCTGTGTTGCTGTTAATTCTACTTGTTACAGAAGGTTAAGTCCTGCCCTTCAAGTTCTCACGTGTACAAAGTAGGATATAGGTCTCTGGCTCTGCTTTCTTCCATCTCACCAACCATTTATATTAAAAAGAATATAAACTGTAGTGTTTCCCTCATCTCCAAGATAATTGCTTTGTCAGTGTGTCTAGAAAAGTAGCCTTAATGAAGGACAGAGGGAGTTTCTGCATACTCTTAGTTCCTCAAGTGAAATGGCTTTGAAATAGATGGCTTTGAAACCATTCTTGGTAAGTTCTCTTGTCAAAAGGGTTGTGCTGCTGCCTCAGACTGTGAGGTATAATAGCAGCATCACCCCTGAACACCATATAAAACATGTCTTGCTCTCACCTGCACCCGGGACTGCTAACTGCAACTCTGCTGCTACAAAAGAAGCTTGTTTAATAATCTTATAAAGTGCTCTTTTCTGAAGGAGGGTGAATGGTTCTATTGTTTCTTTCTATATCCTTTGCTTGTGGCAAATAGGAGTGCTGAGATCCCCCTAGACCAAGTTCTCACAGCATAAACTGAATCTAAATGCAGCTTGTAATGTAGGGGTGAGGAGGGAGGAAGTTCTGCTATGAATATGCTTCAATCACTGACTGTCTTATATACCTTACACAGTGAGTGTTTGTTAAATCTTCTGTGGTACTGCTTGAGCACTTCAAAATAACAAGTTGTACATCATCAGTAGCCATGGGGATCCCAAAGACATGCTAGTGATTACCGTTTGCATACTGGGGAGCAGTGGGAACTATCTCCAAAGGATGTGGGTTACAGAGTCTTTGCTAGTTTAAGATGACTCTGGTAGGAGTTTTAGATGGCTTTCTCAGGTTTACTCCCAGATACATTGTTACTTGATGGAGACAGACAGGCTTCTACTCACTAAGAGATACAGTTTCACAATTTGGTAACTGGGTGGTGTTTCCCCTGCTGCAATTGGAAGCATGTATGTCTGTGCAGCTTGGTAGCATGTTTCAGTTCTTGGGAACTCTGCAGCCAAAGTTTAGTTATGTTCTAAGAACTTGCTAGCCCATCTTTTTTAGCAATGATTTCACCACCTCAAAAGAAGCAGGCCACCTAGCATGCATCAGGCTATTTGGAGCTGGCATTATTTCTGAGAAATTGCAGGTCTTTGCTTTTTTACTTTTAAAATATGTGATAACGGTACAAAGAAACAAAATATGTTAAGCAAAAGGCATTATTAAGACTATGCTTGAAAATAAGTTTCTTCCATAACTTTTTTTGCTAGTAAGTCAAGATGACTAATAAGGCTCTGTGGTCTACCCTGGTGTTATTCATGTTCTGGAAACTTCAGAACTGCATTTTATTTGGTGTTAGTGTTAAGTAGGGTTAGGTGAATCACTCAGAACATCCACTTTTAGTTTCCTGAAATGATAACATAATGATTTTGTCACTTGTTAAGATATATGACAGGACAGGCAGTGGACACTTAAAACCCAGGAGGTTCCCTCTGAACTTCAGGAAGTATCATTTTCAGCATGTCATTGGATGCTGGTGCTGGTTACCAGAGATGTTGTGGAATCTGCCTCCTTGAAGATACTCAAAAGCTGACTGGATGTGGTCCTCTGCAGATGACTCCAGCTAGCCCTGCTTTAGCAGGGGAATGGACTAAGATGGCCTCCAGAGGTCCCTTCTAACCTTAACCATTCTATGATAATTCTTCTAGTATATTTGGAAGTGTAATGTAGTGCAACTCTACTCTTCAAACTTTCTGAGATCTAGAAATGATCTTGGAAAAGCTAGTCAGAGCCTTTTTTCAGTCTTGCCTGGGCCTTAACTAAATCAGTAAGCAACTTTGTGGTTGAGAGACAGGCCATCTTTCATACAGCAGGGTGCAATGCAGTCTTGTATGGAATTCTAGTAACAACCATGTTGAAAAAGGAGAGTTGATAGTTCTTGTATATTTTCTGATTAAGGTTGAACAATAGAAGAAAAAGAATTTAGATGTTGATCTACATAACTTTGTTATGGCTACTGTTTTTTAAAAAGTGAATTAAGTAGATATACCCTTACTAGCATCAACAAATACTATTTAGTGACTAAAATGATGGACAAAAGATGTATTGTGGACTCTCATTTGCCTACTGCTGTGGTATCTGTACCACAACTAGGCTGAATGGGCATCCAGCTGGGTATAAGGGGCTGTTTTGCCATGTTGTTCTTCTCATCAGAAAACTCCATATCTAAAGGGAAATGTAATTTAAAGTTTGAGTGTTGAGCAAAATATTGGGCCGAAGTATTATGATTGATTCTTGTCTTCCTTAACTGAATGGTACTGCTAATTTTTTACTGAGTGACCTAGCTAGGAAGTAACAATTCAAAGCTCTTCCACTACTGCCGCAGCTACTGAAATTCAGGAAGTATAAAACCCATTCATGCTTTCCTGTTTAACAAAACAAACAAAAAAAAGCTGTATCACTGAGTTCACTTGCAGATTAGTTGTTGTTCTCCAAATCCATCTATCTCATGTGCAAGGTGTTAAAACCAGAAGCACTCAATATTATGATGACCTTATCAAACTAGGACTCACTTATTGAATATCTTCCAGTGCTTGGAGAATTGTGGAGGAAGGAGAACTCACTGAGGTAGGGAACTGCTATGGTGAATGAATAATGTTCTTGCCTTTTAGCTGGTGTCCAGTTTGTTTTGCTGAAACAAGTTTTTTAACATCCTGTCTCTTAGAATAAGAATAAAAATCCACTGCTGAAATAATGAAGTTTTTCATTCAATTCACTGGAGAAATATGGAACTTCATTTCTGATTCAGAGATAAAATATTAGATTTTTCCACAGGATAGCTGAATCACAGGCTTCTCTTCCTGCACGTGTATGCGCAGTTCATTTCGCAGTTTATTTTCCTATGTATAATACTAAATTGTACTGTACGCTTTAAAGTGTAGAAAGATCAACACTTCCACTTGAAAATGAACAGCAGAGCCATTGTAAGATATTGCTTTGATGGATGAGATTTATCGTTTACTTGTTTTTTGAAAAAAAAAAAAAGGATATTGTCAGATTTTCATAAAATGGGTTATTTGATAAGGGTGAGTTGTAAAAAAATTCTTTTTCCTTTATTGCAGGAAAACTTCAGTATACAAGGTGGCTTTCTTTTGCCGTATCATATGCATGTAATTGCCCATGTACTCAAGATTGCTCACTGGTCATAATTTTACATTTTAAGAGATCAAATTTCAAGTAATAGGACACAATTGAGTTTTTAAATGCATGCAAGGTCATTGTTTTCATCAGGCAGTCTAATAATCTGCTTTTAATCCTAGTTGATTAGTGTGATAGGCTGGGCGGGGAAAATACAACTTCCGATTTATTTGTAGCTGTATTACCAGCCATGTCTTTTATTTTTAAACGAGTAGCTTCCTTAATTTCTTAGTAATTCAGTGGTAGAATGGTGGCTGGATCTCAGTATCATCAAGTGACAGAGTATTCTCACTGTTTGAAACATTTGTGGGGCTTGTCTTTGGTGGTGACTGGTTCCTACTTGAAGAGGCTTATGAAATCTTGATTTCTGAGGCATGGACTTGGCATTTGAAAACACCCATATTTTTCTAATTGGGGGTGATGTTTTAGCCTTGATAATACAGACACAGTGACAGTTCACATTGAACCCAACATCCTTTGTCAAATGAGCTTGCATTATTTATGTTGTACTACTAGAATGCATGGTTAGGGTAAATGCACCTTTCACTCAGTGCAGGATGAGAATAGTGTGCTTCTGGCTTTCTCAGATTAGACTATTAAATAGTAGTTCAGTGTGCAGAGCCCTTGTGCAAAGGATCATCCCTGCTTGCGGCTATGTGATTTTCATTCCTAATATCACTGCTTGACAGTTCACAAGTGCATTACCATTTGATCCGCCTTGTGATGGGTTACTGAAGAAGAGAGAAAGAGTAGGTTGTGCATCTATTGTACATATACTAGCCTAGCCTAATGCACTTCTAGCTAAGAGGAGGGATGGTATTTGGTAAGGGAACTAGGAATGAAGGCTGGGAGAACAGATTTTTATGTATTAATGTACATAACTTTAATTCTTATTTATTACCTTGATTGACCAAACAGCTTTTTTGCTTCCCTGTGATTCTTTCTGGCCCTTGAAAATAATAGGGTTGTTTTGAGTAAATACTGGCAGGTCATCTTAGGAAACTTTTTTGCCCAGTCTGTGAATACCACTGAAACATTTGCATGCAAGAATGTTCTGTGGAATGTGGAAACAAAAATCACAAGTCAGTTTGGCTAGACATGTGCTTGGATTGACTTTGTTGAAGGGAACTCAAGAAAACTTCTGGTCCTCTAATTCCTCCCTGCACTGAGATTTTGAAATTCTTGTTTCTGCGTATCTGAGTCCTGGAACTTTAGAATCTGCAGCAAGTCTGTTTGGAAAGGCACAGACGTGCAAGGCGTTGACATCAAATTAAGAAGAAAATGTCAGCAAATTTCACTATCAGAGTTTATGTAGTAGAACCTGCATGTGTATGGTAGCCTAAACAGATTCTAAAAGTGACAGTTTTTTTATTTGCCACTTTTTCAAGGTAACATTCCTTAAAGAAACCTGGCAAATGTTGTTCATGAAAGAAATACATGTGAGTGAAGCAGAAGTAATTTCTTTTTATTAATGGAAACTGTGGAGCATTAAGGCAAGGTCAGTGTGTGGCCCAGGTTAAATCAGCAATACTAATATGGGTAAGTGGTATGTAAAGACGACTTTGCTTAAAGTGGCTGTACAGATGCACCACAGGATTGGAAGAATGTTCCTGGGTACTCACATTCAGTATTTGTTGCTGTCAATACATTTGTATGTTCTCTTTTGTAAAGTGACCAAGCATCATCTTAAAATAGAGCATTGTCCCTAGATGTCTCATTAACTAATTGTTTAAAAACTCCCCTGCTTTGACTAAAACTTTATTCTGGGATTCTGGCTAAATGCATCCATAACCAGCCTGTACAACTGGCCAAAACTGGTATTTTGTCCCCGTATTTATAAAATCATCTACGTTCCCTCCAAGCCTTTGTCAACTGGTTAACTTTTTTGCTTCATTCACATGGAAGAGACTCTGTTTCCCCTGGTCAGTCTAGGAGACTTGCATATAGACTGGAAGTGATACAGAGAATCTTGCAAGGTGGCTGACTAGTTACACTCAGGGTATTCACTTCAGGACAGTATTCTGCTGCTAAATCTTCCTTGCACGTACATTGATCTTGGGTGTTTCTTGGCTCATATTTTTTGTTTCCTGACCACATGCAAAATGACTTTTTAAATGCTTCTCTATATATCTTCTTTGGAAATGCCTTACTTTGTGTTAAAGGGTAGCTTTTTTCTCTTTTTAAACCTCAATCAAATTGGTGATGGATTGAGTGTGTAAAGGGTGGGTGTCAGGAGGTTGGGACATCCCTTTTTTTTTCTATAGTAGCTAGCAACAGGACAAGGGGTAATGGGGTGAAGCTGGAACACAAAAAGTTTCACTTAAATATAAGAAAAAACTATTTCACCATGAGGATGATGGAGCAGTGGAACAGGCTGCCCAGAAGGGTTGTTGGAGTCTCCTTCCTTGGAGGTCTTCAAGACCTGCCTGGACATGTTCCTATGCAACTTGATCTAGGTGACCCTGCTTCTGCAGGGCGGTTGGACTAGATGATCTCTAAAGGTCCCTTCCAGTCCCTACCATTCTATAATTCTATGTGAATACTTTCCCCTCCTTAGTCACTTTCAGCTCTTGTAGCAAAACTTGTGCTTCTTGCTCTTCAGGTCCTGACCTTCAGGACTCATGAAATGCACTCACTGTCCTTGTATTGTGGCTTAACCTTAGATGGTAGGCTAAGCCCCACACATCGTATCACTCGCTCCCTCCGTGTCGGGATAGTATATAGAATCAGAAGAGAAAAAAAGTGAGAAGACTTGTGGGTTGAGATAATGACAGATTAATAGGTAAAGCAAAAGCCAGGCACCCAAGCAGAGCAAAACAAGGAGTTCATTCGCCATTTCCCATGGGCAGCCAGTGCTCTGCCATCTCCAGAACAACAGGGCTCCGTCACATCTAATGGTTACTTGGGAAGGGAAACACCATCCACTCTGAATGTTCCTGCTTTCTCTTTCTTTCCCTTGCTTTATATGCTGAGCATGACATTATGTGGTCTGGGATGTCCCTTGAGTCAATTGGGGTCAGCTGTCCTGGCTGTGTCCCCTCCTAGCTGTTGTGCACTCCCAGCCTTTTTGCTGGCAGGACAGTATGAGAAGCAGAAAGGCCTTAACTCTGTGTAAGCACTGCTCAGCAGTAACTAAAACACTTCTGTATTATCAACAGTGTTTCCAGCACAAATACAAAACATAGTTTCATGCTAGGTACTATAAAGAGAATTAACTCTACCCCAGCCAAAACCAGTACACACCACTCTGCTCATGTGGCTTCTCTCAGCCGGTGTTTTAGTTGTTCAGTACATTAGAGATGCCTCTGTACTTTTTGTCAGCAGAAATATTTATTGGACACCTCAATTCCCTTGCCACTAGTAGGACTGTTAAATAAAACTAGTCCTAAGATAACTCTTGACAAACCCTTCTAGTGGTCTGTGTCAAGCCTGTTAATTTTAATTTACTATCATCTGTGGGCACTTTGCAATTATTCTACTAAATAAGATGATTGAGAGCCTTTTTTTTCATGGAGCTATTGTCAGGTCCAAATGAGACCTACAGATTTACCTTGTTTTTTAAAAAAGTATTTGAAGTAGTGAATCTGATACTGTTGACTGGTATTTCCTTCTGACTCTGACTTAATCTGAAATCTTGCATGTTACAGATTGTAGTAGGATCGACTTCTTTTTCCTTTCCTCCATACACCTCCAACTCTAAAGTCAGATATTCTGTTTGCTCTCCTGCCATTGTAGAGTATCTCACGCTGTTTGGGGATTTTTTTGTCTGCCTCTAGATTATGTTTTTTAAATGTTTATGTTGGCTAGAGATGAAGTAGGCACAGTAACTTGAACACATGAAAGCTTTATTTGCAACTATATATACAATTTAGTCTGCTTTTTCATTCAGGAATCTGTAGCAGTCTCATCTGGTTTCCTCAATTCGTGCTCAGGAAGCTATTATTTTTTATTCCATGCTGATTGTGATAGAAACTAAGATAGTTTGTTTACTAAGAAATTTTCACTGCCAGGTTATTTCTTCACTTATTTGCAATGTGTTGAAGGACTGTGATTTTAATATCTTTTAAATACATTTTAAAAAAAGTTTTAACTTTATTCCTGTACTTTAACATATGAGGTGCAACTTCTTTAATCAACTGCTTCCTTGCCTTTTTGGGAGGGGTGAAGAGGCTATTTATCTCTCTAGACCAATTTCATCTTGTAAGTTGTCTACTGTACACTGCATTCCAGGAGGCATTTCCAGATGTGTTTCTGCACATCTAATAAAACAGCAGTTCAGCATTATCGGTTTTAAGATTTTATCTGAATTCTGCAGTCTGCCTGACTACTTGTTCCTTATGCTTATTACTCGAGTCAGAGAAGTTAATCTCCTGTAATGCCCAGTTCACCTTCATATTTTTCATTCTAATAAAATCTGTACCAAGCCCAGTTTCTTGGAATCTGCTGCAGATTCTTAGCATTCTGAGTGGGACAGCCTCGTTTTAAAGTGCTTTGCTTCTTTTATTTTTTTTTTTTTTTACCTGATTGTATTTTGTTTGTTCTTTTGCAATGGTGTGCTTGGTTTTTTAAAATCCATTAGTTTTAAATAGTGCAGATGTATACCATCCCTACTTTTGCTGGGTTTTCTTAATAGCATGTACATTTCAATATGTGTTCTAGCCATGAAGACTGTTGTTCCTGTGATGTTTAGCCCTGTATTTAATTCAAGTTCATCAGTTTTGTAGTAAAGGCCTCTTTTTTTTAAGTAGAGAAATACTTCAAAATGTTTTATCTAGTCATGCCTTTTTACTGAGGCAGATTACTTGTCTGGCTGACCTCTCTTCTCACCTGTGTCAGGACTTTTGGCCCTTCATCAAATGATCAGAGTCCTTGGCAATATCTTAATTTTCTTTTTCTAGTGCAGTAAGGTTGTATGTGGAGATTGCATGAGTACCCAACAACTTCCACATCTGTGATCTGCAAATCTGTCTTTGGGTGTGTCACCTTATCCAGAGCGTTAGTGTGGTTGTCTCAGGAATGAGAGTCCATCAGCGGGAGAGTCCTGCTGAGTGACTCTGGATACTCCAGTGTTTCATCCTTTCTTTCTCCTTATTTTAATACCTCTATCAAATCCCTTGAGATATAACTGGATCAATTATTTGTAGCCCTGCCTGGCCTGGCTGCTGCTTGGGAGCAGAACAACTCAAATAGGATGAGTCCCTCAGAGTGCTAGGTGTTGTGGTTTAGGCCCATCCAGGGACAAAAGACCACAATTAGAATCAAGTACCACGGACATGAGAATTGCCAAAGGGCAGGGAGGGCTTAATTGCCACTTATGGTCCCAGACAAAACAGACCAGGCTACTCGGCTTGGGGAAGAGAACAGAAAATAATTTAATCCACCATGGACTAAAACATAACTATAAACCCCCAAAACATAATGAACAGAAAACAACAGAGTGGTACAATGATGAAGAGCACAAACAGCCCTTCAAGACCATCTTCTCCCCACCCCTTCCCTCTTCCGGGGCTCAGAGCCCTGATCCTGGTGTTTTTATCTCCTCTCCTGTCGAGTGGCTCAAGGGGTTGGGGAATGGGGGTTTCAGTCAGTCTATTCCTGATGACTTCTGCCATATGTCTCTCTTCAGGGCAGGTGAGCTCCTTGCTGATCCTCCCTGCTCCTCCGTGGGGTACCTCACACACACGGCAGCCCTGCACGGGCTGCTCCGATGTGTTCATCCTGAGGCCTGCAGCTCCTCTCTGCCTCTTGTGTGGGGCTGCTCTGCAGCCCGCAGACTCTCCAGCACAGCCTGCGCCATGGTCCCCTCCTCACACAGTCTTCTGCCCATCTGGGTGCACTCACCTGGAGCTGCTGATGGCTCTCAGTCCTGCCATTGCCCTCCGTGGGTTGCAGGGGCACAGCTGCGTTCTCACCACAGCTTGCAGAGGGATCTCTGGTCTGGTGCTTCTCCTTCCTTCCTCCTTCTCTGACTGTGGAGTCTGCATGGTCACCTCCATCTTGTACTGCTCCTACACCTCATCCCAAGCACTTCAAATTTCTGTCCTTGAATTGTGATAGCAGAGGTGCCAGATTGGCCCAGCTGGGCCGGAGGTGGGTCTGAACCCAGGAGCAGGGGGAAAGTCTGAGAACTCTTTACCAGGTCTGTGCTGTAGCCCCCTCCTGCTGTTACCAGGCAAAAGCGGCTCCTCACAAGACCATGACACTAGGTCATTCTGCTCTGATTCATGACAGTTAACCTGTAGCATTGAGAGTCTATTTATCCATAGTAGGTGCATGATTATGTGTATGGAGTTTCTTAAACATTCATGGTTACTCAACAGGTTGTTGCAATTGTCGATGTTATTAAATAAAAAGGTCTGTAAGAGTGACATCTAATATACAGATTGCCTCCAATATTAGTCCTTATTTTTTATGCTATTTATCCACATTTTAGTCTGTTATTTCAGAAGGAAAAATCTTAATGGCGACGAGTTTCATGATTTTGTGTTTTAGCAGAAGTGAGTAAATGAAGTCTGTCTACGCCTGCACTGACAGTGGGGAGTCTTCTGTTCTGTGGCAGCTCAGCTAACAGTAGGGCATGGATGTTCTAATTCATGACAGTGCACATCAGGAGGCTTGCTTTAAAATATCTCTTTAGCAACAAACAGATGTAGTTTCTTTATCCCGTTGTATCTAGCTTGGTCTGCACCAGAAATGGTAGGCCAGGGGACTGAAAAAGCTGTGGCATGCTCTCTTGACTCTTGTTCAACGTAAGAGGTACTTCCTGGCAGATGTCCAGCTGGCACTCCCACAGTGCCTGCACAGCTCTAACACATGCAAGTCCAGAGTCTTAGCTGACCCATCTCTTCAGCTCTAATGAGGCATTCAGTAACTCCTATGGTCTGATAAACACTTTATTTTCTGCAAGTCGCATTGTTATTCTTTTCCCTATTCACCAAAGATGGGGGTGAAGATGACCAGAACACTTAAAAATTAAGAGTTCAGCTCAGTAAAGAAGAGAGAAGAGGATGGATGAAACCAGAGACCAAGTAGGTACAGGGCACAAGCCAGGTGATAGTTTGGTGGGGAGGGGAGTTTGCAGTTATAGTCTGAGGGAAAGTGGAAAGACTTGTCATTGCTTTGATGGTGTGCTGCTTTTTTAAAAAAAGAAATAAATTCCCTGAATTGTAGAAAATATGGACACTTTACCTTCATTTTAGAGGTCATTATGTAATTGAACAGAAATGCTGAATATGTAGAACACATTTCTAATTGTCAGCCAAATTTTCTGCCTGAAGCCTGTTATAAGCTCAAAGAGGAAAACTGATGCCTGCTATGTAGAACTCCTTAAATTTTTTTCAACCCTTATTTGGTGTAAGAAGGCAGAAGATAGAACTTGTTTCATGCTTTTCTTGCGATGCTGCAATCTCCTCTGCTGTAGCAGATGCTGGACCTCCTTGTTTGTGTCATGCCAATACAATGAGTGCAGCAAAGGGTCAGGCTGCATGTATGTGACAGAGCCTCATTCTTCCTCTTCCTCTGCTGTAATGCCTAGCTAGGTAGTACAAAAAGCATGTGAGTACCAGGGCAGCTTGCTGATGAAGGTATTGTTTTGACTGAAACATGAGGTGAGCAAGATACAGTAGTCTGCTAAGAAAACAATGAAATGGATTAGTTTGAAAAGGTGCAGGTATGCCTGCTTCTGTCACCTGCTGTAACTGGCACCAGACTGGTGGAATAGGAAAGCAATTAGTCTCTTGAAAATAGAGACTCCAACACTCATTCAGAACTCCTAACGTAATCACTTTAATGATTTGCTTCCTGCTTCTCTGTGGTAACATATAACTGTGTGTGTCTGTGTGTATTTTCTAATGGAAAGATATCCTTCCTTGAAAGACAGAAAAGCTGAGGGAGAGCTATTAAATTCTGAAAGCTATATTTAGCTCATAGCAATTAAAGCTAGCACTATATCATGACACTTGTATATACCTTATCTGTCATGCAAACTGTAAGATTTTAATGTTTGATTTCAGTCAGACTTGGCATTACTGTTATCTTTTGCTCACATTCCTTAAACTCTGAATTATAGAAGGCAGGTCTATTGCAGATTGTTTTGGACAAGTCACTGGCTTTCTTACTTTTCCCTGTCGCTTTGTTCCTAGTTCAATTTCAGCATAAACCAGCATAATCCTGTGTTGCTTCCAAAAGGGATAGTTGTGCTTTATCCTTCTGCCTGCAACTGTTCGGTTTGCTCTTCTCATCTCATATTCTGGCATCATGTCCATGCAGTGGACTGGTTCAGCAAACTATGTGGCTAAAACTCTGGGTTTTTTTCCTTGTTAGTTAACTGGATTAGTTTCCCACCCTCAATCCATTCTGTAGTTGTGTTGCTATTGGATTAAATAGGAGTTGCAGCAGAAATTAATTGCTAACTTTGAGAAGGCAGAGAATTGTCTGGTTTTTCCTCAAAGGCCCAGTTCTGCTTTCTACTGATTTGCACCAAATTATACTCTCTTGTCAGATCAAGTCTTTATTACACTTCCAGTAGGGTCTTTCAGAAATATATCGGAGTATGTAGCTTCTTTGAGCCTAAAATAGTAATAAATAGCTTAATGAATTGTAGAATTGATAAAAGGTCAATTATTGCCTGTTACCTTTTTTTAAATTCTCTTGGGCACCAAATAATTAATTTTCTTTGTTCTTCAGTAAATGAGCATCCTTCTATGATGCTTATATAATCTGTAGTCACCCACTGTGGAATGCTTATTGTTCAGTTTATCCTTCCATTCCAATGTATCAGCTTCTAGAATTTTTCTAATGTCTGTGAATATCTGTACATGTGAATTACTTTTTCACAGGCATAAAAAAAAGTTATAAATCAATCAACAATGTAATTAGGCTGGTCTGAATTTCCCAGATAATTTTTAGGAAGTATGCACCTGCATTTGAAATAGCCAGAAACAAAATATCAATGGGTGCATCCCTAAGCTCACTTATCAGGCTAGACCACTGCAGCACAGTAGTTTGGGGAACACAGGGCCTTTTTTTGACCAATAAGTTGTGAGGAACATTTCATTTTAG
The DNA here is from genome assembly GCF_028858725.1 of Colius striatus. Taxonomy (NCBI): domain Eukaryota; kingdom Metazoa; phylum Chordata; class Aves; order Coliiformes; family Coliidae; genus Colius; species Colius striatus. The sequence continues at coordinate 24,771,972 of NC_084763.1, forward strand.
AAGGTGGAGGAGCTCTGTCTGTGCAGAGCTGTGGAAAGATTGTGGAACTACAAAGACATTGATTGGCTTTATGAGGTGACTAAGTGATTGACAGAAGCCTCAGCTCCCTGATGGACTTTTTGGATACCTTTAGAAACAGCATTCAGAGTTAAGGCCCCTGAATATAGCTTGTTCTAATTTCATGAATTCTGCAGCTGTGAAGACAATGCAAGACTCTTCTACAAGAGACTGCATAATAAAGTGGAAAATTCTAGATATTCACTCTTGGCTGAATAAAGGCTTTGAGTTTGAAATAGTGGAAGTGGCAATTCCCCTTTCCTGTCCCTCAACCTATGGTGTTGCTGCACAAGGTCTGACCTTGTGGCTGTGTTTAAAAGGTCAATTATTTTTCTTCTTTTGTGAGGGTAATTAAAAAAAAAAATTTTTAGGCCATCATGTCTTTTGGAAGTTAGCACAGAACTGCTGGTGACCTAACGTCTCTAGAAACAGTGCTTAAGCTATATTTCCTATGGGGGTTCCTCTAGAATCCTATTTCAATGTGATTCAGAACATACACCCAATGATTAACATAATTGTCTCTAACCTAGGTCAGATTTTTTTTTTCCTATTTACATTGTTCATGCAAATGATGCACAGAATGAAAGGCACTATTTTGCAGAGCAGTGTCAATAATTCAATAAATGCATAAGAACGTAGTTCCTTTACTGAAATGAAGCTGTGTAATCTATTGACAGCATATAGAAATAAATAAGAAAATAGTTAAATTATAAGAGTGGATAACAGTTTTGAATCAAGGGTACAAATAATTTAAGGAATTCTCTGCATATTGATGCTGAAGAAAGGTCAGGAAAGCTTCAGCGCGTTGGGGGAAGCTTAATGATGTAATAGCTTTTATCAACACTAAATGATATGTGGCACCCAGACATTGGTTTATCTGATGTTCATTACATACTTTTTGGAAACATTATCATCAAGCTGATATGGGAACTGACTTGGTGCCACAGAAATTCAAATCTAGTACTTGGAATGAAGAACCATACAGTCAATTAATATAGAGGCTAAACTATTAATCCTTTTTAGTTCAAACTGAGCACATTAAATTTAGGCTTAAGCAATTTCTGTTTGGTAGTGTTCATATTGTACAGAGAAGTACTGCAGGGTGCTAAAACAGTAAAATTGGATTGTCTTCAGAAACTGTGCATTTGACTATATGTCAAAACTATGTGGTGGTGTGCTTCAAAGCACTGGTTGAATAGTGATCTCTGAGTGCAGGATTCTTCTTTCCTTTTTTTGACCAGGTGTTTTGAGTGGGTTCCCTTCACCCACAGTAAGATTACACACTTGTGTGAAATTCTGGTTGCTTGGGGCAAGAAAGATTTATATTACAAAACTTATTATTCTGTTAGTATGTTTGTAGACTAAAACTTAAGTGCTTAGTTGTAGAAGAATGTGGCTAACCTAAACCTCTAATACAAATATTTTAGGAGAGGAAGGTGTAATCGTAGATGCTGTATTTTTAGGGAAATATTTTTAGTGGGAAAACACATGAGAAAACAAGATATAAAAATTTACAGATATTCATATATTGTATTTCTTATCCTCCCTCATGCTTCCCAGGTGTGACAGGACAATGCAGCAGGAAATTTTATTTCTCATCAGATTGGTTGCTGTTGTTTTTCAGATCCAACACCAGACTCAAGAGCTTGACACATCTTGCCTAATGGAATTGCTCAGACTTGCACTGCTGTAAAAGAAGAGATTTGGATTCTTCATAGTTGGCACTGAATTGACCCACTTTTACTGTAAGTCAGTCTTCCTTTAGTGCTCCCTGTAGAAGCAGAAGTTAAATAAATATGGAACTTGTTTCAGCCTAGAAGGGACAATATGAAAGAAACTGCGTGAGTAGCTTCTTGTTATGAACCATCACTCCATCAATGGAGAATGGGAGAGGACTGTAGTGCAGTGGGCATAGATGCAGCACTTCATTCCTCTTTTGGGGTGATACATTGTGCTTAGTTATATGTCTAGAAGAATTGAAAGATGTAGAAAGGAAGTTAAATAGGTAAACGTCAAGTTATGTTAATGTAATGTTATGGGATAATTGTTCAAAAGTACCTCAAAGCTGTATTTCTTTTGAGGGAACTGGAAAAAGTACCATTTGTTGGCTTGTACTGTATTTGGGTCATCTTTAATCTTAAGCATTGGGATTTCCACTGGTCACCTACCATGTCAGGAAGGGACTTTCTCAACCAATGCACCATTGGATTCTGTGGTTTGTGTCTCATTCCAAAATACTCTCCCAGAGATAGGACTTTGGTGACACTGGAAGATTGTGTTAACAGTGACACTGTAAAACTTCTTATGGTGCTTGTGGATGTGTTTTTTGCCTGTTTGCTAGTTATGAGATTTATCATTAGGAAGAAATTCTATCCCAAGTTATATTTCCAGTTATGGCACACTCACGATGCATCCTGAGTGCTTAACAATCTCTCTTTAGGGGTAGGTGTGTTGATGATACACTAGATCTTCCTGGATAGCTGTTTATATTAACATTTTTGAAGAGATGTTCTTGATTTTTTTAACCTATAGGCATTAAATTAGTGTTACAGGGCACATAGAACAGGTAGGATATTGTAGCTGTTACGTGCATGTAACTCACATATTTGCTTGCAGTTGTGGCGAGCTGGATGTTCTGAACTGTGTAGTTGTTAGTCATATGATTGTGGGATTTCAGAACTAATGTTTTGAAGTTAGTGTTAACAGGCTTACATGGATCTTTTACCTGTAAAAAAGACTATAGCACTGCTGTTCTGCATTAATCTGACATTATACTTGGACTCTGTGTGTAGACTTAGTCACTGCTTTAAGCTGGTGTAAATCTCAATTCCTATTGTGAGCATGTAAAACTTATTGCTAGCTGTATATTGTCCAGTACACTCCTCTGGAAAGCTGGAAATGAGTCTTGAAAACTGATGTATGTAGCAGGCACAAGGGTGGCTGCTGTAAAGCACACAAGCATTCATGTGTCTTTTCAGCTTCTGCAAATTAGAAAGTGAAAAAGAGTTGGAGGAGGAGAACAAGTGGAAAATACTTCTGCCTGGTTTATTTGTGTTGGTAGGCACTGCCATACTGATACAATTGGCTCTCTCTGGGAGGTGCCTAGTTGCTATAGGATCCTTTTACCTATGCAGATAGCAGAGTTTATCAAATACTATTGCAAAGTAGTTAGCTGACTATGTTGAGAAGTTTTATATTTAGTTATCAAAGCAATATTTCATGACTGTCTAATTAATTTCAGAAAATTTCAGCATACTTAGCAGAAAATAGTATAAACCTGCCCCACCCCAGTGTGCAATGTGTGGCTATTTTATTTACAGAGCAGGTTCTTGTGGAACAGGTATTTTTATGACTTTCTATGGAGTCATGCAGGAAACATGAAAAAGTTAGGGTAAGACCTCCCTTTGCTTATCCTTATTTTTCCAGTCCAAGAATGATCTCCACTGAAAACCAGTTTTGGTAGTTGCTAAAAGGAAGGATGGTAGATCTACAGGGATACAAAACAGAGTTTGAACAGTTGCAAACCAGGAATTTTTCATGGCACTGATAATAGCTGTAGCAGAAGGCTGCAATGAGAACTAGCATTTATCTCAATATTTTTGTTTTCATACTGACATAAGACCATCCTGTTGGCATATGTTTTTGGAATGCAACAATAATTTGTAACACTTTTCTTGAGGCATTAAATCTCACATTAACACATGGTGTAGTTTCGCTGAATAGCTCTATGTCTTTAAAAAAAGGAAAGAAATTGTGCTTGATTCTCGAAGTGAATTCACCTTCAAGTGGAACTATCATAAATTCACTTTTACTTAGTTAATAACTGAGTCTAGGGCTGTTATAGCAGCAGTTTCCATATATTGCTGGGGTTTTAGAGGAATTGTTAGCTGCCCTCTCAGATGTAGGAAAACATAGTGAAGAAAATGGTCCTTATTCCTCAATCGTCATGAATGTTCTTAAAGAGACTTCATGGAACTGCTGTGTATTCACTTGGTATTTTCTCTGTTTTTCCAATCTAAAATTCCAAGCTTACTTTTTCAATAAAGATGTTATGTACATTGATATTTATTGATTGATTTATTTTTGTCTCACTTGGACCACAACAATCTTGTGAAAGGTATTTAATTTTGCATTTGTCCTGATTTTGGCTGGGATAGAGTTGACTTTCTTCTTGGTAGCTGGTACAGTGCTGTATTTTAGATTTAGTATAACATCAATGTTGATAACATACCACCTTGGTGGCAGTTAGATAAGTAGTGTTTATCTTTCAGCTTCAGATTTTTTAGTTTTCCAGACTGCTGGCAAGCAGGTATATAGGAGCTGGGGAGGAGCATGGCCAAGACAGCTGACCCGAACTAGCCACAGGGCTATTCCATGCTGTAGGATGTCACTCCCAGTATGTAAACTCCCAGTATGTATGTGTTGGGAGCAGTTGGCAACGAAGGGTGGATCGAATAGCTTCTGAGACATCAGTCAGCGGATGGTGAGCAATTGCATTGAGCAATCACATTTCAAGAGTGGCTTTGAAAATTTATGAAAAGCAACTGTTGCATAGCTTCAGGACCCCTTGCTTTCCAGTTGTTCAACAGCAAAGGTTTTTCATGCAGACTAACTGCATGACAGGGGAAGAGAAGGTTGCAGTTGCTGGTGGACTCTTAGTAATGAGGGTGTGGGACTGCACCTCCCATCTTGGCATGGGTAATAGTGATTGAGGTGTGTTTTTTGGCCTCAAGCAACTCTTTTTTTTTTTTTTTCCATTCACTGATTCCTAGTTTAAATTTCTTCTATTCCCATTTGCTTTTGGAAAAAGGTCATATCATCATTTATTCTTGTATTTGAAGAAGAAATGAAAATTGCATTGTTCCTTTAGGTTTGAAGAAGCTTCCTAGACTAAGCAGAAGAATGTTATGATTGTTAAAGTAGATACTTTTCAAGGAGAAATAAAGATTAAAGACTGAGTAAAATGTTAACAGTGTAATTTTTTTTTTTAAAGTTTCCTGTGTAAATTTCACAATCTGTGTGCTTCTGTAGTAACATGTATTAACCTTGTTTTTTCTTCACATGTTGGTTCAAGAATATCATCTCTTTTGGGGTTTTTCTTGTTGCACATTTTTATCAAAGTGTATAGAACAGATGAAAAAAGTCAAGTCTTACCAAGGATAATTATCTATAGTGACTAATAAACAGAAATGTAGTTACAAAAATGTAACACTTGTGATATTTGTTTAATGATTTTTTTTTCTTTAACTTGGGCTTTGTGCATGCACCATATACTTATTAAAGAAAGTAGCTACTATGGAGACACATGTTTTTAGTTATGAAACTGTAGCAAAAACTTTTAAGAAGAATATATTCTCCTGTCAGCTGAAGTTAAGTTGAAAGAATGCTCAGACTCTGTCAGAAAACTGGACAAGGCCTTATCTAGTAGGAAGTAAATCATACTGGCTGGCAACTTGCAGGCACAATAGAGCAATACAGTATAAAATTAATTTAAAAACAGCTTTAAGAAGCTTTCAATGTAGCAGCTTGTTTTATTGTAATTTTCACTGGCCTTCTCTTCTGTCCAAGTGACTTCCATGCCTCTGTTTTCTGGAGGAGAGCAGGGCTCTGCTGCTGTATTTTTGGAGGATGGTACCTCATTAAAGAAAATGAAAAGTTTGTGATCTAAGGCTAGATTTCATATGATGCCTATTGTAAAAAGTACCAAAAATTTTCCTTATCTTTTTTTTTCCCAGTACTTTAATACCTGAGCAATTTGACAACTGTCTATAGGTATGTTTTTACTACAAGTAGTACCTTATTTTAGATAGTTCTGTTTTCAGAAAAATTGAAGAAATTTAAATTATTATTCTACTTTAGAAGTCAAATACTGATTAGTGAAAATGTTGAAACAAGAAATTATCCATCTGAGTGCAGCAAGTGTTTGGAACTGCTAACAAGCTGTCAAGTGCTACAAAATGAAATAATTTTAAATTTTGAGGAGTTTTAGAATAGCTAAAAGGTAGATGCTGTCAGCTGCAGTAGTAGTCCAGAGATTGCAGTGCGCACTGTGGTGACAGTGAAAAAACTGAGCGGTGTTTCTGGTTGAGATACACCACTGGAATTTGGTGTTGCTGCTGAGAAAGATAAGGAGGATTGCGAAAGTGCCCTGTCACTTTATCTATATTTTAATGCCAACTTTTATTGGGCAGCAGTTCTTTGCTTCTAAAAGTTAAGGGTTTGTTAATGTAGTTTTTAACAATTAATGACATTCCTCTCCCTACCTGCTGATTTTATTTTTGTCATCACTGGACGAAATTATATTAACAAGTGGTGAGCAAGGTAAAAGGTACCCCAAGATAAGATAAGTTCATAGTTTTACCTGTAATACCTTCAAACTGGACAGCAGTTTTTGAGAAAAAACTTCAGACACGGGAAAAGCATTCACTGTTAAGCTCAAGCTTTGGAACTCTGAAGAGAACTGGATTCTTCACTGAATGGAAGGAGATGAACTGCAAAGTGGAGAACTGAAAAGCTGAGTGAGTTTAGATTTATCATGAGGGTAGTATAAATTTATAGACTTTCATACCTGTAGATGATTTTTATAGCTATTAGACATCTGCCTAAATTTAGCATGTGGTAATGAAACAGAGGTGTGAAAATATAAACAGAACAGACTGTGTTCTGTAGAGGAAACATGCTACGTATCTCAATTTACATGACTACAGAAATGATACTGGAAAATTAGAAAAGTATCCCTAAATCCAGAAGAATTAAAACCAAGTTAGATTGTCTTCAATCTTTTTGCATGTTTGTCTTCTATGAAGATATGGGAAGACTGATTCTCATTAAAACCTAAAGAACTATATATGGATAGTGTGTAGTAAATTCAGCTTATCAAAAAAAGGACTTTCAAAGACAACTGTACATATTTAAGTAACAATTTAGCTTTGCATATGTCTAATTCTTAACTTCACAGTTTTTGTTACTCTTGGAGTAGTGACTAAGATGATAATCTGTGTATGATCTGTGGTAAACTTCATTTCTGTGGAAATTGATTAAAATACTGAAAATAATTTTTAAAATTAAATTTTAAAATGTTTGGTGTACATAGAACTAGTTTTACTGAACAAGAAATGTATAATTGTATTAGTGTGCTGATTTGTTTTTCATGGTAATTCAGAAGCATAAAAGCTATTCTCTTGCTTTTAGTTCTACTTTAGAAGTGTAAAAGCTATTCCCTCACACTGTGTGTTAGTATTTTCTTAATATATTAGGCAAAGAATTAGCAGGTCTTTCAGTTCCTATTTGCCTTCTTTCTTTTGAATGAACAATATATAACACTTAAGGCAGCATATGTGTCGTGGTTTAGGCCCATCAGGGAACAAAGGCCACGATTAGCCTCGAGTACCGAAGAGGCTGAGGATTGCTCGAGGGCAGGGAGGGCTTAATTGCCGCTTAAGGTCCAGGACAAAACAGACCAGGCTACTCGGTTTTGGGGAAGAAAACAGAAAATAATTTAATGCAAAATCAACCAAAACATAACCAAAATGAAACAACCCAGAGTAATACATCAATGGAGAGTCCAACCAGCCTTTTTAAGAACACCTTCTTGCCACCCCTCCCCTCTTCCCGGGCTCAGAGCCCTGATCCCGGGGTTTTTACCTTGCCCCCCCCTGAACGGTTCGGGGGGGCAGGCAGTGGGGGGTTCAGTCAGTCGGTTTCCGAGAGCTTCTGTCGTTTGTCCCTCCTCAGGACGGGTGAACTCCACACCAGTCCTCCCTGCAAGTCCGTGGGGTAACTCACAAGCATGGCAGACTTGCACGGGCTGCTCCGATGCCCACTTATTCCAAAGGCTGCAGCTCCTCTCTGCCTCTCGTGTGGGGCTGCTCTGCGGCGCGCAGGCTCTCCAGCACGGCCTGGGCCATGGCCATCTCCCCACACAGTCCCCCGCCCGTCCGGGCTCACCCATACGGAGCTGTTGGTGGCTCTCAGTCTTGCCACGAATCTCCATAGGTTTCAGGGGCACAGCTTGTATTCTCGCCACGGCTTGCAGAGGGGTCTCCGGTCTACTGCTTCTCGTTCCTTCCTCCTTCTCTGGCTGAAGGGTCCGCGTGGTCGCCTCCATCTTGTATCACTCTCCACCTCCCGACTCGCATTTCAAATTCCCGTCCCCTAAATAGTGATCGCAGAGGCGCCAGATTGGCCCAGCCGGGCCGGAGGTGGGTCTGAACCTAGGAGCCGGGGGAGGGTCTTCACTGCAACCCGCTCCCCCTGTTACCAAGCCAAAAGCTGCTCCTGGCTAAACCAGGACAATATGTTACTTGAAGATGCTGCTATATGAAAGTTCACGTTCACCTTCCAGAGTTAGCCTTGGTTTCAAGAGAGTGTTTAACAGATCTGCATAATTTGGTGGTTAGTGTCTTCTTAAGTCTTTCCACTTAAGCGTACACTGCTTTGGTTGGCTTTTTCAGTTTGAATTATGTTTAGCAGACTGTCATCAGGCAGTATAGTCGTAGCTTCGGAACTAAAATTTCCAAGTTAAACATTTTGACAAGGTTTTATTTTTTTTTGCAAGTCTTTCAAGCTATCCATAATGCCCAATATTTTGGGTTTTTTTCTAAGGTCTGTCATTGTCTTCAGTGACAGAATCTACCTGTCCTCCGAGTAACAGGGACACAGCTCTTCTGTCTTCTTCCTTTCTGTTCTTTTAATGGGAGAGATAATGCGACATTTAACTACGCACTCTTAAGTAACCATCAGACATGCTTCCAATAATAAATTTTACAAGGAGAAGCTACTGAAGTCTTTTAGATCAACACTGATTAAACTCGGCGTTTAGGATCTGTAGTGTTACAGTTTGGAAAATATACTGATGAATACAATGCCTCACTTGAAAGGGGATGAGGAGAATAAACACACACCACCCCTGGAGAAATTTCTTACATGTGCTAATCTTTTCTGTATGAGTAATTGTAGGTCGCTTTAAATTTTACACTTTACAGTAAATTTCATTGATAAAATTGAGATATCTTGTTCAAGACACTTGCAATGTGAAACTTCATTTTTCATTTGAGACCGTTGTCCCCTCTGGAAGTGCCTACAAGTTCTTATTTATGCCTTAGTGTTCTTGAGTCTGTTTTCATCTTGCAGTTGCATTTTGGCTGAAAGATTTTTTTTAACAATATCACAAGTATTTGTCAAAAGAAGAAATGCATAACATTCTTAAATACTGTCTTTCAGACTGTCGATATGCCGAAACAGTATCACTGAAGTGAGCTGTAGTAAAAGTGGATGTGTTGATGAAGTGGCACTGGGCATCAAGAGTCATCATCTCTGCTTTAGTGGTGGGAAGGACTGTAGGGCTGAAAGATGTAGAGTACAGTGAATAGATGCTTTAGAGAAATACAAAGAATGAGAGAAAGAAATTGGTGATAAGAATTTCCTGGTGCTTTGTATTTCTCTACTTAAATGCTCAGATTTGTATAATACATGTTATCTTTCAAAGCAGAAGTAGAGAGGTGTTTTCAAATCATGAACCAATTTCAGGGTTCTTCTAAAACATAACCAGGATAAAGTCTTATTTCTAAAAGTACTTAATTTTATTTCTATCAGTGTTGTCTTGCCTCTCTTATATTTTTATAAAAAGCAAATGTAAAGGTTTTGAAAACCTGCAGTAAGACTGAAATGCCATTCAATGTATATGACTTTGTCTTAGAAGTCCTACTGGAGGGATACCTCTAGAAAGTTCTGTTGATCAAGGCACAGATTTAGTTTACATCTATTTATACAGATGTGACTTTTGGGATTTATCTTTATAGTATCTTCAGGCTGGGTTAATTCATGACTTGCAGCACAGAAGTGGAGGAATACTTCTGAAGCAGGATCTTTGTCTGTATGATGAAGGACCTTTTAATAGCAATTTGCAGGGGATAAGAAGCCACTGTCTTTTGCCTGGTTGTCTGGCTATGTGGGATGCTCCAGCTGTGCTGTTGGATTTGTCACCTGTGGGAAGATAAATTCGTGTTTTCCAGTTACGTAACTATGTACCACGTCTTATTTAACTTTTAGTCCAGATGTCTAACTACAACATGTCAGATACAATGTATGCATTTAAAACACAAAAGAGTCATCATAGAAAAAAGAAATCTGCACCTTAAGACTTGATTAAAAAAGGATCTGAACCAGCTAATAGCATGACTGTAGATCTAATTATAGAAAGCATGTCTGTAAGTATGCATATACTTTGCATAGGCATTGGAAATAAAGCAGCTTTATTACCAAAAAGAATTATGGATTTTGCTGTAGAACATGCTACAGAAAGTGTATTCTGTAGTGAGGAAGGCTATGGTATGCAGGTGGCATACTGGCAGATCTGAGTACAGTGGCCAGCTCAGGAAGCCCAGCTGATGCATATCTTGAGTGAAATGTCCAGATCTGTTGAAACTCTTCAGTGACTCAGTTTGAGGGTTTCTACCTCAGCATCCAAATATGCTGTCATGGGGCCAGTACAGTCTAATGGGCCGTGACCTTTATTGTCTTTCAGCCTTGTAGCATCAGTCTGCAACTGCCACGGGTAAGTATTAGTCAGTAAAATTTGTCATTAAACTGAAGTCTGAGAACAATAGGTCTTCATTCTTCTTTATTTAAGGATAGCTTTATTTGAAGTCTGCAAAGTGTCCTTAGCAGAGTCTTTGCTTATTTAGCTGGTATGAAACAGAGTAACATATGTTATGAAGTTTAAGGTAAGGAAAATGTAGCTTCCTTAATGAAGGATATTTTATTGTTATCACAAAAGAAGTACTTGTATTTCTACATGTGTCTGTATTTCAGATTACTTGGAAATGATTGTTAAAACTAGCATTAGTGGTTTACTTTTATTTATATATTTCTGTTACCAATGGTGAACAAGTCCTGATTCATTATGTTACTGCAAAGATCAAGTGGAAGACTCTTTATTAGTGGACTTTGATAAACTGTAGCAACCCAATTTCAACTGTTTGCTTTTATGTGATTTATTTAATTTACTACTAGTGAAATATCCTGTTTCTGTGCATGTGGACATGAAAACGGATTACTTCTAAGTGGATGTTGTTGAAAATAATATCTTGCTGCTTGTTCAGCTGAAGAAAAGTCAGGCCTGCAGCATCCCTGGAATTGGTTCTGAATATAGAAAAACAGTAGCTGATTACATACAAAATGTCATTTTGCTCTGTTCAGACACAATTAATGCGTGACTTGATTTTCAGCTAACATATCTAAATTATTATAGTCGCATGGGAAGAAATGAGTTTGTCACATATATTCATATATTTTTCCCATTAAAAACATAAGTTCATAATTCCTGCAGTTGGTTGTGAGTTTAAGCCTCTTAAATTTGCTATATAAGGTGGTTAACCCACTGATTTGAATTTCCAAATGTTTCATGCTTTTTCCATGTCCTCGCCTGGCTCTAGAAAAGTGTTCCAGGCACAGGGAGCAGGGCAGGGAAGAAGGTGGAGAGAGATAGAGCTATGTACATATGATGGAGTTTGTACATCACAAACTGGCAAAAGGAAATGTGAATGCTATTTGAGCAGTTTGTGGCATCCCCAGACAAAACTAATACAAAGCCAGATCCCTCTGCACAAAGCTGCAAAACCAGCGTGTTGCAGCGTTTCCTGGGAGCTCTAATTATTTTAAAGCACTGTATGCTGGAACTGTATAAACAACCTACAAGAGCAAATGACAGACTTTTCAAAATGAGTTACTGAACACCATAGGGAGTAAAGGCAAACTTAGGGCCACTTTTTGTGAATGATACAGAATTTTTGAGTAGGTTGGTTATAGGTTAGAATTTGTGTGGCTGGGAATGCTAACTTTTATGTGAAAGCAAAATGTGAAATGTGGAAGTTCTTAATGCAGTTTTGAGTCAGTCTAAATGAACTGCACTTTAGGGTAGGTATTTTGGGAAGCACGAAGATGTGGTCTGCTTTCATCGGATGCTATTTGGAGCCTGACATGTGGCTCCCCATTTGTCCCACTTTCAAAATCTTTATAGAAAAACCTAATGATGCTGAAAGGAGATTAACACAAGGAGAGAGATCAAAATCTTTTTTCTGCAAGTAATTCAGTATTGTTTTTTTCTATATTTCTTGACTTTCACCTTTTCACTCATTTAGCATAAGTGATCTGTTCCTAAAATCCTCTCTCTAGGTGAAGCAAGTGATACTGGAGTGTTACAGGAGATGTTGCTTGCTTTGTCATTATTTTTTTTTTTTATCATTTGATTACTGACTTGAAGCAATGATCACCTTCACTGTTCATCTACTAAAATGGTAAAGTCATACTAGAGAGCAACTTTTCAATTGTCTCACTCTGGGAACAATATAGAAATAGCTTCAACAGCAACACTATAATTCACTATAACACTATTATTATTATAATGCAAGTTTTCTACTCTTGAAGATCATTGTAACAGGGACATCAGAGGGCTTTCTGGTCCTTCAGTCAAAATAGATTCTCTGTCCCTATGTGCAGGCTTTCAGAGTTTTGTTAGGCAACCAGATACATGTGGTACTCTTCTCAACTTCTTTGTGTTGCTAGTCACGAAATGCTGCTCACAAATTTAATCCATAAAGAATTTGTTCTACAGAAGGTCACTACTTTTACTTCAGGAAAGTCTGTAAGTCTTTTCAAAAGTGTATTTTTTGCAGCCGTCTCCATTGCACGTCAAGTGAAAATATGTTCTGACTACCTAGCTCTCTTCTGCAGACGTTCATCAAGCAATCATGCAGGTTAGCATCCCTGAGAACGACAGTATGAAATAATGGCTTGGGGACTGCTGGCTCCCACTGCCATCTTGTTTGTTTGCTGCTGGGACAGGCAGCTCACTTATTTTCTTATTTTTGAGTACAGAAGACTGGAAAACTGCAAATGTTGATGACGTCACTTCTCCAATGTCATTCTCCCAACTGCCATTGGTTATTCCAAGATTGATCTTTAATCTGATGTTCTGTGCAAATCCTTGTTATTTTGGAGTAGCAAAACTAAAAAGTTTGAATATTTTCCATGTTTTATTATATGCTTTCATAAAGAGTATGATATAATGCTTAGGAGAAAATATTGAGTGCATTTTATGTGGAATATTGAATTTTTTTTTTATGTAAGTTACTATTCACAGTACTCTTTTAATATTCTTCCAGCCCTTTGCTTTCTACATGCCTTTAATTTTTTTACCTTCTCCCAGTTAAATGCATAGAACATAGTAATGAAATACAGTTCAATGGTTGTTTTAACTGTCGTTGTGACACAGCCTTTTAGTTTGGGGCTTTTTTCTAGAAGAAATCAAGAGTTATGAAAATGCTTTAGTGCCTGAAAAATCTGAGTTTTGTGGCTGAGACTGGATGAAAACTTTTTACAGAGTTTCAATCTTGAGTAACCTTTGAAAAGGTAATTTTATGTCAAAATGACAATTTTATATCGTAAGCTTTGTAAAGGTCTCCTTCCTTCTTTATGGATTCTGTGTTTTACCAGATAAAGAAGATGTACTTGAATGAATTCTCAGACCTCTTGTCATGAAAGTTTCAGTTGCTGGAAAAACTGTGTAAAACACTTAATGAAAGGTCAATATTAAGTTAAGGGAAAAAAAAATGTAGGGTCAGCACGGGTGAGGTGGGCATGACAGCCAACTGTTAAGAAATTAGTTTTCGGTATTTTTTTCTGCAACTTCATGTGTTATTATTTTAGACATATTTTAATTAAAACACCTCTCTTTTATTCTTCTAAGAAATTGCTGTTTCTTTATTTTCCTTTTCAGTAATTCCTCCAATGTATTATATGAAAAAAATGTGGAAAATGCCTTAAGTATGTCAGGATACACTTTGTGCTGCACTACTCATAATTAACGATAGGTTTCATTTCTTTTTGTTGCAAGTCCTGATGATGTAGAAAAGTCAGTACCATGTGCCAGCACTTCAGAAACAAACATAAAAATGATGAGAGGCTGGGAGGAGAGTAGAGAGATAGAAGGCAAAAACCAAGAATGGTGGTGGCACTCTTCTAGTGTTAACCAGTTTAAGGGGAACCTACATCCCTTGTAAACACTTCTGTGTGTTGCTGCTTTTGTAGTCTATAATTAAAATCCAGGCTGTTAGTTGCATTTCAAGTATAACCAACCTCGAAAATGCTACGAAACAACCAAGATGCTAGACTGAACACATGACAAGTCTTCATGGTGTTGTCTGCTGTCTCTAGCCTGTTTACTGTAACTGTAGTCATTAGAACAAATCTGGATTGTAGCACCCTTTCACTAAGCCCAAATCAAATTCTTTGTAAATTATTAATTTTCATATTGCTAAGATCCTAATTAAAACCTTCTAATTTCTAAACCTCTAAAAATGCTTGAAAATGTGAGTGTAGCCAAAGCTTTTTTAAATCATGGGGAATTTATTTTGGTTTCAATTCAAATAGCTAGTAAGTAGCTTGCACTAACCTCAATCTAACTGTAAGATTAGGGACAGAGTATCTCTTTCAGATATATTTACATCAGTTGAACATGATACTGCTTCCACTTTCCTGCCCACAAGTTGGTGATGACCATCCCTGCATTTGGGCCAAAGCAAAGTATGTTAATTACATACCCCTGGAACAAATGGCACTCTACTGAAGTAGATTAGGGAAGGCTCCTATGACCTTTATTTTTCTTTTTAGTTTATTTTCACGGGAACTACCGATCTCCAGAAAAAAAGACTGTAACAAGTTGCTCGGAAACAGGGGTTTCTTTACCTTAATAGTTTTAAAAGTGAGTATGACTTTGAGCCCTAACCTGCCAATGGATGCACTGAGTTGCTGTTGAGACCCATAAAAGTTCTCAGCAGCCTTGTATTAGCTTTGGGCTGTATGCTGGAGACAGGCCATATTTTTACATTGGGATGTCATACTGTAGTAGACTTGTGTAAACAGGGCATTAAAACTAAATGCCTTCCTTGTTCTGGGTTGTCTGTAATAGTGTTACATTATTCACAGTCTTATTTGAAGCTTTCTTTTTTGGCCAGTCTCCTAACTTGATTTTAGATTTTATTCCATTGTAGTCAGGCAATGACAGAAGATCTGACATGAAAGTACATACTCTGAAATGGACCTGTTATTCCCGAGCACGGTTGCTGCTTCTGCAGCTGTTTGCCTTCTTTGCTTTTCAAGTTGAAAAGTTCTCTTACCAGCTCTGTCCAAGTAGGGCCTCTAAGGTAACCTTAGCTGGATTCTGTTTCTCCTCCAGTATTTTAGAACTTGAGGAGGTGGTGATGGTGGGGTTCTATCGCTTGATGTGAGGAGAGGATCGCTTTTATGGTGCCTTTTCTGCACAAGAGCTACCCCATTATGCTAGCCAGAGGCCCTAATCTTGAAGCTGCATCTTCTTTGACTGACCCAGCTATTGAGACTTGATACTTTCCCATTTCATATTATTTAGGCAAAACACTGAATCTAGTCAATAAGATTTACTATCTGGTTACCACATCTTGTATCTGTGCTTCTAGGCCTCTTCAGTTCATCTTTATCCTATGCAATGAGGATAATGTTGCAGAAAGCCTGATCTGTGGAACCTCTTTCCTGGTTCCTGTTGTCAAGATGTTTGTTACAGTCATAAATATGAATGGATTTAAGACCAGCTGTGGTGTAGAATCTTCCATGGTTCACTCCATCTGCTTCTCGCTGTTCTTGTCACCTGCGTATATGTACATGTATATTTTCAAGAAAAAGGACAGTTTCAGACATTGTCCTGTCTGGAAGATCTCTGAGCTCTTTTTTGTTGTCAATTTTTAACTTTTATTTTAAATAAACACAACTCTGTTTACACTTTTTAATTTGTTTGCCTTTTTTTTTAATGGAAAGCTTGGAGTTAAACACTTACTTTTTGGCATTAATAACAGAACCACTTAGCACTACTAGTACTAATTGTCCTCAATGTAATTTACATGTGTTAATTTTTTCCTAAAACCCATCTCTAAAATGTCAAGGTTTATTCATACACCATGTTCAGAAACAGTGTTGGGAAGTTAGTGGCTTCTTACCTAAGATTTTAGAAAGAGTTGTTAGCCCTTCGCTGTTAACCACTTCTGCTTGTACAGAATATTACATACCTCTTTTGATATTTCAAGCTGTCTTAATATGAAAGACCTTCTGTGAAGAGATATAAGTACTAAGCATTTATAAGTACTGATGTAAAATATACTTAAAAAGATGTGCTGGAATGGACTTAGAAGCCTTTAAATATACAGCAAGTTAATCAAGAAGAAATGTGACTTTTTTTAACTTATGGTCATTATGCTTTATAAAGAAAGTAAACAAATTTCTGTGTATCCCAAGAAGAAATGAACCTTGGTACCACAGTTATTAAAGTTAATGAGATTTCAATTTTGTGCTAATAAGCATACTTAGAAAGGATGAGCACTGGACATTCTCAAAGGGACATGTTTCTTTTGTAACTTTTCCCTTTTAGAAATTGACATATACAAGACATATATTACCATTCCAGTGTAAAACCATGTGTCTGGGAGGGGGACTCTAGATTTTTTGATTGAGTTAGTTTGTTGGTTTGTTTTTAGAAAGCAGATGGTGTCAGAGTGTGAGAAGTAAAATACCACATCAAAGAGGACAAAGCAGGTTTGTTGGATCCTGCCACTCCAATGAAGAGGTCTAGCTTTCCTACAATAGATGAAGGATCTCCATGCTCCATGATGTGTTTCTTCAGACTTTGGTGAGATTAATTTCTGGGCTACTAAAACTCTTCCAGTAGTCTGGTGTGTTGTTCCACCTAAAACCACATGTGACTGGTTTTGCGTTTCTTTCTCCATAGTTAAGCCCAACTATGTTAGCTCATTTAGTAATATATATTGCTTGATTGTTGGAGCCTGGGCTATAATGAACGTTATGGAATTAGACAAAGATGGAGAAAGTTAGCAGTTCATCTTTGAATTGCCTTTGGCAGCAGAAAAACAAAAGAATGCCTATGTGACAGAAAGCTTGAGCAGGGAAGAAACCAAAACAATAGACTGTAACACAGACAAGGTCAAAATAAGAAGACAGGATAAAGCATTCACTTAAGCATTGTGTGGTCATGTACGTGACTAACAAATTGCAACATATGTAACTAACAATAGTATAAAGTAAAATGGAAGGTAAGCATAACCATAGTCTAGTGTGAGAAAAAACTAACTGAAGGCCAAATAGATGGGGTGATATTTTAAGCACAATAAGGTTGATATTTTAAGTACAATAAGGATGGTGTTTTAACACAATGAGGCTGGTGTCTAAGTTGTTACAAAAATGAAACTTTGAGACCTTATGCATAGTGCGTGATCCTTAGTATTAACTAATTGTCATGAATTGTAGCACATATACAGCATTTGGAAAAAGTATATGAGATGATAATGTGACAATAAATTTGGAGTCGATGCACATCATATTGGTGTCTGGTCAATCCCGTCTCACATGATGAAGAAGAACCCCTGCACTTGATATCAGCCTTGATAGATTTATGCCTATCACAGCATTATGGAGCATATCAGGTCACAAAGAGGCAGTCTGATATGAAGTTACATGGATGCTTTCAATGATTTGACAGGGAAGTGATGTTTTTTTCTTGATGTGCAAGCAGTGCTGTCTTAAGATCTTGAATTACTACATGCTGGCAGACTGACAGATATCTCCGTAACTAACGTTGTGCCTATCAAAACTGAATCTAGGAAAACAGACAGTGTGTATTTCAGTAAAATTTAGCAATAACAAGTGCAACTTTAAAAAGTATTAAGCCTTGGGGCATAGTGGAATAGCTTTGTTTTAGTGAACAAAGCAAATCTTTAAATAGTAACTGATAGAAAAATGAAGGGCAACTAAGCTTGTGCCAAAGCTTTGATGGCAATATTTCCATTTGTGCCAACTCTGGGAAGTTATCACTAACCGATGGGCCTTTCCAAGTTTTTTAGTACAGACTAAAATGATACCATATGCCTGTTACTTTCCTTACTGAAAATTATAATAAGCCTTTCTCTCTTTTCTGTTGCCTGATTAGCCTTTGTTTTTTCAGTTGTAAGGTCTTTTCTAGATGAACAATTCTTCCAGGGCAAACAGACCCCCTGCTTGTTTATTATTTGAGAACAGGGAGAGCTGTCAACCTCCTTAGTGCTGCTGTGTGCAGCATATGTGCTCCCCGCATAGGATTTGGTCGTAGCTCAGCAACTGTTACTTCCTGCTCCACCCTTTTGAGAGTGAGATTGTGGATCCCTCTGTTTCTGGGTCATAAACTGGTTTCTGCAGTTCTTAGCTTCTGATTTCTCAGTTGAGTAAGTCATGCTAAGGGCTGGAAGAAGGCTTATGGGACCCTACTCAGTCTGGCAGCTCATGGTAGAGAGTGCTGAGCTGCCAGTCTGCCCCTAGGTAAGGCTCTTTCCAAATGGGGTCAGAGAAGAAGGAGAATTCTTAATTATTTAGGACTTGACTCTGAGCTAGGTCAATCCTGCTACTTATGATTCTTGACTGCAGTTAAAAGTTGTACGGAAAAGGTGGTATGACAGCTGACTAATTACTATAATAAAACAGCTATTACTGCATATATTTTCTGTAGTACTCTTCTCCAAGATTTTTAACATATCTATCTAGACTATATGCCCAGCAAGTTTTGGTTTTTTTATATAAGTGTAATCTATTGCAGATCTCCTGAGGTGCAGAAATAGTATCAAGTTTACTCATTTAAAATTAATCGTGTCATGTATAGTATTATAGCTAGTTTCTATGGCGGATATGAGGAAAACATGGTATTTTTATACACACATTTCAGCATGTCAATTGACCTATTTCTAAACTTATGTAAGATTTTTCTAATGTAAGAATTGAATTACTCACCTCAAGGGTTGGCAAAATAGTGGATATTTGCTTTATCTTTAGGAAGAGTCTGACTAAACTTGACCTCAGAGCATGTTTTTCTTTGATGTCTTTCTTGGTATGTATTGTACTGGATTGTTTCTGTGCTTTGGTTTTGGGGTTTTTTAGCTTTTCATACACTAGAACTCATGGGTTTTCTTTCATCAAGTGATGAATACATGAAAATACATGATGAGTACATGAAAAGTAATCTGGCATTAAATGTATGTTTATCATTTCTCTAGCCTTTTTCTCACTGTATCTCTCTTGGCTAGACAACTAGGAGAGTTTTATTTTGAACTAAATTTTGGGTCACTGAAATAGCACAATTTTGATTACTACAATAACCTCCTTAAGGAGATATGCTAGGTGTAACCAACTGTTTCTTTGCATCACATGCTTCAGAGGGTAGTAGGTCTCTACAGCTAATGAAAGCATCCACTGTGGTGATTTGGATGATGTCTAGAGACAGCATCTGCCTAATGGAAGGCAGCAAAACTCTTCCTGTTATTGTTAGTCTCCCTAAGCTGTTTGAACTTTTACTTTCAAAGATAGGTTTAATAACTTCATTGTTTTAAACTATTTTATATTGGTTTCTGCAAGTTTTTTTTCAGTAAATAGCTAGCAACAAGGCTGTATTTTTGTGCTTTATCCTTCAGTAACATGAATCTTACAGTAACTCCAAAATAGCAAATTCCTGCCTTGAAAAGACACCTCCAATGTTTGTACATTGAGCCAGATGACACTCTGGAATAGATTAAACCTGATAATTGGAGGTATAACAGAGAAAGTGATGGAAGCAATACATGGAAAAGACTATTGCTTTATTTATCCAGGTGAACATGAGTGAATGTAATTTAATCAAAACTACAGAGCAAAAGTTTCAGCATGGATTCTTTTTAAATTCTGTTGCCTGCAACTCTGATTTGAATTGTTTGGTCCTGTGTTTGCTGTGTCCACATGATTCTCATCAGGCCTTCTGTTGTTCCTATTCTTCTAGCCACAAAACTTTAATTGACTACTGTCCTGTTTTTGGCTGGGGTACAGTTAGTTTTCTTCCTAGTTGCTGCTACAGATCTGTATTTTGGGTTTATGCTGAAGAGACTAATGATAACACAGGGATGTTTGGTTATTGCTGAACAGGGCTTGCACAGCATCAAGGCTGTTTCTGCTTCTCACTCTGCCTTGACAGTGAGTAGAGGGAGGGCAGTGTATGCTCAAGAAACTGGGAAAGAGCATGGCCAGGACAGCAGACCCAAACTAGCTACAGGACTAGTACGTACCACAGAATGTCATGCCCAGTATGTAAACTGGGGGGTACTGACTGAGAGGGGTTTATCTTTGCTCAGACATCAGTCAGTGGCTGCTGAGCAACTGCATTGGGCATTACTTGTCCTTTTTTTCAGTTTTGTTTCTCTTAATTACTATTATTTTACTTTATTCTTCTAACTGTTATTATATCATATTTTAGTTTAGTAGCTGTTCTTATCTTAACCCCTGAATTCTGACTCTCTTTTCTGATTCCCCTATGGGAGGTGTGGGGAGGGAGAGTAAGTGAGTAGTTGTGTGTGACTTTGTTGCTGTCTAGGCCTGAACTATGACTACTACAGTTACAGCATGAGATGTATTCTTCCAATTTTGCAGCTCAAAATCTCTCTACAGTGTTCTTTCACTGCTGAATCAGCTCTGAAGCAGCTGTTAAGGCTTTATTTTTCTTTCAGGGTCATAACAAAAATAATTGCATAATGGTGAGAGGTTTTGTTTTGTTTTTTCACTACAGTTTCCTAATTTTTAGTGAATTTCTGCTGCCTTTTGTGAGATGGGGAAAACACTGGATTTTGCTGTAAGCTTATTGCTTGGAGAGTTTCAATAAATAAATTTTTATGCTGAGAGGCTGCTTTGAACCCATGCAACTTTAAAGGTTGGCATTACCTAATGTTTACATTAGCTTTAATTGATGTAGAATGATAAGGGTTTAAACAGCAGATAAGTAGATTTAAGTACTGTTTATGGGTTTAGGATGTAGTAGCTATAAAAAATATTTGATATTCATGTAGTCTTAATTCTTTAAAATGCACTTGGTGAGGTCATTTGCAAAAATACTCTTGGCCTACTTTTACTGCTGTTGAGTCGATAGCGAAGAATTAGGCCAAGACTTTGCACTTGTGAAAATTCCCATCCTAAATTTATTTTGATTTGACTCAGTCTCACTCCATTGATTTGTCTTTTTGGAGTAGACTAAAGTAAGTGGCACTATGCTCCAGAGGAAAGGTGGGAACAAACATAGTTCTGAGGCTGTCCTGTGGTATTGGGAATCTATTGAACCTGAAGCAATTGGATCATGATGACCTCAAAGCATGAATTTTTGCTGCAGTCTTGGTTTACTTAATAAAATACTGATAATACTGTTAGCATAATACTGATTTTTACACCTGTAAAATTACAGACTGTAATTGCTTTTGTGCAAATTACACTTATTTTTGTGCTCAGAATAAGTGGGTTACAGTTGAAGGGCAACCACAGTTTTCTTTTTGATTCCTGAACTTTAAGACAGTTTTAAAAAAGGAGCATAAAGTAGTTGCTGGAGCATGCAGCACTTTTCACAGATGAGTTAGAGCCATTATTCACATGCATTTTCATTGTTCAGTTCTGGAAGTCTCAAGGTTATAGCTTAAATTACTGGGAAACACCAGTAAAATAACAATAAAATATTTTGGAGAGGAAATACACTTCACTTCTGCCTTCTTCAGGGCTGGTAATAAAAGCTTTTCTTCAGCCCTTGTAAATTAATTTGAAGGAACAAAGGGAAATTCAAAAGCCCAATTTTGGAAGCAGATTGACAAGATACTTAAGGGGCTCTCTGTTACATTTATTCCATCTGTCTTCTGCCCCTTGTTTAAGCACCTCTGGTTAGGTGGCTGAGTCACCGTTTACTTATTTGAATTCTGGAAAAGTGCTAATCTGTCTCTCCCTTTGATTTGAGAAGGACAAATTATATTTCCCTAGGAGATCTTTAGTACTTAGGTGGTGTAACTCTGTCTGGAGAACATAATTGTTATCAAGTAGGCTGCTAAAAGTAGACCTTAGTAGTCACTCAGTAAAAGGTGAGGACCTAATATCTACACCAGGATGGACTAGTCAGGACTAGCTCTAGTCTGGTGCCACAGTCTAAATATTTTAAGCATTGATTGCACTCTTGGAGCACATTCATCCAAAAGGGATTTGTTTTCTATGCTCAGACTGGCCTGCAGTGCAAATGGATGTGGCAAGAGAGAGGGATCCAGAGACTTGCAGCAGAAGTGCCCTTCTGCTCTGCCCTAAAATGCTAATGTAGCCACACCTTGACTTCATATAGACTCCACAACAAAAACGTGATGATAGAAATGGTCTTCTGATTGTATGACTACTTTTTGTGGTGAACTCCATGAGACCTCCATTCCTCTTCAGCTACCTGACACTTCCAGGACATCACAACCATTGTACTGTGCGTTCAAGCAGTCAAAGGGCATTGTATAACTGAAATCTCATGTGTCCTGGAGATAAACTTGCAAAGTACTGATAACAGCAACTTTCAGTGCACTTTGCTGCACATTAGAGCCTGTTCTTGCCATGAGCTCTGACAATCTTTGCCAAAATGCCAGAAAGTCGCCACTGAAAGGCAAGTGATGAAGTACACAGAGCACTGACTAGGACTGAATAAACAGCATGACAAAAACAGAAGAGCACTTGCTGTGTGGTACTTTCAAGGGGGTATCTGAATGACAAGTTTGCAGGAAGCATGTTTCCATTGCTGTTGTGAATATTTGACCTCTGTTAGTAGAGATGTTATCATTAAACTGTTTTACTAAATACAGCTAGAAACTAAGCAAGAGAGTTATTCTTTGTACTTACTCCACAGTTAAAAATCTGAATGAAGTGAGATAAATCTAAACCTGTGAAAAGTGCTAGTCCTTAGTGAATGCCATGAAAATTTGTCTTCTGGGTAGGAAACAATCATATCTTCTCCAAAATGCACTATTACTAATCTCAGTAGTAATTTTAGTCTAAAATCCATGCTCTAGTCTCAATTCAGAGCTTGCTATCACATGGCTGTGCTGACTTTGTACCTCTATGATGGTTCCTGAAAATAATTTCCAAACACAAATCGGTGAAAGAGCCCCAGCAGAGCTCCCTTTCTCACCTGACATTTGGAGACTGAGTCTGTTTCAAGACTGTTGCAGAGCATAATTTGTTGTAGACGTAACTGACTGTTTCTAACTAGGTAAGGTTAATGCCATGAAGAGAGACCTTGTCTCAGGTGAAAAGAGAGCATGTCGATTGAAGTGTTACAGCAAACTGTATTGCCAAAGAGGCACGATATGCTGGAAAAGGTCTCTGTTTGGAAGTTGGAAGCCTCAGATAACAGCAGTAAGGAGGGACATTTTCTGCAGCAGAGCATTGTCTTCATCTTAAATATAGCATCTAGTTTTATTTGGGGTTCTTTAGTTTGAGTTTGTTGGTGGATTTTTGTTTGTTTATGGCTTTTGCTTTGCTTGTTTTGTTTTATTTTTTTTTTAAGGGAAATTCTTACAGTACAGAAAGTACTTTATTATGAATCTGGAAATGCTGCTTTTCTCAGAATAGGTTTTTTTAGCCTGTTCAAGAAAAAATGAATGTAAAAATTCAACAACCAGTGATCCCATCTCAGGACTGTTTTAACAGTGTAAGGAATGGGATTATGAAGTAGTGTCTCCCTGTTTTGGTAAAAAAGTTTCTCTTTTCTCTATGGAAACTTCCTTATCTTTCCTCAGTGGTGGTTCTCACACTCCTCCTAATGTGTAGATTTTTTGCCTAACACAAAAAACCCTCAAGAGACTCAATTTCTAGTGGAGAATCTACCACTTTCCAGTGGAAGATGTCCCTGCCCATGCAGGGGATTTGAAATTATGTGATCTTTAAGGTCCCTTCTAACCCAAACCATGCCACCATTCTATGAGTTATAAAGCTCCTCCAGCACCCTCAGTTTTAGAAAGCATCACCCTTTTGTTATGTCCTCTGTTTTTTAAAAAATATGCAGTTACCATGACAACTCGTGCCCACACTGGAAATCTGTTACTGGGAGTTTCTGGCATGGCTTTTTTTTTGTTGTTTTTTGCATATGCTGCAAACAGCACTGTTATTAAACAGAGTTGTAATTATTCTTTCAGTCAGTGAGATAACTGATATGGTAATAGTTGCGACTTTCTGATTCCAGGTAAGAGTGGTCATGTACAGCTTGGTGCAGCTGAGTTTACATACTCACTACTTTTATGTATTCTCTTCTACAGAGAGATTTTTTTTTTCTCCTTATATCCTGAGGCCATGCTTATTTGTTTGAATTATCAAAGAACTAGGAAAAAGACATAATTATTTTTTAAATACCATCCTTTTTATGAAGCATTTTATTAAATACTTTCTTCTCAATTGGGGCTGTTTTGGTCCATTTTATGTGTACTTATTATACTCTCTGTGGATCTTTACTTTTTAAAATGAATTAAAGTCTTTGAGAAGACCTTGATACTGTACTTCTGAATAAGTAGTGACAACATCCAAAATTCACATTATTTTTGTTTGAGACTTAAGAATTTATCTTAAGATTATTATTGAATTAATTTCTAATGTACAGTAATAAAATCAACTAGTATTGGCACAGGCTTTATTAGGATTCATGCTACAGGATGATAGCAAGAGATGGCATCTGGTAACTTGGTTTTTTGTTTTTCCTTTTAGGAATTTCCATGGAATGCAGATCATGCCACTGGCCTGCATTTGGGAAAAGGATGAGTTCTGTGTTTCCCTCAGGAGTCTTCAAACACATTTTCTAAATTACCTTTTAGTCATCTTCTAAGTGAGCTTATGTGAAACAAATGGTATTGCATCATGAGTGAGGAAAAAAGCTTTGGCGTATCTCAGAAAATGTTGTCTCCTTCAAGAAGTACTAGCAGCTGCTCCTCCAAGCAGGGCAGTCGACAGGTAATGCAAACCATTTTAAGCAAACTGAAAGCATGGCTAAGACTGGCCCTTACTTTTGCTCTTGAGAATCGGCATATCTATTAAACTATTTTCTTGTTGTTTGCTTGTTTTATTTCTTCGTTTCTTTTTCCTTTCTGTTTTCTATTTTTCTTGGTAGCAGCATCTTGCCTTGAGTCAAATGCAGTGAACACGCTTTACTAAATAGCAGGCACTTGTAAAACTGGGATGCTAACAGTGAATTTGAATTTCTATCACATTGTATGTATGGTGTCTTCATAGTGAAATATTGCTTCTGTAGCGATTTGGTCTCAGCAGTTTGATCCTGAAATCACAAATCTTCCCTATAAGATACCACTTTTGTGGTAGAATTTTGTGTTAACTGCTTTGCTTATTTCAAGTTTCCAAGGAAAGGTGTGCATGCATGTGTGAAAGAGAAGACATTTTTCTAATATGTGACATAGAGTCTCTTTGACAAAGTGCCTGTGAATGCCTTAATGTGCTGGTTGTTGCTGTAGAACTATAGTTATGAAAAGTATGTATGTAATGTGATGCATCTGACTGCCTGATGCAAAGGATGCTTTATTTTCTGCAAAGATAATGCTATTCTTTAATCTTTACAGTTTTAAGACATGTCTATGAATGTTTGCACCTGACAAGTGAGGACTGCTGAATACATCTTTTATTAATGGTCAAGAAACATTGACCTGCAGTCATACTGAGAGTTAGGCTTAAACACACAATCCATGCTTGCAAAGTCATTTAAACTTTTATTTGCACAAATGCTGGCTTAGTGGAGCTTTTGAAGCTGCCTCAGGTTGAAATTTTAAATGAAATTGAACATCCCTATCCCTCAGAAGCTTTGGAGACCTCAGCTGTGTTTCAAAATAGCACCTGCTTTTCTGGGACTTCTGCCCCTATCCATACAATTGGCAAGGCAGACAAATTTCTTAACAGTTTATGCTTTTTAAAGTGCTATGCTTCTAAGAAATGCTGTGCACTTCTAGTATACCCAGCAAAGAAATCCTTGCATTCGTGATGCCTTTTTTGCTTTCCTACAACATTGTTTTTATATCCTTGGTATGAAATTGCCTTTAGAAAGTATAATTTAAAATATTTGGTAGTATCTGGTTCAGCGGTTCTTTAAATAATAGAATTTACATGAGTATGGCTAAATCCACTGGTGTGTTACACAGACAGTATAAGCAACCATACTTATGCAGAAGCGATATCTGCAATAATCTGTGTTACTGCCTTCTGGCACAATCAAATCAATTGGCTAGCTCAGGCTTTTGGTACTATTGCTAATGGGTCACATTTCTTATCCATTTTTTTTCTCACCTGCTTTCTTCTGAGAAAAGGAATAATTCAGTAAATTTTAATGTCATCTTGCCAATCCACATTTATATATTTATATATTGTTATTGTATTTTCTTTATTTTTCTATTTGTATATCTTGTATTTATGCCATTTTATTTATTTGTACAAAATACAAAGTACACCTGACCAAGCAAGAGATGCAATTTGGTGTTTTGTTTGTATTTCTAATACAGCCATGCTCATTCATTATAGTCAGGCAAATGGTAAATTGCCTCATAAACCTATCAGGTCAAGCTAAAGGGAGATATAAAGTGGGCTGTTTCTCAATATATATTGAAATGTGATACAATTGATTTTTCTTCATAATAATATGGGACATTGTGATAAGTATCTCCAATTTGATCAATGTTTTGGGATTGTTTCACGGTCTGTCTATGCAATACCAAGTAAGTAACGGTATACTTTTGCATCTGGGAAACCTAGATGGGTTGACTGGTTGTGTCCATATTTTCAGGGAGTAATAATGTTAGAGGCAGGCCCACAGAAGCTGCAGTTTGTGTGACTTCTTATAGGCTAGGAAATTATTACTAAGCAGGGCTAAAAGCTCTGCTCGCTTCTTTTTTGTGTAGTCTGAAAATTCACAATCATGTTTCAGAAATGACATGTGTTTTTTAAGATTCCACTGGTCTTTCTGATATTCTATTTTTAAATAGAGACTTCCCATATTAGTAGGGAATACTTTAATACTTTCTCTATTTTATTATTTAACAAGTACAGTAACTTTTTAACTTAGCCTATTTCATTGTTTGTATCTGCTGAAGTGATCTAGAAGTTTTCTGTCAAAGTAGCAAAACTTAGAAAGAGAAACAAAAATTATAATTTTCTGTTTCTTTCAGCATTGTCAGTGTTTATGTACATGACTATGTATTTCTGTTCTTCATTGCCTGATGGTTTTGGTTTTTTTTTTCATGTGGCAGTTTTTTCACAGTGAAGTTGTCCTGCAGTTTACAGAACAAATTGTTTTGCCAGGAAAAACAAATATTTAAATATCCTGTGCACTATGCACTCTGGATATTTACTTGAAAATAACTATCTTGAGTAATTTAAAAAACTTCTTTGTTAATTATAGTTTCTGATGATTGCATGTTTCAGTGAATGTTTTATTAAATAGACTCTTCTGTGCTGCATATGGAAAGATGGACCTTTAGTCTAGCAGAGGCAATACTCTGCAAACATACCAGTGCTTTGAGTGAGGAACAGACATTTTCTTCCTGTTCCCCAAAAGACTCTGGTCTTGCAGGTCATAAAGATCTTTGCCTTGCTAGATAGACCTTTTCTTTAGTAGTGTAAACAATATAGCATATATTATTAAAATCTGAATTGTTGGCCCTGGACAGTGAGGATGTTGAGGATGTTCTTATGTCCTGTCCCCCTGCTTCCCCCTTACCACAGGATTTCTTGTCTCATCTGATCAAGTAGTTTTGTTTATATCATTAATTGCTTCTTTTCTTGTTCAACCTCTTGTATTGGTAAATTTGAGCTTCATAGTCTGTTCCTACAAACATCCGCCTACTCAGGGTTTACGAGACTGGGGATGAGTGATGCCATTGTCTGACAGTTACTCAATTGGCATTTTTCAGCTCATGTTAGTTTAAGTGACAGCAGTTTTGATGTTCTGTTAAGGGAACAGCAACAATCTGAAGTTCTAAGAACTGTTAAAAATCCTGTAATCCCAAAAGTACATGTGCAACATATACCTCCAGCAGACTTCTTTTTCTCTTTTCCCCCGCTAAAGTCTTGGTAGAAGAATACAATATAACACAGTTACTGATACATTTATATTAATAGTATCCTGAAAGTTTAAATAATTTTGCGAGATGCCATGCACATTAGGGAGTTAAATGCTATCTACAGTTTTGTTTTCCTTATCTTCCAGCTCCATGGAGGGCTTCTTATTGCTCTTTCAAACTCTCGCCTCTCTCAGGGATCTTCAGAGGTAGGACTGTTGCTTGAAGGTTAGTGACAGATCTGCCTGACAGGTGCTTTTCTCTGTGCTGCTGATCTGACACAGGAGGGGTTTTTTTTTAATCTACCTAATGATTAGGTAGAAGGAAATTCTGAAATGCACAGGGAAAGGGACCTGGACAGTTTATTTGGTTTTTCCCCTCAAAATTGTGGTATCTGATGTTGAAGTCTGTCTGGTTTCCTAGGTACAGACCCTAATGCAGGTACACACTAGCACCAAGTAATAAGCTACCTGAGACTGAGTTATGGAACCCCTGTAGTACAAGGCTACTGTACCTGCTAACATTTAGTTATTGCTCCTCACAGAGCAATATGTTTCAGTGGTGTTGACCATAAGTAGAGTCCCATAATGCCGATTATGGGCTACTGTGCCAAAAAAAGGTTTACCTAAACTGGGCTGCAGGCCTACTCTTCCTTTGCTAAACTCAATACCCTTTTTCTGCCTGATGGAATGCATTTGCAGTGTGAACCAGAGATGCTAACAGTCATTCCTGGTCCAGTTAAGTTCACCTTCACCTTGAAGTTCCCTATCAGGTTGGACACTACCATCCCATCCCTTCTGTCTGCTTTGCTTTTCTCTGCTTTTCCCCTTCAGTCATTGAAAGGGATTTCTTCCACAGAGGAGCAACACAATTTGTGTTTTGTGAAGAAGGAAAGCTAGTGTTGATCTTATTTAAATTGACCTGTAATTGAAAGAAGATATATTGTGGTAGTTATTTTTAAGCCTAATATGCTAACTAACTTTTAAAATAGGTTCAGTAGAGAAAAGCTTCATGTCAGAAAAACTGCTTAAAAAATCCCCATGTTCTAAAAAAGAAAATTAATTCATTTCTGCCAATTTTATGAACCGTAACAAATGTTTTAGTTGCAGCTGATGCCAACCCTTATCCTCCACAAAGAGTTTCTAT
The DNA here is from genome assembly GCF_028858725.1 of Colius striatus. Lineage (NCBI taxonomy): Eukaryota > Metazoa > Chordata > Aves > Coliiformes > Coliidae > Colius > Colius striatus. The sequence goes on from NC_084763.1 coordinate 24,801,146, forward strand.
TTTTGGTACCTTAAAATATTCAGTACAACTGACTGCATTTTACACTGAAATAAAGTCTGGCACTGTCATCTGTTTTGTTCAGGGAGCCGCAAGTGCAAGCATTGGTCTGAGAGCTGTTCAAACTCATTACTTCATTCTTTCTCTTGAAATAATTTGTCTTGAAGAGCTGTATGGCACAGAATATTGCAGAAAATTAGGAGACATTTATTTTATTAAATAAAGAAAATTGCTACAGTTACCTAATGATAGAAAATCTGTGACCGAAGTATATGACTTTTTTTCTTGGCCACAGAGCAGATATAAGCCAAGGAGCAGTCACAAGGTGAATTTCCAGTCCTAGTCTGAAAAGAGCACCTCTGGACCTGAGAAAAGTAAAGAGTATGTTCGTCCTTCAGCCTACAGTGCAATTTTTACCTGGACAGCAAATACGGCGTTGATCATTCTGTGTAGATATTGGCCCGTAACTATAGCTTTCCAGTAGCTTTCAGGAAAGCCTGTATCTCCATTTTGCTCCTTTGCTGTTTCAGACAGATGAGAACAGTTGATAACCGAGCAGCTTATTTCATTTGTCTTCATTTTAGAGAGTAAGCAGTTTTCTTTTACTTCTGCACCTGCTCCTAGCATTAACCAACTGATGCTTTTTCCTTCTCAAATGAGATGTCAGATCTCTTGCAAAACAAAATACTGATCAAGGTCCTGTGGAGTCTGGGTCAAGATTGAACAGATCCAAAACCAGTCATGGTAGGAATGTTGTGAAAAATGTAGTATTTCAGGTGGGAAAGGTTGAATTATTTCTGGATGGATGGATGGACATATGGATGTGGAAGAGAACCAAATGTTATTACTGCAGCTTTGTACCTTGCATGTATACAGCAGGTCCCCAGACTTTTAATTCTCTGAGCTATCCGTTGCCTTTCCATAGGTAACTTAGTTGATTACGTAGTCTTGAGCTTTTAAAAAGATCCATTCTAATTCAACAAGGCTATCTTTATGGAAAGCTTGCAAGTGCAGTATGAGGTTCTCAGGGCAGAAATGTGAATAGGAAGGAGAGTTGCCTTCACTGCTTGAGATTTGACAAGTCATCGGGCCTACTTGATGAGAAGTGCTCCCACTTCAGCTGTTCTTTGAATTTTCACACTTTTTAATGGTAAAGGCATGTTCTTGGCTGCCTCATTGACCTGAAGAACAGTGAGAAATGTGACTCTCTTGCAGGAACATGGGAGATACCTTGTGTCTGGACTGCAGGACGGGTCCAGACAAAATTTGGAGTTGTAATGCAGGCCAGAATGCGCTCTATATTTAGAAGGTTGGCCAAAACTATTGATACTGTGTGTTTTCCACGTGGGTGTAATTGACTGAGGTATTTCTCAAATACTTCCTTTCTCTTGGCCTCATACACCCAGTGTAGCATGGGTCTGTCTCACTTCAGGGGTCTCTTTCTAAGCTTATCGTTATGGAAAGATGAATGTGGATTCTTATGTTTAGAGGTGTATCTGATGAAGAGTGGTGTTTATTTTTTTTATACTCTCCCTTTATGTTCCTTATACTACTTGAGTTACTTCTCTGGCTTTTTCATTTGTTTGGTTTTTTTTTTTATCCTTTTTGCTTTAGGGAGGTTGCAGTTTACACCAAACACAGAACCTTGAGTTACTGAATATGGACAAAGGAGTGTTATAAAAAGATCTTCCTTTTCAGTGTCTTTCAGTTGTGATTCATAAGCCACAAAACATATCCTTTCAGCGTAGGCTGTTTCTGCCTGTGATGGCAGAAGACATTTTTGTGCTGAAGTATGATTAAACTGGGGTTATACACTGTGTATGTGTGTATGGAAAAATATATATCTGAAATTCTGGTAAGTACATACATTCACTGAAGGATGGTGTCATAAAAATAGTGTTTTCTTCAGTCTTTGTTTTTTCTATAAAAATAAAAAAGGATCTTGTCTATGGGAAGAAGATAAAGATGAATCTAAGGTTAGATTTCAACATCATTTGGGTTTTTTTACATACAGATGATGGTGACTTTTTGAGTTTCTTACTTCTCCCAAAGAGCAGAATTGTTAAGATCTACATTTGGGTTTTCTGTTTAAGCAGGACAGCTGGGAAATCATAGAAGGACTCCGGGGAGCAATGAATTATACCCAGGAGCCACAGAAACAGGAGGGATGCTTGCTGAAAAAGAGGAAATGGCCTTTGAAGGGTTGGCACAAGGTAGGAAAGGAATGTGTATCTGAAAGCCTGATGCCATATGAGGGGGACTTGCTTGGTCTGGTTTTGTGGCAAAGTAGTTATGTAAAAACAGAAAAGTGGTCTCCAAAGAAATATTGGGGTGAGTGTTTGTTTTGGCATGGGTTTTTATCGAGTTTGGTTTGTTTATTTCTTTTTACTTCTCTACATTTCTGGTTACAGAGATACTTCTTTTTGGACAGAGGGATTTTGAAGTATTCTAAATGCCAAGCTGATGTAAGTGATCTGAAACGCTTTAAGGCCAATATAAGGTAACAACACTGTTTTGTCCAAAATAACAATAGTTTCATGCTGTTGGCAATGGGAAATGAAGTGTCAGAAGTTTGAAACAATAGGTCGAAGGGGAGGAAATGGTGATTTCAGCAGGTGGTAGCTATCCTTTTATCTGGAGTGGTTGTATTCTTTTTTTTTCAGATAGAGAGAGGGAAGCTTCATGGCTGTATTGATGTTGGACTTTCTGTCATGTCTGTAAAGAAATCAACAAAATGTATAGATTTGGATACAGAGGAGCAGATATATCATCTGAAGGTAGGTCTTCAAGATAGCAGACTAGTTTATAACTTGAGAGGCCTTATCGTATTGTTCCAGAACCAGTAATCCTATTCTGGATAGAAACTCTGAAGATGCCTCATCTTTAGCAGCACTCTTTTCACCCAGCACATTTTTTCAGCAAAGGTTATGCACTTGGACCTTGTGCTAACACATAAAGAAGGTCTGTTTGGGGATGTGAAGGTTGGAGGCAACCTTGGCTGAAATGACCATGAGACGGTGGAATTCAAGTCCTGTGTGGAAGAAGCAGGACACAAAGCAGGATTATGACTCTGGAATTCAGGTGAGCTGACTTTGGCCTCTTGAAAGACCCTCTTGGAAGAATCTCATGGAACAGGATCCTAGATGGTAGAAGTGCCCAAGAAAGCTGGTCCATCTTCAAGCACCACTTCCTCCAAGTCCAAGATTAGTGTGTGTCCATAAGTAGAAATTCAGGAAAAGGAGGCAAGAAGCCTACATGGATGAGAGAAGAACTACTGGACTACTCAAGAAGAAAGAAATCTATGTAAAGTAGAAAAAGGGCATGCATTGCTAGAGTATGCAGGGATAAAACCAGAAAGGCCAAAGTCCTTTTGGAATTAAAACTGACAAAGTAAAGGAAAAGAAGGGCTTTTTCAAATACATCAGCAGCAAAAGGAAGATTAAGAACAATGTGAACCCACTTATGAACAAAGAGGATGTCCTGGTGACAAAGGATGCAGAAAAGGCAGAGCTACTGAATGTGCCTTCTTTGCCTCAGTCTTCTCTGCCAAGGCTGGCCCTTAGGTAGCCCAGTCCCTGGGTGAGGGTAGAATAGTCTGAAGAATAGAAGACTTTCCCTTGGTGGATGATGTTGGGACTTGACAGGATGCACCCAGGAGTGCTGAGGGTTCTGGCTGATGTTATTGCTAAGCCACTCTCCATCATAGTCAAACAATTATGGAGGACTGGTCAGGTGCCTGAGGACTAGAGAAAGGCAAGTGTCACTCCAGCCTTCAGAAAGGGCGAGAAAGAGGACCCAGGAAACTACAGGCTGGTCAGCCTCACCTCCATCCCTGGAAAGGTCATGGAACAACTCACCCAGGATGCCATCTCAATACACATGAGGAAAAGATGGTTATCTGAGGGACTTGACATGGATTCACCAAGAAAATCCTGCTTGACCAACCTGATAGCTTTCTATGAGAGCATAACTGGCTGAATACATGAGAGGAGAGCAGTGGATGTCATCTACCTTGACTTCAACAAGGCTTTTGACACTGTCTCCCATAACATCCTCATCAGAAAGCTCAGGCAGTGTGGCTTGGATGAGTGGACAGTGAGGTGGATTGGGAGCTGGCTGAATGACAGAGCCCAGAGGGTGGTGATCAATGGAGTGGAGTCAAATTGGAGGCCTGTGCCTAGTGGAGGGGGATTGGTTCTGGAGCCAGTTGTGTTCAACATCTTCATCAGCTACCTGGATGAGAAGACGGAGTGTACCCTCAGCAAGTTCTCTGATGACACCAAACTGAGAGGACTGGCTGATTCCCCAGAAGGCTGTGCTGCCATTCAGCAGGATCTCGACTGGCTTGAGATTTGGGCAGAGAGGAACCTCATGAGGCTCAACAAGGACAAGGTTCAACAAGTCCTACATCTGGGAAGAAACAACCCCATGCACCAGGACAGGCTGGGGATTGACGTGCTGAAGAGCAGCTCTGCAGAGAGAGACCTGGGAATCCTGGTTGATAATAAATTGAACATGAGCCAGCAAATGTGCCCTTGTGGCCAAGAAGGCCAATGGCATCCTGGGGTGCATCAAGAAGAGTGTGGCCAGCAGGTCGATGGTGGGTCTCCCCCATCTCTACTCTGCCATGGTAAGGCCTTATCTGGAGTCCTGTGTCCAGTTCCGGACTCCCTAGCACAGGGGAGTGACAGGGAACTTCTGGAGAGAGTCCAGTGCAGGCCCACCAAGGTGAGAGGAGACTGGAGCATCTTCCTTATGAGCAAAGGTGCAGGAAATGGGCCTTTTCATCCTGGAGAAGACTGAGGGGGGACCTCATTAATACTTAAAAATATTTAAAAGGTATACATCAAGAGGTTGGAGCAATGCATTTTTTCTGTAGTGTCCAGTGATAGGACAAGGGGTAACGGACAAAACTGGAACACAAAAAGTTCCACTTAAGGAAGAACTTCCTTACTGTGAGGGTGAGGGAGCCCTGGCACAGGCTGCCCATATGGGTTGTGGAGTCTCCTTATCTGGAGGTTTTCAAAACCCACCTGGACATGTTCCTGAGTGACCTGATCTAGGCAGATCTTCTTGAGCAGGGGAGTTGGACTAGATGATCTTTATAAGTCACTTCGAACCTTTACCATTCTTTGATTCTGTGATGATTTTCAGTTGTCGTATCTTGCTCATTGTGTTACCTGTGGGAAGTATTTTCCACAGTCAAATGTTTATTTATATTTCTGGAGTAAGTGATTTTAAAACACAATACCAAAATCAAATTTTGGTTTGTGATTAGTGAAACCTTGACTAAACCTTAAAAATGACAGATAAGTAATGACAAATTAAATGGGGTTTCCTATTTATGTTGTTGTTTTTTTCCACCTAGAAGTGGCCAAGTGAGGTGTCCCTGTTGTCAGACATAGCTATAGTAATTTAAGTTTTTCTTGTCTTTATCCTGTGATTAATTTTTCCATCATGCCTAAGCTCATAAAGTGTGTATTGTAGTAGGACAATTGATAGAAAAACTTTCCTGATATTTTGCCAATAAAGGTCAGCCAGGCTAACTGTCTAATGAGTGCAAAATACCTTCGTTTCTATGTTAGTGATTTTGATTGTGATTGTTATAAACCCTGCAATTCTGTGTAGGTGAAATCTCAGGAGCTGTTCGATGAATGGGTAGCAAAACTTCGTCATCACAGAATGTACCGTCAGAATGAAATCTCCATGTTTCCTCATGATGTCAGTAATCTTTTCTTCCCTGTATCTACTACTACGGACCCTGTCCCTGGTTTCTGTGATCCTACTCCAGGTAGAAAGGTAATAGTTATGATTTATAAATCATGAGCTTTCATCAGAGATTGGATTAATCTGATTTGTGTTTATGAAGTAAAGAACATAATATAAATCTGTGGTGAGAAAATGACAAGAGGAAAATGATATTATTTATTGATTTGCTCCCAAGCAGTTTTCTCTATGATGCTGTTATACTTCATAATATTGTCTCATTGTTTTAATGCAGTAAATTATATTTTCATGGTGACTTTTAAAGCTACATTTTAAGTTAAAACCCTCATAACTTTTGCGACATATATCAGTATTTGTCTGATACGTGCTGTTGAATATTTATCTGAGTCACAGGAGAGAATTTAGATAGCAGTTTGGTTTTTTCCCCCTTAAGCATTTTCTTGTTTATCCCTTAGCGAATAAAACCCCTCCCCTTTTACATTAATGAATCTGACTGCTTGCCTGCAGAGTATATAGGAATTATCCAAGAGTCATCACCTGTTATATTTTTAACTAGGGTAGAAGCATTATTAAAATCCATCCAAGAACCGTACTGTAGGTGGGTATGGGGTCTGGATGGGTCCAGTTGTCAGTGTACTTCAGGTAAAGTCTGTGACAGATTCACAGAGGACCTGATAAATACTCAGTCCAGCACCATAAATGACCTCTTTGATGTGTTCTAATGAAAGACTGTGTTCTGTGCCTCTGTGTCTTCATCAGTCTGAACACTGACTGGCTGATGTTCGCCCAAAGAAGCTGCTCTGCTTCAGGTTAGAAGCAGTGGTCTCTTTTGAGAATAATATCTTTTTTAGCAGTGCTGTGTTACTATAATTGTAGTGGCTCTCTTTTTCTGCTGACTTCTGAGTGTCTCCTAAGCAGCAATCATCTCTTTTGTTATCCTTCTATCTAAGATTTTCTTTTCCCTGGCTATATTGCTGTATGATCTGAGTGGTCTTGTTCCCGAATACCTGCAGTTCATCACTTTAGTAGGACTGTCCTGTAACTAAGTTTTACCAAACACAAACATGTGCCTGAACAGCCTTTTGCTCGTGGTTCAGAGGGAGGGGATCTGTGCAAGCAGGCAGCTGAGAGCAATAACTCACCCAGCCGTAATGGTGCTGTTCTGCCAAGAGCTGTCTGCCTGCTTTCTGTGGTGCCAGCACCTCTGTGGCTCTGACAGCCTGCTCTTTTGAGGCTTTGTCTGTAAGGAAATGGCAAACCTCCTGTGGCCATTTTTCTCCTGGAAGACAGCAGGGATAGAAGGGGAGACAAATATTATGGACAGAAGCGGAACGTTGCAAAGCCCATGATGTGTCTATGCCTGTGCTCTCAGGGGAAAAAATAAAAAGAAAAAAAGTGTGGAGAATGGTGGTGTGCGAACCAGAATCTGTGACCAGCATATCTAAATCTATGCTTACTGTCAGGAAACTGACCATTTCTTCTCTGGTGTAAAAGGCTTTAATTCACTTCTAATTTCTTAATCCAGATTTGCGCTGCAAAGAAGCCCTGCTTATTTTCATGTGAAAAATAGAAGGGGATAGTTCTTAAGCTGCACTTAATCACCTTAGCTCTGCTGAAGCTAAATGGAAGTTTGCCTATTTACACCAACCCTGGCTTGATATTAGTTGATATAAATCCAGCAGTTAGGTTGTTTTAAGAAAAATATGCTGACTGAACTTTGCGTTGCATTTTATTCGCTTTTGGAAACACATGATCAGCTTTCACATCTGTTTTGTTGTTGCTGTTGGGAGGTAGGTGTATGAATGTACATAGGTTTATGTGGAAAGCTTGGAATCTAAAGTTTAGCCATACAGATTGAAAGCAAAACTATGCTAAGTGGAGCTACATAAATTCTCTCTTGCCTATTTTTGGCAATGCCTACTTCCTTCTTCCCTCCTGCTCATGCCCCTCATGTATATGAGTTCTGGAAAAGTTGGTTATGAGATAGATTTGTGAAGAGATAAACGTGGGTGTTTTTCACAAAACATCAGTACAATTGCTCATCTTTAAATTCAGTTTATTTGTGCTTTTAAAGGTGCTGGGATTATTTTTGGGTATACATATATAGAAAACTAAAGCTCATACAGCTTTATGTAGGAATAAACCAGCTAAACTGCATATATTAATTTAAAAACAAGGTTACTTATTGATGTTTATTGCTATTCCATACTGACTATGTAAATTGACACAGTACTGAATGACATCATGTGGACAGTGCATTATACTATATTCTGCAACTCAAGTTGGAGCTTATATTGTAAATTTTAAAAGACCAGCTAAGAAAACTGCAACTCACTCAGATGTAGATGATGTTTCCTATGAATAGATTTAAAAAGAGTACTGCCTGAGTTATGATAGAAGGTCAGCAGTCAGTAAAAAGTTTATAAAGTATACACCTCAAAGAACAGCAAGTAATTTAGTCAGCTTTTCTCATAACCAGTGAAGTGGTCATATAATGGCACTTAAGATTAAACGTTTTAAAACTGATTTTAAACAAAGTGTTAACAAAGCATGTAATTTGTACAGCTTCCTGACACGGTTGTTATTAAAGATGCAAGATTTAGTAATGTCTAAAACTAATTAAGCATTTGAATAACTATTTTTTGTAGTTATATTAGAGAAGAAAACAGCATTATAGGCTACAACTGGTAATGGTATTTGAGTAGAAATTTATTTCCATTGGAAACTATTTAACTGTGCTGATCAAGTAGCTTTTGCACACGGTTTCCAATATCCCCTGAATCATCTAATAGTGCACTCTACTGAAAATGAGATAAATTCCAAAATGGTTACTGAAATGTTGGAAAAAAACATAGTATTTACCCAGATGAAGTGTATGGTCACACATATATTAAGCCCCTGTCAAGCCAAATCCATGCTAAAGTCACACAAACTTGAGTAAAATTTTAAACAACATCTGGTAGATCTTGTTTTCTTCACCAAGAAATAGCTTTAACAGACATGTGCATTTACATTTAGGTTACTTGTGGGCTTTTTTTGGCGAACATGGAGAAGGAACAGAATGTCCCATTTTGATCCTGTTCAGATATGACGATTTAATTGTATAAAGTTTACTTAACTTATGCAGAACTTTGTACTTCCTCTAAATGTAGTTTTAAGCACATTTTAATGGTGCTTTGATTACTTCTACTGCTTGTGGACAGCAGTTATGTTAAGTACCCTGACATTATCTTCAATGACTGTACCTAATGACTGAACCTAATGTAGTTCATACCCTTTTTTCCTCTGTGTTTTTGATGCATTTGGTCCTTGTCCCTGATCCCAGACCTCAACTGTTGATTGACAAAATTTGTGCATACAACATGAAAATATTGTTTATTAATAATTCACTTGTTCTTCTCTGAAACAGGCAGGCAGCTTGACCAAACAGAATTCGTTGTCAGCTGGAGGTAACTTGTCATTTTCCTTTTCGAGTAATGAGTCCAGAATTTCATCTTGGCTACAGTCTTCTGAAGACATGGAAAAATGCTCAAGAGGTAATGATATTTGAAGAAAATTGGAAGTAGCCTAATATTTCTCCTAGTATTTCTTGGCAATGACAGTGCTACAGTGTGAAGTGGTCATTACAGTTAGAGTTTTCTCTGTAACTGGAGAGTGGAAAGCGGTGGTGATTGATTAACTGGCTATTCACATGTTTTCAAAAGGACAAGTGATTTTTGTATGTAGGGGTATCAATTGTGGGCACCTCTTCAAGGAGCCTGTATATTTCAATACATTTTCTTTTTTTAAATGAACATCACCTTCATCAGGAAGACATGAACTTTCTTAAGCTGATTATTCAAAAAAGGGAAACATCTAAAATCTAGTTATTTAAAATATATTAAGTCTTTGTTTATTTCAAAAGCACTTTCTGCTTTCTTACTTTCCTAAGAGCATGAAGGTCTTTCTCATGTTTGCAGTGTCTGTGTGATATATACTTGGTAAATTTCTACCTACCGGTGAGCTTCAGCTCTAGCATAGAGGAGCCTCATCTCTAGCTCTGAATGTACAGTTCAATCTTAGTTCCTATGGCATTGCTGCCCTCACTGTGAGGAGCTCTGGCTAGTCCCAAACTCCAGTAATTATCACATTCTGATTTTTTTTCCCTGCCAACAAGGATAAAATGTCATGATCGTTATACACACGATATAGAAGCATTTCAGCATATTCAATTTGGACTTGAAGATAGAAGGATAAAAGCTTTATATCCAGTCATCTAATAATGTGCTTTTAGTGAATAACTTAAGCTAGCTACAGTCAAAATAAGACTAACCTACAAAGAAAAGTCTTTCAGTGTGTCTTTTACTTTAGGGCAACTGAAAATATTCTCTTGTTCAAAACAGACCTCTCCAACTGTCACACATATTTACTGGAGATGAACCAACTGTTACAGAGCATGGATGTTCTTCACAGGACATATTCAGCGCCTGCTATAAATGCTATGCAGGTTTGTTGTTTAAAAAAATAAAAATAAAAAATGTTTTCCCTTGCAATTTCAAAAGAAAAGAACCCCAAATCCTAAAGGATTAAGATGTTTCTTCTTTGCTCTGCTAGTTTAATGGCAATCAGTATTATTTTTGTCCTATTTTTGTTAAAAGGTTGGTCCTTTTGAAAGCCCAAAGAAGGAAAAGAGAACACACAGGAGATGGCGATCCAGAGTTGTTGGGAAGGAGACGAAAGCAGTGTTACAGGTAACTTAGTCCTTTCATAACCATCTTTCACTAAATCTTAGTTATAAAGATTTGGGAAATACGAATCCTTTCCAAATAACATCCTGTGGTAACTCATTTTAAATGCTAATATATCAGACAAAACCCAAATAAATTATCATAGATATGTGCAGTAAGGTCTATGCTGTTATCTTCAGTACACTGGCCATGTTCATTACCCATGTTTTGAGTATACCTCCAATTTGAGGGGGTTATGGTCTTGGGATGTTTTTAACCTGTATAAATTTTTGCAAATTCTCTAGACACATTTGCATCCAGAGCCCATGTATTGAATACTTGTAAGCTGGGAAAAATTGTATAGCATGTGCTACAGCTCTCAATGGGGTTGTTTCTTGGAGTTTTGCCAAATGTCCAATTATGATATCTTGGGCAATGTTATATTTATGGTTTAATTTGATTGTTGTCATCCATTTCAAGCCTATTAGTAATTTACAGTAATTTTTTCTGGTTTTGGTGTCTCCAACATGTAAGCTGGGTGGGTACAATAAAACAAAATTTTCTTTGCAGTTCACAGAAGCATCACAAATCCTTGTTCTCCTCACAGGTGCCTTCGGTATTTTCTGCCCCTATGAGACTGCATGCTTCCAATCCCAACTTATCTACAATAGATTTTGTAGAGGATAAAAATTACTCTGATGGCTCTGAAACATCATCAGAATTTACTAAAATGCAGGAGGACTTATTTCACGTTGCACATAAAGGTAAATGAAAGTATCTTTTGTATGTGGTTTTATATCACAATCTGAGTAATGATGTGGCTTCCGAGAATGCTTCCTGATCAAGTTCGGAAAAAACAGAAAGTACCTTCCTTTCCTTTCAGTTTCTTGAGGAATTGCAAATGTTGAGATCTTGAGTGATTTGGAAAAAGTGGCTTAGTCATCACATACTTTGTTTCTTTGTTTGTTTATTTAGTAAAGGACAGCCCTTTTGTGTGCTAAAAACCTAGATTGTATTCTTTTGCAAAAGGTAAAAATCCTAAAATCAGTTGCTATAAACACAACAGTGAATTGTACTCTCATATTTACAGGCATATATGTGTATGTGAGCACATGTATGTTTGTATATTTGGTGCACTTCGCTGTTATTTCAGTGTCAACATTTGTTGGTGATGCAAGGGTTGCTATGGTAGTAACCTATTTTTAGTGAATGCAGAAGAGCAAAAGCATGTAAAGCAGCCAGAGGGGCAGCTTGACTAGGAATGTTTCTTTTCTCAAAATCATTTCTCATTAGCAGTGCTTTGCTCTATCACCCTCTCACCAGAAACATTTTTATTGTGTAAGTGGTCATGGTGAGGAAGACACTTCAGCATTTGTATCTGAAATATTTTTTGAAGTGTTGACTGTGTCTCCTTTTGCACAGGAAAATGAATGATGTTATCAATAAGGTTTTTTTTGGTTTTTTTCTCCCTCTGGTGCTGATGTATCTTCATTCTGTTACATAAGAAATGTATCTAAGTAGTAAACTTTGTAAAGTCAGTTATAATCCAAACTGATGTACATTTTCCAAAAAGCAAAAAAAAGTGGTGGTGGCGTGCTGTTGAAAAAGTTGCTATTGAGCAGATTGAAGAAATTGCCTATTGAAGATCATCTTTCCTGAGATGTCCATGTTGGAAATTTTGGTTGGATTGATCATGCATTTGAGGGACAATTGACCTGGTACTATTTAATACAGGATTGTTTTGAGGGTGCAAAGAATTTTTTTCAAAGTTGCTTTAGACCACACCTCTTCCAAAAAAGGGTAGTGGAGAAAACTTTTGCTTTAGCTTTTGATACAAATTGAATAAAATGAAACACTAATGTAACACTAGTATTTTAGTATGTAATAATTCTTGAAACTTTAAGTTAGTATATTACTTACTAAATGATGCTTAAGATCACTGAAGGTCGTCATGTCATCCACATATGAAAGGCTAACAAAATAAATGATAGTGGATGCATCCTCCCTGGCCCCTATGATATATCAAAGATTTCTTCAGATGGGTTAAAATATGAAAATTAGCTTTAGTAATAGTTTGCAGTGTTGAACTGTACCTTAAGAATATTTTCCTTTCCTAGAATCCACGTTCAGATTTTCTATCTCCATTTTCCTGTAAATGGATACATTTTTGCAATTGCAGTTCTTGTGACTGTATTGCAAGGCTTGATTAGGCTCTCAGAAATCCTCTAATTCTCCAATTAGATGAGCGTTGAATCCCTACATAAACAAATATTACTTGAATAATTTTTTATTCCATTTGGTTAAAGAAAATATGACGTATCTTGAAAGTAAAAAAAATAAGCCAGGTGCATTTCCCCTTCAAAAAGGGGATCAATTGTCTGATTTAAGTGTTTCAGACTGGTAATTATAACTGAGCAAGGAATAGAAGTAGCAGCATAATATGCACAGCATTCAGAATCTGACCCTTTGAGTCACTAAATCATCTAACAAAAAGAAGCAGATAGAAAAAAAAAAACCCCAAATCAAAAAAGCAGTTACAACACATACTGTGCCACAGTTATAGGGTTAGTAGTTTCCCCACAAGCAAGTCAACTGTGGTGTTGAGTTTTGTTATTTCATTTTTTTTCCCCTCTCTTCTTCCCCACTGGAATTCTTAAAGAAATGTGGAATAAAGTCATGACCATTTGAAGATTCAAGCTTAATTGGGGAACAAAAGCAAGTGAAGAGCAGATGTGGTTAGTTAGCTTTGTTGCCATTTGTCACAAATAATCTGAGTAGTTTTGACCGTGGCTAATATAGTCAACACTGTAGCACTCACAGTAAACATTTCTCTTACTAAAAAAATCTGCCTTATAACCTTGATTAATATTACTTGTTTTTAGTAACCCACCCTGGATCTCGCAACCTAAATTCCTGTTTCTGTCACCATAAATTATGATTCATTGAAGTTTTACATAGTTGGTATGTATACAATTGACTGGCTTTAACTGTCACTTTTTATGAAATGGTTCTAGTTTACTTCACCTTGAGGTCAGCTTTCAGCACCATATCTACAGAGAGAGAAAAGCTGAAGCAGATGCTGGAGCATGATGCGTCCTCATCTCCATCTGCACAAATAGTTGGCTTGAAGAATGCCTTAACATCTGTAAGTGACATGCTGAAGTTAAGCTGCATTGTAATCAGATACTACTTTAAAATTTTACAGTAGTTAATTTCTGTTTCTTCAGTGTCTGTTCTGTAATAGAATTTATAGTATTGAATCATAGTAAGTTATTGTATTTTCCCAAATGTTAAAGGTATTGTGAAATCACTGAAGTTTGATTTAGGTATACAGTACAATCAGTGTCATTTAACACTGAGAATCAGAGGACTGCTCTGTGACAATGAGTCTGCTTTCTCTGGAAACGTATACTGTTTATTCAGTTCTGGTAGGTTCTGGCTTTCCTTTTCCTAAACAGCACTCTGGTATTCACTGTACAACTTGGCATAAAATAAACGTGAGAGAGGCTGAAAGCACTCAGCTGTCCCTTCTCGTGCACTGGGGCTTCACCATGCTGCACCGACAGACTGCAAAGCAAATTCAAGTACAACTTGTGTATCACTTCCAGCCTTAATCTGTTAATTGTCTCAAAGCAGCAATGGATCTGTTAGGGCAGAGTTCTAAATGACAAAAGACTGTGCTCTTTATAAAAATGGGGAGTTTTTGGTTGGTGTGCTTTTTGGAATTGGTTGAGACCAAAACTTTCAAATTGGTCATGTTTGAACATGTCAAGCAAACAATGGTCTGATTTCAGAGCAATGAGGGCAGTCGTTACCATGGTCTTAAAATGTCAGTGTCTGTTGTAAATTCCTAATCAGAGGCAAGGGAGACTCTCTGACATTGATAAATGTGATACAGATAATTGTAGAATTATTTGAATATGTAAACTTCCCTTTGCTTTAGGAAGGCTGCATATAGTTATTTAAGTGTATAACATGCCACTTTGCCTAGACCTTTAGAGCCTGTGATGTCTTCATAGTATTTAGAGAAAGCTGAAACCTGTTGCATAATACTCACTCACTTCTTTGGTCTTGACTTTCAGATGTTTCCCTTCTGATATTTGACTAGGTGACTTTTATTTTTGCAGTGTTATTTGCCTACCATTTTATATGAAAAATGTCTGTTCTAAGATTTTTTTAACTCACTGAGCACTCAGCGTTTTTTTTTTTTTCTAAGCAGTAAAATACTATTGTCCATTTTGATCCTCTAAATGTCTTTTAAGTCATGCTTTTAGCCCTTATCTGATGCTTAATAAGCCTTTTGTAGCCCATCCAGAAGTCATCTGTGAACCTTGGCAGTTTGAGCAGGGTTTAACACCTTTGAGAGCTATTTTTGCTTGCAGATCTGTAATGATGCCAACAGAAATTTTCGCACCCTGTACAGCTGAGATCCAATAGGAGAAAGGAATAAGCTTCCTTTGAAGGCATACGAAAGCACAGATGTGATAAACTTGACATATTTGTAGGACTTCCTTGCAATAGAGTCCTGTGTTGATGAGTTTGACTTAGTGTTTTTTGTTGTTCGTTTCAGTTTCGTTTCTATACTTAAGGAACAAAAAAATCAGACTCATAGGTTGAAAACTATCAAACATAAGTCTGTCTTGCTCTCGTAGCCTGGCAGGGGAAGAAAACTGAACAGATTTAAAGTGCATAGAGCACCACAAGTTTAGAATCTCTGCCCCTGGTTAATGCTCATTCAGGTACTATTCTTGAGCTACATGCAGTCTAAGAAAAGAAAGTATAGAATGGAGAAAAGTACAGTATTTTTATTTTGGAGGGAGGAAGAAAATAACAGAAGGGAGAAAATGTTTTGTACCAAACAATGAAAACTGGAAGTGACTATTACTGGAAAGCTGTGTAAATTCTTTTTTGCACTTACTTGACATCTTGAATATAACACAATGCTCTCCACTTGAACACCTTACACAGAAGTAGTGTATGTCCGTATGGAGAATTCAGACCACATATCCATAAAGCCAAAAATTGCTTTATCTTCTCCATCATCACTTTTTGCTTAGTGTCCTCAAGACTATTTCCAACAAAAATTACTATCAAAATCAAAAAGCAGATGTGTAAACAGCAGTGTTCTTTGCATCCTAATATTGATTCAGATCACTAAAATGGGCAATAAGGCTTCAATATTGTTCCAAAGTTAGTAACCCAATCTTTTTTTTATTTTTCAGAGATATTTTCATTGTGGGAAGGGTTGTATTCTTTTCCTACAAGTCTACTGTAATTGACACTTTCCCATCGGATGCACCTAGTAAATAATATGTAACAAACAAGAGCTTGCAGTAGAGGCTTTTTATTCTGAACACTGCTGTTACAAGCTGATAGGACACAAATAGTACTTGTACCTGTCTGAATTTGTCTTATTTCTCTGTCAGTCTAAGTCAAAGGGAATGGTCAGTATACCAGACTGAAAAACAGACAGTTTCGGATGTGACAAGAGTAAGAGTTAATGTTGAGAGAAGCTAGGTTGGAGATAGGTGTGAAAGAAGGGAGTGTGAAAAAAGATGCATAAATTTCATTTGTAACTTATTTAATTAGCTCAAAAAACCTGGTAAATTGAAACATCCCTGCTGTCTTTGTCTTTTTTTCTCCATTTATGTGTCTTTCTTCTCACACTGAACAAAAATAGCTTTGATTCAAGGGGTAAGGAACAAGATTGGAAGCAATAATTTGCTGAACCAGTAAAAAATCGTAGTAGTGTTGTTTTATACTGCACTTTAAATTCTCTTCATCCCTTTTTACCCAGTAAAGCCACTTACAAGTTAGTTGAGAGAACTTTATATCCCCAATAATTTTGTTAAATGTTCCAGGCAATAGCACAAAACACAGATCTTAAAGACCGGTTACGCAGAATACATGCCGAATCTATGATCCTTGATTCAGCATCTAATGCAAAATCAAGTCCAGATTTGGTGAAGGTGGGTATGGATTTGCTCTTTCAATAATGTCTGTTCCTCAAGCTCCTACATCTAGGCAGTGCTGCATAGCTGCATCTTGTCCTGTTTTTTGTCTTTGCTATGATGTATTTTGTTAGTAAAATGAGTGTGCTTTCATGGTTGTTGGTCATTTCTGATGATGCATTGTGTAGTATTTGATTTCAAAGACTTGACTTGTGAGCAGTTCTCCTGAGCACACTTCCACTGCCTTTTGCTACTTGTTCCCGGTGTTCTCCCTTGCCTCCTGCCTGCTCTCCATTCAGCATGAACAGAGATGATACCTTGTTACCCTCATGATACCGTTTCTTTCCCCCGTGTTCCCTTGTTAACTTTCAAATTCAGTAGTTTTTTTCTGTTGCCTGTCTGTATATAATTAGCCCAGAACACTGTCTACCAGTGTGGCTTGTGTAAAGTTTAGAACAACTATCAGACGTTTTCATGACAGGATCAAAGAAATGAGACATACAGGTGTTCTTTCAGCCATTTGGTTTTCTTTGTAGGAAGCTATGGAGTCTTTTACATATATGGTTAGCCATTTTTTTTGTTGTTTGCTCCAGAATGCATATGAGTATCGTTTATTTATAGGTCATAGGATGTATATGTTAATGGTGCTAGTGAGGGAAGCAAGAACTGTGTTATTTCTGATGGGTGTTCCTAAATGCTAACTCATACAGAAACTTCTGCTGTGCTTGTAGTGGAAATCTCTCATTAGAACTTGAATGGTTGTAATACTGGGGGTTTTAGATAACTTATTATTTTCTTTTATTTTTAAAAGGCTTTAGTCATTCCATATGTTGATTTCTGGTTTAGTTCTGTTTTAGTGGAGCTGTGCTTTGGTCATATTTAGCTGTTCTCTTATTTTAAGGTAACCATTCTTTCTAATGTCTTTTGCTTTTGATCCCTTGAGAATTTGAACAATTAAACTGCTGCTATCCAGACAAGCATGAATGCATTGATTTTCATTTCAGTAGTTCCTTATTATTTTGTGAAGGTCCTTGCAATGACAATGGATTATTTCTGAAACTTGTTCTGTGCACTATAAATATATACACACACAACAAAAAATAGCTTTCAGAAGGCCCTTTAGAAGTTTCATTCACAAATTCCCTCTGGCATAGTTTGGGATGGAACTTAAGAATGAAATCACAGGAGAAGCTTCTGTTCAGATTTGTCTGAAGGCAATGATACAGTAGTGCTGCTGAGGAACACGGGATCACTGTGCAAAACTTGTCTCTGTGTGATACATCAGGTGCTATGATAGACCTGTGAAGTGTATGGCAGTATAATCCAGTACCTCAAGCCTTTGCATAAGGTAAAAGTTTACTTTGTTGAACAGTTTATATTTTAATTTATGTGGCAGAGTGGGAACATGAAAGGACAACCTGAAACTCCCAGATTCAAAATAGTGTTGGAAACAATCCCAGTAGCAATGCTCGTGTGTATAAAGATATTTTTAAATTTTTTTTAACTTTTGTAGGCTAGCAAAACTGCCTTCCCACAGAAGAGACAATGCTGAGGTTTCCTCTTTCCTTGCTGCTGTATCTGAGGGGTTTTTTGTTGGTTTTTTTGAGTTTTATTTGTTACCATCGGCACACAGTGAATAATGTTCCATACTGTAGTAAAATTTAGTAGCAGAAAAGCTTTGGAAGATTTGTTAGTTGAATTATAGACTTGTCAGATTGTTCATACAGTAGTTCTGAAAGTAAAACACCATGACTCCTGCAAAATTATGATAGAGTGGGGCTACATGTTAGTAAAGTATCTCGTGTAGGAAAGCTTGAGAGCAGCTAATACACTCCTTTGGGCCAGGTAGCCCTTTTCCTCAGCTTTGGTGGGGTCTGTCAGGGAATACGGTAGTGCATGACGTTCTCCCACTTTTTTACTGCATCAAGAGAATGAACCAAGTCTCACCAATCACCTCACCTTTACTGGGCCATCTTTTGAAACTCTGCTTACGCCAATGATCTATAGAGCTTCCATGAGAGGATTTGCCAAGATCTCTGTGGCCATCAAATGTGTCTGCTGCAGCAAAAGTAATACCTCTTATATGCTTTTGATAATATGTTGGTTAACATAGAGCTGTCTCTGGAGCAGATATGAAGGAAAGCTTTCCAAAGCACAGCACATTATGTAGTGAAGAGAGATAAGAAAGCATTGCTATTATGTAGAAATCAACTTTGCCTCTCCAAATTTTGGATGCCACTATACCACAGGTATTACATTAAGCAAGATTTGGGAGGAAAAGACTAATTCATTTGCTAAGATCAGAAAGGAATATAAATCTAGGATGTAATGTAAAATGATGGAAGTTTTTTTTTTTTTATTTTGGAGGCTTTTTGATGATACACTTGTGTCTGTCTAGCTAAATCACCAAATATCAAAGCATTTTTATCATGTTTTTAGGGAAAAGTACATGCAGTGCTATTACTAGTTTACTGAATATGCATTGCTTTTTTTCCTTCTTTTTTTTTTCCCTCTTCTGTTTGATCTGTTTTAGTTTGGTTTTAAATCTCTCTTTGAAACACATAACTGCCTTTCACTAAGTTGGGGATGGGCATGTTCAATCTTCTCCCAGTGTTTTACAGCCCTTGAAATTTTTTGACTGTGGAATTACATACATGAATGCAATTTGTGGTACTTCTCGTCTGAAAACTCTTTTTTATTTTAAACAGGAAAATTCAAGAGAAGAAAGCAGAGGTCTGGTTCACCAGGTCTCCAATGAAAGCAGACTGTCCATAGCTGACTCCCTCACAGAATTTTTTGATGCACAGGAAGTCCTATTGTCTGCTAGCTCTTCAGAAAATGAGGTCTGAGCATGAAGATTGACATCATTCTGATGTAGTTTCTTATTTGCTACTTGACATGCAGCCTTTCCGAGTGCTAAAGGCACAGCAGGTGGCTGCCAGAAAACAAAAATTTTCAAAATATTTATAAATTAGTATGCTTTGTGTATTTTTATTTGTTGTCATTGTCTCTTCACCTTAAAATGTAATAACTGAAAGGAAGAGATCTTATATGCACATTGAGGTAAATGACAACTAGGTAGCTGGTATGCTAATTCTGCATATGTTGTACTGTCTTCCTTGAGTTGTTATACAGGTGCTGAACAAATTGTATCATAGATGTCTGCATTCATACCTGCCCTTGTGGTACTTGTGGGTACCTTGGGCCTGATGTCATACATACTGAAACTTAATAGCTCACTTTGTCAGCTCTCCTGGACTGTGTAGAACCCTTGGCATTTGACATGAGGAGAGCCTTCTTAGCTGTGAGTCCAAGAATGAGTCGTGTCTCCACTAAAAGAATAGCTGAATTTTCAATGATAGTGATCTCTTCCAAACTCAATTGTGTCTTTGAAGGATTTCTTAGTACTTACTGCAATACTGAAACACAGCTTCAGCAGTTCAACTCTATTAAAGCAGTAACTGCAGTGGGAAGTAACAATTTTCATGTGCACATGGGGTTATTTTAATGAGTGATGTATCTTGCTTGTTTCTCAATTGCGCACTCAGGTATCAGATGATGACTCATATGTAAGTGATATCAGTGATAATGTCTCGGAAGATAATTTAAGCAATGATATGGAGAATGAAAGACAAACTTTAGGTAAGTTCAGTGTTTTATTATACCATGTTTTGAGAATTGTCTTTATTTCTTTTTGTTTGGGCTATTTATGTTCTTCTCTTACTAGAAATAATTTGATATTACAGGTTTTGAGGTGTAAACAGCCCTTGTTTTTCCTCTTACAGCCTCAGATTTATTTTGAACACCACGTTCTAGCTAATCTGATTATAAGGCCTGGGCACCATTGATTAAGAAGGATGGTGGTTCTTTATAAGCAGAGAAATGCCTGTTTTCTTGGCTTCTTTGGTGCAACTCTCACTCCTTTTTAGTTTCTTTCATGGTCACAGGACTTTTTTTTTAATGCAGCAAGGCTGAGCTGCTTTCTGTTTTCAAAAAGTAATTTTCTTCTTGTCATTCTTTCTTCAGTCTGCAATTTATCAACTACACTCAGAGTTATGTTGCTTTTAGCAGAACTAAGTGTTTAAAGGAACTTGAGAATAATTACACAGTCAGACCTGGTGTATGACCATAAAGATTTCTAGGGTAGCTCTTCATCTTGTAACAAAGACTGAAGCTCTTCCATATTAGCAGCACCTCCACATGCTTCTGATACCTGCTGTTTCTGTCCTTTGGGCAGCCTGCCACTCCCATTAACAGCAAACTGGATGCCTTTCTCCTATGGGGCTTTAGATGAACCATGAACTGTGGGATTATGATAAAATCTTCTAGCCATTTTAACACAGAAGGTCAGACCAGATGATAGAAATGGTCCAATCTGGCCTTAAAAGTTACTCAGTCTAGCTGGAGGTCAGATGTCTTAATCTCCTTCACTATTGTTGCTGGCTATTTGCCACAGCTCTTGCAAACCACAACTGCACTGACTTGTCCTTTTGTGGGTGGTGGGCAAAAGTCATTGTATATAAAATTTGGTATCTGGATATCTTAGTTGTTTCTCTGCGCTGTCACCAGTTTACTCCAATTAATGGCCTGATCCAGAATATGTAGTTCAGTCAAAGGATATAGTCAAATCCTGTTTCAGAGATCTGTTTTGAATGAGGATAAACTTTTAGCATTTATCTCCTTTAGCATTTATCTCCTTATCCCGTTGTTCCTGAGGTATCTAAGGGAACATCCTTCTTTTTGACCTCTTCTGATATTAAATAAATTCTTCCAAGAGGGAAGACTAGGAACAGTGTAATTGTTTCAGGTAGATTTTTTGTTTCTTAGTGCCCATGCTGGTTTTATGCAAAAAGAAAGAGATGAGCAGTAGACTGCAAATAGTTCACCTGTCCTTGTTAGAGTAACTCAGTTACATAAAATATTAGGACTTCTAATTTGTGAGTGGCAGGAAAGATGGAAACTTTTTCCTGGAAACTTTGAAGCTGCTGCATCATCTGAGGCATGAGCTCATATACCTGGCAGTGATGGAGGAGTGAGCCCTTGTGGTTATCTGTATGTTGTCACTGTTGGAAGCGCTGCTGATATTGTGATTGTCAGAGCACTAGCAGAGGAAATACTGGTTGAAACAGTGTGTTTAACAGTGATAATTCATTGGGCATGTGGAGCACAGGAAAGATGTGCTGCCCAGTGTGTTGTAATTCCTCTAAGACAAAGCTGTGTGAGGAAAGCCAGATGAGAACAGGGTTTGACGGGCTGGGGCTATACCTGAATGTCTCAAAATGTTGACCGATTCTAGGGCAGGAGCTTCCTCGGTGCTTCTAAGGATGTGTAAAGATTAAATAGATTCTTACAGGGGCAACCGTATTCCTCTCTGAAACAAGATCGATGGATAGCAAAGCAATGTAATTGCTTTCGATTAGTGCCTGTTGCAGAAGCTTGTACCTGTATTTTGATCCTGCCACAGATCATTTCATGGCACACTTACAACTATTCAGTTGCTTTGACATAGCAACATAGACTGTGGATGTTCATGTCAAGGACTCTTGACATGAGTGGGGGTTTTTTATCTTCATCAAACCCATAGCTTCACAGTTGGTTCAGCTTTTCCATCTTTAAAACAGGTCATTTCTCCACCAACCAATGTGTGGGCATATCTAAAAACCAACATCACTAAAATTTTTAAAATGCTAAGTGCTATAGGGAGCACTGTGGAAAAGCCTACATGTAAATCTGTGTTGCAATACATTTCCCTGGTAGGAGTATTCTAAAAAGTGGGGAAAGATAGGTAGGAGTTGTTATTGTGCTTGGATCTGTAATTTGCACCTTGCATTCAGAGAAGTGTCAACTTAATTGAAGCTCTGTCAAGGAAGGAGGTTTTATGTCCCTTAAACAGATAGGAATCCATCTCTAGGTAACGAGGTATACAGGTAAAATAGTTATAATATTTATTCTTTCAAATTCAGTGGAAAGCCTGAGCCTTACCCAGAGCCTTTAAAGGGAAGGAAGGTCATTTTTAATGCATCTTTTGTCCCTGGTGTTTATCGCAGTTAACATACAGAAATTAAAATCTTATTCTTAATTCCGTCAGGCTATCTGCAAACCACAAGTGAAATACCTGAATGAATTGTGAGGATGGAAGAAAGTTTTGACAAAAAAAAAGATGGTTGCATTTCAATGTCTATTTGCAAAGGGAATGAAACTAAGCAAACAGTGAATTGACTTGTTCTGCCGCTTCCTTCCTTTTCAGACTGTATTTCTGAAAGTGGAGTTGAATGCAATTCTAAACGGAGAACATGTTTGCCAGCTCCATGTCCTAATACGAGTAACATCAGCCTATGGAACATCCTGAGAAATAACATAGGAAAGGATCTCTCCAAAGTGGCCATGCCTGTTGAATTAAATGAGCCACTTAACACCCTTCAGCGTCTCTGCGAGGAGCTGGAGTACAGCGAGCTGCTGGATACAGCAGCGAGTACACCAAATCCATTTGAACGGATGGTAAATACATTTTAACAAACGCAAGTAACATTCAATATCATTCAAATACAGTAAATGTAGAAGCAACCTATTAAGATGTTCCTTTTTTTGTTTTCTTCCTGCTGAGAGGAAGATTCTCCAAACATGTGTCTGGGCATACCCCTCTTCTCCATGATTTCTGTTGTTTTGTTGTTCTTGTCTCTCTACTCTTACAGTACCTTGCTGTAAGGTTAAACGAAGATGTAGTTTAGTTCTGTTTTGCAGTTCTTACTTTGTAAGATAAAAAATTTACTGCAAAAGGGAAGAGGAGTTGAACTAATATACATTTCTACACAACTGTGATATCTTTATATTGACTAAATAAGCTCCATTTATTTTATTCACCAGTTTTGTGAGGTTTTGGGGTTGATCCAAAATGTTCAGGATCTCAGAACCCAGCAGTATGTTGGGTACAATAATGGTGTCATCTTTTGAACCCTGAATTCAGCATTTGGCAAAAGAACAAGAGAAAAATGCATTTCAGTTGTCCTGCTTCCTGATGAACAAGAACTATTCAACATGTAAGCCCGTAAATAAGGGATTAAAAGCTTTGTAGCTTCTCTTAAGTGGAAACTATGGATTTTCCCTAAAATGAAATTAAATCTCTTCAACTCAATATATTTCATCTTAAAATGAGGTTATTAATGAATGTAAATATTCATGTTGCAAACACTGTTTAAAAAGTCTCTTGCAAGGGCTACAATCTAGTGTCTGTTTCCAGGACAGAGAGTGGGGTGCCTAATTGGGAATTCTGGTGCACAGCTTTTCTTGTTCTCTTGAGAGTATATGTTAAAAGGAAGGTGAGCAGTAGCTGTTCATAAGGAAGTGAAAGGAAGCCTTTGCCTGCCTTCCCACACCCAAGCATTTGGAAATTACTTCAGAACGGAGTATTCTTTGTGTTTGAGAAATTCCCAAGGTGAAATTAGTGCTAGCTGTTGCACAGGAATTGCAATAGTTCAGAAAAGACACTCTGAAGTGGATTTAGGTTCTGAATCTACACTTTCACAAGATGAGGAAAAGGGAATAAAAAGGGAGAAAAATAGTACAAAAGAGATCTGAATTAAACAACTGTGAATTCTAGTTCCTCTGATTTAGGAGGAATTATGCTTGAGTTGGCTACAAAAATTGGGAAGAGTTGCCTGTGTCTCAATCGTAAGAAGTTTCATGGTTAGGCAGTAGCACACAGTAGATAAAAGGCAATTCTATTCAAACTGCATTAGAAATAGCAAAAATTGGTGAAAAAACATCCAGTAATTCCTGTGCCACGTTGATCCTGAATCCATAAAATCACAGGAAATAACTATAAAAGCCAGTTACAATACAAAATCTAACTGATTATTTTAAGGTTACTATTTTGAATTGTGTTGCAGATGCTAATCTATTTCAAACAGTTTTCAGAAATATGGTTTTCAATTGAAAAAATTTGCTGTGTTTGACCCTAGTAATTCAATTTTTGCACCCTTGAATGACTCTGAAAAATGAATAATTCTCTAGTGTGTGAGCTGGTGCATAGCTTGTAGGCAGCATGAGTGTTTGTAGTCTGCAAATAACGGGAAAAACACACAATCTGATGTCAGGATAAGACTTTTTTTTTTTTCCCCATTAAATCAGAATGTATAGCAAAAAATGCATATGGCTGTGGTAAATTAATTTCATCAAAATAATCCATGTGTTTTTCCTAGGTGTATATAGCTGCTTTTGCAGTCTCTGCATATGCATCCAGTTACTACCGAGCTGGAAGTAAGCCATTTAATCCTGTGCTTGGAGAAACCTATGAATGTATTCGTGAAGATAAGGGTTTCCAGTTCTTTGCAGAACAGGTGCTGTATGCTGTAACCCTCTAGATTTTCTCCTTGATATGCTGCTTAATTCTAAATGCATGGCTGAAATCCTCTGATATTAATAGCAAAATCCAAAATTACTTTGTGTAGCCTGAGCCCAGCAAAACTCAAGGGACCTTGCAGAATTAGAAATTAAGAAAATCATTCTTTGAGACAAGTCTGCTAACTCTGGTATAGAATGTGACAACCAGTTGACATTCGAGAAGCAAAGGCTGGCAGGCTGCCTACTCCAGTAATTAGATAACTAGGTTAAGTGGAGTGTGATTCCCATTGCTGAAATCTGATCACAATTGCAATGAACATTCACATTCTAGTAATTTTCTTTTGTGTGTAATCATTAAAAATACCCTATCTTCAACTGTTTAATGTCTTCTTATATATTCTTTGTGTGAGTCAATCAACCACTAGTATTTTCCATGGCATCATGAACGTTTCTGCTTCCTGTCTAAATATGTTATGGGTTAAGCCTTTCAAATCCAGTACCAGAGCTTAGTAGGTGAAGAGTATATACAACACATCAAGGTCTGACTGTTTGTGAAAGTAATTCTCAAGGAATAATAAACATAGAATCATAGAATGATTCTATGATGATTATTCCTTGAGAATAATAGTAATAGGAGAATAATTATTGAGCATGGGTGAAAAATATTAAATTAAAACCAGCTAATTTGTCAGAATTTCTAAGCTTGAGACATGTTAAAAATAGAGAAAACTAAAAGAATCTGGTGCCTAGCAGCCTAAGAATGATTGAAAGCTGTCTTGTTCTGTCTAGACATAGAAAAATGCAAAAAGTGCAATGGACAAGGGTGTACAACCTAGAAGTTTAACCTGAGAAAACCTTCTAAGATACTTCCTTTAGGAAATGAAGTGGTTTTGACTGGCTCTGAAGATATAACATTTGTGCATTGTGTTTTAGAACTGACAAAGAGGAGTGCTATGTGATTTTCCCTTAGCCATGGGAAATGTCACAGGCAAGAGTAAAAATGAGTTAAAAAAAAAAGAGCAAAACAGTCAAAGCAAGATTTCAATTTCAAAGTTCAACCAACGTATCTTGTTCTTCATTGCATTACCTCTGTTCTAAGATGTTGTATATAAAGCACTGCAGTTACCAGTGTAATATCAAATTGGAGTAACGAAAGTGGTCAGTAAAACTTAATACTGAGCTCAATGTTAGATTGAATTAAAGGAAGATATATTCTTCTGGATATTGGATAAAACAGTACAAAGACTACTTCTTAAAAAGGAACTGTAATACATGAGAGGACTTGGGCTGTCAACTTTTGTTCTAGTAGGTACAATAAGTGAATGAGTTTATAGGGGTAAAGTTACTGTGACAGTATGGAGTGGAAGAGTATTAAGGAAAGGAGGGCAGCACAGGAGGAAAGAAATTTCATGCTGTTAATAAACATTAAATATTTCTCTTTGCAGCAGGAGCTGTTGCTTCTTGCTTGTGCAAGCATTTTGGTGCTTATTCTGGGTAACTTGTTAGTGCAGATAATATGTAATCCATGGAATAGATAGGCAAAACTGTATAAAATAACAGAGTTCCTGTTCTATTACTAGAGTGAGTTTAGAATAACTCCACTTAGCACCACGACCTTAACTGTGGAATTAAAACAGTTTAAGCAAGAACTAAATTTAACCCATGAATTAAAGAGACATCTGGGGTTAATCTGGGTGCAGTATGTGAGGAGGAGAGTGTTGCTTTTGATGGATTAGGCCTAAGTGAGAGTAATTAGTTTTTTGGGTTTTTTAAAGCAATAACTGGATACCTGCAGAAAAGACGCTCAATAGCAAATTTCCAAAATCAGTAACAAAGAAGAAAGTAAAACTGCATTTGAGCTGTGTAGGTAGTTGAGAAATTAAATTCATAGTGGGAAATAGCAGTTTGACTTGAAAAGAAAGTTTTCTCTGTCAAAAGAACAGTAATTACACAGCAAAGAGCTGGTCCTGGTTGTTAGTCATGATCATCAAGAAGGGAGAATTTACAGCCAAGGAAGGATGGCTTCTTTCACATTGGTTACTTTATTATTGACTATTTCCTTTGAATAATCTGCATTGTGTGTTTGTTTATTTACAGTCCTTGCTTTGCTATTTTGGTGATTGTCCTAATTCATGTATATGCTGTTACCCAAAGCTGACAAAATGCGGTGCATGTGGTTAGAGTTTCGCAGTAGAAACACCTGGAGTGTCATTGCTGCAGTAGTAGGGGTTGCTACATGGAATTTCATGGTATAATTTTTTCACTCATGGCCTCCTCAGAGATGCTGATACTGTGTCCTCCCTCATAGATAGCGTTTTAGGGTATTTACTGTACAAAAGAATTTGACCTTTTGGCTTTTTTTTTTTTGACTATGTGCTCAAAGTACAACTTCTATTAATATATTAAGAGATCCTATGGGTAAATGTAATTATCACCTTAGAGGCAACATACAAAATATATAGTTAGATTTTTCACTTGATTCACAAAATTCACAAGCCTTTTAAAATAAGTCCTTCCCATATCTTTCAAGGCTTCTTAGGTCTTAGTATGTTAATAATCTCACTGCCTCCCCCTTCAGGACACAACTGCAAAAGGAAAGTGTACAACTCGTAAATGCCATATATGAATGGAGAATGAAGCGGGATAGGGGGGTGTGGGGGCAAGAAGCCAAACCAAAAAGTCTGTTCAAGTATTAACATGTTCATCTTTTTTTCCCCCTTTCATGTCTTGCTGTTAGGTCAGCCATCATCCACCTATTTCTGCATGCCATGCTGAATCTGTGAATTTTGCTTTTTGGCAAGGTAAACTCTTCAATCTATCATTTACTTTTACACAGTATTTCATTATTCATTTCAGTGTTCATAATATTTTCATTGTATGTCTGACATGAAATATCCAGAAGATGGGAAACAATGAAATTCTCTGCTTGAATTGTATAAGAATGGCTTAAAGAAATGCTAGCTTATATTTAGTTGCATGCTACTTACTTGGATATTCTGTCGTTATAAAAATGTTCAAGGGTTTTTTATATATAACATTAATTGATTATTCTTTTTGTGTACAAATTCCTGTATTTCTTTAAAAAGTCCCTTAGGAAGAAACAGTTGTACCTCTAGTTATTTATAAAACAATCTAGGACACAGCTTATAAAACTACAAGTTAAATCCCAAACCTTGGCAGATTTCCTGAACCTATTCTGAAAATCACTTCCAAAAATTAGCATAACAGCAAGGATAAATATATTTACCTTGTTTTTCTCTGCTGGTATTGTTACAACATATAAGATTTCATGTTCTTTGACTACTAACATAGCGTTTCAAAAGAAGTGTGTTGGAACTTTGTTTGCTGTATAATGCTGGTGAGGATGTCAGCCAGTTACAGTACCTGTGTGGTCAGACATTTTGGAATGTACATGGAACATAACTGTGCCTTTTAACTCAGTTAAAATCCTTTACCTAGAGGTTTGTCAATTCACAATGTAACCATATTAATTCTGTTATGATACACTCTGCAGACTTGATTATATTTATTACAGATGGAGAGATACTGAACAGAAGTTGGAACTCGTTTGTCTGGATTTCATTTTTCAGTATAATTCTTTGCTTTCTAAACAAATAAAGGGACACAAGAGTTACTTCGTTCTTAGCTAAAAACAGAGATGACCAAAAACTTCTTCAGTAACTGAAAACCATATAAATAAGACTAGAGAGTGGCCTATCTTAATAAAAACTGATGAGAAACTCATTTTTTTAAAGCAGATCTTGGCAATAGTTATCACTCAAATATT